>NC_059355.1:11566349-12209474 GCF_019703515.2 Myxocyprinus asiaticus | reverse complement strand
GTCCTTGGACCGACCTTGCATTTCTACGGGCAGGGGTTCCCCTAGAGCAGGTCTCCAGGCGCGTCGTGGAACAGACGCCTCCAAGAAGAGCTGGGGCACCGTGTGCAACGGGCACACAGCCGCTGGCTCCTGGACTGGCCCGCAGCTGCGTTGGCACATCAACTGCCTAGAGTTGCTGGCAGTGCTTCTTGCCCTGCAGAGGTTCTGCCCATTGATCCAGGGCAAGCACGTGTTGGTCCGGATGGACAACACAACGACGGTAGTGTACATCAACTGTCAAGGCGGTCTACGCTCCCATTGCATGTCACAACTCGCCCGCCGTCTCCTCATCTGGAATCAGCAGCGCCTCAAGTTGCTACGAGCCACTCACATCCCGGGCGACCTCAACACCGCAGTGGACGCACTGTCACATCAGGTTACCCTCAGGGGAGAGTGGGGACTCCACCCTCAGGTGGTCCAGCTGATTTGGAGTCGATTCGGTCGAGCACAGGTAGACCTGTTTGCTTCCCAGGAATCATCCCACTGCCCGCTTTGGTACGCCCTGACCGAGGCACCCCTCGGTATAGATGTGCTGGCACACAGCTGGCCCCCTGGACTACACAAATACGTGTTTCCACCAGTGAGCCTACATGCACAGACCCTGTGCAAGATCAGGGAAGATGAGGAGCAGATCATCCTAGTAGCACCCTACTGGCCCACCCAGACGTGGTTCTCAGATCTCATGCTCCTCACGACAGTCCAACCCCCCCCCCCCACCCCGGTGAATTACCGAGGAAGGACCTTCTTTCTCAGGGACGGGGCACCATCTGGCACTTATGGCTCCCAGTTGGTTAACAAATTCCACTCTTTTTGGGGAGAAAAGAGAGGAAAAGAGGCCTCGGCTGGGCTAGCCTGTCCCTATTTCGTAACCTCCGTTCCCTGATGGAGGGAACAAGATGTTGTGTCCCTCTTGCCACAACGCTGAACTACACGCTGAAATGGCCGGGACCTGTCTTGGCTACTCAGCACAAAACCTGAATGAGTGGTTGCATACCAGCTCCTTTTAACCCGTATGTCCGGGGGAGTGGCATGCAAATTCCACTTGCCAATTCTCATTGGCCTTTTTTCAAAAAAGCAGAGATGTTTGGGGCTCCCAAGAGTGACCCCTAGTGTCACTACATCAACACAACTTCTCGTTCCCTCCATCAGGGAACGGAGGTTACGAAGTAACCATGACGTTTTATTTACAGGTAATTCAATTTAATATATTGACACTTAATCAAAATAGTTCAACCGTAATGAAAATGTTGTTATCCTTTAGTTACTTTTATGTCATTCCAAACCTGTATGAGTTTCTTCTTTCTGTGGAACACAAAAGGAGATATTTATAAGAATGTCCATGCTGCTGCTTTCCATAAAGTAAAAGCACACTGTGACTTAAGGTTATTGAGCTTCAGATAGGTCAAAAAAGCATTATAAAACTAAGGTAGTCCATACAACTTGTGCGCTATATTCCAACTCTTCTGAAGCCATATGATTGTTTTTTGTGATGAAAAGACTAATATGTAAGTAATTATTTACAGAAAATCTTCCACTCTACAGTAGCTCTCAAATCTAATTTGTGCTCATTAATTTTTAAACTGGGTACGTACAGTTCTTGTGTCTTGTAACCAAATAACTAAGACCCATATGTGTTGAACGGAATAAAGAAAGTAAAACAGGTTTGGAACGACAAAGTTTTGAGAGAATTTTCTGTTTTGGGTGAACCATCCCTTTAAAAATGTCCCCTTTCAAATAAAAGAAGAAAACTCCTAGACATACACACTAAAAGCTATCACTGCGAATTCCATGAGATTTACAATATTGCACAATCTTCAGATGTCAATCATTATTTTCTTTTCAATACTTTTAAGCAATTCTGCATGGAGGACTCCATGATGGTAAGGTTAAAGAGTTAGGACTATGATCGCTGATTCAACAGGATATCTTACTGTTTGTGGATGTGATCCAGTGCTGCCCTGCCAACCAGCAGACTCTTAGTACTTTGTACTGTTATCATGCCCCTAATGACTACTCTTGATACTCTGTTTAAATATAGCAAAGCAATCCCATAACCTGATATACAAAGATAAAGCAGTAAAACCATGAGAAGCCGTTAGTGTCGTGTCAAACAAGAGGTCATATAAAACGCATAGTTCTGAATTCTGATTGGATGAGTCACATTCAAAGCCGTTTTAAAAATGATGATATATGTTCACCTGGGACCACACATTTTACATTAATGTGCCAAGTTGCTGTGTTGCTTGGTAACCATAAACTGCCTGGTTAGGGTGATAAGCCACATTGCTTAGTGGGATTATCATTATTAATAAATGTAACCGTTGTGTCTTTTGTCATATTGCAGTTGCTTCCATTTTAAAGCAATATGCCACGCCCATGTGTTACAATCATTTTCCCACAGTTTAGAGGCTCTGAATGCCCTTTACCTATGGTAAAATCAATATAACATATGGCCTCTAGTGGCTTGTTGCTTTTATTAAAATCAGAAACTGCAATATGACACTAGTGTTCATACAATAATGTATTTACATACACTTATATTAATGATAATAATCCACAAACAATTAAATAATGATGAATAATTTACATTTCAGACAAAAATTGGCCAGTTAGTTTGTGCATTTCTTCTCTGTCATCAGAAATATTTAAAAAGAAGCCAAGCGTCAAGTGCAACTCTCTGTCTGCACTGCTCTCATACTCATTTGTCACCACCTATGGCTGTAAAGTTGTAATCTCCAGAAACTTTCACTGAACATTTGAACAAATCTATTTGTTGAACCCATTCAAAAGACTCAGTGGGATGAATCAAAATACCCACCACTATTTGGAAAGTCGCAAACACTGACAAGCAGAGTGATACAAATAGTGAAGGATACAAATATTTTGTTATGCTAAATATCTTGGAACGCTGCTTGGGCAATCAAATTCGAGGACTGGAACAGTTGTAATGTATATTGGCTATTTAACAACAGCTTTGAACATAGCTCATCTAACCAGAATATAAAGCTCAAACAAGAATTCAACATGATCTGCACATGTAAAGTGTTATTCTGCAAAACAAAATAATTTAATCAGCTTCTATTCTCTCACGTACAGTCATTATTCGCTCTGTCTACTTTATCTTTTCTCTTCTTCAAGTATGTTTCTAGCTGCAGTCAGACTGACCTGTGGTCACAATGATGAAGTGCACTATACAGTATAAAGTGAAGGCAGTGTTGTGCTTTGAGCACTCTATTCCTCAATCCAGTACATTCAGATTCAGATCTGGATTCTTTTGGCAGATGTGTGTATGTACTGCCTTAACACAGAGAAATAAGTCTAGCAGTCTCATTTGGAAGGTTCTTGTTCACATTAACAGCTGGTTTTCAACAGCTTGTGTCATCCATCTATCCTTTGGCAGTGGTGGTGTCCTTCAGCTGAGAAGATTCCATTCATGTAGCTTTATAAACATCTACAGCAATAACATTAACCAAGTAACCATAGTTCAGTTCAGTAAACCCTTGTAAAGAGGGACACAAATACACAATAATACAAATACAATAAAACAGTTACTTGTATTATTTTCTTAATCAGTACTTTTTGTCTTATTTTCCAGTAAGAATATCTAAACATCCTTAAAAGAAGATTGAAAAGCCAAATTGTGTACAATAGTAAGCCTTGTTTTTAGAGGATATATCTTGAAATATGTTTATTTCTTTTACCCCATTGGCAAATTATTTTCTCTTGTTTTAAACTTTTGGAAGACTTATGCTTGTAACACGAAAACAATTAAATAAAATTACTTGCCAATGGGGCTAAAATGTAACGCTCATGATGGAAAGATGATGGAAACTTAGTGAGACACAACACAATGGCCACAAATTTCTGTCTAAATGCCCAGGTATACTTTGTTTTTCTAGGTTCCAGATTAGTTTGCGCCTGGTCGACCGTGTTGTCTTTCAAAGTATATTCTTCTGACCACAAGCAAATACGTATGCATTCGACGCATGCATGCACACTACGACTGCTTTGCGATACTCTTTTAGTACAGTTAAGGCAGGCACATGCGCCGTTGATGTGCAAAGACGAGGACTGTCCATGTGTCGAGAAAACCTTCGCCGCACGCGACGAAATTTGCATCATTCATACTGGAGCAATCTTCTTCTTCTGTTGTTTATATGGCGGTTGGCAAACCAACTAGAAGGTGCATTTCCGCCACCTATTGAACTGGAGTATGGAGCACAACTTGGTTGAGAAAAAAATAAAAAATACTATTAAATCCTATTTACCAGTCCTGTAACATTCAAAAATCTAAATAATTCCCTATGAATTCTATAATCTGTTTCTTCTCCTAATATATCCTTGATTGAATAATTACTTTCTCCCCATTCTTTAAGTGCTTGGAATAATTGCACTCTTTCTCTATTGTATGCAGTACATTCTAGCAATACATGTTTTACTGTTTCTGGGTGTCCACACTTTCCACATTCACCCATTTCATGTTTCCCTATTGTAAATAAACTTTGATTTAGTGTTGTATGCCCAATTCACAATCTAGTCATTGTCACATCCTTTTTCCTGTTATTAATTGTTCTTCTTTCCACCCCTACATTTCCTTGTATACTATACATATGCCTTCCTCTTATTTCTTTGTCCCATATTCTCTGCCAATTTTTTTTTACTTCTATTAAAATCAGTCCCTTAGTTTCTGCTTTACTCATCTTTACCCTGATATTAATATCTGGATCCTTCAATGCCTCCTTGGCCAGTTTATCTACTTCCTCGTTCCCTTTTACTCCAACATGCGCTGGAACCCACAAAAAACTAACCCTAACTCCCAATCGCTTAATATTAAATAAGCTCTGTAGAATTTCATATAAAATGTCTTGTCTTGCTGAAGGTACTCCACATGCTAAACTTACTAGTGCTGATTGTGAATCTGTACATATCACATAACTTTCAGGCTGTTTATCTTCCACCCACTGTAATGCCAGGGATAAAGCTATCAATTCTGTCGTAAATACCGATATATGATCAGTCACTCTTTTTGCTATTTTAACTCTGTGCTGAGGAATATATGCTGCTGTTCTACCAGATTTTTGGGTCTTTTGATCGATCTGTATATATTTGAGTCATGTTGTTATATGCTTGATTAATGTATTGATGAACAATTATTTTCAATGGCATATTTTGTTCCTTATTGTGTATCTCTTTATGTAAATATAGGTCTATTTCTGGCATTGGGTATAGCCATGGGGGTATAGTTGGAATTATCACAGAAAAGCTACTTCTGTCTCATTCAGCCCCATTTTCTGTGCCTCCTTGTTGACTATCCAACCAAATTTTTTTAATCTTCCATATTCATATTCCCAACAGTTTTCCAGTACCTTTTTAACTGGATGACTTACTTCATGCCCTTTAACATTGATCCAATATCTCATTCTCAATTTTCTCCTACAAATTTCTAGAGGCATTTCCCCCATCTCCACTTGAACTGATGACACTGGAGATGTTCTAAATGCTCCGCAACTTATCCTTAGAGCTTGAGTCTGAACTACTTCGATCTTTTTAAGTCATGTTGCGGATGCAGAACTGTATATCAAACTCCCATAATCCATTGCAGATCTAATCAATGCATTGTAAATTCTTCTTAGTGATTGTCTACTAGTTCCCCACTCGGCACCAGCCAAACACCTCATTACATTTATTCCTTTTTTGCATTTGTCTACTTACTTTTGAATGTGTACACCAAATGTCAATTTTGAGTCCATCCACATACCTAAAAATCTTATTACTGCTACTTGTTCCAGCTCTTGTCCATACATTTTAACACTCACTTTAGGATATTTTCTCTTTTTTGTGAAACAAATGACCTGCGTTTTCCTACTGAGAACCGAGAACCACACGTACAGTATTTGCCCAATTCTCAACCTTGTTTACTGCCCCCTGCAGGCTCTTCACTACATATGTCTCATTTCTTCCCATCTTCCATAATGCACCATCATCTGCGTACAATGATCTACCTACTCCCCTATCTATTTGTGAATAAATATCATTGATCATTATATTAAACATTATTGGACTGCATACGCTACCTTGGGGAGTTCCATTTTCTATAGAATATATTTGGGAATATGAAGTCCCAACTCTTACTTGTATGGTCCTTTAAAATAAGAAGTCTTTGATCCAATCATACATCTTTCCTGAAATTCCCATTTTATCAAGTTTCATTAACAAACCCTCCTTCCACAACATATCGTATGCCTTTTCTAAATAGACAAATTCTCCAACTATTACTTTATTCTATAAAAATAACTTTATTCACTTGAGCCTTTCTTATTGCCGCCTCCAAACTAATTACAGAATCCATTGTGTTCCTCCCTTTCCTGAAACCACTCTGGTATTGGGAAAATAACCCTTTTTCATCAATTAAATACATCAGTCTTGACACTACCATTCGTTCCATAAGTTTGCACAAGTTTGAGGTCAGTGCTATAGGCCTATAACTGCTTGGTTGATACTGATCTTTCCCTGGCTTAACAATCGGCACTATAATCCTGTGTTTCCACACAGGCGGTAATTTACCTGTTTTCCATATTTTATTAAACAAACCCAGTATTGTCTTTAATTATGTTTCCGATAGATTTTTAATCATCTCAACACAAATTTCATCTTTTCCTGGAGAGGTCTGTCTAACCCCCGTGAGCGCTCTCTTCATTTCATATAATGTAAACTCTGCCTCTATTATACTACCTTCATACCCTCTTTTTTCCAAAATTTTAGGATTTTCTCTTACACGTTGTTCCCTATATTTTCTAATTTCTTCAGAAATATTGTCATTACTATCCACCTTCATAAATGTTTCTGCTAATACTTCTGCTTTTTCGCTATCTGAAACTGATACTGCTATATCTCTGAATCCCACTCATCTTCCTAATCATCCCCCATATATCATTAATTTCAATGTCTTCTCCAATGCTTTCACAAACTTCCCTCCAATATTTTCTCTTTGCTATTCTTATTACACGCCTTACTATTGCTTGTGACCTCTTATAGCTTATTAAGTCAATATAGATAAGGCTTCTTCTTACTTTCCTAAGAGCTTTATTTCTTTTTGACACTACCTCACCACATTCTTCATTCCACCAAGGAACCACTTTTTTCCTTTTTCATACTTACTTTTTGCCAATTACATCTTCTGCTGCTCTCCATATCACTTCACTTATTTTTGTATTAAATTCATCTACATCCTCCATTTGATCCAAAAACCCTTCCATGTTATTTTTACAAATCTCCTTAAATTTATCCCAATTAGCCTTTTTAAACTTCCATCTCTCCATTCTCTCTACCTTCCTTTTGAATATCAATCTCTATTTGACATAAAATTGGAAAAGTATCACTTCCTATATTGCTTCAAGTCAGTACTTTCCATGTACTCTTCCTTGCTAAATTATCTGATACCAATGTTAAATCTATCGCAGAAACCTTTCCACGACCTACACTACCGTTCAAAAGTTTGGGGTCACCTGCCTGAAAATTTTTCATGATCTTAAAAATCTTGTGATCTGAAGGAGAATGATTAAATGTTTGAAATTAGTTTTGTAGACAAAAATATAATTGTGCCAACATATTAATATATTTAGTTACAAAACAAAAATTTTATAAAAAAAACAAAAAAAAAACTTTTTTGAAATGGATGACTTGGACCGAATAATTAAGAAAATCAGCCACTAAGTGCCCAGCATATAGATGAGAACTCCTTCAATACTGTTTAAAAAGCATCCCAGGGTGATACCTCAAGAAGTTGGTTGAGAAAATGCCATGAGTACATTTCTGCAAAATCTAGACAAAGTGTGGCCACTTTGAAGATGCTAAAATATAACATAGTTTTGATTTATTTTGGATATTTTTAGTCACAAAATAATTCCCATATTTCCATTTCTATTATTCCATAGTTGTGATGACTTTACTATTATTCTAAAATGTGAAAAAAATAAAAATAAAGAATGAGTAAGTGACCCTGAACTTTTGAACGGTAGTGTATATCTATTCTTGTGTCCAACCCATCATTTATACACACTAATCCTCTCAAATCTAGCAGTTCCTCCTCTGCAAACCCATTATGATCAGTGTTTTCACTGCCCCACAATGTACTGTGTGCATTAAAATCTCCACACCATCTTCTGATTACCTTCCCCACATATCTTTTCCAGTTCCCTATCTGTCACTCACTCGACGTTGTGTCGATGTAGTGACACTAGGGGTCACTCTTGGGAGCCCCAAGCACCTCTGATCTTTGAAAAAAGGCCAATGGGAATTGGCGAGTGGAATTTGCATGCCACTCCCCCGGACATACGGGTATAAAAGGAGCTGGTATGCAACCACTCATTCAGATTTTCTCTTCAGAGCCGAGCGGTTCTATTCATTGTGCTGAATTCTCCGCGATTTTCATTCACCTCCTCTGCTAGATTCTTACGCCGCATTTCAGCGGCTTCTCCCCCTCAGCGGCTTCTCCTAACACACAATAATAAGGTGTGTTATTCCTGGTTGTTATCTCTCGGCTTCTGATGGCCACGATCGTTGTCTTACGTGTCTGGGCACTGCCCACACGGAGATATCATTCGTGGATGGGTCTTGTACTCATTGCGAGAACATGACCATGGCAGCGGCTCCCCGCCTCGGTCCTTCTACCTACGGGTATGAGGCCATGGCGATTAGCACTGGGGGCGATTTGGGGACCTCAATGGGAGTACCTCCGCCGGGTATCCCCCCGCGGACCTCCCATTCCTCGCTCGCTTGCCCTGGTCGGGCTCTCGAATGAGACCACCGGCTCGTCTCAGGGTGATTTCGACCTCATATTCGGGGCCTTGGAAGATGATGAGCTCTCAAGTGTAGCATCGGAGAGCAGGCTCGTTCAGTCTGACACGGAGGCTTCGGCTGGGCTTCCTCCCTTGGGTAAGGTCGCCCAGTCACAGGCCGATACGGAGCTGGTCGACATGCTTGCATGGGCAGCTGTGAGTGTCGGGTTAGAGTGGAACCCTCCATTCTCCCCTGAACCCTCGCGGCTCGACGATTGGTTGCATTGATGCAGGAACTGCGCTCAGTGACCGACCTCACTCTCCGGGCGACAAAGGTCACGCCGTGGTCTCTCGGGTGGGCGATGTCCACCCTGGTGGTCCTGGAACGCCACCTCTGGCTCAACCTGGTCGAGATGAGAGAGGCTAACAAGGCATGGTTCCTTGATGCCCCCATCTTCCAGATTGGCCTGTTCGGCAACACCGTCGAGGACTTTGCCCTGCAGTTCTCGGCGGTGAAGCAGCAGACGGAGGCCATTCAACATATCCTGCCCCGGCATGGCTAAAGACCCAGCACCCCGTCTGCTCATCACCAAGGGTGTCCTCCTGCAGTGACAGCACCAGCTCTGCCGCAGCCTACCCCCACGGCCCGGCCCGGCATGGAGCCCTCTGCAGGAAGCAGACGCCACCCGTCAAGAACATGAGAAAGGCTTCGAAGCGCCCCTGAGACGGGAGACCCAGGGACGAGGAGACCGCTGCTCTGGAGCTGGTGAACAGACCACTCCATCTACTGGTGGAGGGCCGGGAGGAGAATCTTTTGTTTCGTTTTCATTTATTTTCGCCGCATGTCCAAGAGGCTGCGAGTGGACAAAAGAGTGGATTTCTTGTTCCCTGGGTCACATATCCGGTGTGCACAGCCGGCATCACGACCACCATCCACCATTCCATTTCGGCAGGTTTGGTGCTCCAGTGGCGGCCCCCCGCTCCTGCATGCCCAGCTGTGGCAGAAGCATGCCCACACCAGGATGGTTCTGACGCACTGCAGGGATGATATACTTCTTCCCCCCTCCCCGACCGATCCTTTGGTGGGTATCAGGAGCCAGGTAAGTGCTTCGATGTCCCTCGACTCACCACGGCCACGGGGCTCAAGCCCCCTCGATGTGGAGCCTCAGGCTCCGCCCCGCCGTGAGGCCCCACCCACCGGTACGTCCGACGAGATTGTCCCCTTTGTCCCCCTCACCCGGAGTTTGGACGCGTGGCTCGCGCTTTCCAACACATCGCGATGGCTGATCCAGACCGTCCGACTCGGCTATGCAAGGTTTTACCTCGACACAGACCCTTCCTGCGGTTTGCTTTCGAGGGACGGGTGTATCAGTACAAGGTCCTCCCCTTCGGCCTGTCCTTGTCCCCTTGCGTCTTCACGAAGGTCGCAGAGGCAGCCCCTGCCCCACTAAGGGAAGTGGGTGTTCGCATACTCAGCTACCTCGACGACTTGCTGATCCTAGCTCACTCTCGAGATTTACTGTGCACACACAAGGACCTGGTGCTCAGGCACCTCAGCCGGCTGGGGTTTCAGGTCAACTGGGAAAAGAGCAAGCTCTCCCCGGTTCAGAGCATCTCTTTTCTCGGCTTGGAGTTGGACTCAGTCTCGATGATGGTGCGCCTCACGAACGAGCGTGCACAGTCGGTGCTGAACTGTCTGAAGGCGTTCAGGCAGAAGACAGCGGTTCCACTGAAACTCTTTCAGAGGCTCCTGGGGCATATGGCATCCTCAGCAGTGGCCACACCGCTCTGGTTGATGCATATGAGACCGCTTCAGCAATGGCTTCAGACTCGAGTCCCGAGATGGGCATGGCGCCACGGGACACATCACATGGTTGTCACACCTATCTGTCGCCGCCTCTTCAGCCCTTGGAACGACCTAGCATTTCTATGGGCAGGGGTTCCCCTAGAGCAGGTCTCCAGGCACATTGTGGTTACGACGGACACCTCCAAGACGGGCTGGGGTGCCGTATGTAACAGGCACGCAGCTGCCGACTCCTGGACTGGCCCGTGGCAACGCTGGCACATCAGCTGCCTCGAGTTGTTGGCAGTACTGCTCGCCCTGCAGAGGCTTCGGCCGTTGATCCAGGGCAAGCATGTGTTGGTTCGGACAGACAACATGGCAACAGTGGCATACATCAACCGCCAAGGTGGCTTATGCTCGCGTTGCATGTCACAACTCGCCCGCCGTCTCCTCCTCTGGAGTCAGCAGCACCTCAAGTCGCTGTGAGCCACTCACATCCCGGGCAACCGCAACACCGCAGCGGATGCGCTGTCACGACAGGATACACTCAGGGGAGAGTGGAGACTCCACCCCCAGGTGGTACAGCTGATTTGGAGTCGATTCGGTCGAGCACAGATAGACCTGTTTGCTTCCCAGGAATCCTCCCACTGCCCGCTTTGGTATGCCCTGACCGAGGCACCCCTCTGTATAGATGCACTGGCACACAGCTGGCCCCCAGGACTATGCAAATATGCGTTTCCCCCAGTGAAGCTACTTACACAGACCCTGTTCGCTAAGTGGTGTTCTTCCCGATGTGAAGACCCCCAGAGATGCGCAGTCGGATCGGTGCTTCCTTCCTGCAGGAGAGGTTGGAGAGGCGGCTGTCCCCCTCCACCTGGAAGGTGTATGTAGCCGCCATTTCGGCACATCACAATGCAGTGGATGGTAAGTATTTGGGGAAGCACGACTTAATCATCAGGTTCCTGAGAGGCGCTAGGAGGTTGAACCCCCCCACACCGCACCTCATTCCCTCATGGGATCTCTCTGTAGTCCTTCGGGGACTAAGGGGAGCTCCCTTCAAGCTGTTGGAGTCAGCCGAGCTAAAGGTACTCTCTCTGAAGACTACCCTCCTGACTGCGCTCACTTCCATCAAGAGGGTAGGGGACCTGCAGGCGTTCTCTGTCAGAGAAACGTGCCTGGAGTTCAGTCCGGGCTACTCTCACGTGATCCTGAGACCCCAGCCGGGCTATGTGCCCAAGGTTCCCACGACCCCATTTAGGGATCAGGTGATGAACCTGCAAGCGCTGTCTCAGGAGTCTTGCATTGCTGTGTCCGGTGCGCGCTTTACGCATCTATTTTGATCACACGCAGAGCTTTAGAAACTCCAAGCAGCTCTTTTTCTGCTTTGGCGAACAGCGGAAAGGAAGTGTTGTCTCCAAACAGAGGATTGCCCATTGGGTCATTGACGCCATCGTGATGGCATATCACGCCCAGCATGTGACACCCCCCACGGGGCTACGAGCCCATTCTACTAGGAGTGTGGCGCCCTCCTGGGCCCTGACCAGTGGCGCCTCTCTAGCAGACATCTGCAGAGTAGCAGGCTGGGCAACACCCAACACCTTAGTGAGGTTCTACAATCTCCGGGTTGAGCCGATTTTGTCCCGTGTTTTGTCAGGTATGAACAGGTAAGTTCCGGGACAGCTGGCCGGGTGTACCGCTTGCGCATAGCGCCTTTCCCTCCTTTGAGGTGAAGACGTGCGCTGTTGACTCCCAGTAGTGTTCACAAAGTGGTGATCCCTGGATGCCACAATTGTTGTCGAATGAGCTTAAGTTGTATTGAACCCGGGATATTCCTTTAACTGGACTTTCGATTTAATAAATTTAGACAATTTATAGCCTTCACAATGGGGTTGGGTTTTATTCATTTAGTGTACGTTTTTATCCAATGTGACTAATTAGAATAAAAGAGCCAAATGAAAATATTAATTAGATGGTTTGTACATGTTACACTAATGTCTACTTAACCAGTCACCAGGGGCCCCTTAGGATTGAGGTGGAAGCCATTTTTTTGTTGAAGTCCACATTTACCATTTCCAGATAATTGCAGATGTTCAAACCAAAATCACGAGCCATTTCTCCTTTCCACTCACCTTCATTCAGTCCTGCCTTAGAGATTTGTGTCTAATTGCCTTCCAGCCTGATTGAATCACTCAATTATATGTTAAGTGATTGATGTTCTTCTGACTCCACTTAGCTTACTTTGGTTTTCACTTTAGTGAGTGAGCAGATGCCATTGGGTGTTTTGAACAGAGCTGTCAGTGTCTCTGACATTTTTTAATCAATGTCGTTCAGCAAAAACGCTTATGTCAAGACAATAAATATGTGTGAGAATTACTGTTGTCATAGTATCCTTAAATTGGATGTACACAATTAAAATTATGTTTTTAACTATAGAGCGCAACAGTCTGGTTCCAGAAGTATCAATGCTTTTCATTTTTTCCAATGGAAATATTAACTATGACTTATAAACCTTTAAAGACAGACTTACCGTGAGCTCCGGGGTTGTTAATCACTTTATGCTTCTGTTGAAGCCATCAGTCCACATTATATCACCTTCATTAAAAAAGAAAAAACTTTAATAATGAATTTTTTTGGTAAATAACTACACTACCCACAATCTTGAGGGGGAAATCCACCAATCAGAGAATCATGGCAAAAACAAAGCACGCCAAACAGGCTCTGATCCACAAGATTATTTGATTGAGTGAGATACCATTCTAAACAAAAAACATTTGCTTACTTAGAATAGATAGATGTTTTTAAAGTGAATCAGATCCATAATTTTGTTATTGTAGACTTAACATTGAAATCCATTTGTATTAAAGAGCTTCTTTCCCAGTACAGGGCCTTTATGTTTTACTAAAAATAGCACAGGGGATATTGCAGAGGATAAAGGGTGTTGTAAACTCAAGCTTAAGTGTGTTTGAAGTCGTGAAGTAAGTTCTTTCCCAGGAGGATAAAACATTGTTCATGGCAGTGTGAGACTGTGCTAGTCTCTTTTGCTGCATCCTAATTCACATAATGTCCATCCTATGTGCAGTATTGTACAGGGACATAGTATGCCAAAGGTGGATTTTTGAAGTGTGTATTAAACTTTTTCAGTTGTTCAAGTCTGAAGCTGCCACATCAGTTTTAAAAGTTTTCAAACAGGCCTGCTACCCAAGAGGTAGGTCTGCTACCCAAGAGGTAGTTCTGCCCCAAACTAACTCCATTTGTTTAGTCAGAAGTTCTCACGTGAGACTGCTCAAACAAACAGAACAATATTCAAAACGTCAGAGAGTCTCTCGTCCTGCGTCTGAAACGCGTACTGTTACATATTTACTGTATTTGATCAAGGATGCACTTCTCTGCCTGTAAAACAGTACGTTCTTTTCTGTATTTTTGCGATTTCTGACATACTTTATACAGGGATATGGGCATTGACCCATTACCCGAATATATGTTGTAAGAACAACAACCATGGAAATAATCCACTCTGGTTTTGTTAAACAAGCACCATTTAAGCAAAAGAAACAACCTTCGTGGTATATATATATATATATATATATATATATATATATATATATACACACTACCGTTCAAAAGTTTAGGGTCACTTACTCATTCTTTATTATTTATTTATTTTTTTTTTATTCACATTTTAGAATAAAGTCATCACAACTATGGAATAATAGAAATGGAAATATGGAAATTATGTTGCGACTAAAAAAATAAAAAATAAATCAAAACTATGTTATATTTTAGCATCTTCAAAGTGGCCACCCTTTGCCTAGAATTTGCAGACATGTACTCTTGACATTTTCTCAACCAACTTCTTGAGGTATCATCCTGGGATGCTTTTTAAACAGTATTGAAGGAGTTCCCATCTATATGCAGGACATTTAGTGGCTGCTTTACTTAATTATTCGGTCCAAGTCACCCATTTCAAAAACTTTTTTTTTTTTTTTTTTTTTAATAAAATTTTAGATTTGTAATTAAATAAATTAATATGTTGGCACAATTATATTTTTGTCTACAAAACTAATTTCAAACAATAAAGCATATGCCTTCAGATCAAAAATAAGATCATGAGAAACATTTCAGGCAAGTGACCCCAAACTTTTGAACGGTAGTGTATATACTATATATTTATCACTTACGGTTGAGAAGAGCCATCTGACTCGCAGTTCTCTGCCGTTCTTTTAAAACCAGCGTGACGTCACTCTAGCTCCTGAGGGATTATGGGGTTGTAAATGGTACAGTTGATCTGCACTTCAGAATCTCACGGGAAAGAGTAGGTCATCCAGATTTTTCTAGCTTATTGCTTCATGAAAACTGAGGATTCGGCCATACTAATCCTTTGGCACACTGTTTTTGGCATACTATAAGAGTAGGGAAGGATGGATATTTTGAAACAGCAACAGTGTTTACATTCTTCAGAAACTCAACCTACACATGGCTGACTTTCAGTATAGTTGTATCTAAACATTAAGTTGCGATAGTAAAATGAAGTGATAATGAATAACAAGTAACACATTTTGCTAGATGCTAACTTGACCTCCTGTTGCTGTTCTGTTCCTGTGTTTAGGCCAACATCGACCACAGCTCTGAAGTGTACTTCATCAATGTTAATCCTCTCTTGATGAGTGACTTAGTTATTTGCTCTGTCCACAGAAAAAATCATCGATGTTATTTTAGCAGCTACAAAGAGATATTTACTGGACCCAGAACTGGACAGGTAATTTATGTATAAAATAAACACTGAAGTGCAACAGCACTTATTTCTTTTCTTTTACAAAGACCATCTGCCAAAAACTTCATTGATATACTGTATTATCATTTATAGAAGCATTTTATTTTCATGCTTTCAACCTGTAATGCTCTACAACTGATTAATTTCCCTTAATTTCTCTCTCCTGTATTTCTCCTTTGCAGTTTGAGTTGTAAGAGGTGTATTATTATTGGCAATGGAGGCATTTTGTTCAACAAGTCCTTGGGATCCAAAATCGATGAATACGATGTTGTTGTACGGTACGTTGTTAAAAATGTCCTTTTATTGATTTTGATCACGTAATTTAATCTTGGTCAAAGACAGAAACTTGCACCAGAATCATTCCAAATTCAGTATATGACATGCCAAATTAACAAATTCAAAACATGAAAGCGAGCTGCATGACAAATTATTATATTTTGATAAAAGATGAACATGTTTTTCTTTGGGATAACATAAACCAAAGACTCATTAATAAGAACAGGAACATGTATTAATAAATGTTGTCCATTGGGTTTAGACTGAATGAGGCTCCTGTCAGTGGGTTCGAGAAGGATGTGGGCTCAAAGACAACCATGCGTATCACATATCCTGAAGGAGCCATCCAGAAACCAGAACACTATGAAAAGGACTCGCTTTTTGTCTTCTCTGCCTTTAAACCAATGGACTTCAAATGGTTCCTACATATGGTGGCCAAGGAGAGACTGGTATGATGTTTGCTGTTCATGCAACAACTTGTATGCTCTCATACCTTAAAAATGGAATCTGTGTACGCAAAACTGTGCAGAAAACACCACAGACTTCCACAGAATTGCAGCCTCTGTCATTCACAGAAGTTCTGCACATCTCCCACCTTTTGCATGTTTGTTTATTGAATATTTGTAGTATAGTATAGTATAGCGCTTTCAGATCCATTTAACAAACTTTAGTATGTGTAAATCCCTTCCACAGAAATCCGCAGATTTTCCCTCAAAATCAGTGCAGAAAACCCCATATTCCATCTGTGGCATAAGCTGGCAAAACCACACAAAATCTGTGTTAGATTCCCCATGCATTTTCTTTCATAAAATATTTTGGCTAATTTGATTATGTTTTTGGCTATTAATAGGAGTGTAGTACTCACAGTTATCTTTAACACATTTTACTATACTTAAATCATTCATCTGAATTCCACAGATTGTCCCCTTAATATCAACACAGAAAATGCAAAGTTGTCAGTTATTTCTGTCAAATAGTTATCAGTCTATTAAAAAGATAAAATGGTTCATCAAATGTTGACAGTCGATACATGTACCAGTAGGGGGCAGTATGGTGTGCACTCTAAACACTGGTATTGCTGATGAGTAAATGAATGCTCCCTTGGTTCAGAATTCCTTTAACTTTTGTAGCATTCTTTTTGCGAAACATGGGACAAGTGTTTGCCAGTCTGTGAAAGAGATTTCAGTTAGCAATGCTGACCTTTGCATTTGTTACATGAGTTTGCAATTTATATTTATTTTATGCATGAGCAGTGGAAAGAGACAAGAAAGTTAAGGAAGAGAGGGAAGAAATGGGTTTGGGACATGACGTGCGATTTAGATCTGGGTCACTGTGAACGTTTTTTCATACAATAGTTAAAAAAGTATCACTAAAGCCGTACTTAAAATATCACACAAAGTGTCATTTATTTTAAAGGAATATTCTGGGCGCAATAGAAGTAAAGCTCAATCGACATAATTTGTGGCATAATATTAATTATCACAAAAATTTATTTTGACTTCCGCCTCTGGGTTCCAGAGTGGCACTTACAATGAAGTGAATGGGGGCCAATTTTTGTATGTTAAAATACTCACTTTTTCAAAATTATAGCCACAAGACATAAACATGATTTTATTGTGATAAAATCGCTTTTCTGTGTAAACTTATAGCCAATTTTACAATTTCATTGCCGTAACCTAAAACTCTAAAATGACTGTAAAAATTACAATTTAAACAACTTTACAGCTCAAATAATGAGTTGAGTTTATATACATGAATTTTACAGTAACTTACATTTAGTTAATTAATGTAAGTGCTTTTATACAATTATAAGCTACACATTCACTTTTTTTAAGAAAAGGAGGGACATTTCAAAATTAATTTTTGTGGAAATAAATATTATGCAACAAATGAATAACCTGGAATATTCCTTTAAAGAACGATAGCCCAAGCACACTTTTCAAGCAAAACATGAATCAAAAAGAACTTTATTAGGTTTGAAATTATAATATAATAGATGTAACGTTCACCAGTGATGGGAGCACCGGTAGTTAAATAAAAGTTGCAATGCTATTTAAAGTTAAAGTAAGAAGTTTACATACACTTAGGTTGAAGTCCACTCCACAGATTTCATATTAGCAAACTATAGTTTTGGCAAGTCTTTTAGGACATCTACTTTGTGCATGATACAAGTAATTTTTCCAACAATTGTTTACAGACAGATTGTTTCACTTTTAATTGACTATATCACAATTCCAGTGGGTCATAAGTTTACATACACTAAGTTAACTGTGCCTTTAAGCAGCTTGGAAAATTCCAGAAATTGTTGTCAAGCCTTTAGGCAATTAGCCAATTAGCTTCTGATAGGCTAATTGGCTAATTGGAGTCAACTGGAGATGTACCTGTGGATGTATTTTAAAGGAGTAGTTTGCCCAAAAATTAAATTTTGCTGATAATTTACTCTCAGGCCATCCAAGATGTATCTGTGTTTTTTTCTTCATCAAAACAGACTTTAAGATTTTTAGGATTTCATTTCAGGCCTTCTCTAAACAATGCAAGTGAATGTACTCCACAATAATTCACACGACTCCAGTCGACAAATAAAGTTCTTCTGAACACAAACTATTGATTATTTTGAGAAACAAAACAATACTTATATACTTTTTAACTACAAATGTTCGCTTCCGTACATCTCTGTGACGTGCGCTCATGAGAGGGATGACATAAGCACGTTGGTAAGGTCACGTGGAGGAGGAGGCAGGAAGCGCATCATTGTTTACAATAGAAACTTGCACAGACCAAGTGCTGTTCACAAACCAAAACAGTCCAAAACAATTTCAAAACAATATAAAATAAAAAATTATTTCCAAATAATAAAAAAAAAAGAAAAATATGTAAACAATGACGTGCTTCCTGATTCCTCCTCCACGTGATGCGTGACCTGACCAACGAGCTTACGTCATCCCTCTCATGAGCGCACATCACAGAGATGTACGGAAGCGAACATTTGTAGCTAAAAAGTATATAAGTATTGTTTTGTTTCTCAAAATAATCAATCGTTTGTGTACAGAAGAACTTTATTTGTCGACTGGAGTCGTGTGGATTATTTTGATGCACCCTTAATATGCATTTTGGACCATCAAAAAATGGAGTACATTCACTTGCATTGTTTAGAGGAGGAGGCCTGAAATGAAATCCTAAAAGTCTTAAATTCTGTTTTGATGAAGAAAGAAACTCAGATACCCTCAGGCCATCCAAAATGTGAGTAAATTATGGAAATTTTTGGCTGAACTATTCTTTTAAGGGCTACCTTCAAACTCAGTGCCTCTTTGTTTGACATCATGGGAAAATCAAAAGAAATCAGCCATGACCTCAGAAAAAAATTGTGGACCTCCACAAGTCTGGTTCATCCTTGGGAGCAATTTCCAAATGCCTGAAGGTACCACGTTCATCTGTACAAACAGTAGTACGCAAGTATAAACACCATGGGATAATCGACTAATCTAACGATTATTATAACGATTATTCGACTATTCGGCCGATTATTGCAACGGTTAATTATTAACTCTTAACCGACTATTCAGCTTGTTCCCGAATTAAAAGGTTGTATTAAATGTGCTTGCTAACAATAAAGAGGACAAAATCATCTTTTAAAAATACCTCTAAATGACATTCACTGAATTAAAGGAAAAAAATACTTTTAAGTATTATTCAGTAAAAAATTCACTGCAAAAAAATCCTATTGTTATCAAGTGTTTGTCTTGTTTTCCATTTAAAATGGTCTAAAAATACATTTACTTGAGAAGCAACATATAAGATACTTAGACTTGCTTTAAGTGACAAATACAAGTGTATTTTGTATATAATTGTATTTTTTCACTTGTTTATACTTCTGCCAGTGCAGTAAAGACAAAATATACTTGTATTCAAGATCTATTCTCTAAAAGCACATCTAGATATCTTATATGCTGCTTCTCAGGTGAATGCATCTTTTTTTAAAGGATTTTTAGATATTTGAAAATATTTGCATTTTTAATATTATATTCAACATTCTTAGATAACAATTTTTTCTTCTGCATGTTTTAAAGGAGTTTTAGATATTTATATTGGAAAACAAGCCAAAACAAAAACAAATCAAAAACATATTTTGCTGCAGTGTATAATGGGGCGAAGATTACCCTCTCTCACATTTTTGTTCACTTCAGTCCATCTTTATCTCACAAAAAAACAAACTCTCTCTTATTAATAAAACTGCGTATTGCCAATTTTCTTCACGATAAGAAATGCACAGTGACACATATACTGTATTATGATACAATAAGTCGTGAATCATCACGTTATAATCTAGCTGCAGCAAGCATGCTCGCTCGAGGGACAAGAGTCCCCGTGACAGAGTGTGCATCAGCCGCATGCAGTTTCAATCTCTCCCCCTTAGATCGGGAAACTTCTTGCAAATCATAGACGAGGCACTGACCGCACAGAGAAATGCCAGTTTCGGAATTTGTAGTTATTTACATGACCTGCTTCCTTATTATTTGAACTTTAATAAAGATAAAACGCATTAAATATAACTGCATTAAAGATGTAACACAGGGGTGTTTATTTAAAGACACTCAACACGCAAGTTTTGCTTCAGAGGAGCGACGGCTCCACTTATTCCACAACGAGAGTGCTTCTGTATTTAATTATTTGGTATTTTTGTATAATTCCCTCATACTTTGTGATCTACATCATCTGAAGCTGTGAAAGTTTAGAGTGCAAAGATATTTTGAAGGATATAATATGTATATGGGGTAGCCATGTGACGGTATCAATCAATTTTCACATCACTATAATTGCAGAAGCTTTTATCACGGTAAAATGTATTATCGAGATATTGAATTACATTACAAAAACAGAAAAAAAACAAAAAAAACTTTATTGTTGTTCTCTTAATAACAAGTTGAATTACTTTTCCAATACCAAACTGGCCTTTAAATTAACAGATAACAATGAACTTTGAAAAGAACCTTGAATGTTTAAAAAACTACCATAGATACATAACCAAATATAACATTTAGTTGATGTCTTAATATTTAAATAGTCATTATGCCGTGGGGTCAATGATGATTACAGGTCAGTATAGATCGTGTCTTGTTGAGGTTAATGTTAAAGTAAGGCTAGACTAATTTTATCAAGCCAGCTACTAGGCTGCAACAATAGTATGCATGTTTATTTTTCTTGCTTATATATTGATAGGTGCTAGCTACAAATATAATAACTGCAAGTTCAACATTGTGCCAAATTGGCATTATTAATTACATTTAGTTTTAGCTGATTACAACTATATTTTAGTTGTTATTACGAGGCAGTATAAAAGTAATCCATAAGACTCGGATGGTTTATTTGTATTTATTTTGGGTGAGAAACAGATCAAAATGTAACTCCTTTTTCACTATAAACCTTGACATCAGCAGTCTCCTTGGCGTGTTCATGAAAGAAGCTTGATTACTCTTCCTTGCTTCCTCGTGTACAGTGTTCTGTGCATGTGACAAGCATGAGGAAGTGTAGCAGACACCACATGGTTTGATATTAGGGATGTGCAAAACTATGCGTTTTCAAAACCGCTTTTCAGGGTTGCCTGAACGACTAGTCGACAATTTTTTTTTTTTTTTTTTTATTAACATTTTTTATTGATTCAAAGAAAATAACACAACAGAGAAAAATGCAACACATACACACCAAATCAACATTTAACTTTTAACCCTCACTAATATCCCTCCCCAAACACCAACCCCACCCAACCCCAAAGAACACCCGTGTGGTCACATAAAATAATACACACTCACACAAAAAAATATATAGATTAAAAATAAAATAAAATAAAGAAAATAAAATATATAATAAACATACATAATTAAACTAAATTTCTCTCTCCTCATCCCTTCCCCGAGAGTCCCCCAAAACCGCCAAATACCTACCCCACTTCCTGAAAAACAAGTCCCCCAACCCCAGCCTTCTATCTGTCATCTCCTCAAAAGCCGCCACCCTCCCCATCTCCGCACACCACTCCGGAAATGGTGGAACTCCGTCTGACTTCCAACCCCTTAAAATAATTTGTCTGCCAATCATCATGCTAGTCAGAACCCAATTTTTTATATATTTGTCCCCCAAATTTATAACTGCCCCATCGCCCAAAGTACAAAGTCTGGGGCAAAGTAAAATTTGAGTGCCTAAAACGTCACACAAATAATTCTGAACCTTTAACCAAAAATATTGGATCTTAGCACATCCCCAAAAGACATGGGTTGTGTCTCCAACTTCTGATTGGCCTCGCCAGCAGGTGGGTCTGTCTTTAAGACCAAGCCTATATAATCTAGAGGGGGTTCAATAAAATCTATGTAAAATCTTAAATTGCATAAGGCGAACCCTTGCATCTCTAGATGCAGACTTGACATTTTTTAGAATCATAGTCCACACTCCTTCCTCCAATGCAAAATTCAAATCTTTCTCCCATAATCTCTTGATAGAAGTTAAAGCTCCATCCCCCAGACTCTGAATCAACAGGGAGTAATACACTGATGCCTCATGACCTTTTCCAAAAGCAGTAATCACTTCTCCCAAAGCATCTGCCACTCTAGGGAGGTGTGTGCCACTCCCAAAAACAGTACAGAGCATGTGGCGCAGCTGTAAATACCTATAAAACTGAGATCTGGGAATCCCAAAATGATGACCCAAATTCTCAAAAGATCTCAACACTCCACTCTCATACAGGTCGCCGAGTGTAGTAACCCCCCTCACAATCCACTCTGACCAACAGAAAGGAGACTTGATACATAATTTGGGGTTCAGCCATATGCTTGAGGCAACATTTAAATAAATGTCCGAATTAAATACTCTGGCCACTCTTGTCCAAATCACATGCAAATGTGAGATAACGGTGTGTGACTTAACTTCTCCGGTTAGTTTGATAGAAAGGCTTTGCAATTGCGAAATAGGGGCAAGGACTTCCTGTTCAATAGAAAACCAGGGAGGGGCTCTTTCAGGTGGAAGCGACCAATGAGCCAAATGCCTGAGACTGAACGCATAATAATAAAACAAGATCTTATGTAGGCCTAGCCCACCTTTGTCAATCGGCCTATGTAATTTGTTGAAATGAAGTCTGGGATATCTACCATTCCAAATGAAGGACTTCACTATGCTATCAAATTGCTTGTATCAGGTAGATGAATTTTGGAATACAGTTCATTTTAATAACATTAACCTTCCCAATCATCAATAAATGTAATGAAGCCCACCTGTCCACATTGCTCTAAAACCTTTTTATTAAAGGGTCAAAATTAACTCTAACTAAATCAGACAAATTTGCTGGGAATAAAATACCCAAATACTTAATGCCCTGATTGGGCCACTGGAAGGCTCACGGCTGGAAAGCCGTTACTGGACAGTATGCTGTCAGAGCCAAAGCTTCGGATTTAGACCAACTTTGTATCCTGAGAACTTGGAAAAGGAATGAATAATCCTGTGGAGGCAAGGCATAGATCTAGTAGGGTCAGAGATGAATAATAAAATATCATCTGCGTAAAGCAGAAGCTTATGCGCCACACCTCCCCCATCACCCCTGGAAAATCATCCTTCTTTCTTATCGCAGCTGCTAATGGTTCCAGGGCAAGACAGAACAATAATGGGGAAAGAGGGCAACCCTGGCGAGTGCCCCTATTCAGAGTAAAATAATCTGAAATTAATCCATTTGTTTGTACCGCTGCTACAGGGTGTCTATAAAGTAACTTAATCCAACCAATAAATGTACTCCCGAACCCATACATTTCCAAAATCTTAAAAAGATAATCCCATTCTACCATATCAAACACCTTTTCGGCATCAAGTGAGATGGCAGCGACCGGAGACCATTCGCTACTGACCACATGATATTGATGAAACGCCTAATGTTATCAGAAGACTACAGCCCCGAATAAACTCCACCTGATCTATATGTATAAGAGATGTCATAACTTTACTTAACCGGTTAGCCAAAATTTTTGCCAAAATTTTTACATCTAGCTGGATCAGGGAAATTGGACAGTAACTTTTACACTCGCTTGCATCTTTGTCCTTTTTAAGAATCAGACTGATCCAGACTGGTGTCATGGTTGGGGTAAGCTTTCCATTCTTTAATGATTCTGTATAAACTTCTAACAAAAGTGGAGCCAATTCTGTAGCATAATATCTAAAAAATTCAGCGGCAAAACCATCTAGACCTGGAGCCTTGCCTGTAGTAAGGCCTTAATTACCTTGTCAAGCTCCTCCAAGGTTATCTCAGAATCAAGATAATTTTTTTGCTCAGTCGTCAATTTAGGGAGTTCTAATGCTTCCACAAATTTTCTAATATCTTCATCAGTAGACGAAGACATGGAACTATAGAGATCAAGATAGAACTCTTTAAAGGCATTATTAATATCAATGGCCGAGGTAAAAAATTCACCACCAGCAGATTTCACTGACGGAATGGTAGAAAAAGACTCTCCCTGCTTTATATATCTAGCCAAAAAGCTTCCCTGCTTTGTCCCCCGACTCAAAGTATGACTGTCATGCCCTGAATAACCAAAACTCCACTTTCCGCGATAAAATAGTATTATATCTGTATTTCAATCGGGTCAATTCTCTGAGGCCATCAGACGACATTCGGTGCTTCAGCTCTGCCTCGGCACTTTTAGTATTCTCTTCCAACTCCACGAGGTCTCGTGCTTTGGATTTTTTGGTAAATGAGGCATACTGTATGATCCGACCCCTAAGAACCACCTTAAGTGCCTCCCAAGCCATGCCCACAGAAGATACTGAGGACCAGTTGGTCTCCATATAAACATTGATTTCAGTCTTTACATTTATTGGAAATCAGGATTTTGCAACAGGGATACATTAAAGTGCCAACTATATGATTTCTTTTTCTCCATATGTGGCAACATCTCTAAATTCACCAGGGCGTGATCTGAGACTAAGATGTTTCCAATTGAGCAATCAACAACAGATAAAATGAGGGACTTAGATATATATATATAAAAAAAAATCTATTCTAGAATAAATCATATGGACTGATGAAAAAAATTTATAGTCCCTACCAGATGGGTTCAAAAGTCGCCAAATATCTGCAAGACCAAGATTTTTACACATCCTGTGAAGCATCAATGTGCTCGAGGGGGCTTACACACTTTTGCTTCACTATGATCAAGGACTGAGTCCATCAAAAAATGTAAGTCTCCTCCCAATATTATATCGTGAGGTGTGCCAGCGGCTTGCAACATCCCTTCAAGATCAATAAAAAAGCCCTGATCATCAACGTTAGGCACGTAAATATTAACCAAAACCAACCTTTGCCCCTGAGTTTCTGTTAAAACAATAATGATTCTCCCTAATTTATCTTTAATCTGTTTGAGAGATTTGAATTGTAGATGTTTACTTATCAATGTAATGACTCCCCTACTCTTACTTGAGCCAGCACTAAAGAAAACATGCCCACCCCATATCTTCCCAATTTTTTTCAGCTTCCTGCAGGGAAGGATGCGTTTCTTGAAGAAACACTATATCTCATTTAGTAAGCCACCGTGACAACTTTGCCATCGGATTGCTCAAGTCTGGTTCTTCTGCACAAATTTTGTAAGGCAAAATTACATAACAGAAAATACTTTGTAAAACAAACCCCAGCCAATAGGCAGAATAAACTCAAAGAACATATAGATTCATTCACAGAACTGTCTCGAAGGTGTGTTCCTCCACAAAACAAATTCCAACCGATATAAAGCCATTCAGTTTCCTCGGACAGACAAACAAGTGTTCAGTGAGCCAGCTATTTATGAGCGCAGCAGATGACGTAATCATTCCAATGTCCCGCAAAATTACTCCACAAAACAAACTCCAGCCAACAGGAGGCATAAGCACAAGGAACAAACAGATTCATCCACAACTGTCCCGAAGCAGTGTTATTCCACAAAACAAACTCCAGCCACTAGGCGGAACCAGCACAAAAAGAAACAAATCAGGCGTCCCGGTTCCTCAGATGGTCAAGAGTCAAATTCACTCTGAGGCCACATGAAAAAATACACCATGATTTACTCAGTCCGCCAACTTTATAAAAGACATCCTTTGTGTGGACATGTAGATATTTTGCAGTCATCCACAGCATCCACTCTCAATCTGGCCGGGAACCCCAGTGCAAAAGCGATCCTCCGTCACTGCAAAAGTTTCTTGAAGGAGAAGTGTTATTCCACAAAACAAAGTCCAGCCGCTAGGCGGAACCAACACAAACAGAAACAAAAATGGTGCCCAGCTTCCTCAGACAGTCGAGTGTATGTTCAGCGAGTCAGTCCACTCACATGAGAAACACCAAATGGCTTACTCACTCCAATGTATTTATGAAGGACAGTGCTTAATTGGGACACGTAAATACTTTGCGGCCATCCTTCGTATCTATTCTCATTTTGGCCAGAAACATCAGTGCAAAAGCGATCTTCCGTTGATGCAAGAGTTTCTTACACTCCTTGAATCAATCATGTTTCTCTCTTGTCGAATTCTCAAAATCCGGGAACAAGAAAATACTTTGATTCTTCCAAGAAAGCTTTCCTTTGCTCCTCACCTCGCGCAACACGAGATCTTTATTGGATGATCTACAAAATGTGTCCAGAATTGATCGGGACCTCAGCCGATCTGCGAGCTGGGACTCTGTGAGCTTGCTTAATTTCCAGCTTATGGCCTGTTATGTCGAGCAGACTCGGGAAGAGCTCGTCTAGGAATTTCACCATATCTCTGCCTTCTTCATGCTCAGGAATTCCAACAATCCGTACATTGTTTCTTCAGCTCCTATTTTCGAGATCTTCCAGTTTTTCCAAAATGTTTTCCACATCTATTTTGGTCGCGAGCGCATTAGCGGATAATTCCCATTCCGATGACTCCAGATAATCAATCCGTTTCTCAACATCGGCCACTCTTGTAACCAACTAAGATAATTTTGTTTCCATCGCCGTAATCGATCGACGTATTACTGCGAGATCCTCCAAGTCAGCAACAACCTTCGTTAGCATCACAGATATGTTGGACAGTTGGCGATAGAATCTCTCCCACCACGCCATCCAAATCAAGTCCCCGGTCTGCAGGCCCATCAGGGGTTTCAGCTTGATCACGTAAGTGTCTTTTAATGTCTCCAGAACCCGAGGATTTTGACTTCTTTGCCATGTTTACCTCAAAGAACAAATATGTAACTAGGTGTATCGAATCTCACTGGATTATAACATGAAAATAATTTAAAAACTAGCAAAGTGCGCAGAGCTCGTCGCTCACACATCTGCTCCTCGCATGGCATCATGTGACCTTGACTAATTGTTACTAAGGAAGCCCTGTATCGTTAAGTGCTTTTGGTTTCACCTGACCATGAACGGACACATTTCTAAAAGGGGTGTTTAAAAGTTGGGCTATTTTTAACTTAAAAAGGCCTTCTATTAGTCAATGCACATAGTAGGATGCTCAAATAGCAGCGCAAGATGCGATACAACAGCCAAAGTGAATGTGCATGGCTGTAGCAATGGTACTTTAAAAATAAATTTAAACGTAACTTTTGTGAGAGGGTTTTACTGTGCAATTTGTCCATCCGCTTAAGCTCAGCATTCTGTAAGCACACCATCCATTCATTTCCTTTCATTCTGACAATGTGAAAACACAATTTACAAAACCAATGTATGAAATGTGTAGCAGAGGTTTATCACCACAGGTATACACAGGAAACTGCAGAGATATTGTGGTCAGCTGGTGGAGAGTTGTGGAGGATGTGGGTTTTGTGTTACTTACGTCTTTGATAGGCAGCTGTGTGTGTGTGGCTGATGTCTTTGTGTGAAAGGCAGTGTAGTGTTTCACTCAGGTGACTGACTGGAGCTCAATGGTGTGATTAACTGTGTGGTCCGGGATGCAGAAAGGGCTTCTTATCTCCTAGGTTTAGGTTCAGTCAAGCAGCTCTTTTTGTGTGTTATATCCAGAATGCTAATGAAAATGGCACTCACATATGGCCTCTCTTCTGATAGAGGACCTTCTCACATGATGAAAGCTAACTCTGATTCTGTCAGCTCAAGGACAGTTCTGTATTATTTGGATCCCCACATCGCTGCACTGTAATAAAAGTCACTGGCGTGTAACTTGAGTTTCCACTCAAGGACTTGTATTCTTTGGAACCTCTTAGAGGCAAATGGCTGGTAAAATCAGTCTCTAATGACTCTGTACTCATATGGCATGCACACAGTTCATTCACTGACTGTCGGATGCATATTGCAAATAACAATGGCAAGCTTTGGCTAAAAGAGGCTGATTCCATGAACTCTTTTGAGGAAGATCTAGTGTAGCATCCAGTCTTTGAGAGGTACTCAAGAATTTTGTTTGATGCATTCAGCAGTAGACATGTGCCAGTATTCCTTAATACGGTGTGCTGCAATAGATAACTTGCCCGGTTGTGTTATCGAGGATGCTTCAAAATACAGTGAAAAAAATCCAGATAACCTACTGTATTATTCTGAATACACAATAGCTTCATTTCCATCCACAACTAGGGACCAAAATTCACACTCGCCAAGTGTCAAATGCAAGTAATTATTTGCTCTGATAAGTAAATAAAACAGTTAATGGTAACGATATATTACAACATAATGCATAAGTCAAATTGTCTAAAGGAGTACAATATAATGGTTTGAATCAAAATGTAAGATTTACATCACTTGCTTATGAACCTCACTGATGTAAGTGACGCAAGTTATTCAAAAGGAAGACAATTAAACCATCTATTAAAAAAATGATGTGAGTTGCATGTCTTCTAACAGC
This sequence comes from Myxocyprinus asiaticus, assembly GCF_019703515.2. Lineage (NCBI taxonomy): Eukaryota > Metazoa > Chordata > Actinopteri > Cypriniformes > Catostomidae > Myxocyprinus > Myxocyprinus asiaticus. The sequence goes on along the minus strand of NC_059355.1, from coordinate 12,181,021 downwards.
TTACCTCTGTGAAATATTTATCATCAGAAGTTTATCTAGGCCTAAAGTTTTTCTCCAGAACTCCACATAGCGACACATATGCGGAATATTTAAAAATTCCTCACAAAATCAAAATGTGTCTTTATGTTTTTGTGTCAAGTGCCGTTTCACAGAGAGACGGAGACCGAGGGCATTTTCAGACTTGTTGCTTGTTTGATTTGTTCCGAAACAGGGGCTCAATTTGTTACAATGTTGCATCTTCTTCTTGATTCAGTTTGCTTTCACAAGGCAATATTTCAAAATGGTGTTAATAAAAGTCACATGTGAGCAAGCTGTCACCTCACTGGTCACAGAATGTTTGTGCGCTGTTCCATGATTTAGCTCATACATTAATATACAGGTTAAAAAGATATACCTGTAAAAAAATGTCAACCGTTTAGGTCACAGTTGTGCAACATGTACCCACATGGTACAGAATGCACGTTCCAGTCAAAGGTTGCTCTGCAAATAAACATTATCCATCACTTGGATGGATATGAGTTGTAACTGTTTTAATTTATATTTTTGTCCATCATTAGTTGCTTTCTCATTATGTTTGCATTGAAAAGTGCCTATTCTCATGCTCACCCAGCTCTCCCTCTCTCCTGCACACACACATACACACATACAAAAGTTTTTTTCTGTCAAAAGGTTGCTAACGCTGTCCTACTTGTGTTTTGCCGCCCGCTATCCAAAAGAGAGAATCGATTGTACTAAAATTACCTCAGAAATAATAAAACAACTCATATTTACTATTTATTACAGTGTATTTATTACAGTGACTTGCTGACCTACAGATTTCACCTCTGCAGATCAATCTGGTATGTTCATGATTTTTATAGAGATATTGTTTGGTCCCTTGGTCCGTTGGTTTGGATTGCATTCTCACCACAAGCAAACCACTCCAGAGTTTGTTTGCAATCAATCTGAGACCACCTCGTCCAGGAGGTCTCGGACCGATTGTTTTGGTGTGGATCCGAGTGCGATTGCCATGTTCGCATATGCCTAAACAAACTGAACTAGGGAGAAAATGCACCACGTTATCGACAATGTCGACAATAAAAAAATTTAGACAGAAATTTCCGATGTAGAATAGTCGTTTGATCTAATTTAACGCAACATGAGATAATTTGAAATGCTAATGATGATGCAGGAGAGCAGCACTTAAGCTCATGCTTGACTGAGGAGAGGAAGAAAACACAACTCTTAGTCCAGATGCACTCCAAACTTTCCAAACAGATTAAGGTGATGTAGATCGCAAAATATTAGGGAATTATAGTACAAAAATACTGTAGCGTGCAATGATAATGCAGGAGACCGATCTCAATAACGTTTTCATTTATTAATGACTGTTGACGGCCACATCCACACCTCACACTCTAACTGGAGAACTCTACTTGAAACAGTGTAAACCCCAACTACCCACAGTCTCTCTCTTGCCCCCGTTAGACCGGGATGGGTGGCGCCTCCCCCCACACACCCAACATTGAAAACAGCTCTGAAAGAAATGCACAACACAAAATGCACAACCAACATTTCTCTAACAATAAGAATGTAACAAAAACAATAAACCATTTTTGAACACACTATACTACCCAAACCCCCACACCCCCCCCCCCCAATACTGAATCCTTGACCCCAAGGACAAAATCCCGAAATCTTTCTCTCCTAGGACGCCCTCTCCGAGGCATATCCATTGGGCAAACAGTCACTTGTTCTGGCTGATTGTCAGAGCCCTCCTCCTGGAGGGGCTGGATGAGGGCGATGTAGACTCACTTTAATGGTTTAACTGAGGTGTTGCAGAGCCTTTATAGGGTGCCAGCCGGTCACGATGGAGCACCACTTTGCATCCACGGGGAGGCAACTGCACCCGATACACAACCTCTCTACACGGCCCTACCCAGTGGCTATCCAGATTGGGGCACCTGCCTCTTTTTCTGACTGGGCTGTAGACCCAAACAAGTTCCCTAGCAGTGAAGTGGCGACCATGGGCATGGAGGTCATAGGCCCTTTTTTGTCGCACCCCTGCACTCAACAGCTGATTTCTGGCATATTTATGCACAGCCTCTAAGCGGTACTGGAGCTGTCTTGCATACTCAGGTCCTGCCGGGGCAGGCGGAGCATCTGGTGGCTGCCCATAGGCCAACTCTGCGAGCAGGGCAGGTGTGCAAGAGGTTGAATCCTGGATTGCAGAGCAGCATGCCATCAGGACTAGGGGTAATTGAGTGTCCCAGTCATGCTGGTGCGTGGACATTAATATGGACAACAAGGTCCTATTGAATCTCTCCACCAGTCTGTCACTTTGAAGGTAGAGGGGAGTGGTGCAGGTCTTTGCAGTTCCCAGCCACTCGCACATGGTGGAAAATACCCTGGACTCAAAGTTTCTCCCTTGATCGCTATGGATACTCTGGGGGACACAAAGACAACTAAACATCCCCTCGACCAGGGCATTAACAACAGTCTCAGCTTCCTGGTTGGGCAATGCGTATGCCTCTGGCCAAGTAATCCATAGCGGTCAAGATGAAACGGTTCCCCTGTGCGGTGCTGGGAAATGGCCCCAAAACGTCCTCCCCAACCCTCTGCATCGGCTTCTACACTGGAAATTGCTGCAGCTGAGCCCGGAACTGGCCCTGCGGTCCTTTGCGTGCTGTGCAAAAGTCGCAGCGTTTACAAAAATCATCTACGTTCCGCCGCACCCAACCCCAATAAAAGGCTGACAAGACGGCGGAGCATCTTTGTCACCCCAAAGTGACCGGACACATGCATGGCCGCCCTGTGGCTTAGCTCACAGTCCTTGATCTCTCTGCGCTCACAGTACCTAAATTCCTGTTTGCTGCATGGCCATCGGGACAGCGCGTCCACATTGCTGTGGTGCTCTCCTGCACGGTGGGTCACTGTGAACTCATAACTTTGCAGTTCCTCCAAACAATGGGCCACTTGGCCCTCTGGCTCCTTCAACGACATCAGCCATTGCAAGGAGGCATTATCTGAGTGAATGGTAAAATGTCGGCCACACAGGTAATACTTGAAATGTCTGATGGTGGAGATTGCAGCCAAATGCTCCCGGCGTGTCACACAATACCTCTGTATTCAGTCAGCTGTCTCCTGGAAGCTATTCAGGACCTTTCCCTTTTCAGGCTCTCCATGTTGTGGAAACTGTGCGTGTGTACCTGGAAATTGGGCTGGGGCATACTGTGTGGCGCTGCAGTGAATGATTGTTCAGTATCCCCCGCTCTGCATGTCAGGGCACCAGCTGTCAGTTCATCTCTTTCAGATATGCGGTGACCTCATCTTCACTACATGATTGCTGCCGAAACTCAACGTGGCCCTCACCAGGTCCAACTGAAAGCCATGGTCTTTCTAAAAGTCCAAACCCAGAAAGCATGTTTCTTGTACCTCTGCTATCCACACAATGTGCTGCATTTTCTTTCCCCCAACCATCAATGTCAGCAGTCCCCTCCCCCTCATTGGTGCTAGCACACCAGTTACTGTGCGAAGCTGAACTGCTGTATCCTCCAGGTGCATTCCCTTTAGCACCACCTCAGGCGGAAACACTGTAACTATAGACACTGTGTCTACCAAGGCTGTGTACAAAACATCTTCAATGCAAACGGGAATATGACAAAAGTCTGAGATTGAAGTCCTCCCCACCACCACCATAGTTTCAGGTTCATTAGTCCTGCTGTTCATGGTGGGTGCTGCCTGCACCTCCGATGGGCGGGACATGGGTGTGGGGGCCTGTAGCATCCTGCCTACTGTGACCCCATTTTGTTTCCCGTCACCTTTGCTAATGCAGGGCAGTTTCTAACCAAGTGTCCCGGCTGACCACACCCCCAGCAGAGACGGCTTCTTGTCTGTTGGCGTGTGGGTGGGGGCACATCCAACCCCTGGATCGTCTCTGTAACTTCCTCCACCCACTCTGGCTTTTGTACTGCTATTTCACTACCTCCAGCTGCTCTGGATATATATTTATATATTTAGACTTCCTTTAAGAGACTGTATCTTGAATATAAGTATATTTTGTCTTTACTGCACTGGGAAAAGTATGAACAAGTGAAAGAATACACATATTCAAAATACATTCTCTGATATATTCTCTGAAAGCAAGTCTAAATATCTTATGTGTTGCTTCTCAAGTAAATGTATCTTGTTTTAAGGAATTTAGATCATTTTAAATTAACAACAAGATCACTAAGGTAGTGGAAAAGACAGAAAACCGATTAATTTGCTGATAGTTTTTAAAATCTATTTATTAAATGTTTCATCATTTTCTTAGTCTTTCTTTACTGTGATGGGCACATATATATAATGGCTACAAGAGTACAAAATTAATTAAATCCCAGATGAAGTTTATTGTGTAACCAAAATCCCAATAATAACCAGAAAAAAATGAAGATTTGGTGCATAAAGTGTGACTTTCAACTATAAACAAGCCTGAAATACACCAGGGACTCTTATTGACTTGTCTGTGCTTCCAGCTCACATAAACATAAAAGAAACAAAACAAGCACTCTTACAAACATCTACAATGGATTACAATAGAAACACTATAAAGTAAACATTGTCAAATAGGCTAATAAATACAGTATGAGCTCAGTAATTCATTCATTACGACATCATCGATCGTTTGGTTATAAAAACTTTTTTCTCTAGGGTCACTGTCACACAAAGTCAACATGAAATCCACAATCAATAAATGTTATGTAAATACACATTCAGTGTCTTTACTTCATATGTGTCTTTTTTTATATAACATCCTGTATTGATAATTGTGCATTAGTCCATAAACTGTGACGGTGATGGAGAATTGACTCTGTAACAATGTTATATATGTAAGTATTCACCAAATTAAGCTTTTTTTTAATAACCTTTACAGTATTGTACAGTTTTTTTATTATCATTATTCACAAGATATGAAGTTGGAGATGCGATGTGCTGACAGGGCACGTTTCCACATTGTTTACATTTAGGATACTAGAGTATCTAAATAAAATAACAAAATATGCTTTGAGGAGAGGATAAAAATATGGGTGAATATTGTCAATTATGACAGATTTAGACATAGAAAATCCCCACTAGGAAATTAAAAAAGCAACTGTTGGTGCTGATTTTTCCCCAATAACCAATATTTCCACAAAGCAACTATCGGCACCGATTAATCTGCAAAACTGATATTTCGGTCTACTTCTAGTTAATTTCATTTCTTAAATGTTCAAGGTTCTTTTCAAAGTTACCTTCTTTTTTGTGATCTTTTAATTTATAACATGTATTCAGTGTTTTAAAAAGCAATTACTCTTGTCATTTGGAACAAGAATTAAGTTTTTATTTCAACCTGTTTTGTAATGTGTAACAATACTGCAGTAATACTGTATACCGTGACACAAGCTTCAGCAATTATCACAATATGAAAATTTGAAACCGGCACATGCCTAGTCCTAAATACACTAAATGTCCAAGAGAATAAACTGCAGTTTGGACCAGACTTTATGCTGACAGTCAATCCGACTAGTCTCATAGTAGAAATTCATTCAAAACGAGTTCCACAAAACAAACATCTTCTGTAGAGACCGTCTTATTGTAAAAGATCAGTTTAGTATCTCACTGTATCCTGATAAGGTTGGTGGCTCAGATTCATTACTGTGTCTTTTGAAAGACCTTATACAGCACTATTTCCCATAGGTAACTTGACTGACTCTTTCTTATTCTAAAAACACTTGCCTGAGATAACGTGCCTTCCACCCTCTATATCCTACTCCATTAGAATTCCCATCACCAAAGCCATTAAGATCAAGAGAGGATTGTATGTACTGAGAAGACTGCCATGGAATCCCACCGACCATTAGGTCTCAAGTGCTTTATGTAGACACAAGTTGTATCTTTTCTGTCTTACAGCATGCCATAGCATGCATTAAAAGTAGCTACATTACCTTTTACACCCATAAGAGTGATTTACTGAACAAACTGAACAATAAATTAGCCAATTTAAGTAGAATGTACTTGTAATTTTGCATAATGATAAACAGACAAAAAAAAAAAAAAAACACCACTGCTTAGACCAACACAATAATTTTTTAAGATAATTGTTTTCAGTTTAAATGTCTCTTCCACTTAGAAAGCATTATCCGTCACTGACCCTTCCTCCTGCATGCTTCAATAACTAGTCTTAATTACAAATGAAATTAAGTGGAACTTGTTTTTGCAGTGAAGGTTTTGAAGTATGCGGATTTTAAACCGAACTCTCTAGGGAAAATCCTTCCATTCAAAACATTCAAACAGGAATACTGATGAGAATAATTAAGAGGTCAAAGGTAAAGTAGATGTTTTTCCTTCATGTGTGTTTATTGGCGGTAATCTTGCCGTGCCATTCAGACTCTGAAACACACTCAATACTTTCATCTCTGTTGATTCAGAATAAAATGGCAGCTATGTATTCTAAAAGCAAAAGAGCGGCCAAGATGTTTTGTCGTAAATGATGCGTCAAAACAGCTAAATCATCATTGTGTTTGTGGTCCTAATGCGGTCTATTTAGACTAATGCCACCATATGTGAGATGTTAGCCTAGCCAAAGTTCTGCCAAGGAGGTTTTGGTCGTGTCAACTGTTGTAGCTGTCCCTTTGCTTTTGTCTCCTCTTGGTCTCTTTGAAATTAGCTTCTAAAGCGGCCTTACACAAAGGTAAATATGAACAGGTGGGCGAGGGGTCAATAAATTAGTTGCTGTTGTTTCCACTGTTGGTGTAATGTGTCGTTTCTAGCTGCTCTGAGTGACAGGGAAGAGAAGAGAAGAGAAAAGAAGAGAGGAGAAGAGAAGACAAGAGGGGCAAATTACTACAGAGTTACCAAAGGTGTGCTGGTGTCACAGTATGGACTGTGAGCGTAAGGGAAATCAGGGATCACCTGTCAATGTGATCCTAGTTGTAGCTCTCTTCCCCAGATCACTTTATACATTGTGATATGAGAGTTTAGAGAATGTATCAGGGTTTCATATCATTTTTGTGAAACATACTCAATTGGAAATGCATTAAAACCATTTAGTGCATCCTTCTTTTCTGAAGATATACCCTGTTCGAATCTGGGGTTGGGTAAAAATATTGATTTTCAGATTAATTGCGATCTTCATTTGAACAAACCCGAAATCAATTCTTAATATTTTTTTTAACTCTATGGGCAACCTTCTGCAATGCAATTTAATCACTCGCATATGCAACCAAATTTTGCATTATGTGACTAAAAATGTCTTTGGTTAACCAATGGCTTATACATTTTCAGATTTCACTTGCCAGTGATTGAGTAGTAAAGAGGCAAAGAAGTTCAGCACTGAGATCCTTTCATTGCTTGTTGAGAGTAAAAGATTGGTTTGACTCGTTTCGTGTAATGTGTGTCCAAAGACGAGATCCACACAATCCATTTGTCATTGAATTATGTCGCTTTCAATATACTTTCTGTTCTTTACAGTCAGTTGTTGATCAAAAACTACAAAAATAGAAACATTAATTGTAATCACACATAGCACAGATGCGGTAAAGAAGCCATGTGGGGGTGTGAGACAAATTATGAAAAATGTATTATAAAATTGCATTTGTTAAATTTATATTTCGTAATGTACCAAGTTAGAAAGTCCCCTGTATAATTCACAGCATTGGCTGGAGAGGATGTCACCAAAATTAATCTTAATCGAATCAAAATTGGAATCGAATCAAATCAGGAAATCTGCCCTATTCCAAACCCTAGTTAGCTTCAGCCTGTTTACAAAGGCAGTTGCCATTTTGGGTAACAAAATGGAACCTAATTAGTGACTGATTTACATGGGTAGCAACATCATTAATGGTCACTTAGATTAGTCAAACAAATAGCAGACTCGACTTGCACTCATCCAATAAAGTCTGACATTAGCATGTTGCTAAGCTAATGACTTGATACTTTAAGTACAAAAACAGCACACACAAATATTGTGGTAATTAGGAACTATTTGTATTGATGCTTTTCATCAGGCCCAGGTTTTTTTAGCATTTACTGCACTGATTTTAGGGAAAATGTGTAATTCTGTGAAATGGACCTGACAGTACTACACTCCTATTGGAAGGCAAAAGCATCATGAAATTAGCTGAAATATTCCATAAACAAACATGCAAGGGATGGGGAATGCATAGAACTTTTATGAATGTGCAGAGTTTTGTGTGTGAAAATTGCATCTGGGCCTGATTTTCAGTATATTTATAATGATAATTTTCCTCACATCTGTCAGCCATCTAGGATGAAAAGTTTGTCACGGTGCATTCTTGGTTTGCCTTATCCGTGAAGGATACACGTGATACTGCCTTAGATTTTTGCCAAAATTAGGTAATTCTTTTAAGGCGGAACCAAATATTTGGAATGGCCTTTGTATCCGAAGCAAGCCTATGTTGAATAAAAATGCAGCCTAGGTAGGCAGCTCACTAGGATTTGGAACAGAGCCCATGTCTGTGAATCATTACATGCTTTGTATGACACGTTATTCTTACACATTCAAACACAATGATGTGTATGACCGTCAAGTGTGCTTGAGTCAATGATTCAGACATGACGAGACAGAGGGATGGAGGTCAGGGTCAGGGCCCTCTACCACAGATCAGACCACTGCTGAAGACAGCAATGGTTTATGAATGCAGCAGTGTGTGTCGCGGAGTGGAAACTGACAGATTTTGTGATACAGTCTGCGAATCGAACCTCCAGAGTGTCACAGAGACTGAGAGTGACCATTGTTGTGAACGAGCTGTAATAACATCCAGCACTCCTTCTCAGCACGCCTACAGGTTACAGGCCAGCATCATCACACAAAAATGTGTCAGGAACCCTTTTAACTAAAGGAAGGGGAGGATTACCAATTAGGGAAAGTATGTGACCTAGGGTGTGTATTTGCTGGTGTTTCCTTCAGAATTGTGTTTTTGTAGCGGTTGAGTCAGATATGACCAAAAGTAATGGTTGCTGTTTTGAGACCATGCTCATAAATCAGTAGAGCAATATTACAGTACTTTATTTCAATATATTGTGACTATAATACTGTCTTTTACTCACTTGTTTTTATTTCATTTCCACGTCTTTTGTGCTTTGCACAATAAGTGCTGAACCTCCAGTTTTATTTATCATAGAGCCATAGAATTAGCATTGAGGATAGGCACATCAGTATCAGTAAAAAAAGACGTGCATGTGGCAATACTTTTGTGTTTTCACACACTTGCTCTGAATGTAGCTTAATCTCTTTGTCTCAAAACATATTAATGCGAAAATTGTAACTAAAATAATTTTTTCTTGCCATCAGAAAATCGAAACATTATTGTGCAGTAAAATTTTACAATTCTATAATATTGCAGTACAATTTTTCTTCCCATCACCTCTAATTCAAATTATAATATATTTGTCTTTTGACCGATTCATTTCCAGAACTAATGTCGCTGAAAAATGAATCTAGCTGTAGTGAAATACGTCTTTGTATTTATTTTGCAACACTCAGTCTTTTTTATTTCATTACACTGAAAACAGACTGCAAGCTCACAACTCGGCTTAAATATGACTAGGTGTTTCTTTAACTTTGGGCAATTACGTGTCCCAGGGGTTGATTTTTATTACATTTAAAATGTTATTTTATTAAAATGATCAAATGATTTTCCATGATGTGGTTGATATTTCCGTGAAATTGCCCAACATATACATAATTTGATTTTGTGATGTTCTGTTGTATACAGTACAAAGATGTAAAAGTTCAATTGTGGCTCTCTTTAAAATTTTGTCATGTCATGTGTTCAACAGATCCAATCCATGTTCAATGGAAATTATTTAGTGTTAGAACAATAAAAAGCTTTTGTACCTCTTTTTTACAAGTTTTAAATGTAATTCCTGAGCAAAACAATGATCTGATGACAAAATATCGGTATTGGCCTATAGTTTTTCGTTAAAATCGGTATCAGCTAAAAATCTCTAGATCCAAATGTTTTATCCAAACAGAAGTGAAATAAATATAAACTATTCAATATTTATTGTGTGAAAATGATTTCTATCAATTGTTCAAAGATTATGACTGTCTCACAGGTGTGGCGTCATTTCCACCTCACCCAATAATTTTGCCTCTATTAAAACATTTTTTTAAAGGTAGTGTACCTGTTAAACAAGTGGACAAAAGTGTCAGTGAAGAGTATGCTTGAGATGAAATATGAGATACTGTAAGTGATGTTTAAAAAAAAGAAGAAAAATCAAGGTAAATATCAATTATATTTTTATTTGGTGTCATTTCAAGTAAGGCTGTACTTTTGCCAAATAATTGGAAATTAAAAAAAAAAAATTAATTGTGTGAATTCAGAATACATAAAATGTTAGCTATGAAATTAGCCTTAGCAAGACAAATGACTAGGACATTTTATTTCAAAAACATTTTAAATGCCATTTCCATCAGCGTCATTTCCACCACACATTTCTATTAAACACAAGACAGAATTTGAGATGTGCTGGAAACTGCGGAAATGTTTTCTGAAAAAAATGACAAAAGTTATATTAATGTCCTGTGATGCATGTACATACACTGTTGAACATTGTTTGTAGACAAATGGAAAAAAAAGAGTGATAGCATGAAAAATGTTTTTACAAGACCAAGTCTACAGTGCCAAAAGTGCCGAATTTGAAGAAAATACTCAACATTTGTTGCTGTGGTGCTGTAGATTCAGCAGTGGTGTGGGAAACACTGCTGTGAGATTAGTTACCCGCTTGTTGCTACGGCAGTGTTGAGTGACCGTGTGTGTAATACAGCACAATGACTCATGTAGACAGCACAGTCAGCTGCATCAAGGGGACACACATCAGCCAGAGTTCAGAGTTCGTAGTCATTTGTTGGCTATTTTTTTACCTGTTGATCTATTTCAAGCAGCTCGGCGACAGGTACCAGAGAAGCTCTGCACACAAAGGTCGTGTGCGATGCAGGATGTGGATCCTGCCACAGGGTGAATGATACAGGGCCTTCCTTCTCTTTGTGGCTTTGTTTGCTCTCCTTGTTTTTCATAGGGCTTTTAAATGGCTGCTCTCCTCTTATGGCGCAGGGTATTGTGTTCATCTCTCTCTGCCTGAACCACATCACATTTTTCACCTGTGTATTTGTGACTCTCACCCTCTTCAAGCAAACTGCTGAGTTCAACACTGAACAACATAATGCTGCTACAATTTACATCTGCTTTAGTGCTCACTTTTCTGAAAACTCAGCATCTTACAACAGAGGTAGAGATATACATGGTGTGGCATACATTTGTCAGGGACTTACCGCACCTGGGTAACTACTTCCTAATCACATAAAATACATTTGTATAGCAGACTATCCGTACTATATCTTTATCACCCTGAAGGGGTTTTATTTTTCGATAATGACCAACTGACTGCACATTATCCAGCTTATTACACAACTGCTTACCAAATAAATAAATAAATGGATATGAAATAGGGGTGTTCAGCGAAGCCATTATCTGTATTTGTATCTGTATCTGTTCATATGACAAAATTATCTGTATCTGTCTTTGTATTCGGATAGAACCGGGTGTGGGTGGGGCTTAAACCGGAAGTGCGTCAAAACAAAATGAAATGCCCATTTTTAAATGTTATTCTTACATTTATAGTTTCTATTAATAACATATGCCTTGTATATGCCTTTTCATAATAACAGCCTAATAATAATAATAATAAATATAGCTGCAAGCAGCAGTTATCGGGGCCAAGCACAGGAATTTGAAAATTGCATATTTGTGAAGATTTTAGGCAAACTGCTCGAAAAGCAATGAATAGAATCACTTGTAATGTAATATACAGTTGTGCTCAAAAGTTTGCATACCCTTGGAGAATTGGTAATATTTATTTTTATTTCTTATGGGATACATATTCAACTGTAGGTTATAACAGAATGGCACAATCATAAAACAAAACATGGTAACAAAGAAGAAAATGAAACGACCCCTGTTCAAAAGTCTGCATACCCTTAGTTCTTAATAATGTGTATTGCCCCCTTTAGCATCAATGACAGCGTGCAGTCTTTTGTAATAGTTGTCTGTGAGGCCCCAAATTCTTGCAGGTGGTATAGCTGCCCATTCATCTTGGCAAAATGCCTCCAGGTCATGCAAAGTCTTTGGTCGTCTTGCATGAACCGCATGTTCGAGATCTCCCCAGAGTGGCTCGATGATATTAAGGTCAGGAGACTGTGATGGCCACTCCAGAACCTTCACCTTTTTCTGCTGTAACCACTGGAGGGTCAGCTTGGTCTTGTGCTTAGGGTCATTGTCATGCTGGAAAGTCCAAGAGTGTCTCATGCGCAGCTTTCATGAAGAAGAATGCAAATTGTCTGCCAGTATTTTCTGATAACATGCTGCATTCATCTTGCCATCAATTTTCACAAGATTCCCCATGCCTTTAGAGCTCACACACCCCCAAAACATCAGTGAGCCACCACCATGCTTCACAGTGGAGATGGTATTCTTTTCACTATAGGCTTGTTGACCCCTCTCCAAACATAGCGTTTATTGTTGTGACCATAAAGCTCTATTTTGGTCTCGTCACTCCAAATTACAGTGTGCCAGAAGCTGTGAGGTGTGTCAAGGTGTTATCGGGCATATTGTAATCAGGCTTTTTTGTGGCATTGGTGCAGTAAAGGCTTCTTTCTGGCAACTCGACCATGCAGCTCATTTTTGTTCAAGTATCGTCGTATTGTGTTCCTTGAAACAACAACACCATCTTTTTCCAGAGCAGCCTGTATTTCTCCTGAGGTTACCTGTGGGTTTTTCTTTGTATCCCAAACAATTCTTCTGGCAGTTGTGGCTGAAATCTTTCTTGGTCTACCTGACCTTGGCTTGGTATCAAGAGATCCCTGAATTTTCCACTTCTTAATAAGTGATTGAACAGTACTGACTGGCATTTTCAAAGCTTTGGATATCTTTTTATATCCTTTTCCATCTTTGTAAAGTTCCATTACCTTGTTATGCAGGTCTTTTGACAGTTCTTTTCTGCTCCCCATGACTCAGTATCTAGCCTGCTCAGTGCATCCACATGAGAGCTAACAAACTCATTGGCTATTTATACACAGACACTAATTGCAATTTAAAAAGCCACAGGTGTGGGAAATTAACCTTTAATTTCTTCTTAATAAGTGATTGAACAGTACTGACTGGCATTTTCAAGGCTTTGGATATCTTTTTATATCCTTTTCCATCTTTATAAAGTTCCATTACCTTGTTACGCAGGTCTTTTGACAGTTCTTTTCTGCTCCCCATGGCTCAGTATCTTGCCTGCTCAGTGCATCCACATGAGAGCTAACAAACTCATTGACTATTTATACACAGACACTAATTGCAATTTAAAAAGCCACAGGTGTGGGAAATTAACCTTTAATTACCATTTAAACCTGTGTGTGTCACCTTGTGTGTCTGTAACAAGGCCAAACATTCAAGTGTATGTAAACCTTTGATCAGGGCCATTTGGGTGATTTCTGTTATCATTATGATTTAAAAAGGAGCCAAACAACTATGTGATAATAAATGGCTTCATATAATCACTATCCTTAAATAAAAGACAGTTTTTTTGCATGATCAGTCATATTTTCAAAGTCAATGCCAACATTTCACAATTGCAAACCAGGATATGCAAACTTTTGAGCACAACTGTACATTGTTCTTGGCATCAGCCAAAGAGTCTATTAATGATAATAGACTAAAATTATCAAAAGTTATTAGTATTTTTAGAAACATCATGATTTGATTACAAAATAAGCCTTGAAGCACCATGATACATCTTATCGTATTTCAATTATTTTATCAAAATACACACTCAGATAAATATAAACTCTTTTTTCATTTCATAATAAAATTGATAAAACATATTAATACAATAAATTAAAATAAAATAAATTCCTTACAAAATATTGCAAATATTTTCTTCTTTAGTTGTCATATGAACAATCAGACAGTAAGTATAATGAAGAGGTAGTTTAGCCTGTTAACTGGCATCGTCCCATATATGCTTTTTTAGTACTTTTTACAGTTGAAGTCAGTTTACATACACTTAGGCTGAAGTCATTAAAACTCATTTTTTAACCACTCCACAGATTTCATATTAGCAAACTATAGATTTGGCAAGTCATTTAGGACATCTACTTTGTGCATGACACGAGTAATTTTTCCAGCAATTATTTACAGACAGTGGGTCAGAGGTTTACATACACTAAGTTAACTGTGCCTTTAAGCAGCTTGGAAAATTCCAGAAAAATTATGCCAAGACAATTAGCCAATTAGCTTCTGATAGGAGGTGTACTGGATTGGAGGTGTACCTGTGGATGTATTTTAAGGCCTACCTTTAAACTCAGTGCCTCTTTGCTTGACATCATGGGAAAATCAAAAGAAATTAGCCAAGACCAAAAAACAAGTCTGGTTCATCCTTGGGAGCAATTTCCAAATGCCTGAAGGTACCACGTTCATCTTTACAAACAATAGTACGCAAGTATAAACACCATGGGACCCATGGCACCACGCAGCCATCATACTGCTCAGGAAAGAGACTCATACCGCTCAGGAAAGTGACTCTGACCCCAGCTTAGCTGGGATATGTGAAAAAAAAGAATTTCACTGTATATGTGCAAATGTATAATGTGTGATAAATAAATATAATTAATTAAATTAATTCATTCTGTCTCCTTGAGATGAACATAGTTTGGTGCAAAAATTGCAAATCAATCCCAGAACAACAGCAAAGGACCTGGTGAAGATGCTGGAGGAAACAGGTAGACAAGTATCTATATCCACAGTAAAATGAGTCCTATACTGACATAACCTGAATGGCTACTCAGCAAGGAAGAAGCCACTGTTCAAAACCGCCATAAAAATGCCAGACTACAGTTTGCAAGTGTACATGGTGACAAAGATCTTACTTTTTGGAGAAATGTCCTTTGGTCTGATGAAACAAAAATGGAACTGTTTGGTCATAATGATCATCGTTATGTTTGGAGGAAAAAGGGTGAGGCTTGCAAGCCGAAGAACACCATCCCAACTGTGAAGCATGGGCGTGGCAGCATCATGTTGTGGGGGTGATTTGCTGCAGGAGGGACTGGTGCACTTCACAAAATAGATGGCATCATGAGGAAGGAAAATTATGTGGATATATTGAAGCAACATCTTAAGACATCAGCCATGAAGTTAAAGCTTGGTCAAAATGGCTTAAGCACAGCAAAGTCAAGGTATTGGAGTAGCCATCACAAAGCCCTGACCTCAATCCGATATATAATTTGTGGGCGGAACTGAAAAAGCGTGTGCGAGCAAGAAGGCCTACAAACCTGACTCTGTTACACAAGTTCTGTCTGGAGGAATAGGCCAAAATTCCAGCAACTTATTGTGAGAAGCATGTGGAAGGCTACCCAAAATGTTTAATTAAAAGGGAATGCTAACAAATACTAACAAAGTGTATGTAAACTTCTG
Organism: Myxocyprinus asiaticus; assembly: GCF_019703515.2. Lineage (NCBI taxonomy): Eukaryota > Metazoa > Chordata > Actinopteri > Cypriniformes > Catostomidae > Myxocyprinus > Myxocyprinus asiaticus. The sequence continues at coordinate 12,165,542 of NC_059355.1, read as the reverse complement.
ACCCACTGGGAATGTGAGGAAAGAAATAAAAGCTGAAATAAATAATTCTCTCTACTATTATTCTGACATTTCACATTCTTAAAATAAAGTATTGATCCTAACTGACCTAAGGCAGGGAATGTTTTCTACAATTAAAGGTCAGGAATTGTGAAAAACTGTGTTTAAATGTATTTGGCTAAGGTGTATGTAAACTTCTGACTTCAACTGTATGTTTATTGGACTATATTACCTTCATATCTGACTTTAATCTTGACAAACCTTATATTGTTCGAAACCTACAAGTCTCTTGCTTCGAAATATCCCCACTGTTTTGCGATCTGAATGACATCATTACAGAAATGCATTAAAATACTGAAAGAATGGATTTTAAAACATGCAACATGTGAGCGGTATTACTTATCTTTTATATCTTCTGGTTCTGATCTGATCAGATGATGGCAGGAAATTCAAGAATACAATCCATGGTAAATGTCCACAATTGAAAGTAGACTTGACCATTTTATCCAAAACAGTGAAAATTGAGGAAAAAACCGACTGAACATCCTTTGCTTGTGTCATCATGTAAATTAAAATGTCTATTATCAATAACATATTGATTATAAAACTCGATCAGCATCGAGGTCTTGAGGTCTCCGCTATTCTGGTGAAACGTCTGCATTGTTTGAGCCCACGAACGAGTCTGTCTGTAATTCACAGGTGGAGCTGTCAATCAAACCAGATCAAAGGCTCCATGGCCTCTCCAAAATGCGCATTGGCTGTTTCAGTGAATAGATGCAGCCAATGGATCGCTAGTCAAGATTTGATTGACAGGTCATGTAGCCATTGGTATGACGTTTCTGTGGTTAAAGGGGTTGGCCTTGCTCATTCCAGAACAATGACATCATCCTAGTGTTTGTTTGGATAGAGAACCTAAGGCTACAATTACCAGAGGTGGGTAGAGTAGCCAAAACCTGTACTCAAGTACAAATACAATTACTTTAAAAAAATTACTCAAGTAGAAGTAGAAGTGCTAACATAAATAATTACTTAAGAGTAAGAAAGTGTCCAATTAAAAGAGTACTCAAGTGACTTCCTTTCTTCTGCAGAACACACATGAAGTTTTTTAGAAGAATATTTCAGCTCTGTAGGTCAGTACAATGCAAGTGAATGGGTGTCAATATTTTTATGCTCCAAAAGCAAATTCAGGCACCATAAAAGTACTACATACAACTCCAGTGGTTAAATCCATATCTTCAGAAGTGATATGATGGGTGTGGGTGAGAAACAGATCAATATTTAAGTAATTTTTTGCTAGAAGTTCTTCTCCCAGCTCAGCAGGGGGTGATATGCAGAGAAGAATGTGAATCACCAAGAGCTGAGAAATTCTTCTAAAAATCTTCGTTTGTGTTCTGCAGAAGAAAGGAAGTCATACTCATCTGGGATGGCATAGGGGTGAGTAAATGATAGTGAACTATCCCTTTAAGGGCTCTTGTCAGATCAGGAGGAATTTGTCAATAAGAAGAGAGGTTTGGAAACCTTTCTAGTAATTACAGTGAAAACGTGAACAATGTCCCACAGGGAAATATAACCCAAAGCAATATCATGTTTAATTAATGCCTACTTTTGCTATTTCATAGCTTATTTTTGTTAGTTCTGTGTAGTTACAGTTTTCAGTGTCGAAGAATTTAGATCATTAGTTCTGTACAGCAGTACCGTCGCTCCCTAAACGAAGAGTACACAGCCTGTGAAATGCTGTCTGTTTGTGCTCCAGTTGTCAATAACGCGATCGGCAGAGCAAAAGGCATTTACACGTAACATGGATTTTTACATGGATTTATACAGTTAATCCGCCCGAAATAGCTGCAATAGTTTCCAGTATCCCTGTGAGGGCGCGGGGTAAATGCATAAATACTGCTTATGACCTTTGGGATGCAGGACAAAGCGCATTGATATATTGCTGCAGATTTTAAAATGTACACTTAAAAACTGATGTCACAAGAGCCCATATTTACAGAATCACCCTGAAAATGACCATCACCATGTCACAGAAATGCCTGCATTATCATTAGAACCAAAACTTACCTCAACGTGCTGCCCTAAGTTGGACCTGCAATTTTAATCTTGAAATATCCGCTTGACTTGGTGTTAAATGAAGGCATTGCATGACGAAATAAATTATTTTCATTTTTTTATTATTAACTTAACTGATTTCACTTGCACAATAATCTCCCATGTGTCTTCTTTAAAGAGTCCATAAATAGGTCTGTAGACCCAGGCATTTAAATCAAAGTATGCCACTCTTGGAATAATGGAGCTTTGATGACATCATGTGGCAACATTTGGTACTGCATCTACAATAATTCTAAAAAATTTGGTATTTTATAACTTATTTTACTTTACCAAAATTAGGTCTCTAGTCCCAAGCATTCAATAGTAAAGCTGAAAATTAAATTTTCTGTTAAATGCTAAAAAAGGGGAGCGCCAGTTAACCTAAAATTTGTTATTTTGAAGTCAGACATGACTGAGAGTAAAGAAAAGCAGTGCAGTGAGTCAGATGTTCATTTATTAACTGTTCTGGGCAGTGTTTCCCAAAAGCATTGTTAGCCCAAGTTGCTCTTAAAGACCGTTGGTCTTTAAAAAAAAAAAAAAAAAAATGCTTTTGGTTAACAGACCTGAATGATTTCATTCATTTAGTTGAATGATTTATCAGACTGAATCAACATGCAAGTTTGTGAGTAAGAGTGAATTATGGCGATGCTATAGAGTAATTTTTTAAATTTGAGTAAATTCAGTGGAATAAGTGAAAATGACAACAAGAAAGGAGTGTTTTTTGGTATTATTTGGTGGTATGTGTTTTTTTTTTTTGTTTTTTTTTTTGGTGTTGTTACATTCAGTTTAGACTGCAAGCTCTCAAAAGCTTTTGATTAGCATTGTCTGAAGATGATCTGAGGAAAATTTGGTGAAAATTCAATTATCGCTGTTGGAGGAGTTCAAAAAAGTAGGTTTTCAAGTAAATTAATAATGGCCGATAGGAAGTTTGGCCGACCATGACAAATGTGTGTAACAGTATTAGGATGGGCAAGGAGGAGGCGGGAACCGGCTGAACAGTAAACAATGTTTTAATATCAAACTTAACTTAAAACCAACATAAACAAACATGCAGCATGGCCGCATGTGTCTCTCTCCCTCGAACTGGTGCCTCCGGCTCGTCTTTATGCCCCTCCCAGCTGATCAGCCCTATTCAGGGTCAGTCGTGTGTCTTCACGGCCCGGCCCCACCCTCCTCCTCGTCTCACTCCTCCATCATCCGACTCAGGTCGGAGAAACCCCTGGCATGACGCACTCCCCTCACTTCCTGGAGGGGGGGCGTTGCCTTTCCGGCCGTACCTGCCGGCAGGTCTTCCCTGCCTTTCTGGAGCCCTGGGAGGGATGAGGGGAGGGAAAGGTGAGAGGGAAAGAGCGAGGCAGAGCGACAGTGCTGTGGCCCGGTCCTCAACTGCTCCTCCGCCCTCTGGCGGACGCCAGTTCGCTCCTCTCCCAGTAGACGGCAGCGACTCCTCCGGCCCCTGTTGGATGGAACCGCTCCTCCCCTTCTTTGGCGGCAGGCAGCGACCCCTCCGTCCCCAGGCAGACGGCCGCGGCTGCTCCTTTGGTGGACAGAAGTGGTGAGGACTCCGTGACAGCACATCCCTCCTCCTTCCCGGGTTTTGGCACCACTGTAAGGGATCAACGGGTTCGGGTATGGAAAAGGAGGAGACGGGGAGCAGTGACATGCTTCAGGTAGCTTTTATTCTCTCTCTTTCCAGTTCGTTTGAGTGCCGCCTTCTCAGGGCTTTCTTATTCCTCAGTTTAAAGCAACAAAAAAATCAAAAATAGTTTTTTGAACACTTCAGCTTCACAACAATAATAATGATGATGATTATATAAAACACACAATAGGGCACGCGAGTCACTGCGCTCTGGTGTCGTTCTCTCTCTGCCTTCCTCTGGCATTCAGCTGTTTTAAAGCGTCTCTCCGCTATCACTGTAATGAGAAACAGCTGTTAGAAATTATGTCAACCAGCTTGACGAGCCACACCACTCCCTCTCTCCCACAGACAGACACACAACCACGCCCCATCACTACAATATGGTATCATTAAACTTGGCTTGACCCAACAAATCTATCAAGACCAGTGTCATAAAAATAGGCTAAAATTATCAAAAGTTATTACAAGCTAGTGCTGTCCTGAAACTTGTTGAGCACCTTCAGGGCATTGTGCCAATGGCACATAGTTTCGTAACGATACGCCAAAGCATTTGTAAAGCATTTTAAAATTTTAGCTGACAAAATAAATGTTAGAATTTTACAACAAAATCCAAAATGGCCGACATAGGCAAAATTGGTATAATTTGACATGGTGTGCCCCACAGAATCTAAAGTGTCCAGTTTCGTAATTTTAGGACAAACCGTTCAGAAGTTATAAGTTAAAATAGCCATTTATTTTTTGTATCTCGTAACCAGTAGGTGGAACTGTGCCAAATCTGCTCAAGTACCCTCAGGTCATGGTTGTCATAACACACACCAAGTTGAGTCTGAATACGCTAAAGCGTTGCGGAGATATAGGCTAACAATTGATTTGGAGTGCTCGTCATCAAATTTCTTTGTGAGTTATTCAAGAAAGGTTTGGTCTTTCAAAAACCTTTGAACAAATTTTTGTCAGCATGGTCTAAAGATGATCTGAGCCAAATTTGGTGAAAATCGGTCCAACTGTCTAGGAGGAGTTAGAAAAAGTACGTTTTTAATTAAATTAATAGTGGCCGACAGGAAGTGTGGCCGACCGTGACAAATGTGGTATCGTTAAACTTGGATTGACCCAAGGAATCTATCAAGACCAGAGTCATAACAATAGGCTAAAATTATCAAAGGTTATTAGCATTTTTATATATTTCGTTATATTCGTCCTGAGCACCTTCAGGGCATGGGCCTGATGACACATACAAAGTTTTGTAACGATACGCCAATGCTTTCATAAAAGAAAAAAGCATTTTGTGACTAAATTCAAAATGGCCGACATGAGAAAATTGGGTATCGTTTGACTTGGAATGTTTCACTGAATCTAAAGTGACCAGTTTTATAATTTTTGGCCAAAGCATTCAAGAGTTATAAGCCAAAATATCCGTTTTTTCTATCTCCTCACCAGTAGGGGGCAGTGTGACGAAACGCTGCAGGTGACCTCAAGGCATGATGGCAATGACACATACCAAGTTTTGTCACAATCCTTCAAAGTGTTGCGGAGATACAGCATGAAGTCTATTTTAGCGTGCTCGCTGTCAACTTCGTGAAGCCATTTCTCAGGAATGATTTCAAATATCGAAAAAAAAGTGATAACTTTTGTGTAGCTCTATCTCACGATCGCTTTAAAATAATTTTGGTGGAAATCGGACAAAAATCGTATGAGTAGAGAAAAAACGTGTTTCCTTAAAATTCAAAATGGCGGAAAATCTAGTAAGGTCTAATTTTGTCTCTAGGACTTACAGTTCAAAAGTTATTAGCATAAACATGAGTGAAACTTTGACCTGTTGGTGGCGCTAAAGGGTTTGAGTTACAGACTCCAAATTTGCTGTGATATCAGTTCAGACTGTCCTCTAGCTGTGTACAAATTTCATAACTTTCCTGTGAACGGTTCTATGGGCTGCCATAGACTCCCATGGCAGAAAAAAAAAAGAATAATAAGAACACTAATGATTACTAAAAAGAACACTAACAAACACAATAGGTGCCTACGCACCTTCGGTGCTTGGCCCCTAATAATAATAATAATTATTATTCTAATTATTATACAACTATTATTTTAAAAAATATTATTTTATTCTTTTTTTTCTTACTAGATGAAGCTGAATTTGTAGGCTACATTAACTGTGGAATATGTTGTTAACTGTGGTTTCTCCTGGTATTTCTGATATTTAATTATTTAATATTTAATAATTGCTTGTTTTGATTATTGGGGAGGGTTACCTCTAGAGCCTGACCGATATGGTGGCTGATATATTTAATTTTTGAGCTGAAATGAAAATTGACCTTTTCTATGTGGATTGTTCAGCGATTTTGCACCGATATGACTATGCAAAGGTACTCAGAAGGCTGCTTTCTTAAACAAATATTTTTATCAAAGAATATTTGACATTATTTTTATACATTGTTAACAAATTCTAGAAATGAACATTGAGAAAATAAAGAATAAATTAAAATAAAATAAACAGCTAAATAAACATCAGTACTATATGTTCAGTATCAGTCAGTTGCTGACCATTTAAATAAATAAATAAAAATACAATAAATAGCTTAATAAACATCAGTACTGTATGTTTAGTATCAGTCAATTGCTGACCATTAAAAAAGGAATAAATAAAAATACAATAAATAGCTAAATAAAAATCAGTACTGTTTAGTATCAGTCAAATGCTGATCATTAAAATAAAGAATAAATAAAAATAAAACAAATAGTTATATAAACATCAGTACTGTTTAGTATCAGTCAAATGCTTACCATTAAAATAAAAAATAAATAAAAAATAAAATAAATAGCTAAATAAATATCAGTATTACTCTTTAGTATCAGTCAAATGCTGACCATTAAAATAAAGAATAAATAAAAATCAAATAAATAGCTAAATAAACATCAATTCCCTATCTGTCACTCACTCGATGTTGTGTTGATGTAGTGACACTAGGGGTCACTCTTGGGAGCCCGAGAAACCTCTGGTCTTTGATAAAAGGCCAATGAAAATTGGTGAGTGGTATTTGCATGCCACTCCCCCGGACATACGGGTATAAAAGTAGCTGGTATGCAACCACTCATTCAGATTTTCTCTTCGGAGCTGAACGGTCATGCTCACTGAGCTGAATTACTACTGTTCATTCACCTCTGCTGGATCTGACACGCATTTCAGCGGCTTCTCCCTCCTCTGCACTGGTGCACTGCAGAGAACGCCCCTGAGCGCAGAATGTCTTTTTATAGACGCGTCTTTTTAAAGATTGCGGTCGTTATCTCTCAACTTTGGATGGTCATGATCACTGTCTTTCGTGTCTGGGCGCGACCCACACGGAGGCAGCGTTCGTTGATGGTTCACGACGCCTTGGTCCTTCTACCTACGGGTTTGAGGACAGTGTGGCTAGCACTGGGGGCGATTTGGGGACCCCAGTAGGATCGCCTCCGCCGGGTATCCCCCCGCGGACCTCCCATTCCCCAGTACGCTCGTCTGCCCCAGTCGGGCTTCCGGATGAGTCCGCCGGTTCGTCTCACGGCGAGTCTGGCCTCTTGTTCGGAGCCCACGAAGATGATGAGCTCTCGAGCGCAGCATCGGAGAGCGGGCTTGTCCAGTCGGACGCAGAAGCCTCAGCTGGGCTCCCCCCCTCGGGGACGATTGCCCAGTCACAGGCTGATGCAGAAATGACGGACATGCTTTCCCGGGTGGCCGCGAGTGTTGGGTTAGAGTGGAACCCTCTGCTCTCCCCTGAACCCTCGTGGCTCGATTATTGGTTCCTGGGCTCGCGGCGCCACTCAAAGCAGCCACGCCCTGCTCCAGTGCCTTTCTTCCCGGAAGTGCACGAGGAGCTGACGAAATCGTGGGGGGGCACCTTTTACTGCCCGGCCCCGATTCCTCAGGTCCCCCGCCCTCACTACCCTCGATGGCGGGGGGCCAGGGGCTATACGGCGATTCCCCCGGTGGATAAGGCGCTCGCGGTGCACCTATGCCCGCAGAGCGCCGCCACCTGGCGTGGACGCCCTAAGCTCCCATCCAAGCCCTGTAGGTTCACGTCATCCTTGACGGCTAAAGCCTACAGCGCTGCTGGACAAGCCGCCTCTGCCCTGCACGCCATGGCTCTCCTGCAGGTCCACCAAGCCAAGGCGTTAAAAGAACTGCACGAGGGTAGTTCCACCCCAGATTTGATGCAGGAACTGCACTCGATGACCAACCTCGCTCTCCGAGCGACGAAGGTCACGGCGCGGTCTCTCGGGCAGACGATGGCCACATTAGTGGTCCAGGAGTGCCACCTTTGGTTCAACCTGGTCGAGATGGGTGAGGCCAGCAAGACACGGTTCTTTGCTGCCCCCATTTACCAGGCTAGCCTATTCGACACCATCGAGGACTTTGCCCAGCAGTTCTTGGGGGTGAAGCAGCAGACGGAGGCTATCCGGCATATTCTGCCCCGGCACGGCTCAAGATCCTGCACCCTGTCTACTCGTTGCCAAAGGCGTCCCCCTGCAATCCCCCTGCCCCTTCGGCCCGGCCCCTGCGTGGAGCCCAACGCAGGAAGCAGACGCCACCCATCTCACAGTCGGCTGCTAAGAACCCACGGAGGTCGTCAAAGCGCCCCTGAGACGGGCGACCCAGGGACGAAGAAACCCACTCACCTGGAGCTGGTAAGAAGACCACTCCATCCCCCAGTGGAGGGCCGGGTGGAGAATCTTTTTTTAAATTTTTGTTTGATTTTGCCTCATGCCCAAGTGGCTGTTGTACCCAACAAAATAGCAGTTTCCTTCTCCCCTGGGTCACATACCCAGTGTGCATGGTCGTCATCACAACTACCTTCCACGGGTTTTTCCTTGCAGGATTGGCGCTCCAGCGGTGGTCTTCCCGCCCCTGAGTGCCCAGTTGTGGCACACAGCCGCCCCCGATGTGGTAGTCTCCACGGGTTACGAGGACAGGCCTCTTCCTCCCCCGTCCCAGGCTGTTCCGGGAGTGGTCACAAGGAGCCAGGTAAGTGCTTCGATGTCCCTAGACTCAGCACGGCCACAACGTGGTGTGGCACCTCGAGCTCTGCCCTGCTGCGAGGCCCCACCTGCCAGTATGTCCGACGACGTTGTCCCCTTGGTCCCCCTTGCGTGGAACTTGGATGCGTGGCTTGCGCTTTCCAATCCATCGCGATGGCTGATCCGGACCGTCCGACTTGGCTACGCGATTCAGTTCCTGCGGTTTGCATTCAAGGGTCAGGCGTATCAGTACAAGGTCCTCCCTTTCGGCCTGTCCCTGTCTCCTCATGTCATGAAGGTTGCAGAGGTAGCCCTTGCCCCGTTAAGGGAAGTGGGCATTCACATTCTCAACTATCTCTGGCTAATCCTAGCTCACTCTCGGGACATGTTGTGTGCACACAGGGACTTTGTGCTCTCACACCTCAGCCGACTAGGGCTTCGGGTCAACTGGGAAAAGAGCAAGCTCCTCCTCAGTGTCTTTGACAGCGCGCCTCATGAACGAGCATGCCCAGTCGGTGCTGGCCTGTTTGAAGGCGTTCAAACAGAAAACAGTGGTTCCACTGAAACTTTTCAGTGGCTCCTGGGGCATATGGCATCCTCAGCGGTAGCCACCCCGCTCGGGTTGATGCATATGAGACCGCTTCAGCACTGGCTTCAGACTCGAGTCCTGAGATGGGCCGCAGGACACAATGCATGGTCGTCACGCCAGTCTGTCACCGTCTTTTCAGCCCTTGGACCGACCTCTCGTTTCTACAGGCAGGTGTTCCCCTAGAACTGGTCTCCAGGCACGTCGTGGTCATGACAGACGCCTCCAAAATGGGCTGAGGCGCTGTTTGCAATGGGCATGCAGCCCATGACAGACCTGCATGGGCATGCACCCCATGACAGACCTGTGCCAATGCAGTCGCAGGCCTGTGAACGGGCCCGCGACTGCATTGGCACATCAACTGCCTCGAGTTTTTGGCAATTCTGCTCAGCCTGTGGAGGTTTCGGCCATTGATCCAGGGCAAGCACGTGTTAGTTCGGACAGACAACATGGCAATGGTAGCATATGTCAACCGCCAAGGCGTTCTGCGCTCTCGTTGTATGTCACAACTCGCCCGCCGTCTCCTCCTCTGGAGGCAGCAGCACTTCAAGTCACTGCGAGCCACTCACATCCCGGGCAACCTCAACACTACAGCGGACGTGCTGTCACGGCAGGTTACCCTCGGGGGAGAGTGGAGACTCCACCCTCAGGTGGTCCAGCTGATGTGGAGTTGATTCAGACAGGCACAGGTGGAACTGTTCGCCTCCCAAGAGTCCTCCCACTGCTCGCTCTGATACGCCCTGACCGAGGCCCCCCTCGGCATAGACGCGCTGGCACACAGCTGGCCCCCTGGCCTGCTCAAATATGCATTTCCCCCAGTGAGCCTACTTGCGCAGACACTGTGCAAGGTCAGGGAGGACAAGGAGCAGGTCGTCCTGGTAGCACCCTACTGGCCCACCCAGATGTGGTTCTCGGACCCCACGCTCCTCGCGACAGCCCCCCCCCCCCCCGGCGAATTCCCCTGAGGAAGGACCTTCTTTCTCAGGGACGGGGCACCATCTGGCACCCGCGACCAGACCTCTGGAATCTCCATGTCTGGCCCCTGGACGGGACGTGGAAGACCTAAAAGGTCTACCACCCGCAGTGGTAGACACGATCACTCAGGCTTCCCAATGGGAAGACCCCCAGAGATGCGCAGTTGGATCAGTATTTTCCTTCCTGCAGGAGAGGTTGGAAGGGAGGCTGTTCCCTTCCACCTTGAAGGTGTACGTTGCCGCCATAGCAGCACACCATGACGCAGTCGACGGTAAGTCCTTAGGGAAGCACGACCTGATCATCAGATTCCTGAGAGGCGCCAGGAGGCTGAATCCCTCCAGACTGCACCTCATTCCCTCATGGGACCTCTCTGTAGTTCTTCAGGGTCTACAGAGAGCCCCCTTTGAGCCTTTGCAGTCAGCTGAGCTTAAGACACTCTCCTTGAAGACTGCCCTCCCGACTGCGCTCACTTCCATCAAGAGGGTAGGAGACCTGCAAGCGTTCTCTGTTAGCGAAACATGCCTGGAGTTCGGTCCGGGCTACTCTCACGTGATCCTGAGACCCCAACCGGGCTATGTGCCCAAGGTTCCCACGACCCCTTTTAGGGATCAAGTGGTGAGCCTGCGAGCGCTGAAATCGAATTAGTCATCGGCCGATATATTGCAGAAACAGATAAATCGGCCGAAATTCAGAATTTTATAATGATCTGCATCGGCCGATAATTTGCATAGGCAGAGTTGCAGCTTAATTGGAAATGACACTCAATAAAAAAATATTCTGATCATAAGTGAAATTACCATCAATTTAATTTTTTTCTTCAAACATCAGTTGTCTCATATTTCATCTCAAGCATGCTCTTCTTTGCCTACCCGATTTGGAGCAAAATTGTTTGGTGTGGTGGAAATGACGCCACAACTGTGGGACAGTTGTCATTTTTGAAAAAAATGATAGAAATTAGTTTTACACAATACATTTTGAAATGGTTTATCTCTGTTTCACTCATTCAGAATAATCTTGAAAGTCTGGGACAAGGCTGAAACAGTAAAACCAAAAATAAATGTTGAAGGCCTGGTTAAGAAACCTAAGAAAGTTTTAATGAGACCTTCACATTGCGATAAAAATTTTAAAATCCAGGGCTCAATGCTAAGGATTTTTTCTACTGGCCTGGTTGTGCCAGTGATTCAGATTTGTACTTGTCCTGCCAAATTTTTCACTGGCCCCAACACAAAAATGAAAAATAGCTGTAAAAATAGGCTTTAAAAAGTGTCCAAAGCTAAATATTTTATATATATATATATATATATATATATATATATATATATATATATATATATATATATATATATATTACATTTTTAAGACAATTTCACCCAAAAAAGTATCACATTTATAATTAGCAAGATAGGATTTATGCCTTATGTAACCCCATATAAGTGCTTTACAGATAAATACATCATATTAACCTCAGCTGTCTTGCCATTTACATGTGTTTTTAAGCTAATAGTTCTGTAGAGCAACTGATGGGTTTTCGGTCAACTGTTTAGTCATGCTGTCAACTTTTATGCTCTGTGTAGTTTTCACAAGCAGGATCAAATCACTCAGATAAAGATTTGATTATTGGCTAAATTTAATAAACATTTGAATCCCTGAGAGAAAACCATGCTTCTAAATCGGTTGTGACGTGTAATATACAGTAGGTAGATATTTGACCTCATCTGTGAATTACGAGTGTGGTTATAAACATGAAATTAGACAACCCGAACAAGACTGATACACAAAGCACAGAAAGAAAATACATGTACAGTCCAGAAATGAGAAATGTAACAGGTGTGTTATGGATGATATAAAGTAGACTGTTTTAAATAGTCATCTTCACTCTGCAGCTGAACAGCTCTGATAATAATAATAGCCATAGTGATTTTGCTTCTATTAATATCAAACGCCATTTTGAAAAACATTACCTAAATGTATAGGCCTACTTGCATTTTGGATACTGAGCAGCTCAGATTTCCAGCCACATGTATAACTGGGGTTTAACAAAGTTTATTAGGTTTCATTCAGTTCTTCATCTCAGGTGAATTAATGAGAGAGAATGTGTTTTTTTTTTCGTTTTTTTTTTTTTTTTACTGTGATAACAAAACTTGCGCTCTGTCCATTTACGAATGCATGTTAAACAGCATCTAAGCTGCACGGAGAGATGATGAGAGAGATGAAATTACAGTCCAACAGAAAGACACTGTGGATTTATTGTGTTTCAATGTATGTATTACTACTTTTCACCAACATGTTAAAACGAAAAAAAAGTGGGAATTTTGTGCGCTGTTAACATGGAATGTGCAGGGATACTTAAAAGGTTTCGTAAGATGTACAATCCCGCTCTGAAATTCCTGCAGTGGGTTTTTTCCCTGCAATTTTCTACACATTGGTAATTGATGCTGCTAGAACACTTGGAAAAGAGCAAGGACAGTTCTAGGAGAGCGTGCTCTGTGTCTGCACGCTTTTGAGCGCTCACACGATTATGCCTTGGCGTGCCCAGTTTATTATGCGTTCGTGCATGTTTGCGAGCTAAATATATAATCATGCTCGCTCATCTTTCAGCCTTCATTTAGAAGACTGTGTTTGCTCAGTGTAATTTTTGTGCTCTCTCGCTTGTTGTCTGCTTGCACTGACGTTATAAATGCAGCACTGGCCCAAATCTCTCTCACAGTGGCCCTGGGCCATCGGGCAGTCCTTATTGTTGAGCCCTGAAATCTGTTCATTTTAGATAATAAAAATTGACCCCTGGAGCATGAAAGTACCAATCATGTTTATTACACGGCTCTCTGGAATACTCGATTCTGATTTGTCAATGACGCCATCTAGTGATCTGATATTGCTCAGTAACAACCGCACATCCGGGTATTGCGAGCCATCATTCCTGTTTCTCTGATCACTGTGCAATCTCTACAAATAAGCTAATAAAATAATTTAAACTCAAATCAATGTTTCATGTGCAATTATTTATTTTATTTGGCAAGTAGTCTTGTAATAAGATGCATAAAGAGCAGTCAGACAGTCATTAATTATAAAATAAACATCAACAGAACTCAAACTGGAGGTGGATTTCAGCTGTCCCGCAATTTATTTCTTCCCACTTATTTACGTTATTTCAATGTAAATCAATATTTTATGTTCATGTATTTATTTATTTGGATAGTAGCCATGTAATAAGCTGGATAAAGTACTGTCAGCCGGTTGTTAATGCAAAATTATTTTGTGATAACCGGCTGACTGTACACTATCCCTTACATATTCAATTTTGGGCACAAACGAATATTGTAAATATTCAATGGATCACCCAGCTTTACCCAGCTTTACTATTGGGTGCAGGTGAAGTGGGCGTCCTACTAGGACAGAGAGAGGCCTGTGTTTGGGCATGCTTTTGGCTCAACGCCATTTCTGGTGTGTTCGTGTCACTCTCCTTATTCTGAATATCAAAGTGAGTGGCTTATTTACTCAGCTGAGTGTGTTATTCAGCAGCCACGAGTCAGTGTACTGTGTCAGCTTCACTTACAACCCTTTCTGCACTTATAATAGCTCATTCATAGAGCTGCTTCAGCTCATAGGAAAGATCGTCAGTAAAGTCACGCAGGTTTAGTCGTTTCATTTGTTTCATGTGTATGTTTTTGACTGTCCCTTTCAGCGGAGTATGGAGGGCTTCTGGAAGTCTGTGGCACGTGTCGTTCCTAGAGAACCCAAGGACATGCGTATCCTCAATCCATATTTCATACAAGAAGCAGCCTTCAGATTCATCGGCCTTCCACACAACAACGGCCTCATGGGAAGAGGGGTGAGGAGCATTGTGTACTCGGACTCATATCTTTGCCCGATGTTCTGACTCAGCAGCCTTATCCAGAGTCTGTTTGAGCTCTGCTGCCATGTAAACAGTAGTTTAAGCTGGTGCAAGCCACAGGACTCTAGTTATGATGTGTTTCTTGTATTATCAGCATACAGGAGTGTCTGGTGCAGGATTAGCCAAGAGAGTGTCTCTCTGTGGAGATAAAACCATGAGACTCCAACCACAGTGACCTGCAGATAAACACACACATAGACACACATCTCTCTCTGATACAATCAGTCACACTGGGTACAATATCTGAACTGAAGTGTTTGAACAAAGAACTAAATAGTAGCCTGAGTGTGGTTAGTGCACAACAGATTTCACCCCCATCTCCAGTCTTGGAGATGTACAGAGTAAAACTTCTATTTTAACTTTTACTTAAGGAAATTTCCACGAAGTATAAGTATATTTACCTACAATACATACTCAAGTGTGACTATTGAGTACAGTACTTTATAAATATACTTCAAGGAAGTAAAAGTGTTTTTTGTTTTCTTCAGAATATTCCTACGTTGGGGACCGTTGCGATCACGATGGCCCTTCATAACTGTGATGAGGTGGCATTGGCTGGGTTTGGATATGACATGAGTTCACCTCTTGCTCCTCTGCACTATTATGAGAAACTCAAGATGTCTGCAATCAAAGAGGTAACAACACCACACACATATACTGTATATACTGTATATATAATGTACTGTGCAAAGGTTTTAGGCACTTGTGAAAAATGTTGCATAGTGAGGATGTCTTAAAAATATTGAAATAAATAGTTTTCATTTATCACTTAATGTCATACAAAGTCCAGTAAAGTCCATTTTCCTATTGACACATTAAAGCTGAAGATATAAATAACCATCTGAAGACAAATGCTTGTGTGAAACATCTTATGTGCTTAAGACTTTTGCAAAGTACTGTATATATACAATGTACAATATATATACTGTATATACTATATATATATATATATATATGATTGTATATACAGTGCATTCAGAAATAATTTTGTTGTGTTGCAGCCTTGTGCTAAAAAACTGATTTTTGATAGCTTTGCAAATTTATTAAAAATAAAAAACTGAAATATCACATTGACATAAGTATTCAGACCCATAACTCAGTACTTAGTTGAAGCACCTTTGGAAGTGATTACAGCCTTAAATCTTTTTGGGTATGATGCGACAAGCTTTGCACACATGGATTTGGGGTTCCCTATCTGTCACTCACTCAACGTTGGTGTCGATGTAGTGACACTAGGGGTCACTCTTGGGAGCCTGAAACAGCTCTGGTCTTTGATAAAAGGCCAATGAAAATTGGCGAGTGGTATTTGCATACCACTCCCCCGGACATACGGGTATAAAAGGAGCTGGTATGCAACCACTTATTCAGATTTTCTCTTTGGAGCCGAACGGTCGATGTTCACTGAGCTGACTGTTCATTCACCTCTGCTGGATCTGACGGCGCATTTCAGCAGCTTCTCCCTCCTCTGCACTGGTGCACTGCAGAGAACGCCCCTGGGCGCTTCGGCTGAAATAAAAGAGTATATTTCTCTAAAAGAGCGGCACACATGGAACGTGTCTTTTTAAAGATGCCTTTCCGTTTGTGTGTTATTCCTGGTTGCGGTCATTATCTCTCGCCTTCTGATGGTCACGATCGCTGTCTTTCGTGTCTGGGCGTGACCCACGCGGAAACAGTGTTCGTGGATGGATCACGTACTCATTGCGAGAACATGACCATGGCAACATTGCGGTCGCAGCTTGCCTTCGTAAGAAAGCAAGCCACCCCAGCAGCTCCCCGCCTCGGTCCTTCTACCTACGGGTATGAGGCCAGCACGGCTAGCACTGGGGCCGATTTGGGGACCCCAATTGGACCACCTCCGCCGGGTATCCCCCCACGGACCTCCCATTCCCCAGCACGCTCGTCTGCCCTGATCGGGCTTCCGGATGAGTCCACCGGCTCGTCTCGTGGCGAGTTCGACCTCTTGTTCGGAGCCCGCGAAGGTGATGAGCTCTCGAGCGCAGCATCGGAGAGCGGGCTCGTCCAGTCGGATGCGGAAGCCTCAGCCGGGCAACGCCCCTCGGGTACGGTTGCCCAGTCACAGGCTGACGTGGAAATGATGGACATGCTTTCCCGGGCAGCCACGAGCGTCAGGCTAGAGTGGAACCCTCGCGGCTCGATGATTGGTGAATTAATGAGAGAGACGCCCCACCCCACCCCAGTTCCTTTCTTTCCAGAAGTGCACGAAGAGCTGACAAGGTCATGGGAGGCACCTTTTACTGCCCGGTCCCGATCTTTCAGCTCCCCCACCCTCACAACCCTCGATGGTGCGGCGGCCAGGGGTATTCGGCAATCCCCCCAGTGGATAAGGTGCTCACGGTGCACCTATGCCCGCAGAGCGCCACCACCTGGCGCGGGCGCCCAAAGCTCCCGTCCAGGGCCTGTAGGTTCACGTCGTCCCTGACGGCCAAAGCCTACAGTGCCGCTGGACAAGCCGCCTCCGCCCTGCAAGTCCACAAAGTCAAGGTGCGACCAAGGTCACGGCGCGGTCTCTCGGGTGGGCAATGTCCTCCTTGATGGTCCAGGAGCGCCACCTTTGGCTCAACCTGGTCGGGATGGGAGAGGCCGACAAGGCACGGTTCCTTGCTGGACTTTGCCCAGCAGTTCTCGGCGGTGAAGCAGCAGATGAAGGCTATCCGGCACATCCTGCCCCGGCGCGGCTCAAGATCCCGCACCCCGCCTGCTCGTCGCCAAGGGAATACCCCTGCGGTTACTCCGCCGCAGCCCGCCCCTGTGGCCCGGCCCCGGCATAGGGCCCACCACAGGAAAAACCCGCAAAAGGCTTCGAAGCGCCCCTGAGAAGGGCGACCCAGGGATAACGAAACTCACTGCTTTGGAGCTGGTAAGCAGACCACTCCATGCCCCGGTGGAGGGCCAGGAGGAGAATCTTTTGTTGCCTTTTCATTTAATTTCGCCGCATGCCCAAGTGTCTGCGGTACCCAAGAGTTCAGCAAAAGAGCATTTTCCTTGTTCCCTGGGTCACATACCACCGTCCACCATTCCATTTTGGCAGGTTTGGTACTCCAGCAGTGGTCTCCCGCGCCCAGCTGTGGCACAAATCCGCCCCAATGTGACAGTCTCCACGGGTCACGAGGACAGGCCTCTTCCTCCCCCGTCCCAGGCTGTTCCGGGGGTGGTCACAAGGAGCCAGGTAAGTGCTTCGATGTCCCTGAACTCAGCACGGCCATGACACAGTGTGGCACCTCAGGCTCTGCCCCGCCGCGAGGCCCCACCCGCCGAGTACGTCCAACGAGATTGTCCCCTTGGTCCCCCTCGCCCGGTGCTTGGACGCGTGGCTTGCGCTTTCCAACCCGTCACGATGGCTGGTCCAGACCGTCCAACTCGGGTACGTGATTCAGTTCGCCAGGCTCCGCCCAGGTTCAGCGGTGTCCACTTCAACTCGGTGAAGGGCAAGAAGATACCTTGCGCGCGGAGATCGGTACCCTCCTACGGAAGGATGCGTTAGAGCCTGTCCCTCTAGCCGAGATGAAGAAGGGGTTTTACAGTCCCTACTTCATTGTACCGAAAAAAGGCGGTGGGTTGCGGCCAATCTTGGACCTGCAAGTACTGAACCGGGCTTTACACAGACTCCCATTCAAGATGCTGACGCAAAAACGCATCCTAGCGAGCGTCCGGCATCAAGATTGTTTCAAGGCGGTAAACCTGAAGGACGCGTACTTCCACGTCTCGATTCTACCTCAACACAGACCCTTCCTGCGGTTTGCATTCGAGGGTCAGGCGTATCAGTACAAGGTCCTCCCTTTCGGCCTGTCCTTGTCCCCTCACGTCTTCACGAAGGTAGCAGAGGCAGCCCTTGCCCCGCTAAGGGAAGTGGGCATTCGCATCCTCAACTATCTCGACGATTGGCTAATCCTAGCTCACTCTCGGGATGTGTTGTGTGCACACAGGGACCTGGTGCTCTCGCACCTCAGCCGATTAGGGCTTCGGGTCAACTGGGAAAAAAGCAAGCTCCTCCCGGTACAGAGCATCTCTTTTCTCGGCTTGGAGTTGGACTCAGTCTCGTTGACGGCACGCCTCACGAACGAGCGCACTCAGTTGGTGCTGGCCTGTTTGAAGGCGTTCAGACAGAAGACAGTGGTTCCACTGAAACTGTTTCAGAGGCTCCTGGGGCATATGGCATCCTCAGCGGTGGCCACTCCGCTTGGGTTGATGTATGCCTTTAAGTGGCGTCTGTTCGCTAAGTGGTGTTCTTCCCGACGCGAAGACCCCCAGAGATGTGCAGTCGGATCGGTGCTTTCCTTCCTGAAGGAGAGGTTGGAAGGGCGGCTGTCTCCCGCCACCTTGAAGGTGTATGTAGCCACTATAGTGGCACACCACGACACAGTGATCATCAAGTTCCTGAGAGGCGCCAGGAGGTTGAATCCCTTCAGACCGCACCTCGTTCCCTCATGGGACCTCTCTGTAGTTCTTCAGGGTCTACGGAGAGCCCCCTTTGAGCCCTTGCAGTCAGCTGAGCTTAATGCACTCTCTTTGAAGACACTTACATCAAGAGGGTAGGAGACCTGCAAGCGTTCTCTGTCAGCGAAACGTGCCTGGAGTTTGGTCCGGGCTACTCTCACATGATCCCGAGACCCCGACCGGGCTATGTGACCAAGGTTCCCACGACCCCTTTTAGGGACCAGGTGGTGAACCTGCAGGCACTGCCCCAGGAGGAGGTAGACCCAGCCCTGACGTTGCTGTGTCCGGTTGGCACTTTCTGCATCTATTTGGATCGCACGCAGTGCTTTAGAGTCTCTGAGCAGCTCTTTGTCTGCTTTGGTGGACAGCGGAAAGGAAGCGCTGTCTCCAAGCAGAGGATCGCCCACTGGCTCATTGACGCCATAACTATGGCATATCACACCCAGGACGTGCTGCCCCCGGCAGGGCTATGAGCCCATTCTACCAGGGGTGTAGCGGCCTCCTGGGCCTTGACCAGTGGCGCCTCTCTAACAGACATTTGCAGAGCAGCGGGCTGGGCAACACCCAACACCTTGCAAGGTTCTACAATCTCCGGGTGGAACCGGTTTCGTCCCGTGTAGTGGCACGCACAAGCAGGTAAGTCCGGGACAGCTGGCCGGGTGTATCACTTCACGGAGAAACTCGCTACCGGCTCAGTACATGTGCTAACTAAGCCTTGTACTGGGGTAGGTGCTCCACATGTGGTGGTTCCCCATAGGTAACCTCATGCGACCTATATCTTCTGCAAATTTGTTTCCCTGTTGGTAAACTGTGTCTTCCCAGTCACCATGTTTGTAGAAACTCCTCCCCTGTAGGGTAGGACCTACCATGGGACTTCTCCACATGACATACTTCCGACAAAGTTCGGCAAGACCATGTGACGTATTTCCACTCAAACCCCCCCCCCCTGGGCAGGGTGTGGTCTCCGTGGTATCTTCCCCTTGGGATGGACACCCCCCCCCCGACATAGACCTGGTGGCCCCAGTCGGTTAATTCCTTTTTTTGGGGGGGGAGGAAAAAAAGAAGATAAGAGGCCACGACTGTGCTAGCCTGTCTCTATCTTTTGGGCAGTCGACTTGTCCCCAAAGCACCGTTCGACACTCATAACAGCGTTGGGGGAGGTTATGTGTCGGCCTGGTGCACTGGCTACGAGGCACACAGTGGTTTGCCCGTCACACACCGCCAGTTCACGTAACACAGTTTAGCCAGTTGCGGCGTTTTGTATAGGGACCCCTAGTGTCACTACATCGACACAACGTCGAGTGAGTGACAGATAGGGAACGTCCTGGTTACTTGCGTAACCTCCGTTCCCTGATGGAGGGAACGAGACGTTGTGTCCCTCCTGCCACAATGCTGAACTACCTGCTGAAATGGCCAGGACTTTGTCTCGGCTCCTCAGCACAAAATCTGAATGAGTGGTTGCATACCAGCTCCTTTTATACCCATATGTCCAGGGGAGTGTTATGCAAATACCACTCGGCAATTTCCATTGGCCTTTTATCAAAGACCAGATGTGTTTCGGGCTCCAAGTGTGACCCCTAGTGTCACTACATCGACACAACGTCTCGTTCCCTCCATCAGGGAACGGAGGTTACGCAAGTAACCAGGACGATTTTCTGCCATTCTTCTCTGCAGATCCTCTCAAACTCTGTCAGGTTGGATGAGGACTGTTGGTGAACAGCCATTTTCAGGTCTCTCCAGAAATGTTCTATTGGATTCAAGTCCGGGCTCTGGCTGGGCCACTCAAGGACATTCACAGAGTTGTCCCTAAGCCACACTTGCATTGTCTTGGCTGTGTGCTTAGGGTCATTTTCCTATTGGAAGGTGAACCTTCGGCCCAGTCTGAGGTCCTGAGTGCTCTGGACCAGGTTCTCATTAATGAGATCTCTGTATTTTGCTATGTTCAGCTTTCCTTCAAACCTGACCAGTCCCCCAGTCCCTGCCACTGAAAAACACCCTCACAGCATGATGCTACCACCACCATGCTTCACCGTTGGGATTGTATTGCACAGGTGATGAGCGGTGCCCGGTTTCCTCCAGACATGATGCTTTAGGAATTGCTGTTCAAAAAGGAAGTGGGCAGGGTGAGTGGGGTCCAGAGTGATTTTTCCAGCCTTTTTCCTCACTCTGGAAGTGTATAGTTCTTGAAGGAGGGGCAGGGGGCAACCAATAATCCTCTCAGCAGTCCGAACTGTCCTTTGTAGTCTTCTGATATCTGATTTCGTAGCTGAACCAAACCAGACAGTTATTGAAGTGCAGAGGACAGACTCAATGACTGCTGAGTAAAACTGTATCAGCAGTGCCTGTGGCATGTTGAATTTCCTCAGCTGGCGAAGGAAGTACAACCTCTGCGGGGCCTTTTTCTCAGTGAGTCAATGTGGGTCTCCCACTTCAGGTCCTGTGAGATGGTAGTGCCCAGGAATCTGATGACTCCACTGCTGCCACAGTGCTGTTTAGAATGGTGAGGGGGGTCAGTGTTGGGGTGTTTCTCCTAAAGTCCACAATGATCTCCACCGTTTTGAGCGTGTTCAGCTCAAGGTTGCTTTGACTGCACCAGACAGCCAGCTGTTAACCTCCCTTCTGTATGCAGACTCATCATCATCTCGAATGAGGCAGATGACAGTGGTGTCGTCTGCAAACTTCAGGAGCTTGACAGAGGGGTCCTTGGCGATGCAGTCATTGGTGCAGAGGGAGAAGAGTAGTGGGAAGAGCACACATCCCTGGGGGGCACCAGTGCTGATTGCACAGGTGCTAGAAGTGAGTTTCCCCTGTCTCACAAGCTGCTGCCTGTCCGTCAGAAAGCTGATAATCCACTGACAGATAGACATGGGAACAGAGAGTTGGCGTAATTTATTCTGGAGTATAGCTGGGATGATGGTGTTGAAAGCTGAACTGAAGTCCACAAAAAGGATCCTTGCATATGTCCCTGGTCTGTCCAGATGTTGCAGGATATCAAATCAAATCAAATCAAATCACTTTATTGTCACACAGCCATATACACAAGTGCAATGGTGTGTGAAATTCTTGGGTGCAGTTCCAATCAACATAGCAGTCATGACAGTGATGAGACAGTACCAATTTACAATAACATCAAATTAACACAGCACAATTTAAACATCTGATATACACATAACTACACTCAACAATATACAAATAATAACATACACTGTACAGTATACAATACGCACTATATAGATACACATTATTCAATAAAAATAAAAAATAAAAATATATTAAAAAAAGTATATATAGTATATATAGAATGTACAGTATTGTACTGTATTGACATTCAGGCTGTCGGTTGATAGTCAGTTGTTAGGAGAGAATATAATATAATAATAATATAATTTATGACAGTCCGGTGTGAGATATAAGAGTAAGGGTAATAAAGTGCAGTGCTGATGTATTTTGATCGTGGCAGATCAAGTGTTCAGAAGTCTGATTGCTTGGGGGAAGAAGCTGTCATGGAGTCGGCTGGTGCGGGTCCTGATGCTGCGATACCGCCTACCTGATGGTAGCAGTGAGAACAGCCCATGGCTCGGGTGGCTGGAGTCTCTGATGATCCTCCGAGCTTTTTTCACACACCGCCTTGTATTTCCTGGAGGGAGGGAAGCTCACCTCCGATGATGTGTCTGGCAGTTCGCACCACCCTTTGCAGTGCTTTGCGGTTGTGGGCAGTGCTATTGCCGTACCAGGCGGAGATGCAGCCAGTCAGGATGCTCTCTACAGTGCAGGTGTAGAACCGTGTGAGGATGTGGTGGTTCATTCCAAACTTCCTCAGCCGTCTCAGGAAAAAGAGGCGCTGATGAGCCTTCTTCACAACGACTTCAGTGTGGATGGACCATGTGAGTTCCCCAGTGATGTGGACACCCAGGAACTTGAAGCTGCTGACTCTCTCCACTGGTGCTCCACTGATGGTGATGGGACTGTGTTCTCTGTCTTTTCTTCTGAAGTCCACCACAAGCTCCTTTGTCTTACTGACGTTAAGGGAGAGGTTGTGCTCCTGACACCAGTGTGTCAGAGTGTGCACCTCCTCTCTGTAGGCTGTTTCATCATTGTCAGTGATCAGACCTACCACCGTCGTGTCATCAGCAAACTTAATGATGGCATTGGAGCTATGTGTTGCCACACAGTCATGTGTGTACAAGGAATACAGTAGTGGGCTGAGAACACAGCCCTGCGGGGCTCCAGTGTTGAGGGTCAGTGATGTGGAGATGTTGCTGCCTATTCTAACCACCTGGTGTCTGCTTGACAGGAAGTCCAGGATCCAGCTGCACAGCGAGCTGCTCAAGCCCAGAGCCCGGAGTTTCTCATCTAGCCTGGAGGGCACTATGGTGTTGAATCCTGAGCTGTAGTCTACAAACAGCATTCTCACATAAGTGTTCTTTTTTTCCCAGGTGGGAGAGAGCAGTGTGTAGTGTAGATGCAATGGCATTATCAGTGGAGTGGTTGTTGCGGTAAGCAAACTGCAACGGGTCAAGAGAGAGAGGCAGCACAGAGCAGATGTAATCTCTGATTAGTCTCTCAAAGCATTTGCTGATGATGGGGGTCAGAGCAACAGGACGCCAGTCATTTAAGCAAGTTATTTTTGATTGTTTTGGAACAGGCACAATGGTGGATGTTTTAAAGCATGTGGGGACTACAGACAAAGAGAGGGAAAGGTTGAAAATGTTCGTAAAAACACCAGCCAGCTGGTTCGCGCACACTCTGATGACGCGGCCCGGAATGCCGTCTGGGCCCGTGGCTTTGCGGATATTCACCCGTTGGAAGGATCGGGTTACATCCGCTACAGAGTGAACTAACCTCTCTGTAGCTCTCTCCACGAGGGTGGTCTTATTTCCCTCAAAACGAGCATAAAAAGTATTTAGCTCATCCGGGAGAGAGACAGCAGTGTTCATGGCGGAGTTTTTATTCCCTTTAAAGTCCGTGAGGATGTTAATTCCCTGCCACATGCTTCTAGAGTTGGTGGTGTTAAACTGTCCTTCAATTTTGCTCCTGTACTGGCGTTTTGCGGTTCTGATAGTTTTTCGGAGGGCATAACTGGCTTGTTTATGCTCCTTCGCGTTCCCAGAATTAAAAGCGGAGGTCCGCACATTAAGTGCCGCGCGAACATCGTTATTTATCCATGGTTTCTGATTCGGATAGATCCGTATTGTTCTGGTCGGAACCACGTCCTCCACGCACTTTTTGATCAAACACATTACGCTGTCAGCGTAAAGCTCGATGTCGTCATCAGAGGCGGACCGGAACATCTCCCAGTCCGTGTGATCAAAACAGTCTTGTAGCATAGAGTCTGATTGGTCCGACCAGCACTGGATCATTCTGAGGGTGGGTGCTTCCTGTTTCAGTTTCTGCCTGTAAGCGGGCAGAAGCAGAATGGAAGAGTGGTCCGATTTGCCAAATGGTGGGCGGGGGAGGGATTTGTAGCCATCCCGGAAGGGAGAGTAGCAACGGTCCAAAACCTGGTCCCCTCGTGTGTTGAAACTAATGTGCTGGTGGTATTTTGGTGCAACTGATTTTAAACTGACTTTATTAAAGTCCCCGGTCACAATGAACGCGGCCTCAGGGTGCGAGGTTTCCTGCTCACTTATACTCCCATACAGTTCCTTGAGTGCCCAGTCTGTGTCGGCTTGTGGGGGAATGTACACAGCTGTGATAATGACCGCTGTGAATTCCCTCAGTAGCCAGAATGGTCGACACAGAAGCATAAGAAATTCCAGATCAGGAGAGCAGAAAGACTTGATAGAATGTACATTCCTCTGATCACACCAGGATTTGTTGATCATAAAACATACACCATCTCCTCTGCTTTTACCTGAGAGGTCTTTGGCTCTGTCCGCTCGGTGCACAGAGAACCCCGTGGGTTCAATGGCTGAGTCTGGAATCTCCGCAGACATCCAAGTTTCCGTAAGGCAGATAATGCAGCAGTCCTTTGTATCTCGTTGGAAAGAGATCCGCGCTTTCAGCTCGCAGAGCTTGTTATCCAGAGACTGAACATTTGCCAGTAGAATAGTGGGTAGCGGGGGTCGATTTGCACGGCGTCTTACTCTGATGAGAACGCCGGCTCTGTTTCCCCTTTTCCATTTGCGTTTCCGCGGCCATGCAGCCCAGACAAAGGGCTCCGCTTGCGTGTTTGTAAACAACGGGTCGGCATTGAGAAATTTGAAGTCCGGTTTACAGTGTGGAATTGCTGAACCAATGTCCAAAAGTGTTTGTCTGTTGTAGACAATAAGGCAGACAACATCCAAGACAAAAAAACCATAAGAATTGTGAACAAAACAAACAAAACACTACTATGTTGTGTCGGAGCTCGCAACGCAGCAGCCATACTTGGCGCCATCTTGATGCAATCCTATCCTGTTTGCTCGATAAGCAAATTGAAGTGGATCTAGAAAGGGTCCAGTGATGTTCTTCAGGTGGGCCAACACCAGTCTCTCAAATGATATCATGACCACAGACGTCAGGGCGACAGGTCTGTATTCATTAAGTCCTGTGATTTTTGGTTTCTTTGGGACAGGAATAATGATTGAGCATTTGAAGCAGCATGGGACTTCACACTGCTCCAGTGATCTATTGAAAATCTGTGTGAAGATGGGGGCCAGCTGGTTAGCACAGGATGACATCTGGGCCTGAAGCCTTCCTCGTCTTTTGTTTCCGAAAGACGCGGCTCACATCATCTTCACAGATCTTAAGTGCAGGTTGAGTAGCAGGAGGGGGGAGGAGGGGGGTTGCAGGAGGTGTTGGTGTTTGTGTGAAGTGAAGGTCAGAGTGGGTGTGGGGTGTGAGATTTGGCTTTTCCAATCTGCAGTAGAACACATTCAGGTCATCAGCCAGTTGTTGGTTCCCTACAGGGTTGGGGGTAGGAGTCCTGTAGTTAGTAAATTGTTTCAGGCCACTCCACACTGATGCAGGGTTGTTAACTGAAAATTAGTTTTTCAGTTTATCAGAATAGCTTCTTTTAGCCACTCTGATTTCCTTATTCAGTGTGTTCCTGACCTGATTGTACAAGATTTTATCCCCACCCTTGTAAGCATCCTCTTTTGCCTGACAAAGCTGACCTGAGTTCTGGTTTGTCCATGGTTTGTCGTTGTTG
This sequence comes from Myxocyprinus asiaticus, assembly GCF_019703515.2. Classification (NCBI taxonomy): domain Eukaryota; kingdom Metazoa; phylum Chordata; class Actinopteri; order Cypriniformes; family Catostomidae; genus Myxocyprinus; species Myxocyprinus asiaticus. The sequence continues at coordinate 12,139,786 of NC_059355.1, read as the reverse complement.
AACTTTAAATAAGTCCTAGTAGGAATGCACATATCCTCACAGAAACTGATATATGATGTAACAGTATCTGTGAGCACGTCCAGGTCTGTGGCTCCAGCCTCAAAACCACTCCAATCTGTGCAATCGAAGCAGGCTTGTAGTTACCGCTCTGCTTCATTGGTCCATCTCTTTATAGTTCTTACTACTGGCTTGGTTGATTTTAATTTCTGCCTATAGGTTGGAAGAAGATGAACCAGACAGTGATCAGAGAGTCCCAAAGCTGCTCTAGGGACAGAGCGATATGCATCCTTTATTGTTGTGTAACAATGATCCAGTATGTTCCTGTCTCTGGTGGGGCATGTGATGTGCTGTTTGTATTTGGGCAGTTCACGTGTGAGATTTGCTTTGTTAAAATGCCCAAGAATAATAATAACTGAGTCTGGGTATTGTTGTTCCATGTCTGTGATCTGATCAGCCAGCTGTTGCAGCGCTGTGTTATACACACGATATACACACTCACCAGAATAAACGAGGAAAACTCCCATGGCGAGTAGAAAGGCTTACAGTTAATAAAGAGCACTTCCAAATTAGGACAGCACATTCTCTTTAACATTGTTACATCTGTACACCAACTTTCATTGAAAAATGTTAAAACTGACTGGAAAATGATTACTAAACACAGGACAAACAAACAAAAACAACAAAAGAACTGAGGAGCTCCACACTGAGGCAGCCATCCACGGCGCCATCATGATGATATAATTCGCCTCCGACCCTACTAGATCTATGCCTTGCCTCCAAAGAATTATTCATTCCTTTTCTAAGTTCTCAAGATACAGAGTTAATTGGTCTAAATCCGAAGCTTTGGCTCTGACAGCGTACTGCCTGGTATCGGCTTTTAAGTATTTAGGTATTTTATTCCCAGCAAATTTGTGTGATTTAGTTAGAGTTAATTTTGACCTTCATTACATTTATCTATGATTGGTAAGGTTATTGTTATCAAAATGAATTGTATTCCAAAATTCAACTACCTGCTACAGTCTCTTCCTATAGATGTCCCCCTCTCTTAATTCAAGCAATTTGATAGCATAGCGAAGTCCTTCATTTGGAATGGTAAACGTCCCAGATTACATTTCAGTAAACTGCATAGGCCGATTGACAAAGGTGGGCTAGGCCTACCCAAGATTTTGTTTTATAATTATGCATTCAGTCTCAGACATTTGGCTCATTGGTCACTTCCACCTGAGATAGCCCCTCCCTGGTTTTGTATTGAACAGGAAGTTCTTGCCCCTATTTCGCCATTGCAAAGCATTTCTATCAAACTAATCGGAGAAATTAAGTTACACCCTATTATCTCGCATTTGCACCCAGTATGGACAAAAGTGTCCAGAGTGTTTAGTTCGGACATTTATTTAAATGTTACCTCGAGCATATGGCTGAACCCAAAATTATGAATTAATAAGTCCCCTTTCTGCTGGTCAGAGTGGATTGTGAGGGAGGTTAATACACTCAGTGACCTATATGAGAGTGGAGTGTTGAGATCCTTTGAAAATTTGGTTCAACATTTTGGGATTCCCAGATCTCAGTTCTTTAGGTATTTACAGCTGCACCACCTGCTCTGTACTATTTTTGGGAGTAGCATACACCCCCTAAAGCGGAAGGTACTCTGGGAGTGGTGATTACTGTTTTTGGAGAAGGTCATGAGGCATCAGTGTATTACTCCCTGCTAATTCAGAGTCTGGGGGTCATAGCTTTAACTTCTGTCAAGAGATTATAGGAGAAATATTTAAACTTGGTATTGGAGGAGGGAGTGTGGGCTAGGATTCTTAAAAACGTCAAGTCTGCATCTAGAGATGCACGGGTGTGCCTTATGCAATTCAAGATTTTACATCGATTCTCTTGGACCCCCTCTAGATTGTATAGGCTTGGTCTTAAAGACACATCCACCTGCTGGTGATGCCAATTAGAAGACTGAGACACAACCCATGTTTTTTGGTGGTGTGTTAAGATCCAAGAATTTTGGTTGAAGGTTCAGAGTTTTATGTGTGATGTATTGGGCACTCAAATTTAATTTTTCCCCAGACTCTGTATTTTAGGCGATGGGATGGATAGGGGATAAACACATAAAAAATTGGGTCTTAACCAGTGTTATGATTGGTAGACAAATTGTTTTAAGGGGATTGAAGTTGGCTGGAGTGCCCTCATTTCAAGAATGGTGCATGGAGATGGGGAGGGTGGCGGCTTTCGAGGAAGCATCATGTAGAAGGTTGGGGAATTGGGATTCATTTGATGGGAAATGGGGCAGCTATTTGGCATTTTTGGAGGGCTCTCAGGGAGGGGCAGTGGAGAGAGAAGTTTAGTTTTAAATGTGTGTGATTATTATTATTATTATTATTATTTTATGTCTATAATCATGTGTGACCACAGGGATGTTGTTGAGGGTCAGGGTGGGATTGGGGATTGGGAGGGGTAATAGTGGGGGTTAAATGTTGATTCTGTGTATATTTGTTTTGCTTTTCTTTGTTATCTATATGAAGCAATAAAAAATGTTAATTAGGGGGAAAAAAAGCATTTTAGCATAAGGCTGCAACAACAAAATGTGAAAAAATGAAGGGGTCTGAATACTTTCTAAATGCACCATTTATATATATATATATATCTCCAAACTCCACATTAAAAAATAGAAATTCACTAAAATAGCACCAATTTAAGGAACATTAAACATTTACCAAAGTCTAAGTGGGATGTTGACTGATTGATAGGACTCATATTCATTGCAATGTGGATTAAATATCTTAAATCCTCATCCTCCACAATATTTATCATCATCAGGCTGTCTTATCACTTTGAATATGGAATGCACATGATTTGTGATATGAAAAGTGCATCTTGTTGTGCTTTTAGTGCTGGCACTGCCAATGGAAATATAAATAATCCGAATTGTCTGGTAATTATTAGCTGACGTTTCAGAAGCTCGGCGGCAATTGGTAAAAAGTTTAAATTATGTTAAATCTGAGCGGAGCGTCAACAGACCCTCCACGGGAGAACAAGCTGCAGAGCAGGCTTGTAAGAATTTACATACTTATGTGGTAAAATGCTGACTTACAAAAGACACAAAGAACTTTTGTCACAAGTCCCATAGGCATTTATTTTATAATAGGTCCTTTCTCTGGCACGGACTCACTGTTGTATGTTTGTTTGTAGTGTGTAACCGAGTGTAATGTCCTCGCTGCACACATTGCAAGGGTCCGCCCTCTAACAGTGTTTACAACTCACACGGAGCTGAATAAAATGTCAGAATCTAATGTCAAATCGGTACATGCCTTAACCGCGATTAAGAAAAAATTTACGCGTTACACATTTAAAATTAATCACATGCGTGAACATGTTAACGCTGACAGCACTAGTATTTTTCCCATAATTTGTTTTCTATAGGGATTTCATAAAATCTCTCAAAAGAGTTTTAAGCCATGAACCAACCAGCTCCGAGGTGAATCACAACATTACAAACTTTGATGTAAAGCCAATAATATTTGAAATTGAACCAAAAGAAAAAGGCACAAGACTGTGTACTCAATTTCTTTCATGAGGGAATGAACTACAATCCCATGAAGCATTGCGAATGACGTAATTGAATTAAAAATGGGAAAATATAAAACTATTGATTTAAAGTTGTTGATTATAGGTATAGAAACAGTGTATTTAAAGTATATTGCAAAATATTCTGATATGTACAAATATTTAAATAGTTTTGAGAGTGTAGGGAGACTGACTTGAAGGTTTTTTTTTTTGCCACAATTCTCTGATTTGTGGATTTTTCTCTGGAGGTTCATGGGGAGTGTAGCTCTTCACCATCCACTAATAAACACTATTTTTTTTTAAGTTGAAATTAATAATTCCTTTATGGAAAAATTAATGGGATTTTTACTTCCAGAACCAGACTGTTGCTCTCTGTTAGGATGACGGCATACATTTTCATTCCACCAGCTAACAGAATAAAATAAGTTATCATAATATATAACTCTGCAGTGAGAATGAGCAATTCAGCAACAAAGTGGTCAGAGTTGCCAGTGGTAATGCACACCTAAACAAGTGTATCTGCAGCAGGTTTCTTTTTTACTGTTAATATGAATAAGAATTAATTACATGGATTTTCCTTTGTCAAGTACTAAAAACCACACAACAAATTTAGTCTTGTCTTTCATTCCTAAAATAGCCAAATGCTTATTTCATATATTTTATATTTTCATATCTTTATTTTCCACAGTGGACATTAATTGGGAACATGTGATAACCAGGTTCGTTTATGATTTGTTTTTATGATTTATTTCCCCACACACAGAGGTCAAAAGAGAGCAAAAACCTTTAATTGTAGGGGTCAGAGAGAAGGTGGAAAATGGACATGATCAACAAAATTATGCATTCATTAACATTATTAGTGGACTTCATGGAAAAAAACTTAAATGCTAAAAATGGCTTCTTTAAACTGGAATATGCTTATCAAGAGAACTGAATGAATGTTTGTTTGCTTGTTTCTCCAAACCCAATTTTCCTCTGACTAAACACTAAAATACTTAATAAATACACCAAACCAAAGAATACTCAAAATGATGAGTACTAAACTGCTGTAAAATTTTCTGATTAAAATATTTTATTTTTTCACTGGTTATGATACAAGGCACAAATCTTTTATTTTGTCTAAATGCTGATATTGGCTGATATTATGACTGCATACTGTGTATGAACATTTCTTAAACAGAGTATTTACTCAAACTTCACTCTTCACTAAAATGCATTTTATGTTTTCAAATTATGCATTGACAAGGCTGTCAGTAGATCTTTACACAAATGGTTGCAAACACTTTAAATGGTCCTGTTAACTGTCCAAGTAGGTGCAGTTAATAGTCCGCTGATAATCAAAACTTCTCAAAATGGCCAAATATTTGTCAAATAATTGGCCTTGCTGATTTAACAGTCTGTGAAATCATTTATTTCTTCATTGTTTATGAGCCAACTAAGATGGCAATGTGTTGATAGTTGATAAAATTTAGATTTTTCATCCGAATTATCGAGTGAGCAAGGAAATAAGATTTTTCACATGTACTGCTTTCATTATATACTTTGATTCTACTCTTGCATAGCATCCTTGCATTCTTTTTTCTTATGAGGGAGGAGTTAAGAAAAATAAAGAAAAAGACAAAGAAAAAATAAGGATACACAATTAAAGAAATGAGAAGCACCCCATGATGGAGTGACAATGAGCGTGTTTACATGCACGTTCTTACACCGATTATGCTTAATAAGCTGACAAAGCATGTGGTCATGTAAACGCAATAAACCGCGTTCCTTTATCGGTGTAAAGGCCATAAAGGCTTATGAATAACCCGGTCGACACAGGTAGATTTTTGCCCTTTATGCCGATTTCACGTGACATGTAAAACCTTACCCCGTGTTCTTACCGGCTCATCCAATGTGCATATATGTTGAGCACATGCCTCTTCAAGATTTGATGTCAAAAGTAGAATCGATTATTTCAAATGTCATGTAAATGCGGATTTCTTGCCTTGTCAGATAAAAAAAAAAAAAACTGATTTTAGAGAGTAATCAGCGTATTGGTGTGCATGTAAACGGGCTCATAAAAAATTAAAAAAAGGCTCTGTAGTTGACCGTGTGATCATCCGGGATCTTGAAAGGACCAGACAGCACCTCACATCCTTGCTGTTAAATCAGATAAGGAAAGGGTTAAATTTGTATTACAATTTTGCAAAATGAAGTTTTTCAATTATGAATTGCTGCAAACTGATTATTAGTGAGTAGTTTTCAAAACAGATTGTTTATGCACTGCATTGTGTGAATTTAAGCTGATGTAACTTTTTGTGTTAAAGAACTTTCTCCTATCCCAGCTTTATGTGTAGAGACAACTATAATAAGCCATTCATACGTTAATTTTCTTGAAAACTGTAAACACTGTGTCTCTGTTGCGCTTAGAAAACATATTTTGCAAATACGTTTGGTGGCGCTAGTGGCACAGTAATTACACACTTCAGTCTCATTATTTTTATCCACATAATTTTCAACCACCTGGCATTCATGTAGGGCGGCAACTAACGATTATTTTGATAATTGAGTACTCTAACAATTATTAGAATGAATGATATAATCAAATATTGGGCGATTAATGCACCTTTTAATCAATGGTTCTTGCTAAAACATTGGTGATCTTACATGGATTCTCTTACATGACAAGCTGCACAATCTGTCCTACGTGTAACATCACCAAGTGTCTAAAACAATGTTTTTGATTTTGTGGATTCTCTTAATTGAAAGAGATGAAAAATATATTATTGATAGTAGCCTTTAGCTTGCATAGTATCCTTGGCAATTTCTAACAATATTCTTGTAAAAATACCAGAAACTGTTTAAACAATCTAGACAAACCATATATTTTCATAATCTTTTGTTCCTACAGACTGCACATTATGGATGTTTTTCTGATCTGGCACACCAAATTCAAACTGGACTAGCCAACATGATCGATTTGTCAAAACGTGGCACTCCTAGACTGTACAAACTAAATTTCCACTTGTGAATTACTAAGATTATTATTCTGCTCCATTGATTTTTAACACACTGTTGTTGTCTCTTTGATTTGATCTGTTTTAGATGCTTTGATTCAGCAAATGAGTGTGGGAGCAGTAACTTGGATGCCTCCAACCATAGATGAATTACGGACTGGGCCAATGGGGCCAGTGCCCAGGGGCCCTTGACTACTAGGGGCCCGGGTGGGCCCATCAACTTTGAAAACAAATGTTTGTAAATGCTTAAATATATGGGCCCAACAGCTTATACAAGGCCCCCTCAACGGGGCCCTGTGACTATGAGGACCCTGAGCCCTCTTATAGGACCCTTTTGACTTTCTGTTTCTGAGCCACTCTTTAATCTTATAACGCCACCTGGTGAAAGTTCCCATACTCTTCTGGAAGTAGAAGACCTTGTAAAATAATTTCCAAAATAGCTACCTTCATATTTGATGCACTCATCTTTTTTATGTGAAATCTTTGCTGATTTTGAAAAAATAAAATTAACAATAACGTTTATATTGTTAATGATATTTCAAAAGTAGTATTTATTGAATTCAAGCAACGTGTTTATTATTTTATAAAAAAATAAATAAAAAAAAGTAGGTTTAAACAGGTTTAAAAATATATAATTTTCTGACTTTTATTTAATATGTTACGCTTTATATGGTTAAGATTTATTCGTTGTATAAATGGGCTATCGTACAAAAAAGTTTATTATTCATTGCTATAACTGCATGTTTGCCTTACATTACAAAAAATAACTTGGCTTATAGGTGGTTGGGGAAAAGAAAATATTGATATTTTACTGATATTTAATAAATATTGATATTTATTATGTTTACAAATGCTTGAAGTTAGATATTTTTACAGGTTTAACAGAAAAAAAGAAAGAAAGAAAGAAAGAAAGAAAGAAAGAAGAGAGCATCTTAAAGCAGATTAAAGGGCTTGTGTGTAAATTTTGACAGCTGAAGTTTGAAATTAAGAACATTCCAAAACTCGTAGCTCAGTTTTTATTTTTTTTCTCCCCTTTTCTCCCCAATTTGGAATGCCCAATTCCCAATGCACTCTAAGTCCTCGTGGTGGCGTAGTGACTCGCCTCAATCTGGGTGGCGGAGGATGAATCTCATTTGCCTCCACATCTGAGACCATCAATCCGCGCATCTTATCACGTGGCTTGTTGAGCACCTTACCGCGGAGACATAGCATGTGTGGAGGCCCATGCTATTCTCCACGGCATCCATGCACAACTCACCACGCGCTCCACCGAGAGCGAGAACCACACATTATAGCGACCACGAGGAGGTTACCCCATGTGACTCCACCCTCCTTAGCATCCGGGCCAATTTGGTTACTTAGGAGACCTGGCTGGAGTCACTCAGCACGCCTTGGATTCGAACTCGCGACTCCAGGGGTGGTAGTCAGCGTCAATACTCGCTGAGCTACCCAGGCCCCCAACTCTGTTTGTACATGTACTTAAATATTCTGTCAATGTAATGTAGTCTAGGGGATTTTTGGCCACTTTGAAACGGCTTAATTATGCCTTCCCAGGGCTTTTTGAAGGAAGAATAATAATGGTAGCCAAACTGTAGGGTCTTTCCAAACAGAATTTTCTAAAAAATGACCAAATGACCACTATTTTTGAGCCCCACACCTTTCAACCCTTCAAAGCTCTCACAATGGAGGGTAAAGTCTTTGAAGGAAATAGGGTATAGGGATGATCACTTCTGAATGGAATGCACCCCATCATTCAGATGAGTTAGAAAAGATATAGCAGCGCAAGCCAGAACTACCTGAACTCTGCCAAATTTCACCAAACCCTTGCATAGATACTTTAGGAGCCAACTGTTTTTGTTAAATTCATCAATATTTAAAGTGCTTGATGAAGTTAAAATATTTCATAATTTATTTTGGCCCCTTTAAATATATGCATTTTGTATGCATAATTTGTAGTATTTACATTGAGTTTACATTATGTATAAAATATTTTAAATTGGTACTGTCTCTTGAACAGTGGCTGTTCAGCAAATGTGCTGAGTGGTTTCTTTATCACAGCCATGTGTTTGAAAGACGTGTGTTTGAATTAATCTGACTGTAAATAACAGAACAGGTATTAAAAGAGACTTAAATCAATGAAAATCGATTGCGTAGATCTCAACTTTAAAAGAAAATTGGCCCCTGAGCCCTTGCTAGTCATAATCCGCCCCTGCCTCCAACTACATCTTTTTTTTTTTTTTTTTGCTGTTATTTTTTTTGTGTGACGAAGATAAATAAACTCTAGAAACTGTGCGAAAGTTGTTTTTATTTAGATAATTGCTTTGCACCAAATTTCTTGAATATATGTTGAAATTTCAACAGAAGTGATGTAGAATCAGATTCTAACATCGATTCAATGACATAACTTGATTTTTTTATTTACATTTCAATTTTGTTTCAAGATTAATGCAGGGTGCAAAAGTGATGTGGAAACAACAAGTTGATTCAGCAACGTTAACCATCGGTGATGCATGGTTTGGGCTACTGGGGTTTAAGCCCCGAATGTGTTTATAATCTTGAAGTGATGTCAAAAGCACCAGTAACTCTTTATCTAACTGACATTAAATAGGAATATATGTACTGTATAAGTTAATGATACCGGTCTTGGTATCGATAATGCCATGTACGTGCTGTCTTGTTGACAGCTGCTTTACAGCACTCATGCATACCTGCGTGCATGCGAGACGAGTGCTCATGACTCGCGATTGCAGCTGTATGTGAATGGTCAAAATGGTCTTGGTGAGGTTTTGGAGATTTTGTTGAGTTGGTCCATCCAGATGCAGCAAGTACCAAATATTAAGATATGTAACCCTGAAAACAAAGAGTAATACATACAGATGTGCTTGAAGAATTTGCAAATGTTAAGTTACAAACAAGGACATTTGCAAAACTCTTTTTTTTAAGAAACGATGCCATGAACCTCGCAAACTTTGGCAAATCTACCAACTACTTTTTTCATGATCACCTGTTTTAGCTTAGTTACGGTTTCTGTCTTCTAAACTAATCAATAACACCCAACAAATCAATAATAGCCTATCAAACTTGTCAATTGTACAATGTGCATCGAACTACGGAAAGACGAAAGGGACCAGAGTTGTTTTTTAAAGGCACGCAACTTATCTTTGAGAATTTTATCTTTGAAATTTTGTTACATTTCAGTGTTGTTTCAACAAATTTGATGTAGAATCAACATCGGATTCTACCATTGATTTAATGTCTTAACATTTATTTATTTTTTTCGATATTGTTTCTGCATTAATTGAGAGTGCAAATGTGATGTAGAATCAACATCAGATAGTAATGTTAATTCAGTGCCATTAACTTTGACAACACTGTTTCAATGCTTGTTGGCTATCTAGAAAGGCAGTAATCGGATGTGGTGAAGCTCTTCTGTAGGGTAATTCTGTCTATATTAGGTCCAAACTGTTTGTGCCTGCAGACCACTCAGTGTAGTTGTTGATATTTCTCATGTTTTGTGTATTTAGCATGTACAACTGATATTGTAACGTTGGCATTGGTATTGATGGCACTGTATTTCATTGTTATGTCATTTTCTCTCATGTGCAGTGTGTTGAAAGAACTTTACTCAGTAGAGCTCTTCTGTTGTTGTACATGTCTGCTATTATGGCTTCTGAAATCAAAAGCAAACAATGTCACAGTGCTTTTTAGAGCGGCACGTGATAACCATTTGAATTTTTTTTGTCTATTTCTGAACATTTACCCTATTGTGTCTCTTTTTCCTCTCTCACACACACCCAGTCGTGGACACACAACATATCCAAAGAGAAAGAGTTTCTCCGGAAGCTGGTGAAGGGCGGAGTTATTCAGGACCTGACCAATGGGATCTGACGTCACTCCCTCGTCATACAGATGACAGACCGTATTCACCATCCTCCCATGTGGACAGTGTGGAAATCCCTGCTGACAGACTTGTTAATGTGAGCGATCGCAGGTCATAAAGCAAGAGATGTATGAGCCAATCACATGGTACCTCTGGAGGAAGTGTCCTCGCCTCATATGCTGACAGTATCTATGGCAACCTAACCTCAAACACTAAGCTTTAATTAGAGGAATAGTTCACCTAAAAAGAAATCTGTCATTTCTTACTCATCCTCATGTTGTTCCAAATCCTATTGTAATTTTTTTTTCTGGTGGAGCACAAAAGGAGAAATTTCATGCAAATGTATTTTCTGGCAATCACATCTGTTAACCTCCAAAAAGTGGCAAAAAAGCACCATGAAAGTATTCTGTATGACTTGTGCGCTATATTTCAAGTCTTCTGAAGTCATATGATAGCTTTGTAGTCTTTATTTTAGAGAAAAGTGGAGTGTATACAGGAAAGTAGGGATGAGAGAAGAGAAATGGGATCAGAACATGACCCACACTGGAATCAAACATGGGCTCGGGGGAGCCAACTTGAAGTTCGCTGATTTTATTAATTTTATTTGTTTGTGGTCAGTTAATTTGGTTACCAGCTAACTTAGTTAATTTATATCACGAACAATCTTGCCCTCCTGTTAGCTGTTTATTCGGTAGCCGAATCATTGTGTCAAGTAAGTTGAGCTCGTGAATCGAATCAGTCCGATTCATGAATGAATCAGTGAATCAGAACCAGTTCTTTTCAATGCCCTGTTGAAACATCCTCTTCAATGACTGTGATCCAGTTTACCAATCTGAGACACTGATCCAGTTGCAGCGGTTCTCGAGTGAATAATGACTTAAATTCCAGTCTGTTTCTTACACAAAGCTATTGAATGACTTCAGAAGACTTGGAATTAGTCATGTGGACTACTTTTATGAATGTTTTCATTGTCATTTTTGCAGCTTGATAGATGTGGTCACTATAAACTGTCTGTAACAATTCAAGGATGGGCAAGGAGGAGGCGGGAACTGGCTGAACAGTAAACAAAGTTTTAATGTTAAACTTAACTTAAAACAAACATAAACAAACACAGATACACGTGCAACATGGCCACATGCGTCTCTCTCTCACACTCTCGAACTGACACCTCCAGCTCCCCTTTACCTTGCTCTCCCGCTGATCAGCTGATTCAGCGCCGGCCGTGCACCATCACAGCCCGGCCACGCCCTCCTCCTCGTCACACTATCAAATGGAAAAGAGCTACCAGAAGATTCTACAAACTTTTTTCAGTGGAAAAAAAAAACTAGAAACAGCAGGTTTGGAACGATTTGAGGGTGAAGAAGTAATGACAGAATTTAAATTTGTATTGTTAATTATTCCTTTAAGATGCAAGCCACGCAGGAGAGAACGAGTCTGTCTTTGCGCGCCGCAGCGTGATCAAGACTGACACCTCTGCTACTTTCTCCTGTTTTTCCTTTACTCCACAGTAGAGACGGGAGTGGTTTCTGATGTGAAATGTTTGTGTACATGTACTTAGTATTTATTAGACAGTATTTTAATCACCATTATTAAGATGCTTTATTTTTTAAGCCAGGTAAACTTTAATGCTTTAAAACTGTTCTCTTCAATCTCAGGCTATGCACTACTGCACAACACCACAGAACAAATGATTGTCGACTTTGATTTCCTGCTGCTCTTCTGTTCAGAACTGTGCCATTAATCAGCATTCACTTGTTTCCTGCAGCTTGCACATGTGTATTCCTCTCTGTGTGTAATCTGAACGTGAGATATAGGAGACTGGGTCTATTAAAGTATTATCAAGGTTTATAAGTTCTTGAGTCCAAAAGGAGGTTTTCATTTCAGTTGTAGACTGATGCGTTCGAAAATATTGGATAAGGGGCTGTTCACATAGAACACATATTTGCATCTGTCTGCACTGTTTCGGGAATGTTTGTCTGTGTAAATATGCACTTGATGGACATCTTTGACATTGTAATATGTCTTGCTGATTTTTTAGTCTTGTGTGCCTTAGCACCCGATTTTTAAGACTATATCAAGTTAACTTTTAGAAACGTGCCCTGAGATAACTGCATTCTGTTTAATTTGCAGTTTTGAGTAAATTACTTCTGAAATGTAATCTGAAACTTAATAAAGTAAAATAATCTGATTATATTCAGATTGATTATTGTATGTTTTGATGAAAATCAATCAATTAAAGTGTATTAAGTACCAATTTGCACATTATTTAAGATAACCATGATCATTATGCACTTGTAATTGCAAACTGCCATCTAAATTTAAAATCATTTTAAGGGAATATAAATCCCATGAAATACTTGTTTTATATTTATCACCTTAAGAGAAATTATGAAAGAAATGTATTACTGTTGCATAATAATACTATTAGATGCAATAATATTAATCTAATATTCATTGTAATAAAAATAATAATACTAAATAAAATTATAGATACAAATAAATACAATAATAATGTTTTATTACTAAAATATAATATTCAGGTGTGCTGGGTTCCAAAACAAAAAATGGACTGTATCACAGCTAAAGTGGACCACAAATTATTTATTTATTTGTACAATATTTACAGAATCATTTAAAATGGTTTAATATTTGGGAAGTAATTATACATGTCATTCTACACTTTGTTAGATTTGTTTACAAAGTCTTACAGGAAATTAAGCTTACACTTAGATTTTATTGCATTGTATGATTGTATACCATTTAATTGCCGGGCAGAATTGTATTATCCTGACAGCCTTATATATATATATATATATATATATATACACTGTACTTACTGTATATAAGATAGATAGATAGATAGATATGAAGTCAGAAGTTTACATACACCTTAGCCAAATACATTTAAACTCAGTTTTTCATTACATTCCCAGTGGGTCAGAAGCTTACGTACACTTTGTTAGTATTTGGTAGCATTGCTTTTAAATTGTTTAACTTGGGTCAGATGTTTTTGGCAGCCTTCCACAAGCTTCTCACAACAAGTTGCTAAAATTTTGGCCCATTCCTCCAGACAGAACTGGTGTAACTGAGTCAGGTTTGAAGGCCTCCTTGCTCGCACATGCTTTTTCAGTTCTGCCCACAAATTTTCTATCGGATTGAGGTCAGGGCTTTGTGATGGCCACTCCATTACCTTGACTTTGTTGTCCTTAAGCCATTTTGCCACAACTTTGGAGGTATGCTTGGGGTCATTGTCCATTTGGAAGACCCATTTGCGACCGAGCTTTAACTTCCTGGCTGATGTCTTGAGATGTTGCTTCAATATATCCACATAATTTTCCTTCTTCATGATGCCATCTATTTTGTGAAGTGTACCAGTCCCTCCTGCAGCAAAGCACCCCCACATGATGCTGCCACCCCCATGCTTCACGGTTGAGATGGTGTTTTTCGGCTTGCAAGCCTCACCCTTTTTCCTCCAAACATAACAATGGTCATTATGGCCAAACAGTTAAATTTTTGTTTCATCAGACCAGAGGACATTTCTCCAAAAAGTAAGATCTTTGTCCCCATGTGCACTTGCAAACTGTAGTCTGGCTTTTTTATGGCGGTTTTGGAGCAAAGGCTTCTTCTTTGCTGAGCAGCCTTTCAGGTTATGTCGATATAGGACTCTTCTTACTGTGGAAATAGATACTTGTCTACCTATTTCCTCCAGCATCTTCACAAGGTCCTTTGCTGTTGTTCTGGAATTGAGTTGCACTTTTCGCACCAAACTACATTAATCTCTAGGAGACAGAATGCGTCTCCTTCCTGAGCGGTATGATGGCTGCGTGGTCCCATATTGTTTATACTTGAGTACTATTGTTTGTACAGATGAACGTGGTACCTTCAGGCATTTGGAAATTGCTCCTTAGGATGAACCAGACTTGTGGAGGTCCACAATTACTTTTCTGAGGTCTTGGCTGATTTCTTTTGATTTGACCATGATGTCAAACAAAGAGGCACTGAGTTTTAAGTTAGGCCTTAAAATACATCCACAGGTACACCTCCAGTTCAGTACACCTCCTATCAGAAGCTAATTGGCTAATTGTTAAAGGCTTGACATCATTTTCTGGAATTTTCCAAGCTGCTAAAAGGCACAGTTAACTTAGTGTATGTAAACTTCTGACTCACTGGAATTGTGATATAGTCAATTAAAAGTGAAACAATCTGTCTGTAAACAATTGTTGGAAAAATTACTTGTGTCATGCACAAAGTAGATGTCCTAAAAGACTTGCCAAAACTATAGTTTGCTAATATTAAATCTGTCGAGTGGTTAAAAAATGAGTTTTAATGACTTCAACCTAAGTGTATGTAAACTTCTGACTTCAACTGTAGATAGATAGATAGATAGATAGATATTGTTTAGTGATTTAGTGATCTACAGCAACAGAATTTGGGGAAAAAAATTATATAAATAGATAAATAAATGAAAAATAACTAAATCAAATTAGCTTGTTAACAATTTCTGAAAAGACAAGCTCCACCACCTATTGTATGGTGTCTAAACTAGTAGTCGACCAATATGGGTTTATCATTCAGCCAATAAAATGCCAACATACATGAACATTTCTTTTACACAACATTTTCTCAATATTATCTTAAAAGCGTTTGGGAAAAAAAAAAACTTAAAATGTGCATTATCCATCTGTAAGGCTACTATTGGTTTTTGGAGGCAAGGTAGCTAACACCAATCAATCAGCCCTTTTGGACACAGTTATCGGCCAATAGCAAAAAACTCAAAATGGCCAAACATCGGGCCGTTTCTTTGGCCTGGTTGATATAACAGTCTATCACTGGTCTAAATATATTTGTGATTTATTATGTTTATTCTGCTGTCAGCATTTAAACTCCCACCAGATCAACCTGCCATGTTTTTCCCAAGAAACAGTTGGATGTTTACGTGTGTGGCGGATGCAAACACTTTGGCTGTTTGTCTCATGATTCACCGGCGTGCTGAGGGGATTTTCTGGATCCTTGTGCCAAAAAGTTAATGTAAAGTATCAGGAATTTTTAAAGGATCTGTTTAAAAGGCCGGGAGTCAGGCATCATTCCTGGAAATCCTTCTGTTTGGTTTTTGAGGTACCGCTCCTGTCTCCTGCCAACCGTCCATATGACCTAAGAACACAACTCAGGCATTGTTTCATTCCAAGGTGCCCAGCCTCCTCCAGAATCATGTAGCAACATATCAGATAATGATTATGGTTATTCACGTAAGGTACATCAGCTGTAGGTCTGATGGTTAATGCTATTTTTCCAACTGTGTGTTTACTGTTGATGCAGTGGTCTAACTTTTTCACTGGAAGTTGTCGAGTTTCTGTATTGTTACGTTTCTACTTGACTGCAGTATCCAACTGTATCAGGCAGCAGATCATTGCACTGTATTTTTTCTTGTTTTACTGTAAAAATATCTAAACATGAACATAAACGACATGTGGTAATTAGTATGAGATGGCGAAATTGTAAGTTGGCTCGTACTAAAAAAAATTTTTTTTCCTCCCATAGAATTATGTTATTACGTATTTTCCTAAGTTTAACGTCTAACTCAAACCTAAACTTGACCATGATTTTAGGGGGTCACATGGCGCTATGCGAGGGTCGGACGTGTGAACAGCAAGCTCTGCGCACTTTGCTAGTTTTAATACTTTTTAGGTCATAAACTGGTGAGATACGATACACTCTACACTGTTCCAGGAAGACAATATGTCAAAGGACTCAAAATCCTTGGGCTCTGGAGACATTAAAAGACACTTATGTGCTCAAGCTGAAGCTCCTGAAAAACAGGCCGAAAGCCCGGGACTCAATTTGGACAGTGCGGAAAAGAGATTCAGCGTCAACTGTTGAACATGATGGCAATGCTGACGAAGGTCATTGCTGACTTGGAGGAGCTTGCTGTAATACGTCGATCGATCACTGCCATGGAGACGAAATTCACTGAGTTGGTTACAAGAGCATTGCATGTTGAGAAGCGGATCGATTATCTGGAGTCATCGGAGAGGGAATTAGCTGCTAATCCGCTAGCGGCCAAGACGGACTTGGAGCGTGTTTGGGAAAAGTTGGAAGACCTTGAGAATCGTAACCAGCGAAACAATGTCCGAATTGTTGGAATTCCTGAAGATGAAGAAGGCCAAGATATGGTGAAATTCCTAGATGGGCTCTTCCTGAGTATCCCGAGGCAAGAAGTAAAGGAAGGCTTTCTTGGAAGAACCACAACATTTTCTTGTTCCCAGACTTTGCGAATTCGACGAGAGAAACGTGATCGATTCAAGGAATGCAAGAAACTCTTACATCAACGGAAGGTCACTTTTGCACTGATGTTCCCGGCCAAATTGAGAATAGATGCTAAGGATGGCCTCAAAATGTCCACAGCAAGTGATGCCCTTCATAAAGTCAATTTTAATGAGTAAGTCATTGTGTGATACTGCCTATGCAGCCAAGTGGGCTTGACTCACTGAACATTCACTTGATTGTCCGAGGAAACTGAGTGCCTTCTTTGTTTCTTTTTGTGCTGGTTCCCCCTAGCGGCTGGAGTATGTTTTGTGGAGTAACGCACCTTCGGGACAGTTTGTGGATGAATCTGCACATTCTTTGTGCTTATGCCTCCTATTGGTTGGAGTTTGTTCTGTGGAATATTTCTTGCAAAACATTGGCGTGATTAGGGCATTTTTTTGCACTCATGTAACAGACGAGTGGGACTGACTCACTGAACATTCACTTGACTGTCCGAGGAAACTGGGCGCCTTTTTTGTTTATTTTTGTGCTGGTTCCGATTAGCGGCGGGAGTTTATTTTGTGGAGGAACACACCTTCAGAACAGTTATGTGGATGAAACTACACATCTTTATGTTTATCCCGCCTATTGGCTGGAGTTTGTTTTATAGATTATTTTCTGTTGCGTAATTCTGTCTCACAAAAATTTTTGT
Source organism: Myxocyprinus asiaticus (assembly GCF_019703515.2). NCBI lineage: Eukaryota > Metazoa > Chordata > Actinopteri > Cypriniformes > Catostomidae > Myxocyprinus > Myxocyprinus asiaticus. The sequence continues at coordinate 12,122,397 of NC_059355.1, read as the reverse complement.
TTTTTTGTTTTTGTTTTTTTTTTACTTTCTGTTGATTTATGTGTCATTATTAATTTACTATCAGACCACTTAGGTGCGTGTTTGTGTCGGGGGGAATGTTCAGAGGGAAGGGTTTAAATTCATATTATTTGATTCCGTATTTTCTGTCATGTTTATTTAATCTGTCACTGGAATCAATAAAAATTGTTAATAAAAAAAAAAAATACATAAAAAACATGATTTTAATTGGAAAATAACTTTAGTGTACCACAGAAGAAAGAAAACAATGGTGTATGGAATGAGACGAGGGAAGCGCATTACAGGTTATCGACATCAGTCATTTGTATTGCATAAATAAATTCGGAAAAATTGACCAGATTCATACATTGATGTTTCCTTTCTTAAAATAAATCATTGGATAGGGGGCTAGCCAAACTTTGATGCCTGTATGTCATCAAAATAGTTTTGAAATTCTGTTTGTTGCTTGGGTGATCTCTAACATGCTAATAAAAGTTGTACAAGCCAAGTCGTACAATATCTTACAATTTCGCCATCTCGTACGAATGATTATGAGTTGTCATGGACTATGATGAATACATTTACATGAGAAGCAGAAATGTGCTTTAAGTGAATTAAGTTTATTTTTCTTAATGCATTGACCAATTGTTTTGTTTGGGGTTTTTTTTTTAGTTAATTTTAACTTTGATTTGCAGTTACATTGGCACAGTGGTCTAGTGGTTGGTGTTTCAACATAATGCACAGTGGTGCTCATTTGGGCGATGTGAGTTTGATTCTAGCTTGCTACCTAACATAATCCCCATTTTTTCATGTCTTCTCTCCATTATTGACGCGCTGATAACCGTAACCCTGAAAATGAAAATACACGAAGCTCATGCTTGAATGAAAAATCAACCCTAAGATAATGCTAAAAGGAAACTGCAATTTCAATTGAAATGAAATACAAGGGACATTTATTTTTTTAAAGTAATCTTTTTTTTTTTATAGGACAGTAGAGCTTAACAGGAAAGTAGGGTTGAGAGAGAGGGGGAGTTGGATCAGGATATGACCCAGGTCAGACTCAAACCTGGGTCCCCATGAGCAAACAGCTCTTATATGTCCTGAGCACCACAGCACAGCCCACTGCACCACAGCTCGGACACAAGGGACATTTATTGATTTATTTTCCCATTTAAAAATAAATTATTTTACTTTTATTTTATTTTTTTACATAATTTCATTGTTTTTCATTATTGTTTTTTTTATTTTTTATGTAAATGTTGAGTAATTTGGTCCTTCTCCATATGACTTACATTAAGTGTCCAAAAGTGTCTAAATATATTTTTTTTTTGTTAAGCTTACAGTATGTAATGAAGCAGTGGTTCTTTCAATAATGAATGTTACCAGATTTTTGTTTGTTTTTTTAATTGCCATATTAACAGTGACATTTTGGAATGTAAATCTTTCAGACACAAGCCTTAAAACAATTTCCACAACTATGTGGTGCTCAGAGCCACAGTTCCTGGATGTCAATGCTGTCTCGTGGCTTTGCCTTCAACCTGTGTCACTTCCCTCTCTGCCTGTGTGCTAAAACATTTAATGTGCCCAGACTGCAGTAAATAGCAAACAGATTTAGAAAGCAGTGTGAGATCACAGACAGCTGAGCTATGAACATAACAGGCAGATGTCTTCTATCAAGACAATCCTTGACCTGTTCATATGCTGCGACAGAGTTTGTGACAATGGATGTAGCGAGAGCATTACTGGCTTCCAGAGGTGAAGAAGTGTATAGAGGGGGTGGAATTCACTCTGACAGGTCTTTCTCCATGGAGGTGGGCCATCGTGACACACTTGTGATGGAGAGATCATATCCTGAAAGTTTCACACTCTGTGGAGCAGAGTTGAGCAGGTTTTTTTTTTTTTTAAATGTGAGTTTTGACTAAAGGTTGTGTGTGCCTGTGAAGAATCACTCTCCGTTGGCTTTATTATGTCCGACACTTTGTCAGTTCCCACCTTCTCTTATAAAACCCCAACACAAAACACACCTACAACAGCTTCCATGCCATCAACAGAGCTACAGCCCCTAATGCCCCCTCACTCAATGAGATTTACAATAAGAATAGTGTGTGGAGTGTTTTTTGGTGAACTAACCCTTTAATTTTATCTTATGTGTATGGTGGATGTGAATCATAATAGTAAAATGCAAAATGCACTGTTAAACTACATCTTGCCAATAAAGGAATATTCCGGGCTCATAATGTTGACTCCAACAGAAAATTTTCAACTTGTCGCTCATTTTCTGGAATGGAAGTGAATGGGGCCAATCCGTAAACATTAAAATACTTACTGTTTCAAAAGCATAGCCACACAACGTAAACTATATGCATGTTAACATGATTTTAGTGTGATGAAATCACTTGCCAAACTTTTCTGTGTAAAGTTATATCCAGTTTTAAAAATGTGTTGCCATTATGACATAACACTGATTAAATGATTTAAACTTTACAGCTCAAATAATACACAAATTTTAACAGAGGAATTAATGTACAGTAAGTGCTTTTAGAAAATTATAAGCTTCATAGTGCCTTTAAACCCTCCAAAAATTGGCGCCTTTCACTTGTGGTAATCAACATTAATGCCACAAATGCTTAATATATGTTCCCGGGAATATTCATTTAACTTGTGAAAGAAACATTCTCATTATCTGAAGGATCTAAAAAAAAATTTTTTGAAGAGAGAAAAAAACGTTTTCTTTTTTTGTTTTTTTGAAGAGAGAAAAAAAAAATATTCTGCATCACGTGGTTTCCCATGGAATCTTAAAAAATTAGGCTGGGTTTACTAAACTTCAGATTATTGTCGCTTTACTCAAAATAATTAGCAATGTTTCTTTATTATTATGAGTACAGCATACTCTCAGTATCTTGTGTCACACATATAATATATAATTAAGGAAAGTTGACAGCATTACGTTTTCAGTAAAATCTGTTTATTTTAATGAGGAATATTTGCTGAAGCAGGGAATCATTTTTTCACTAACTATAAATGACAGCTTTGTTTGCTATATTGTCAGTTTACATTCTGTCTTAATGAGGCCAGCATGTACTGTCCTCCAACATGAGTGCCCGATCTGTATTTGATCGGATACCAATACCTCTATTAAATTTCTTTTTTTTTCTTTCTTTTTTTTTTCTGAGGATAAAATGGGTAACTTTAGTCATTTAACAGTATAATTAAAAGCCATCACTTTTTTATTTATAGGCCTAAACTGCAAAACATCAGAAATATATATTTTATCAGTTCATCATTTTTCACAACAGATCATTTTCAGTTGTTTAATAGATTTAAAATTTTACATAGATTTATTTAAAATACATTTTAAATAAATCAATATCAAATGAATGCTGTCTGCAACTTCTTGGAGACAGTAAAAAATAAAAGTCTTGTTAAAAGCTAAGATTCTTGAAAGAAATGTTTGCATAAGTAGTTTGACATTTTTATTTCTTTACAAAATAAGTTATGAAATTATTTTGTTTCAAAATATTATTAATATTTGAAAATCTTTTGCGCACCAAATCAAATCAAATAAAAATATATTTATTTTAAATAATTTTTTATCAAAGGAGCCTTGTCTGCGACTGCATGTGTCTCAGCATTTCTGCACATTAAGTTGTGCGGAAGGAGAAATAGATCTAATCATACGCTGTTTGATCTTTTTTCACTTTGAGTCTTATGGAACGCAATAGTTTTCATGAAATAATAAAATCAATAGTTTAGTAAAAACCTTTTGTATCAATATTTTTATGTGAGTATCAGTCCTCTCAATGCATCAGTATTGCAAGTATCGATACTGTAGGATCAATCTGTCTACTCCTACTCATTAGTGGTGCTTTGCTAAGGCAAACTTGCAAAGGTTAGATATATTAACAAACTCTAAAGGCCAAAGGATACTTTGGTTTGGGGGCCTGGGTAGCTCAGTGGTAAAAGACATTGGCTACCACCCCTGGAATTCGCTAATTCAAATCCCAGGGCATGCTGAGTGACTCCAGCCAGGTCTCAATTGCTAGGGAGGGTAGAGTCACATGGGGCAACCTCCTTGTGGTAGCTATAATGTGGTTCGTTCTCGGTGGGGCGTGTGGTGAGTTGAGTGTGGATGCCACGGTGGAAGCCTCCACATGCGCTATGTTTCCGTGGCAATGCACTCAACAAGCAATGTGATAAGATGCACAGGTTGGTGGTCTCAGATGTGGAGGCAGCTGGGAATCGTCCTCCGCCACCCGGATTGAGGCAAATCACTACGCGACCATGAGGACTTAAAAGCGCATTAGGAATTGGGCATTCCAAATTGGGTGAAAAAGGGGAAAAATCCAACAAAAAATAAAGGTTACTTTTGGTTATGCACATGCCACTAATTTTGTCATCAGCCCAGTTTTGCTAGACATGTAGACAGTCCTCGTCTGTGCGTGACGTCTGCGCACGCACCTGTTGTTAGCTGTACTAACAGGGTTTCCCAGGTCATTGAAAACCTAGAAATATCAGGGAATAAAAAAATATTTGTTTTCAAGGCCTGGAAAAGTTATTGAAATTAATACATTCTTAAAAGTAATTGAAATACCACGTTAAAGCCTGTGTAGAGTAGAACTTACTCACAAACTCATAAGCTGTGTCCCAAATGAAGCACTATACACTGTGCACCTTCTATTACATCATGCATTCAGCCATGTAGTGTACAATGTATAAAAGTGTAGTGTTGAACCAAATGGAACACTTAATGTTTTTTTAATACACGGAAGCATTCGCTATTTTACAGCTGACGGAAGTGACATTTCAAACACTTGCATGTGTTGCCGCTAGCTTTAGCGCATTAGCCAACCTTAGTTCAACACTTGTATCTCAAACAACGTACAAATTCACAGTGTGGAATGATTGTAAAGCATTCAACTTACATTTGTAAGGTGCTGTCTCAGTGAAGTTTCACTAGTTGCTACATTCTTCGTTATTTATAATTGCTGTCAGACCAGCAACTCAACCAGATAACTCCACACCTTCCGCTACGTACGGCAAGGCTCAAGCGCTGAGTGCATGAAGTGTGCAACATTTCACACTCTGTTTTGATGGTTGAAGATGTGCATCATCCGGGTACACATAATACACTTTTTGTTCCATTTTCAGTGTAAGCATACTACTCGCACTACTTACACTACATAATGGAGTTCTTAAACTGAAGTTCAGGAGAAGCTTGCTCATCTAATCAGCCAATCAATCTGCAGGCTGCACAGTGTATAAGCAGCCGCTTACCTCACTCTAGCGACAGTCTTTCCGGCATTTGGCCACGCCCTCATACTCATGACAGATGCATTCGACAGATGACCTATGCACTTTCCGCAACAGATCTATGCAGCGAGAGACCTGGGGCCGGTTGCATAAAACTGTTTTAGACTAGTCTTACAAGTTAGTTGTCTAAAATTTTGGTCGTAACTTTTTCATAAAAACTTAGATCGGTCTAATTTAATATAAAAAATGTAAGACTGCAGACCCATAGGCTAACTTTCGTTTACTCGCTTGACTACCATTTCCCTCAGCATTACAACTGAAATTGTATGAAACACTTACTGTACACTATTTACTATAGACCTTAATTCACTCTTTGATTTTTAAGGGGAATGGCAATGAGGCTGTGAGGGATAGACTTAAGGGGGCTTTCACACTGGCAGTTTGGTCCGAAACAGAGCAAGTTGATGATGGAAAATCACAGGTTTCGACAGAATTATACATGAATCTGAAATAATGCTGCCAGGAACAATCGCGCTCGGATTCGGACCGCAGCAAACGTTAGGGTGACCATACGTCCTCTTTTCCCGGACATGTCCTCTTTTTCAGACCTTAAAAAAGCGGGATTCGGCTTTAGTTGCATTATGATGTTCATCTGGTCTAATACTTCATTGTGTGTGCGCGCATATTTGCATTGTTTTAAACCGTCTTGTAAGTCCCACCTTCCCACACACCAATTGGTCGATTATAAGAGGCTTGCAGAAACTATTGGCCAAATTCCTGCCTGTCAATCTCTCCGCAAACTCGCGAAGCGCTGTTGTGTTCGGCATCAAACAGTTACTTGACACACATTAGCACACATTAGCTCTACGAAACATAAAGGGTCAGCAAAAGGTGAAAGTTCATCAGGTAAATTAACGGACTACTTTTTGCGACCAGGTAAAATTGTTATCACATCGCTTCATTTTCCATGGCCTAGTAGTATCTTTTTCACTGTATTAAAGTTTGCATTCATAGAAACACTGTTTTGAACCATATTATTTTTGGGTCGTTCCGCGGACAAAACATTGATAAAATATCTGTCCAAGAACATTCAGTATACAAAGAACTACAGACAACATGAGTTGTGAAAAATCAGATGTGATCTAGGAGCTTTATAAAGCTTTATCTCTTTCGTGCCATTGAAGTGATGGGGAGTCTATCCCTCAAAGCCTCATTGTCATTCCCATTAAAAATCAAAGATGGCGCTAGCGGGAATAAGGGCCTGAAATTCATTTCTGAAGGGGATATTACCCCCTGCCTCATATTTTTGGGAATTTTTACAAAGATACAAAGATATTCAATATTGTATAATAATAATGATTATTATTACAGTATTTCACCTAACTGTTTATATCAGTTATTTCATATGGTATCTCCTATGGACCTATTTTTCTTAATTAGGCCTATACCTTTTTTTTTTGAGCAACTCATGCATTAAGATGCTTCTTTCCATCATTTGTTTCCCAGCAAGGTGCAATGTAATCTATGCTGTAATGTGCTGACTTACATTTATTGCAGATACTTTAGTATACATTTCATTTATTTTTCCATGTTATTAATGTTGTATTCATATTTTAAAATGCATTAATTGTATGTAATACATAACAATATAACTTCTTTATTATAACATACAGGTGCATCTCAATAAATTAGAATGTCGTGGAAAAGTTCATTTATTTCAGTAATTCAACTCAAATTGTGAAACTCGTGTATTAAATAAATTCAATGCACACAGACTGAAGTAGTTTAAGTCTTTGGTTCTTTTAATTGTGATGATTTTGGCTCACATTTAACAAAAACCCACCAATTCACTATCTCAAAAAATTAGAATACATCATAAGACCAATAAAAAAAACATTTTTAGTGAATTGTTGGCCTTCTGGAAAGTATGTTCATTTACTGTATATGTACTCAATACTTGGTAGGGGCTCATTTTGCTTTAATTACAGCCTCAATTCGGCGTGGCATGGAGGTGATCAGTTTGTGGCACTGCTGAGGTGGTATGGAAGCCCAGGTTTCTTTGACAGTGGCCTTCAGCTCATCTGCATTTTTTGGTCTCTTGTTTCTCATTTTCCTCTTGACAATACCCCATAGATTCTCTATGGGGTTCAGGTCTGGTGAGTTTGCTGGCCAGTCAAGCACACCAACACCATGGTCATTTAACCAACTTTTGGTGCTTTTGGCAGTGTGGGCAGGTGCCAAATCCTGCTGGAAAATGAAATCAGCATCTTTAAAAAGCTGGTCAGCAGAAGGAAGCATGAAGTGCTCCAAAATTTCTTGGTAAATGGGTGCAGTGACTTTGGTTTTCAAAAAACACAATGGACCAACACCAGCAGATGACATTGCACCCCAAATTATCACAGACTGTGGAAACTTAACACTGGACTTCAAGCAGCTTGGGCTATGAGCTTCTCCACCCTTCCTCCAGACTCTAGGACCTTGGTTTCCAAATGAAATACAAAACTTGCTCTCATCTGAAAAGAGGACTTTGGACCACTGGGCAACAGTCCAGTTCTTCTTCTCCTTAGCCCAGGTAAGATGCCTCTGACGTTGTCTGTGGTTCAGGAGTGGCTTAACAAGAGGAATACGACAACTGTAGCCAAATTCCTTGACACGTCTGTGTGTGGTGGCTCTTGATGCCTTGACCCTAGCCTCAGTCCATTCCTTGTGAAGTTCACCCAAATTCTTGAATCGATTTTGCTTGACAATCATAAGGCTGCGGTTCTCTCGGTTGGTTGTGCATCTTTTTCTTCCACACTTTTTCCTTCCACTCAACTTTCTGTTAACATGCTTGGATACAGCACTCTGTGAACAGCCAGCCTTTTGGCAATGAATGTTTGTGGCTTACCCTCCTTGTGAAGGGTGTCAATGATTGTCTTCTGGACAACTGTCAGATCAGCAGTCTTCCCCATGATTGTGTAGCCTAGTGAACCAAACTGAGAGACCATTTTGAAGGCTCAGGAAACCTTTGCAGGTGTTTTGAGCTGATTAGCTGATTGGCATGTCACCATATTCTAATTTTTTGAGACTTAAACTACTTCAGTCTGTGTGCACTGAATTTATTTAATACACGAGTTTCACAATTTGAGTTGAATTACTGAAATAAATGAACTTTTCCATGACATTCTAATTTATTGAGATGCACCTGTATGTGCCTCACCTTGAAGCTGATGATTCTTTTTTATATATATATATATATATATATATATAATTATTTTCAATTGCGCTTGCTCTCTGGTCCAGTTCTTAAAGGCAAAACTGGCCCATACAAGTTATCAGTAAAGGAAGATGAATGACTTAAAGCTGCAATAGCAAGGTCAAAATAAACAGCACACAATCAACCTTGTTGCCGGTAGGCTTTTTATTGCAGACTGTTTTGAACACAGTAAAAACGGGGACAGCTCCAGTCAGGGACAGACCATAAAAAACAGAGACATCTGGTAACCCTAGATTCTAACCTGTCTTTTCAATTGCAGCTTCAATGTAAGGAGGCATTTTATTCCCACGCACTCCAGTGCTTCAATCCGGTTCTACCACACAGGTGGTTCCACTCAGCATAATTAATGCGCTTCAGCTGTCTTTTTCACTGAATATTGAATAAATCCATTCAATATTGATCGTAAATCGATTTGTCCTGCATATCCGTATGCAGCACAGAGCTGCAGCTCTTTTTATTCTCAGATAATTTTATGCTGTTGCTCACATAATTGTTTCTAAAGCTGTAATTCCCAGCTAGACCATTTCTCCTGCATTTCGGTATGCAGTGCAGAGCTGCAGACTTGTTTATTCTTATGGGGCTTTTCCACTGCACGGTACGGCTCGACTCTGCTCGCTTTTTGGGGGTTTTCCACTGTGGATAGTACCTAGTACCTGGTACCTGGTCCTTTTTTTAGTACCACCTCAGTCGAGGTTCCAAGCGAGCCGAGCCGATACTAAGGGTACGTTTACACGACAACGTTTTTGAAAAGTTTCGCGTACAGACGACAACGTTGTCAAAACGATCCCTGTTCACACGGATCCGCGAAAACGACTAAAAACGCTGTATTATGCATGCCAGGCCAGTAGTTGGCGTTGTCACTTTGTAAAGAAACACTACGCGCCTGCGCACATAAGCATTCTTCCACAGAGTGGTGAATACAAACAATGAAGATGGCGATCGCTGGTCGTAGAAGTGATGCAGTAAATCTGCACTTTGCTGGAGAAACGTCAGTAAACTCAAAATCTTGAGCACCGCCATTGTAGTTTTTAATGTCTCACGCATTGTTTTGAAGTATTCGCACACATGCCTATAGACTGAACACATAATACGCATGCGCATGACGTCATCGTTTTCACAAATTCGTTTTTGTATGTTTACATGGAGATGATAACGGCATCATTTTCAAAAACTTGCACTTTGAAACCCGTTTTCAAAAGTTTGTGTTTTCAGGCCCGAAAACACCGTTGTCATGTAAACGAATAGCCAAAAAGCATAAAACAGTTTTCCGTTTTTAGTTGAAAACGTTGTCGTGTAAACGGCCCCTAAATGTGATGTCAAAACCCTGCAGATCACTGATTGGTCAGAGAAAATCGTCACTACCAGCATCATTGCTATAAGCTAGATGGCAGGTTAGCTTACCCTCATGCGTCGTCTTTGAGCTAGCACAGTGATGTCCTCGTCTGTGCTTTGGTGTATGATTTCCCAAACACTCCTGTTTTTTTTGTGGTATTTTGTCTTGCTGCCATCAGCCTCTTTTGAAACAAAGTTTGTCGTCTTACTGTGAAAACAGCCACATGCCGAGAAACAAGAACACCATTCCTTCGATATCCTCCATTGCTCCTTTGTTGTGTGTTTGTGTCGCGTTCAAGATGATATCACTGCAGTAGAGGTGGCACAACTATGACGATCAGCCTATAATCCCACCCACGTTGAGGCTGCACTAAACTGCAGTGGAAAAGCAAGCTCAGAAAAGTAAAGCGAGCAGTCGAGTCGAACCGTAACGTGCAGTGGAAAAGTGCCATTATATAAATGTATTTTGTTGCTCACATTAAATTGTTCCTAAAGCTGTATTCCCAAGAAGTCGTCAATACTGTAGGCTACAGCCGGTAGTGGATGGGGTTTCAGGCATGTGCAATCAATCTTCTCAATTATCCGTTCATCATATCCCTCATACTGCATCAATTTAGCTTCTCAAGCGGCAATATTTTATGTTGCAAGATTCACACCGATCATGCTTGGTGATAGTGCACTCCACCAGCATGGCGACTGAGTTATGGTTCACAAATGTTGGTCTGTTTACCACAGTGTTTGCATGCCTGAGTGTTCTCCCTAACGGGAATCAGGTTCAAATATTCATGCTCGTCATTATGCATGAGTTCCTTTGTGTACAGCGTCTGATTACATCCATTAAATTGAGATGATGTCGCTCGCTGCTATCGCACGTCAAATCACAAAGCGTTACTTGACTTCATATGTCTAAATCCACTGTTCACCTAAAGAAGTACCATCCATTGCTCATTACATTTCTGTATTTCATTAACCACACAAAGAAGATTGCTGCTCTAATTCAAGATAAATCAAGGTACAAATTCCTATATCCAGCTATGTTGCATATTTCACTTTATTAGATTGATTCTGACATCATTACAGTTTAGAGATTTGTATTTTATGTGTTACTAAAGCTATTAACTCTTTTTATTAGTATAGGATTATGAAGCCTTCTAAACAATGGGGCCTTCTAAACGATGGGGATTTATAACAAACGTTTGAAATTCAAGCTTCATTACTGAAGTTTCTTCATACAGTTAATTTTCTGCATACTGTATGATGGTCAAAATATAAGTGACCCATTAATGCTCTCTGTTAGTTTAACAACATTACAATTATTTCAAGTTATCAATGCAATTTTGTCATTTTGCCCCATTCACCACATACAGTATGTGCTCGTGGTCGGGGCAGTAACACTTAGTAGCAGGTAAATAAGGTATTCATATAACATTACTGAGATAAGTACAGAGCTGCAGCTCTTTTACTGATAGATAATTGTATTCTGTCGCTCACATTATTGTTCCTAAATGTTCCATATTTAACAGATTTGTGATGACTCCAATAGGTTCACCTTCATGTGACTAAATTGTCTTTTCTACAGGAAACTCCTGCAACTGCGCCATCCTCATGAGCACCAATATTACGTCCAGCAGGTGTCTGCGAGAGTAAATTTACATTTCTTTCACAGGATTGTATGCAGGTTTTCTTCCACTTTTCTCTATAGGCATCTTTCCAAGACTTTACTACCACCTTCCAAGGGATTTTGATTCGGCCACCTATCTAGCCTCACAGGGCTAGGATTCAGACCCTCTCTATGGGGGGAGGTGGGATCACCTCATCTATTTCGTGATTCCCTCTTCCCACCATTGGGGGGGGGGGGCTCTGCTTGGGTGTCACTGGGACCGTTCCCTCAAGGGTTAGAAGCTTTCGCCGCTTCTGCAACATTGCGAGCCTCATGTGATATGATTCACAGTCTCCTTGTTGTGGAGGTAGTGGAGGGAAGTGCTTCATCTTCAAGTTTAAAAATTCTTCAGTCGGAGCTGATACTGCTGTAATTGTAATCATCATGTTTAATAACTAAACTTTGCTTCCCTTAAAGGTGTGTACAAATAAACTCAGCAAAAAAAGAAATGTCCTCTCATATTCAACTGCTTTTATTTTCAGCAAACTTAATGTGTAAATATTTGTATGACCATAAAAAGATTCAACAACTAAGATATAAACTGAACAAGTTTCACAGACATGTGACTAACAGAAATGGAATAATGTGTCCCTGAACAAAGGGGGGATCAAAATCAAAAGTAACAGTCAGTATCTGGTGTGGCCACCAGCTGCATTAAGTACTGCAGTGCATCTCCTCCTCATGGACTACACCAAATTTGCCAGTTCTTGCTGTGAGATGTTACCCCACTCTTCCACCAAGGCACTTGCAAGTTCCCAGACATTTCTGGGGGGAATGGCCCTAACCCTCACCCTCCGATCCAACAGGTCCCAGATGTGCTCAATGGGATTGAGATCCGGGCTCTTCGCTGGCCATGGCAGAACACTGACATTCCTGTCTTGCAGGAAATCATGCACAGAACGAGCAGTATGGCTGGTGGCATTGTCATGCTGGAGGGTCATGTCAGGATGAGCCTGCAGGAAGGGTACCACATGAGGGAGGAGGATGTCTTCCCTGTAACGCACAGCGTTGATTGCCTGCAATGACAACAAGCTCAGTCCGATGATGCTGTGACACACCGCCCCAGACCATGACGGACCCTCCACCTCTAAATCGATCCCGCTCCAGAGTACAGGCCTCAGTGTAATCCTCATTCCTTCAATGATAAACGCAAGTCCGACCATCACCCCTTGTGAGACAAAACCGCGACTCGTCAGTGAAGAGCACTTTTTGCCAGTCCTGTCTGGTCCAGCAAAGATGGGTTTGTGCCCATAGGCGACGTTGCCAGTGATGTCTAGGAAGGACCTGCCTTACAACAGGCCTACAAGCCCTCAGTCTAGCCTCTCTCGACCTATTGCGGACAGTCTGAGCACTGATGGAGGGATTGTGCATTCCTGGTGTAACTCGGGCAGTTGTTGTTGCAATCCTGTACCGCAGGTGTGATATTCGGATGTACCGATCCTGTGCAGGTGTCGTTACATGTGGTCTGCGCCACTGCGAGGACGATCAGCTGTCCTTCCTGTCTCCCTGTAGCGCTGTCTTAGGCGTCTCACATTACGGACATTGCAATTTATTGCCCTGGCCACATCTGCAGTTCTCATGCCTCCATGCAGCATGCCTAAGGCACATTCACACAGATGAACAGGGACCCTGGGCATCTTTCTTTTGGTGTTTTTCAGAGTCAGTAGAAAGGCCTCTTTAGTGTCTTAAGTTTTTATAACTGTGACCTTAATTGCCTACTATCTGTAAGCTGTTAGTGTCTTAATGACCGTGTTTATGGTTCATTGAACATGGAAAACATTGTTTAAACCCTTTACAATAAAGATCTGTAAAGTTATTTGGATTTTTACAAAATTATCTTTAAAATACAGTGTCCTGAAAAAGGGACATTTCTTATTTATAAGTGCCATGTTTTTCTAACTAAATTTTTGCTTCCCTTACAGGTACACTGGTGGCCAAAATTTGGGAATAATGTACAGATTTTGCTCTTATGGAAAGATATTGGTACTTTTATTCACCAAAGTGGCATTCAACTGATCACAATGTATAGTCAGGACATTAATAACATGAAAAACTACTAAAATTCAGAACTTCTTAAACTACTTCAAAGAGTTCTCATCAAAAAATCCTCCATGTGCATCAATGACAGCTTTGCAGATCCTTGGCATTCTAGCTGTCAGTTTGTCCAGATACTCCGGTGACATTTCACCCCACGCTTCCTGTAGCACTAGCCATAGATGTGGCTGTCTTGTTGGGCACTTCTCACTCACCTTACAGTCTAGCTGATCCCACAAAAGCTCAATGGGGTTACGATCCATAACACTCTTTTCCAATTATCTGTTGTCCAATGTCTGTGTTTCTTTGCCCACTCTAACCTTTTCTTTTTGTTTTTCTGTTTCAAAAGTGGCTTTTTCTTTGCAATTCTTCCCATAAGGCCTGCACCCCTGAGTCTTCTCTTTACTGTTGTACATGAAACTGGTGTTGAGTGGGTAGAATTCAATGAAGCTGTCAGCTGAGGACATGTGAGCCGTCTGTTTCTCAAACTAGAGTCTCTGATGTACATATCCTTTTGTTTAGTTGTACATCTGGCCTTCCAATTCTCTTCCTGTCCTTGTTAGAGCCAGTTGTCCTTTGTCTTTGAAGACTGTAGTGTACACCTTTGTATGAAATCTTCGTTTTTTTGGCAATTTCAAACATATAGCCTTCATTCCTCAAAACAATGATTGACTGATGAGTTTCTAGAGAAAGCTGTTTCGTTTTTGCCATTTTTGACCTAATATTGACCTTTAGGCATTCCAGTCTATTGCATACTGTGGCAACTCAAAAACAAACACAAAGACATTAAGCTTCATTTAACGAACCAAATAGTTTTCAGCAGTGTTAAAAGTTCAATAAATTTATCGAAGCGCTACAACAATTGAAACAGAGCAGTGCTCCCACAGGAGCTTCTTCACTACGCTCAAATACTCAACTCTACTGCCATAGTAGCGTCTAAACTCTGCTCCTGCAGGAGTCCCACCAGTATTTTACAATGCTTCTACTGAAACCCTTAGTCTTCGCTTTACACCAGCTGCAATAAGCATTACAGATATGGTTCCCATCCCCTTGCGTGATTCTGCCTCCGCAAACTGGTTGCTTCTGTGCAATATTTCCATGGTACAGCCCCCTTTTGCTGCATAAAAGTCCTTTGTCTAAACCTACCATCCAGAGCAGTGCCTTGCATGAGGCTGCTTCCGCATGCTGGCTGCATTGCTGCACTATACATATGGGACTGTCCCCTATAGCTGCATAAAGGTCCTTCGTCTAAAAAAAAAAAACAACCAACTTCTACCTGGAGCAGGCCCTTGCGCGAGGCTGCCTCCTCAAGCCGGCTGCTTCGGTGCAGTTTACTAAGATTTAGTTCTTCCGTTAGCCGAGGTTAAACATTGCGCTTAAACTGTCCTACTACAGCATTATTTGTTATGTTCACATACATGTCTAAGGAGATAATATTCTATAAATATTTATCTGAAAGCACTTATGATCTTTCCATGTGCTTACTGTCAGTTTAGAGCTCGAGCTGAGCCTCTTCCTCGAGCACCTCCTTTGTGGACAGCAAGCCACATACGTTTGCCCTTTACCACTCAAAGATTATATGGGCAGGTGAACTGCAGTTCAGTTTGGGGATGCACCTATAGCGTTGTCTGATTTGCGAGCAAATCCTTCTTTTGAGTCACTTCTTTGCAGTTATTTGGTCAAAATGTTTCACAAAACAGTCCGAATGGTTCATCAGCGAATCAGTTGAATGCTAACAAATGCTGGATGGAAACACTAAAGGCCCAGGTTTACTTAGTTTTTTGTGCTTTCCAGATCGGATCGCTCCTGGTCGACCACGAACCTGACTACAAACGAATACGAGTACGTGTGGACTGTGCTGATGACGAAATTTGCATTATGCATACTATGCATAGAGCAAACACCAACGCGGACAACCGAAGTATACTTTGGCCTTAATATTCAAATAAAATCTCCAAACTGTGCATAAAAAATGTATGTGCTCACTCGAGGTGGATAAATCGGGAAGAAACATGCATACAATCTTACGATGGAAATGCATTTACTAAATATATTCCTATTGCATTTATGTAGGAATATACTGTAGATGCACATCAAAAAAGTCTTATAGCTTTGACTCAAGCCATGTGAATACATAATTCGCTCAGCGAATATGATCAACATCATCACATATCATCAGAGATGTTGCTCTGGTTATTCTGCTATGCCAAAACGATTGGCAACTATTACCTCCCAGAACTGTCTGACACGTTTTTACTCCTAGACATATGGCATCTGCCACTGAAAACTAGCAAACATGAAGTGCGTCGTAGCGTTTTGTCAGCACACTCTAAGCCCCAAGTAATTTATTACATTTAATAAAAGAGCCACAGTGGCTTCAACTTTCCTTTTCATTTCTAATCTGTGCCAATTTTCCCAGAAGCAATGATTTTGTTCTCTTAAACACATGGAATGGCAATGCTTAAGAGGAACTCTTTACCGGCTTGAGCTAAACCACAGGAGTCTGATCCTGGAGCCACAGACCTTCAGTGACCACCCAAGCATCATCTGACCACTCTGATGTCAAGGTGGTACATCCAGGGCTCAGTGGTCTGATGAGTGCAGTTATAAGGAGTCTCGTTCAACACCACTGTCTTCTTGTTCTACTTGAGATATTCCTTACAATAGAAACCAGAGTGAGAGCAGATCTCCATGGGAAATCTGGACACACACAAGGGTCTCACCAGGAGAGAGTATCTCAGAGCAAAGGTCATGCTCTGAGGTTACAAACATAGACACTGTTCTGTGCACACAGATTTCAGTTATTTACAGTAGTGAAAACTATGTTAAAACAAATCTGAGGTGTACAGAACTCTTTCGCAGTTTTTGATTCTGTCATTCTTCACTAGAACAGCCCTATAGGGGTAACCCATAATAATATGGTCCAGAATAAGCTTGCTGTTTAAATGTAGCAATTTAATGAGCAACAGCTAAAAATTGCTGTACAATAAATGGCCACTAATATTTGTTTAAACAAAAAGAGTGAACACCAAACTCTGTTGCACTACTAAATAAAAAAATTAATATTAATTTAATTCAAAGTAAAATTTAAGTCATTATTCAAATATGTTGACACATTAATAACATCAAACCTCATTTGTTCTAGCGACCTGATGTCATGATGTTTGGTCACGAGACATGGAATAACCAACGAGCGTCTTAAAATTCTTGTCCCAATTGTTAAGAGATACTTGACTGTTTCTATACAAGAATTTATCCCCATTAAGATCTTTATATTCCTTCAGACTCGAGTTACACAAATGCAGGTATCTCCTGACCTCTTTACACATGCGCTCTTGATGTGCACATCTGCTGTTGATGTTTCCACCTTCATCTTCTGTTGTTTAGTGGCGATTACATCTTCTAGCGCTTCTTTGTGACAGCAACAACTCAGTTGTGAGTTGTAACAGGTAAAGGTTGGGCAAGGAGGAGGCGGGTACCGGCTGAACAGTAAACATAACGTTTAATGATAAAACAGCATAGACACACATGCAACGCACCCACGTGCATCTCTCTCTCGTACCGGCATCTCCGGCCACCCACTATCTCGCTCTCCTGCTGATCAGCTGATTCAGTGCAGGCCATGCTCCATCACGGCCTGGCCATGCCCTCCTCCTTGTCACACTTCTCCCCCGCCCGATTCAGGCCGGGGCGCCACCAGTCTGACTAACTCCCCCCAGAGAGGGCAGCCCGCAGAGAAGTATTTATTTGAAATAAAAATAATCATAAATGTCCAAAAAGGGGAATAAAGTGTCCATGGGGAAATAGTGTCCAAAAGAAAGGGGGATCTGGCACCCTCGCTGTGAATCTGGGCTCTTTGTAGGAAAGGGGAGTGTCCATGGGATGGTCCAGGATGGTGGGGGGT
Source organism: Myxocyprinus asiaticus (assembly GCF_019703515.2). Lineage (NCBI taxonomy): Eukaryota > Metazoa > Chordata > Actinopteri > Cypriniformes > Catostomidae > Myxocyprinus > Myxocyprinus asiaticus. Next base: position 12,104,964 of record NC_059355.1, on the reverse strand, counting down.
CCGGCGATGGCTCGCGCTTCCCTCTTACTGTATGTTAAGGAGTGTGAGTCGCAGCAAATTCCAAGCGGACCTTCCCGCCTCTGCTCCTGGACCTGCAAGGACGCCAGTATGTGTACACTAGGAGATAGAAGCCAGCTCCCTGAAAAGAGGTGTGCTCTGCGTTAAATGTCAGCGTGATGAGGCTTCACTCACATGAGTTGTGCCTCATCATCCAAACAAGGCTCAAAGTTGTGTCTCTTCTCTCTCCAGCCCACTCCCATTGCGAGCCTGGCTGAAGGACGGCCCTCAGAGGCAGAGCGACAATAACGAGAGGGAGGGATGGGTCGTTCCACCACAATATATAATTATTTGGTTATTACATAATTATTTAGATTATCATATATTGAATTATCTTTATTTGGGGGCCTTTCTCAGCAAATATTATTTGATTAATTTGATTAATCAATCGTCATCACATGTAATTTTTTTTTTTTATTTAATCGATTGACAGCCCTTATTAACTCAACCCCCAAACCCCAACCCTAAACCTAACTGTTAGTGGGGGGAAAATGTAATTTTAGAGTGAAAATACAACCTCTGAATTGCACCAAAGTCTGTTTAGCAAGTCAGTTCACCCGTTGGGCATCTTTTGAATGCTCTCTGGTGGCTATTTTCCTATGTATAGCTGCATACAAGTGCAGCTCCAACTTTCCTTTTCATTTCTAATCTGTGCCAATTTTCCCAGAAGCAATGATTTTGTTCTTTTAAACACATGGAATGGCAATGCTTAAGAGGAACTCTTTACCGTCTTGACCTAAACCACAGGAGTCTGATCCTGGAGCCACAGACCTGCAGTGACCACCCAAGCATCATCTCCAGCCGCCCACTATCTCGCTCTCCCACTGATCAGCTGATTCAGTGCCTGCCGTGCTCCATCATGGCCTGCCACGCCCTCCTCCTTGTCACACTTCTCCCCTGCCCGATTCAGTCCGGGGCGCCACCGGTCTGACTAACTCCCCCCATCTCTGGGGGGGAGACGCTGCCCTTCCGGCAATTCTGTCAGCCGGTGGTCCACCCCACCTCCTGTGAATCTGGGGGAAGAGACGAAGGGAGGCGTGGGGAGAGGAAAAGGATGAGCAGAGACACACACAGTGAGGAGAGAGGAGAGGTTGCAGGGAGAGAGAGAGAGAAGCACTTGCTCGCCGGCTCCCGGAAGTGCTGTCACCTGGTCCTCAACCACTCCTCCGCCCTCTGGCGGATGCCATTTCGCTCCTCCCCCGGCGGACAGCAGCGTGTCCTCCGGCACCTGGCGGACAGAACCAGTCCACCCCTTCTAGGCAGACGGCCGCGGTTCCTCCGGCTCTCAACGGCTGGCAGCGACCCCTCCATCCCCAGGCTGTGGCTGCTCCCCTGGCGGATGGCAGAAGCAAGGACTCCATGACAGCGCATCCCTCCTCCCTCCCGAGTTTCAGCACCACTGTAACAGGTAAAGGTTGGGCAAGGAGGGGGTGGGAACCTGCTGAACAGTAAACATATCATTTAATGATAAAACACAACATAAAGCATAAACAAACAGGCACACATACAACGCGGCCACATGCATCTCTCTCAAACCGGCGTCTCCTGCTGCCCCTTATCTCGCTCTCCTGCTGATCAGCTGATTCAGCGCCGGCCATGCTCCATCATGGCCCGGCCACGCCCTCCTCCTCGTCACATGAGTGTTGTCACCTTGTGGACCCACTAATTAGTGCAAATAATTCCAGAAGCATGCACATTCTGTGCGTTCAGAGTACGTGTGGTTAAAAAAAAAAATAATAATATATCGGGCCACACGAGGTCAGTGTTTGAGCTCTATGCTGATGGAAAAAAATGTGCATCACACCTCTTGTACACAGATGCCTAGCATTCACGTCTAACCGAAGTACTGTATACTTTGGGCTTAAGCCATCGTATTGGATTTCTGTGTTGTTTACGGACTTTATCAGTGTAATGAACTGGCCATGGAGACGATGTTAGGATCCATGTGCTGGAAGTTTATTAGAACACAAGCAAACAATCCAAATCAGCAGGCAAATAGAGATAGTCGTTATGCAGGTGGTATAATCCAATAAACCAAAAAGACAGTCCAACAAGGCAAACAAAACAAAGGGGTATCCAAAAAGCATAAAATCCAGGAATCAGGCAAAGGTCATAACAAATAGACAATCAGCAATGGCAATGGAAAAACGCTTGGTAAGGCAGGGTAAGCTTCTGTAACAACCTCAGATGTTACAGAACCCCCACCCCCCACGAACAAGTCCTGGTGTTCTTCTGTTGGGACGTCCCCTTGGTCATGGTGCTGGATGATCCAGATGGGCATGATGAAATTCCTGGATCAGGGACCGGTCCAATATGTCCTTAGCAGCTACCCATGATCTCTCCTCTGGTCCATAACCCTCCCAGTCCACCAAGTATTGCATCTGGCTCCCTCGTCATCTTGAGTCCATGATCTCTCTGACCATAAACGCTGGGGCTCCATCTACCTCCAATGGAGGTGGAGGCTCAGAATCCATAGTTCCAGAGCCAGATGCCGGGTGGACAGGTTTCAGCAAGGACACATAGAAAGAAGGAGAGATACGGTAATTAGCAGGAAGCTCTAAACGGTAAGTAACTGAGTTTATTTGATGGATAATTCTGAAAGGACCCACATAGCTTGGACCAAGCTTCCTGCAGGGTAGCCGCAACTTGAGATCCCTTGTGGACAACCAGACCCTCTGTCCCGGCTGATAGTTGGGATGGGGATGCCTCCACCGGTCAGCCTGGAAACGTTGAGCTCTGACAGCTCACTGTAACCGGACATGTGCGCTGTCCCACACCCTCTCGCTTCACCTAATCCAATCGTCCACCACTGGCACCGTAGAAGGTTTTCCTGACCAAAGGAACATCGGGGGTTGGTAGCCCAGCACACATTGGAAGGGGGTTAGACTCGTAGAAGTATGGGTGAGGGAGTTCTGTGAATATTCAGCCCAGGGCAGGAAGTCGCTCCATTTCTCCTGTTCATGGCTACAATAGCTTCAAAGGTATCTGCCAATCTCTTGATTCAGACGTTCCACCTGTCCATTGGCCTGAGGGTGATAACCAGAGGCGAGACTCACATTAATGTCCAACTGTTTGCAGAACGCCTGCCAAACTCGTGACGTGAACTGTGGACCTCGATCAGACATGATGTATTCTGGTAATCCATAGACCCTAAAGACTTGGTGGAATAAAGCATTAGTGGTTTCCATGGCAGTGGGTAAACCCTTGAGAGGGACAAGTCTACATGATTTGGAAAATCAGTCAATGATTACCAGAATGGTGGTGTATCCATGGGAGTTTGGCAGGTCTGTGACGAAGTCGATGGACAGGTGAGACCATGGTCTTTGAGGTATGGGCAGTGGTTGAAGCAACCCCGTGGGCAGTTCTCTGGGGGTCTTGGATTGGGCACACACCTGGCAAGACTTCACATAATTAGTCACATCATGAATCACAGATGGCCACCAGAAGGAATTACGTACCAGAGTGATTGTTCTTTGGATGCCAGGGTGTCCTGTGCTCAAGGAAGTGTGGACCCATTGGATCGTCCTCTGACGTAGAGCTTGGGGTACGTAGTGCTTGGTTGGGGGGCAGTTAGGTGGTGATGGTTCACGCTGTTGTGTTCATTGTATTTCTTCCATTATGTCCCAGCTAATCGATGCTATGATGACAGATGGTGGCAGGATGGACCCAGGGTGAGGTTGGAGGTGAGGTGGATTGTGTCTGTGTGTAAGAGCATCTGCCTTGCTGTTCTTGCTGCCAGGGCGGTAAGTGACTGTGAAATTGAACCTGGTGAAAAACAATGACCATCGGGCTTGGCGTGGATTCAATCTCTTGGCTGCCTTGATATATTCAAGATCCTTGTGGTCGGTGATAACTTGGAATGGGTGGACTGCCCCCTCTAACCAATGACGCCATTCCTCGAGTGCCGCTTTCATGGCAAGTAGCTCCTTATTCCCCACATCATAGTTACATTCAGCTGAGTTCAACTTTCTGGAGAAGAAGGCACAAGGGTAAAGCTTGCCTGGTGTTCCATGACATTGTGACAGGATTGCTCCAATCCCGCAATCTGAAGCGTCTACCTCAACAATGAAGGGAAGATTGGGGTCAGAATGTTTCAGTATTGGAGCGGTTGTGAAATTTGACTTGAGGGAGATGAAGGCTTGGTATGCGGCATCGTTCCATGGCAACTTGCTTGGCTTTCCCTTGAGCAATGACGCGAGTGGTGCTGCAATGGTACTGTAGTTCCTAATGAAATGATGATAGAAGTTGGCAAAGCCCTGGAACTGCTGTAGTTCCTTGAGTTTAGTAGGTTGAGGCCATTCGGTGACAGCTGTTACCTTTGAGACATCCATCTCTACACCTTGATGGCTGATATTGTAACCCAGGAAGGTGGTATGAGATGTATGTAACTCACATTTCTCTGCCTTGACGAATAGTTGATGTTCCTGGAGACATGACAAGACTGTCTTGACCTGCTGGATATGTTATTCCATGTTTTGTGAGTAGATGAGGATGTCGTCAATGTAACCCACCACACAATGGTTCAGTATGTCTCTGAAAATCTCGTTGATGAAAGACTGAAAAATTGAGGGGGCGTTAGCAAGTCCATACAGCATGACCAAATATTCATAGTGCCCCCTGGTGGTGATGAATGCAGTCTTCCACTCATCCCCTTCTCGGATCCTGATGAGGTTATAAGCACTCCTTAGATCCAGTTTGGTAAAGATCTTGGCTTCACGGAGTTGTTCAAGAGCAGACGGGATATGTGGCAATGGGTAACGATATTTTATGGTGACAGAGTTCAGGCCTCGATAGTCGATACAGGGACGTAGACCTCCATCCTTCTCCATGAAAAAGAATCCTGCAGCAGCTGGGGAGGTGGAGGGATGGATGTAACCGGAGGCAAGGGCTTCCTCAATGTAACTCTCCATGGCGAGGGTCTCGGGGTATGACAATGCATAGGCCTTGCTTCACGGTGGAGCTGTATTAGACAGAAGTTCAATGGCACAGTCCCATGGACGATGAGGAGGAAGTTGTGTAGCTTTAGTCTTGCTAAACACTTCACTTAACTCTGCATACTCCTTGGGAATCATGGTCTCCTTCTGTGATTTAGGGCTCTCTACACTGGTGATAAAGCAAGGCCTGGAAACAGCAACATGAAGACAATGTTCATGACAGAAACTTGACCAATGTGTGAGCTCACCTTTGTTCCAGGATATCGATGGGTCGTGGACGGCCAGCCAGGGATGACCCAGGATAAGAGCATGATTGGGTGAGTTGATGACATATAGTGAAATATTTTCAACATGAGAAAGTCCAATCTTGATGGTTATAGGAACAGTCTGTTGGGTTATGCCAGTACCAATAGGTGCGTTATCCACAGTGGTGATGTTAAGCTTAGGAAAGCATTCAGTGGTGGGTATGTTGAGTTTTTGTACAATCCCCTGACTGAGATTAACAGCAGCCCCAGAATCCACTAATGCTGTAACACATCTTACATGATCACCAATGGAGATCTCTACAGGCAAGAGAAAATTATGTGAGTTGGGTGATTTAATGTTCATAGTACTCATGTGCTGCCTTGACTCAGGGAACCTTGATTTCTTGTGTGGGCATGCAGCATTGAGATGACTTGGTGAACCACAGTAAAAGCAAAGGTTTTCGTTGCATTGTCATTGGCATTCCTCCATGGAAACACGAGTGTGAGCAACATGCTTGGGTTCGGGTGATACAGTGGATGTCTGAGCCTGTACTGAGACTGTAGAATCTGGGGTGAAAAATAACTGAGGCCGTGAAGCATTCTGAAGCAGGTTATCAATCTTGATGTCCGTAGTGATATATTCAGAAATATTCATACCTTCACACTTGGTTAGTTCCGTCCTGAGTTTCAGGTTAAGCCCCTCGTGGAAAACAGTCTTCAGAGCGACATCATTCCACCCACTCTGAGCCGCTAGTGTCCTGAACAGAACTGCATAATCTGCTGCTGATCGATGACCCTGGTGTAGATGAAGTAGCTGAACAGAGATATCTTGACCACCCGCTGGATACTCGAAGACTTCGTGGATTTGTTGAACGATATAATCAAATGAAACCTGGATTTGAGTATCTTTATCCCAAACTGCGGCGGCCCAATCGAGAGCTTTTCCGGTAAGCAGTGACATAAAAAAAAAAGAACATTTCCTGGCATCTTGATCAAATGATTCAGGCTGATTTTGAAAAAATACCTTACATTGTTGTAAAAAAACCCGGCATTTTTCAGCAGAACCATCAAACTTATCAGGTAGAGCAAAGCTTACCGGGTTAGCATGGCGAGCTGGCAGTGAGTGAATGTATTGTGTCAAACATTCGTTAGCAGCTCATAGTTTGTTCAGCTGGTCTTGGTAACCCCTTAATACCTCGCACTGGTGCGAGAATGTGGCATGGAGCTGTGAAACACACCAGTAACCATGACGTTCCCTATCTGTCACTCACTCGACGTTGGTGTCGATGTAGTGACACTAGGGGTCCCTATACAAAACGCCACAAGGCTGAACTGTGTTACGTGAACTGGCGGTGTGTGGTGGGCAGACTTGCTGTGTGCCTCATAGCCAGCACACCAGGTCGACACGTAACCTCCCCCAACACAGTTATGAGTGTCGAACGGCCCTTTTTGGGGACAAGTCGACTACCCAGAGATAGAGATAGGCTTAACCCAGTCATGGCCTCTTTCCCCTTCTCTTTTTCCACTCCCTAAAAAAGAAGGGGGATTATCCGACTGGGCCGCCAGGTCTAGTCGGGGGGTGTCCCTCCCAAGGGGAGGACACCGCGGAGACCACACCTCGCCCCAAGAGAGGGGGGATATTTAAGTGGAAGAATACATCACATGGTCTTTCCAACCATGTGGAGAGCCTTCAAGGTAGATCCTACCCAATGGGGGAGGAGTTACTACAACATGGAGACTGAGGGGCTCTGCCCAAGGAAGACGCAGTTTGCCAGTAGGGAAACGAACTAGCGGAAGATATAGATCGCATGGGGTTAGCCTTACAGGGAACCGCCACATGCGGAGCACCTACCCCAGAACCGGGCTCTTAGTTAGCGCGTGTACTGGGCCGGCAGCGAGTCTCTCCGAAAACTCGACTGCCACAGGGCTCGGAGGAAGTCAACCAGGGAACAACCTTTGTGAACACTACTGGGAATTAACAGCGCACGTCTTCAGCTCAAAGGGAGGTGGAAGGCGCTATGTGCAAGCGATACACCCGGCCGGCTATCCCGGGCTTATCCGCTTGTGTTGCGTGCCACTACCTGGGACGAAACCGGTTCCACCCGGAGGTTGTAGAACCTTGCAAAGGTGTTGGGTGTTGCCCAGCCCGCTGCTCTGCAATGTCTGTTAGAGAGGCACCCCTGGCCAGGGCCCAAGAAGCCGCTACACCACGAGTAGAATGGGCTCGTAGCCCTACCGGGGGCGGCATGTTTTGGGCGAGACATGCCATAGTTATGGCGTCAAGGAGCCAGTGGGCGATCCTCTGCTTGGAGACAGCACTTCCTTTCCGCTGTGCACCGAAGCAGACAAAGAGCTGCTCAGAGAGTCTAAAGCTCTGCGTGCGATCCAAATAGATGCGCAAAGCGCGCACCGGACACAGCAACGCCAGGGCTGGGTCTGCCTCCTCCTGGGGCAGTGCTTGCAGGTTCACCACCTGGTCTCTAAAAGGAGTGGTGGGAACCTTGGGCACATAGCCCGGTCGGGGGTCTCAGGATCACGTGAGAATAGCCCGGACCGAACTCCAGGCACATTTCGCTGACAGAGAACGCTTGCAGGTCACCTACCCTCTTGATGGAAGTGAGCGCAGTCAGGAGGGCAGTCTTCAAGGAGAGTGCCTTAAGCCCGGCTGACTGCAAAACTCAAAGGGGGCTCTCTGTAGACCCTGAAAAACTACAGAGGTCCGATGAGGGAACAAGGCGTGGCCTGGAGGGATTCAGCCTCCTGGCGCCTCTTAGGAACCTGATGATCAGATCATGCTTCCCTAAGGACTCACCGTCGACTGCGTCATGGTGTGCTGCTATGGCAGCAACGTACACCTTCAAGGTGGAAGGGGACAGCCTCCCTTCCAACCTCTCTTGCAGGAAGGAAAGCACTGATCTGACTGCGCACCTCTGGGGGTCTTCCTGATGGGAAGAACACCACTTAGCGAACAGACACCACTTAAAGGCATACAGGCGCCTCATAGAGGGAGCCCTAGCCTGAGTGAATGTGTCTACCACCGCAGGTGGGAGACGGCTTAGGTCTTCCGTGTCCCGTCCAGGGGCCAGACATGGAGATTCCAGAGGTCTGGGCGCGGGTGCCGGATGGTGCCCCTTCCCTGAGAAAGAAGGGCCTTTCTCTGGGGAATTTGCCCGGGGGGAGCTGTCACGAGGAGCGTGAGGTCCGAGCACCACGTCTGGGCGGGCCAGTAGGGTGCTTACCAGGACGACCTTCTCCTCGTCCTCCCTGACCTTGCACAGGGTCTGTGCGAGCAGGCTCACTGGGGAAAAACGCATATTTGCGAATGCCAGGGGACCAGCTGTGCCAGCGCGTCTATGCCGAGGAAGGCCTCGGTGAGGGCGTACCAGAGCGGGCAGTGGGAGGATTCTTGGGAGGCGAACAGGTGCACCTGTGCCTGACTGAATCGACTCCAAATCAGCTGGACCACCTGAAGGTGGAGTCTCCACTCTCCCTTGAGGGTAACCTGTTGTTACGGCGCGTCTGCCGAAGTGTTGAGGTTGCCCGGGATGTGAGTGGCTTGCAGCGACTTGGTGCTGCTAACTCCGTTGGAGGAGACGGCGGGCGAGTTATGACATACAGCGGGAGCGCAGACCGCCTTGGCGGTTGACATATGCTACCGCTGCCGTGCTGTCTGTCCGAACTAGCACGTGCTTGCCCTGGATCAACGGCCGGAACCTCCGCAGGGCGAGCAGAATTGCCAGTAACTCGAGGCAGTTGATGTGCCAACGCAGCTGCGGACCCGTCTAGAGGCCGGCAGCTGCGTGCCCATTGCCAACAGCGCCCCAGCCCATTTTGGAGGCGTCTGTCGTGACCACGACGCGCCTGGAGACCAGTTCTAGCGGAACACCTGCTCGTGGAAACGAGAGGTCGGTCCAAGGGCTGAAAAGACGGTGACAGACCGACGTAATGGCCACACGGTGTGTCCCGTGGCGCCATGCCCGTCTCGGGACTCGAGTCTGGAGCCAGTGCTGAAGCGGCCTCATATGCATCAACCCGAGCGGGGTGGCCACCGCCGAGGACGCCATATGCCCCAGGAGCCTCTGAAAATGTTTCAGTGGAACCGCTGTTTTCTGTTTGAACGCCTTCAAACAGGCCAGCACCGACTGGGCGCGCTCGTTCATAAGGTGCGCCGTCAAGGAGACTGAGTCCAACTCCAAACCGAGAAAAGAGATGCTCTGAACCGGGAGGAGCTTGCTCTTTTCCCAGCTGACCCGAAGCCCTAGTCGGCTGAGGTGTGAGAGCACCAGGTCCCTGTGTGCGCATAACCCGTCTCGAGAGTGAGCTAGGATTAGCCATTCATCGAGATAGTTGAGAATGCGAATGCCCACCTCCCTTAACGGGGCAAGGGCAGCCTCTGCGATCTTCGTAAAGACGCGAGGAGACAGGGACAGGCCGAAAGGGAGGACTTGTACCGATACGCCTGACCCTCAAACGCAAACCGCAGGAAGGGTCTGTGTCGAGGAAGGATCGAGACGTGAAAGTACGCATCCTTCGGGTCTACCGCCGCGAATCAATCTTGATGCCGGACGCTCGCTAGAATGCGTCTTTGCGTCAGCATCTTGAACGGGAGTCTGTGTAAGGCCCGGTTCAGTACTCGCAGGTCCAAGATTGGCCGCAACCCACCGCCTTTTTTCGGTACAATGAAGTAGGGGCTGTAAAACCCCCTCTTCATCTCGGCTGGAGGGACAGGTTCTATCGCGTCCTTCCGTAGGAGGGTAGCGATCTCCGCGCAAGGTAGCAGCGTTTCCATCTTTCACCAAGGTGAAGTGGACACCGCTGGACCTGGGCGGATGCCCAGCGAAGTGAATCGTGCAGCCGAGTCGGACGGTCCGGACCAGCCCTCGCGACGGACTGGAAAGCGCAAGCCATGCACCCGAGTTCCGCGCAAGGGGGACCAAAGGGACAACGTCATCGGATGTACCGGCGGGTGGGGCCTCGCGGCGGGGCGGAGCTTGAGGTGCCACACCCCATCGTGGCCGTGCTGAGTCCGAGGACATCGAAGCACTTACCTGGCTCCTTGTGACCACCCCCGGAACAGCCTGGGACGGGGGAGGAAGAGGCCTGTCCTCATGACCCGTGGAGACTGTCACATCGGGGGCGGATTTGTGCCACAGCTGGGCGCTCAGGGCGGGAGACCGCCGCTGGAGCGCCAACCTGCCAAATGGAGTGGTGGACGGTGGTCGTGATGCCAGCCGTACACACCGAATATGTGACCCAGGGAACAAGGAAACCACTCTTGCGGAGCTCTTGAGTACTGCAGCCACTTGGGCATGCAGCGCAATTAAATGCAAAAGGTAACAAAAAGAAGATCTGCTTACCAGCTCCAGAGCAGCGGGTTTCGTTGTCCCTGGGTCGCCCGTCTCAGGGGCGCTTCGAAGACCTCCGTGGGTTCTTCGGTGCCGGCTGTGAGACGGGTGGCGTCGGCTTCCTGCGGTGGGCTCCACGCCGGGGCCGGGCCGGAGGGGCGGGCTGCGGCGGAGCCGGTGCAGTCACCGCAGGGGGACGCCCTCGGCGATGAGTAGATGGGGGGATCTTGAGCCACGCCAGGGCAGGACAAGCCGGCTAGCATCCATCTACTGCTCTACCATCGAGAACTGCTGGGCAAAGTCCTCGACAGTGTCGCCGAATAGGCCCGCCTGGAAAAATGGGGGCAGCAAGGGATCGTGTCCTGTTGGCCTCACCCATCTCGACCAGGTTGAGCCAAAGGTGGCGCTCCTGGACCACTAGTGTGGCCATCGTCCGCCCGGGAGACCGTGCCGTGACCTCCGTCGCTTGGAGAGCGAGGTCGGTCGTCGAGCGCAGTTCCTGCATCAATCCCGGGGCGGAACTACCCTCGTGCAGTTCCTTTAGCGCCTTGGCAGACTTGCAGGAGAGCCATGGCGTGCAGGGCGGAGGCGGCTTGTCCAGCAGCGCCGTAGGCTTTGACCGTCAGAGACGACGTAAACCTACAGGCCTTGGACGGGGGCTTTGGGCACCCACGCCAGGTGGCGGCGCTCTGCGGGCATAGGTGCACCGCGAGCGCCTTTATCCACCGGGGGATTGCCGAATAACCCTTGGCCGCCCCACCATCGAGGGTAGTGAGAGCGGGGAAGCTGAAAAGATCGGGACCGGGCAGTAAAAGGTGCCTCCCGCGATCTTGTCAGCTCTTCATGCACTTCCGGGAAGAAAGGAACGGGGCGGGGCGTGGCTTTGAGCGGCGCCGCGAGCCCAGGAACCAATCACAGAGCCGCGAGGGTTCAGGGAAGAGCGGTGAAATCCACTCTAACCGACGCTCGCGGCTGTCCGGGAAAGCATGTCGTCATCTCCGCGTCAGCCTGTGACTGGGCGATCGACCCCGAAGGGAGGAGCCCAGCCGAGGCTTCCGACTGGACGAGCCCGCTCTCCGATGCTGCGCTCGAGAGCTCATCACTTTCGCGGGCTCCGAATAAGAGGTCGAACTCGCCGTGAGACGAGCCGGCGGACTCACCCGGAAGCCCGATCGGGGCAGACGAGCGTGCTGGGGAATGGGAGTTCCGCGGGGGGATACCCGGCGGAGGCGGTCCCATTGGGGTCCCCAAATCGCCCCCAGTGCTAGCCGCGCTGGCCTCAAACCCGTGGGTAAAAGGACCGAGGCGGGAGCCTCTGGAGTGGCTCGCTTCCTTACGAAGGCGAGCCGCGACCGCAACGTTGCCATGGACACATTCTCACCATGAGAATGTGACCATCCACGAACGCTGTCTCCGCGTGAGCAGTGCCCAGACACGAAAGACAGTGATCGTGACCGTTAGAAGGCGAGAGATAACGAGCACAACCAGGAATAACACACAATCGGAAAAGCATCTTTAAAAGACGCGTCTTTAAAAAGACGTTCCGTGTGTGCGCTCTTTTAGAGAAATATATACTCTTTTAGAGGGGAAAAATGCTCTTTCAGAAAATATACTCTCTAGTTTTTCTGCCGAAGCGCCCAGGGGCATTCTCTGCAGTGCACCAGTGCAGAGGAGGGAGAAGCCGCTGAAATGCGCCGTCAGATCCAGCAGGTGAATGAACAGTAGTATTCAGCTCAATGAGCATGACCGTTCGGCTCCGAAGAGAAAATCTGAATGAGTGGTTGCATACCAGCTCCTTTTATACCCGTATGTTCGGGGGAGTGGCATGCAAATACAAAGACCAGAGGTGTCTCGGGCTCCCAAGAGTGACCCCTAGTGTCACTACATCGACACCAACGTCGAGTGAGTGACAGATAGGGAACTTCCGCTGGATCCATGTTAGGCAATGTAATCTGTAATGAACTGGCCATGGAGACAAGTGTTAAGATCCATGTGCTGGAAGTTTATTAGAACACAAGCAAACAATCCAAATCGGCAGGCAAATAGAGATAGTCGTTATGCAGGTGGTATAATCCAATAAACCAAAAAGACAGTCCAACAAGGCAAACAAAACAAAGGGGTATCCAAAAAGCATAAAATCCAGGAATCAGGCAAAGGTCATAACAAATAAACAATCAGCAATGGCAATGGAAAAACGCTTGGTAAGGCAGGGTAAGCTGGCAATACTTTGCAACGTGACAGTGGAAACAGCACGGTATTTATATAGTTCAGACAGGAAGTAACCAGTGAAGAAATGGTACAGAGTTAGTATTTGGGAGAGGCCTCCCTCTGGTGGTTGGTAGGAGGGGTAACAACCTCAGATGTTACAATCAGTGATTTGATTTGATTTGAAAGTGATTAATGGCTTGCATTTTGGTCTGTTTATCATACAAAGTGATCGTATATCTTCAGAAGATTTGGAAAGTTACATGAGACCCATAGACTATTTTTATGCAACGTTTTGGTGCTTTGTGTTTAAGTGAGTCTATGCACTGCCATTCATTAAATAATTTCCTTTTGTGTTCTGCAGTTGAAAGAAAGCCATATGGGTTTTGAACAACATGAGGGTGAGTAATTAATGACAGAATTTTCACTTTTGGGTGTCTTGAATTAAAGGAATATTTCATGTTTAAAACAAGTTAAGATCAAACGATATCATTTGTGGCATGATTTTGATTACCACAAAAAATAAGTTCAACTCGTCCCTCCTTTTGAGCAAGGCATTTGCAATCTACAATCTAACTGACTACTTGGACATGTGCGAACAAACAAGGCAGGTCCACATCAAGTGCACTTTAGTGTATTAAACTGCATCTTTGCTGTGTGGATTAGATTGATGGTGTTGGTCATCAAATGCAATTTCATACAGGCTCAGAGGCAGTATATCTCAAGTTATTTCTTTCCCCAGCCATTTATTAATGTAAATTATTCTTTCATTGCCCTGATTGCATATCTGGTCACTAGCGTGTCAAATTCTGGTACACTTTGTCTGAGGCTAAACAAAATATACCAAATTTGAGCATGTTCTTGTAGAAAAACAGTACGCTTTTTGTTTTAATTAGTTTGATGCTATCCAGACTAAATGTTTTTTCAGGGGAACTTTGTGTATCCAGTATTCTGAAAACACGCAGTCTGGCTTCCTGAGTGAACTGCATGCTGCGGCTCTGTGATCATACTGCAGGGACTGAATTTCACGCACACTGTAAGATGTGTTCCTTAAAAAACTAAATTTTCCCAGCTTGTATAGCTAATGTACATGCGATGTGTGTATCTAAAAGGTGATTTCAAACCTTTGGAAGGCAGGACTTTTTCTTCATCGTTTAGCCGTTCCAATTTCCTCTTTTATACGTAGAAGTGGCCGTCTCTGCTAAATAGTCTCTCCCTGTGTCTCAATCAGCTCCCTAGCTCCCTATGTCATGAATCAGTATATCGTGAACACGACTTCGGGCACTGGCAAGGGTGTTCATCCACTGAACACTGGGACACTTGTGACTCAATCACCTGCACGCGATAACGAGCTCACGCACTGAAGCGCAGCTGTTATTAATCAGCAACACCGCTGTATATATGAACACTATCATTCATTTGCGATGAAGATATTCAAACGTACAGTGTTATAATAACAGATAAATGGCATAAATAAAGAAATAACAATATATAGGAGTGTATCTTAAACCTTTTAACAACTCAAGTATTTAAAAGATTGTTTCACTTTCATGGTAATAATGAATGAAAGACATTACTAACAAGATCTCTTTTAATGAGAAAATAAGGCTTAGACATGACAATGTTTCCAGTAAGGGAACATAGTAAGCAATGATGCTCCCTGGTTTTTACGGTGTATTGTGGGATTTTTTAAGGGAGCGAACGTTTCAGTGCACTGGAACGATTTTGCGATTGAGACAGCCCTAAAAATGGCTGACTCCCTGATCAAGTGCCCTGACTACTGAACTAGGGAGCTGACTGAGATACACCCTCTGATTGCACTCACCAATTGTTATGTGAATGGCATTACTTTCTGGTTCTCACAGTACCACAACAAGTGTCTCGGAGGTTTCTCATGCAAAGTGCTATCGATAGCGCAACAGGAAAATGTGTTTAAACTGGAATTGATGCAAAAATATCTGATAGTAGATGGTGCTTGTCAGTAATTTCAGGGTATGTGAACTTTCGGAAGCTATATGTCGATTTTGTTTTGTGTGATCATAGCAATCTGATCAATCAAGATGCATGAAGTGACTAAGTTAGTACGTACCGTGATCATGCATCTCAGGTATCAAGTAATCAAGTATCTATTGTAGCCAAAACCAGAACAACAGTTCCCGAACTGTCGCTTTAGACAGAGCAGGTGGGTTCTGGCTTGTTTGCCTAAAGCTAAGGGTTAATGAGTGGGATGTCCCCTTGGTGATGAAAAAGTGTGTCTTTTTAAGTGCTTAACAAAAATCCCTACTGTGTTTCAAACGGTGGAGGATGGTGTGTTGACTCCATCTTAAGAACATTTCTGTCTGTCTGTCTTGGCTTTTGCCTCCTGGCTGTCTAGTTTAAAATTGTTGCCAATGTCGACTCCTAGTTAAATTAGTTGTAAAACTTTGTTGAGATCTCTTCTGAAACTCTAGAAGAGACAATATAGTTTTATTGCTGTCTAGGATATTAAAGCAATCTCATTTATGATGTTTCTTTCCTATAGGTTGTATCTACAGTATGTGCCATTTGACTCTTTCAGGTCTTTTATCCATGCATTCTATTTACATCATCATCTATTCAGAAGATGAGCTTCAAAGACAACATGATAGACTAAGATTTGTAGAAACAAACACGCTCTCCTAGGAGACTCTAGTCCTGAGCTGATAGATGTGCAATCTTTTTGGCAATGGGAGATGTTTGTGCATCTATACAGACTGAGCTGGATGGCAAGTCTTAGTAGTGATTAGTCCTGGTGTCCTTACCAAACCTCTGTCTTTTGTCACTCATCTTTTCCATGACACTGCTTTATTCAGCTCTCCCATTCAAAAGTGCTGTTTGCTAAGGCTGGTGCTCATTTAGAGTAAGGAATCTGAACAAACTCCTAACCGTAAGGATTAAACTTTGGTGCATAACTTGTCCTGCACCATTTGTGCTACAGACATCACACGGCTTGTTGAAGGCCCGGGGATATACTTAATATACTTAATCTGGGCTGCGTGTGGACAGTCTGTGCGCACTGTGCTGATGAAGAAATGTTGGTAAAATTTTGGCATACTGTGCACGGAGCGACCACCAATACGGACAACCGAAGCATACTTTGGCCTTAAGGAAAATTATGTCATTGCTCTTCTAAGGGATTGGATTTAATGATTTTTGCCTGGTGTGTGATTAAACATATAGAATAATGCTGTGTTCCATTCATGTCGGATGTGGGATTTTCCTATTTGATATCTCCGATCTCCGACCATAAGGGCATTCCATTGCCGGATGCTCGGAAGATGACGTGTAAGGAACCAAAAGTGCAACGCTCCCGTTAGCTTAGTAGGGGTTCTACTGTCACCAGAGATGTCTCCCAGCAACCCAATTGATAAACAACGCTGCAACGCTAGCATTTGTGCTACAGGTGTATGATTATCAAACGAGAGTATAATTTACCGTGTTTTATACACTAGTTTCTGCAAGTGTTTGTTGAACTAGCTTTAATATCATGTAATGTAGGAACTTTGGCTCATCGATCGATTTTATTTCATAAAAGTAAATGTTTACCACTTACTTTGTACATCTCTTTGGGTGCCGACATTTTTGTGTGGCATCACGCACCTGCATCTCGGCAAAATCTGAGTTTAACATTTCCGCACAAGTTTCCAAAGTTGGAATTCTGACAAGTGGCATTCCATTGCACTTTTCCTAGTAGGAAGTTGGAAAATCCGACTTTGCGAGTTGAATGGAATGCAGCATAACATGATCACACGGAAAATCAACTTGTTGCTTCCGAAAGCTCACAAACCTTGAAATCAACCCCATTCTGCCAAATTACTGACAAATGCCATCTCTCATAAGTCATTTTTGAATTAATTCAAGTGTGAACACATATCCATTCGATGCTACACTCATCCCATTGGAACCAGGAAGTAATCACCATTGTTGGGGAAGCTACTTTGAAACTATAGCTTACCAAGCTACAAGCTACACAAAACCTAAATTAGCTACAGTTATGCTACTCTTTCTTTTTTTTTTTTTAAGTTAGCAATACTACAAGTTACTAACAAAAAGTAGCTAACTAAACTCAGCAAAAAAGAAACGTCCCTTTTTCAGGATGCTGTATTTTAAAGATAATTTTGTACAAATCCAAATAACTTTACAGATCTTTATTGTAAAGGGTTTAAACAATGTTTTCCATGCTTATTCAGTGAACCATAAACAATTAATGAACATGCTCCTGTGGAACGGTCGTTAAGACACTCACAGCTTACAGATGGTAGGCAAGGTTCACAGTTATAAAAACTTAGGACACTAAAGAGTCCTTTCTACTGACTCTGAAAAACACCAAAAGAAAGATGCCCATTGTCCCTGCTCATCTGCGTGAATGTGCCTTAGGCATGCTGCATGGAGGCATGAGGACTGCAGATGTGGCCAGGGCAATACATTGCAATGTCCGTACTGTGAGACGCCTAAGACAGCACTACAGGGAGACAGGAAGTACAGCTGATCGTCCTCACAGTGGCAGACCCCATGTAACAACACCTGCACAGGATCAGTACATCACACCTGTGGGACAGGTACAGGATGGCAACAACAACTGCCCGAGTTACACCAGGAACGCACAATCCCTCTATCAATGCTCAGACTGTCCGCAATAGGCTGACAGAGGCTGGACTGAGGGCTTGTAGGCCTGTTGTAAGGCAGGTCCTTACCAGACATTACCGGCAACAACGTCACCTATGGGCACAAACCCACCTTCGCTGGGCCAGACAGGACTGGCAAAAAGTGTTCTACACTGACAAGTCGCAGTTTTGTCTCACCAGGGGTGAGGGTTGGACCCGCGTTTATCATTGAAGGAATGAGCATTACACCGAGGCCTGTACTCTGGAGCGGGATCGATTTGGAGGTGGAGGGCCCATCATGGTCTGGGGCGGTGTGTCACAGCATCATTGGATTGAGCTTGTTGTCATTGCAGGCAGTCTCAATGCTGTGCATTACAGGGAAGACATCCTCCTCCCTCATGTGGTACCCTTCCTGCAGGCTCATCCTGACATGACCCTCCAGCATGACAATGCCACCAGCCATACTGCTCGTTTTGTGCGTGATTTCCTGCAAGACAGGAATGTCA
This sequence comes from Myxocyprinus asiaticus, assembly GCF_019703515.2. Classification (NCBI taxonomy): domain Eukaryota; kingdom Metazoa; phylum Chordata; class Actinopteri; order Cypriniformes; family Catostomidae; genus Myxocyprinus; species Myxocyprinus asiaticus. Next base: position 12,087,050 of record NC_059355.1, on the reverse strand, counting down.
GTGTTCTGCCATGGCCAATGAAGAACCCGGATCTCAATCCCATTGAGCACATCTGGGACCTGTTGGATCGGAGGGTGAGGGCTAGGGCCATTCCCCCAGAAATGTCTGGGAACTTGCAAGTGCCTTGGTGGAAGAGTGGGGTAACATCTCACAGCAAGAACTGGCAAATCTGGTGCAGTCCATGAGGAGGAGATGCACTGCAGTACTTAATGCAGCTGGTGGCCACACCAGATACTGACTGTTACTTTTGATTTTGACCCGCCCCCCCGCCATTGTTCAGGGACACATTATTCCATTTCTGTTAGTCACATGTCTGTGAAACTAGTTCAGTTTATGTCTTAGTTGTTGAATCTTATTATGTTCATAAAAAATATTTACACATGTTAAGTTTGCTGAAAATAAAAGCAGTTGAAAGAGGACATTTCTTTTTTGCTGAGTTTATAATAAAGCTATTCAGAGAAGAAAACATTGGATGACATTATTGAATTCTGTAATCAGTTCTGTTTGCAGAATTTAAGTCAAGTAATTTTTATTTGTAGCGTTTTTTACAACATGCATCGTTTCAAAGCAGCTTTACAGAAAAGTATGCTGTAACAGAAAATGAAGCTGTAATGTCTTAAAGTCTTCATTCTCTGCAATATAACATTCTGCAAATAATATCACCTGATAGATTTATATTTATTTAAAGTGACATTCTCTAACGAAAATTAAGCATAGTTTAACTATATTTGTAGTAAAACCATAGTAACCACAAATTTAACCATGGTAACTACCATCATGGTAACTACAGTCATGGTCACTGCAATATTACTATTTTAAAACTATTGCTGATTTTCATAATGGTTAAACAAATATGGTAACATTAAATTCAACCTAAAGTTATACTTTTTAGAATTTATAGAAAACACCCTATTTTATATACAGTAACTGAATCAAAATATAGTAAAAAAAAAACAAACATCCAACCTGGTCTCATAGTGAAAACATGACTCTACTGTATATACATTTTTGCCATACTTGTTATACGTGTCTCTAGGTACAGTTCCCTGCAGTCAACAACACCCACCTCCCACCCCCTGCTTCACAATACAACGCTCCCAATGTTCATACCAAATCTACACCCTTGCTTGTATTACAGACTCGCCTACATATATACAATTATTCCAATGTGAATTGCTTTTGTGGTAGTTCACCTGATAGGGCGTTGGACTTAGCGTCAGAGGACTGCAGTTCAAGACCAGTCATGAACTCAAGCTGACACATGACTTTACAGAATTATAGAAGCTGCATGAAATGAGGTGGTTGCTTCAGAAAATTTGCTTTTTCATTTCGCTTCTGCATTTTAAAACACTAATGGTTAGATTTAGGCATTGATAAGGTAAGGATGTCTTTGTAAACTTCTCATTTAAATTATAAAAACTAATGGTTAGATTCAGGCAAAAGTTTTATTTTAGGCATGTTTTTTTTTTTTTTTTTTAATACGACATTTCACTAGAAACCTGCAGCCAAACGTGATGTACAGCACATCAATTTTGAATTGCAAAATTGTTGTAATGTTCACGTAAATTTCATGAGACCAGGCTGAAAACATAAGCTATTAACTAATTATTTTGCTTCAAAACAGAAGGCAAAATCCATTTAAGGCTGTGTGAGGCTCAAGTGAATCAGTGAGCTACTGGTAGTTCATTTACATGAACCGTACGAAAGAACCTAATAACTAAAACAATCTTGAGATCCAAATGTTTAATATAATTGAATCATTTAGCCTAAGCGGTTAATTTAGAAAGAAACAGATTCACTTAAATAATTTGGTTTTACTAGTGCTAAGAGAGAGAGAGAGAGCGAGAGAGAGAGAGAGAGGACGGTTTATGTGAGCTTCTTTGATTACTCCATCGGCTCCATTGATGCGTTCGCAATACAATATGACAAATATAGCATTTTGTGACGCTAAAGCGCTACTTAAAAATATAGCTTGTTACTGGAAAAGCTACACTATTGTGAAAATAACTGAACTGAACTATTGTCACTCTACTGAAAAATGTAAAGTTAGTCGCGTCAATATTTTTAGTTAGCCACTCCCAAACAGTGGTAATTGCATTCACATTATCAATTTTAAGTGCGATTCGGAGGTTGCATTTTCATTCTAAAGTTACATTTTTACTCAACTGACAGTTAGGTTTAGGGTTGAGGTTTGGGTTAGGGAGTAAAGTTAATAAAATATGCATTCCTGTTGACTGTATTACATCATTTACAACTAAAAATAGAACTCTCTTTTGGCGCCACTCTGTGGACATTTCAGTTATAAACTGGAGCTCAGATGTGTCCATATGTTCAAAAATGCTTCCAGCTTCGGCCACTTGGGGCAGTCAAATTTCGGTAAGCAAAGACCGATTTCTTTCTACCTACTTTCGCCGATTTTATGGTGAGATCAGTCTGGAAACATCAGGTCAAGCTCCACAGGCACATCTCGATGTGGCACTGCCCAAAGAAAGTATTTTAATCCTCTTTCTCTGCCTGTTGTAGATGGCATGGGCATTTGCTTACAACACAAATACTGTCTGAGGGAACAGCTTAAAAACCACTTCAGGGCTGACAGTGACGCCATGCGAAGGGCAGATGTGTGAGAGACAGCTCTGCGCACTTTGCTAATTTTTTTTATTATTTTCATGATATAATCCGATGAAATTCGATACAGCCAGTTACACATTTACTGTTTGAGGTAAATATGGCAAAGAAGTCAAAATTCTCGGGCTCTGGAGACATTAAAAGACACTTACGGGTTCAAGATGAAAACCCAGACAAATTTTGTGTTGTGCCAGGCGAGGAGCAAAGGAAAGCTTTCTTGGAAGAATTACAATATTTTCTTGTTCCCGGACTTTGTGAACTCGACAAGAGAGAAACGCGATTGGTTTAAGGAATGCAAGAAACTCTTACATCAGCGGAAGATCATTTTTGCTCTGTTTCCAGCCAGACTGAGAATAAACACCAAGGACGGCAGCAAAGTATTTACATGTCCCAATCAGGCAATGTCTTTTATTGAAACAATGGGTGAGTAACCATTGGGTGTTTTTCTTGTGAGTGGATTGACTCACTGTACATACTCTGGCTTTCAGAGGAAGCTGGGCGCCATTTTTGTTTCCTATTGCGTTGGCTCCGCCGAGCGGCTGGAGTTTGTTTTGTTTTGTGGATTAACACTTTTCCTTAAAGAAACTTTTGCATTGATGGAAGATCACTTTTACAATGAACGGATGACTGCAAAATATCTACATGCCCACACAAAGGATGTCTTTTATAAAGTTGGCGGACTGTGTAAATCATGGGATATACTTTTATGCGGCCTCCGAGTGAATTGACTCTTGACCATCCGAGAAACCCGGATGCGTGTTTCGTTTCTTTTTGTGCTGGTTCCGCCTAGCTGTTGGAGCTTGTTTTGTTAAATAACATTACTTCGGGACAGTTATGGATGAATCTGTCAGTTCCTTGTGCTTATACCTCCTGTTGGCTGGAGTATGATTTGTGGAGTCTTTTCGTGGGACATTGGAATGATTATTTCATCTGCTGCACTCATCAGCTGGCACACTGAAGATTCGTTTGTCTGACCGACAGTGATGATTTTAGGGGGTGGCCTGTGGTGGCCTGGGCCACCCCTGAAATCTCATTGGCCACCCTGTGGCCACCCCAGAACTGATTGGTAGTTCATCATGTTCATCAACACAAGAACGAAGAACCAATAGAAACACCTGTCAATCAAAGATGACATCTCAGGTCATTTGTTGATTTAGAGCCACACTGTCACAGGGTCAGTTTTATATTTCTGACCATTATAGTAGTGGTGGGACTGAAGCTGTGTGAGCTGATCTTTGATCAGTGGGGGGAGTGGCAGGCCGCGGGTGGCCAGGCAGGTGCTGCAGGTCGTGGGCAGCGGGCGCCAGGTCTGGAGTATAATGGTCGATCAGAAGCACGAAGCTGACACGAGCTAGCGTCTACCTCCAACATCCAATGAGTTGACGATGTTGATTTGTGGTCAAAAAGAAAGCTGTTATTTGAGAGGTATGTTCATGTAACCTATCGTTTAATTTCCATGTGAATGTGAGAACATTTTTTCATTGTTACAGTAGCTAGGTTAAAGAGTAAGCTAGACCCTACACCACATTCAGCATGTTATCTTTATATTGACATGAAATATGAAATGCAATGTTTTCTGATTTAATGACGGAGGTGTGTAAAGCGTTTTACAGATGTATATGTTCAAAAGCTAAAGTTACATATATGGCTAACCTGTGTGTGAAATGGAAGGGTTTGTGCTGTGACTGTACTTTAAATCTTTACATGAGTTATTTATGAGCTCTTTATGTGTATTATTGGTCAGTCAGACCAATAAAATCTTCAAAGTTTTTATACCTTATTTGACATTTTAAATATGCAGAGGCAGGGAAAATTGCACTTAAATGCCGCAAATGATTTGACTAACTATTTTATTTGGTAATATTCAAAGTAATTGAAGCTATCAGAACATGTGGAAAATAAACCTGAGTAGACACTGTAAATAGAGTTTTGTTTTTTACTGTATTCAGAGCTCAATCTGCAATTTTGGGGTTTCCAGACAGACACCTATAAGCCCTCATAGCCAATTTCACACACTGATTTGTACCCAATTTAACAATATTTCTGCTGGACAGTGCAGTTATAGCTAATAAATGAATGAATAATTGATTGAATGATTGATTGAATTGCGCCTCAATCAGTTATCACCTGTACTTATATCTTTTTATGATTATACACTATACCTGATGTTACACGCAGATTAATTCTCTACAATGAGAATAGCTCTTAAAAATGTGTAACTGACTTTTCCTAAACAATTACTGATTTAAAAATGGATGTTATGTTAAAATAACCAGAGATTCCCAGAAACTGTAATAGGTTGAAATAGAACAGGAATAGAAAACTGTCAAATGTCAAAACAACAGTCTGATATTGAATACAAACAATTCAGTGAATGCTAATATGAGTTTAAAAATTCATTTATTCTACATGTGTAGATGTTGAAGCAAAGCAATGCGATATTTACACATTTTGATCATGTGCCATTCATAAAGGTTCTCCTGGTATCGCCACCCCACACTAGGTCTGTGCCCCATCTTGGCCACCCCAGTAAAAATGTCCTGGATACGCCACTGCTGACCGAGGAAACTGAAAGGCTTTATATCGGCTGGAATTTGTTTTGTGAAGGAACACACCATTGAGACTATGAATGAGTCTACACGTTCTTTGTGTTTATTCTGCCTATTGGCTGGGGTTTGTTTTACAAAATATTTGATGTTATGTAATTTTGCCTTACAAATTTGTGAGGCAAAATTGAGCAATCCGATGGCAAAGTTGTCACGGGGGCTCTCGTAGGCATACATGGACTCTTTGAGTTTAAAGGGATTGACGCCGGTTGCGCACATTTTTCTTTTTTCTGTTTGTTTTGTTCGGGGGGAAGTTCGGGGTTTTATTGTTGCATTGATGTTGAAATGTGGTCTTCATAATTTTGCTTTTGGCACACAATTTATTTATATATGAGTGTACTATCTCTCTCCACGTGGAATGTGAATGGGTTGGGGCACCCCATAAAAAGAAGGAAGATTATTTATTTTCTTAAACATAAGAAATATGATATAGTGTTTCTTCAAGAAACACATCTTTCCCCGCAGGAAGCTGAAAAATTTGGGAAGATATTGGGTGGACATGTTTTCTTTAGTGCTGGCTCAAGTAAGAGCAAGGGAGTCATTATACTGGTAAATAAACATTTACAATTCAAATTTCTCAAACAGTTTAATGATAAATTAGGAAGAGTTATTATTGTTTTAGCAGAAATTCAGGGGCAAAGTCTGATTATGGCTAATATTTACGCACCTAACGCTGATGATCAGGGCTTTTTTATAGATCTTGAAGGGATGTTGCAAGCAGCTGGCACCCCTCATGATATAATTTTGGGAGAAGACTTTAATCTTTTGATGGACTCAGTCCTCAGTAAGCCCCCTAGAGCAACATTGACACTTCACAGGATGTGTAAAAATCTTGGTCTTACAGATATTTGGAGACTTTTGAACCCATCTGGTAGAGACTATACATTTTTTTCATCAGTCCATTATTCTAGAATAGATTTTTTTTAAATATCCAAATCCCTCATTTCATCTGTTGTTGATTGCTCAATTGGAAACATTTTTGTCTCGGATCACACCCTGGTGAGTTTAGAGGTGTTGCCACATACAGAGAAAAAGAAATCATATAGTTGACGCCTTAATGTATCCCTTTTGCAAAATCCTGATTTCCAACAAATGATAAAGACTGAAATCAGTGTTTATATGGAGACCAACTGGTCCTCGGTATCCTCTGTGGGCGTGGCTTGGGAGGCACTTAAGGCAGTTCTTAGGGGTCGGATCATACAGTATGCCTCATTCATCAAAAAATCCAAAGCACGAGAACTCGTGGAGTTGGAAGGAAATATTAAAAGTGCAGAGGCAGAGCTGAAGCGCCGTATGTCATCTGATGGCCTGAAATATAGATATAATACTATTTTGTCACAGAAAGTGGAGTTTTGGTTATTCAGGGCAAGACAGTCATACTTTGAGTCGGGGGACAAAGCAGGGAAGCTTTTGGCTAGATATATAAAGTAGAGTCTTTTTCTACCATTCCCTCAGTGAAATCTGCTGGTGGTGAAATTTTCATCTCAGGCATTGATATTAATAATGTCTTTAAAGAATTCTATCTTGATCTTTATAGTTCCATGTCTTCGTCTACTGATGAAGATATTAGAAACTTTGTGGAACCATTAGATCTTCCTAAACTGAAGACTGAGCAAAAAACGCTCTTGATTCTGAGATTACCTTGGAGGAGCTAGACGAGGTAATTAAGTCCCTACCTACTGGCAAGGCTCTGGGGCCAGATGGTTTTGCAGCAGAATTTTTTAGATCCTATGCTACAGAACTGGCTCCACTTTTGTTAGAAGTTTATACGGAATCATTAAAGAATGGAAAGCTTCCGGCAACCACGACACAAGTCTGGATCAGTCTGATTCTTAAAAAGAACAAAGATCCAAGCGAGTGTAAAAGTTACCGTCCAATCTCCCTGATCCAACTAGATGTAAAAATGTTGTCCAAAATTTTGGCCAACTGATTAAGTAAGGTTATGACATATCTTATACATATAGATCAGGTGGGGTTTATTCGGGGCTGCAGCTCTTCTGATAACATCAGGCGTCTCATTAATATCATGTGGTCAGTAGCGAATGATCAGTCTCCGGTCACTGCCATCTCACTTGATGCCGAAAAGGCGTTTGATATGGTAGAATGGGATTATCTTTTTAAGATTTTGGAAATGTATGGGTTCGGGAGTACATTTATTGGTTGGATTAAGTTACTTTATAAACACTCTGTAGCAGCGGTACAAACAAATGGATTAATTTCAGATTATTTTACTCTGAATAGGGGCACTCGGCAGGGTTGCCCTCTTTCCCCATTATTGTTCTGTCTTGCCCTGGAACCATTAGCAGCCATGATAAGAAAGGAGGATGATTTTCCTCCACAGAATTATTAATTCCTTTTTCAAGTTCTCAGGATAAAAAGTCAATTGGTCTAAATCCGAAGCTTTGGCTTTGACAGCATACTGTCCAGTAACGGCCTTCCAGCCAGGCACCTTCCAGTGGCCCAAACAGGGCATTAAGTATTTGGGAATTTTATTCCCAGCAAATTTGTCTGTTTTAGTCAAAGTTAATTTTGATCCCTTAATAAAAAGGTTTTCGAATGATGTGGACAGGTGGGCTTCATAAAACTTATCGATGATTGGGAAGGTTAATGTAATTAAAATGAATTGTATTCCAAAATTCAACTACCTGTTACAATCTCTCCCTATAGATGTCCCCCTCTCTTATTTCAAGCAATTAGATAGCATAGCGAAGTCCTTCATTTGGAATGGTAAGCGTGCCAGGTTAAATTTCAATAAGTTACATATGCCGATTGACAAAGGTGGGCTAGGCCTACCCAAGATTTTGTTTTATTACTATGCGTTCAGTCTCAGACATTTGGCTCATTGGTCACTTCCACCTGAGAGAGCCCCTCCCTGGTTTTGTATTGAAAAGGAAGCTCTTGCCCCTATCTCGCCTCTGCGTAGCCTTTCGATCAAATTAATCAGAGAAGTTAAGTCACACCCCGTTATTTTGCATTTACACTCGATATGGACAAAAGTGTTTAGTTTGGATATTTATTTAAACGTAGCCTCGAATATATGGCAGAACCCTAAACTATGCATTAATAAGTCCCCTTTCTGTTGGTCAGATTGGATTGTGAGGGGGGATAATACACTCGGTGACCTATATGAGAGTGGAGTATTGAGACCTTTTGAAAATTTGGTTCAAAATTTTGGGATTCCCAGATCTCAATTTTATAAGTATTTACAGCTGCACCACCTACTCTGCACTGTTTTTGGGAGTGGCACGCACCCCCCTAGTGCGGCAGATACTCTGGGAGTGGTGATTACTGCTTTTGGAAAAGGTCATGAGGCATCAGTGTATTACTCCCTGCTAATTCAGAATCTGGGGGACGGAGCTTTAAATTCCCTCAAAAGATAATGGGAGGAAGATTTTAATTTGTTTTTGGAGGAGTGTGGGCTAGGATTCTTAAAAATGTCAAGTCTGCATCTAGAGATGCAAGGGTGCGCCTTATGCAATTTAAGATTCTACATAGATTTTATTGGACCCCTTCTAAATTGTATACTGTATAGTGAGTGGTGCGAGGAGATGGGCAGGGTGGCAGCTTGGGAAGAGTTGTCATATAGAAGGCTAGGCAACATGGATATGTTCATCAGGAGGTGGGGCAGCTATTTGGCCTTTTTGGAGGGCTCTCGGGGAGGGGCAGTGGAGGGAGATGTGTTGTTTTAAATGTGTATGTTGTAGCCTTTTTGTTTTTGAACATATACTTTTTTTAAATGTATTTCTAAATATTTTCTTCTGTTTTATTGTTTGTTTGTGTGTCTTTGTCAATTGTATTTGACCACTGGGGTATCTGTTTGTGTTGGGTGCTGGGGTGGGGTGATTAATGTTCAGGAGGAAGGGTTGTAAATAATATAATGTGATTCCAAATATTCTGTTATTATATATATATATATATATATATATATATATGGAATCAATACAAACTTTTAATAACAAAAAATAAATAAGTAAAATAAAACACTTCAGCAGCATTTGAGCTGTCGCCAATCTTGATAAAGCTCCACATTCAGAAAACCGACATTGGAAATTCAGATGTGCCCTTCGGCATCTCACGGCACAATTTTGTGGCCAGAAAGTCAGACCTCCAGACATGCTCAAATCAGCATGTTTCAATTTTGTTTATTTAATGCGTCATTCATCATTTGAATTTTCTCTTTAGCAGTCTTTAAATAGAGAATGTTCATTTATCATGACTTTGGAACACCAATGATGCAATAATGAATGAAATGAAGCATACTGAAGCATTTATTGAAGCATTTTATATATATATATATATATATATATATATATATATATATATATATAAATGCATAGATAATATACTTGAAACCTGTACATAATTTTATAATATAATAAAGACTTAATGATGATGATCATATGCTATAAATGTTGGTATGTTTATTTATAATTACAGTTTTTTTAATTAACTTTCTACTTGCCTATAAAGCACTTTGTGCTACAATCTTGTGTCAAAGGTGCTCTGTGTATGAAATGTACAGTATCATTATTATTATTGTTTGTAATGTAGCTACATCTATTTGAAATGGCAGGACAGAATAAAATCCAAAAAATAAAGTTTTTTTTTTTTAAACTAATATAATTTAACATTAAGAACATTTTTACCTTTTCAAATAAAATGGTTCTTGGGTATAATTCTTAAAAAATAAAGATTCCAGTTAAAACCACACAGGGTTTTACAGACTAAAGTCAATGGAAAACTTCTTTAAGCTCCTCGAAGAACGTATTTTTCTGTAGTTCTAGACAGCTCATGAACCTACAGTATATGGTGAAAACGATTCTTGATAAGAAGTTTTTTTTTTGCTGAGAACCAATTAAGAACATTTGAAGAGTACATAATAGAATACAACAGAACAGTCAAAATCCTTGTTCCAGAATTTACTGCATATAACTTGCTCAGTAAAAGCTCATATGTTTTTTCACTTGTGATAATGGAGGCACCATTATTTACACCCCATCAGCTGGTGACGCGACGCTCCCAAAGGCTCCCATTATAATGAACGTCGCGTGCATTGAAACGATGGAATCCTGATGTTGGACCTATCAGAGCGCACTCATTACAATCAGCGAAGTGCGACGCGCTTACTTGAAGAGAGCGTTTTAGTTCGTCGAGTCGCTCGCTTGTTGTGTATCATGTGGCTGGAATTCGACACCTCAGGGGTTGAAAACTCTCATGTGTTTATGGGACTTGATTTTAGCACACACACAGGCTGCTGCGTTCACAGTGGAGAAGTTCTCCTGAGGAATTACTGGACCCAAAACGTCCCGCATCTGAACGCGTCTGATTTGCGTTTGCGACGCATCTGGGTCAGTCGAGAAAAGCCAGTTTCTGGCCACTCCGGACACATGTGCAAATAAAAGTGGATATTCAGAATTATGTATCATCACTTAAGGGAGAAGTCGAGAAGAGACACGTTAAGGAATACATTTTCATTGTCTGTGGATTATTTTCACTCAGTTTTTTCTTAATTTATTTCACTTAAGTCCATGACAGGAGAGGTCGGTCAGGACAGAAAAGGTGGGTTTATTTAATATTTCCTGATTATGCATGTAATACATTTTAATACATTTTCTTTTCTTTATAGAACTGTTATTTCTATGAGTAACTTTGTGACAGAAATTTTGATTATTAAAGCCACTTAAACGTGCTCATTATTAGATAAATTACAAACAACTTTTCAATTTTTGATGATAGGCCTATATTATTTCGTTTGATTAAAATAATCTAAGATTGGATTTTTTTAATTTATTTATTTATTTTATTTTTTAACTGTTGCAAAGTCACAAAAGCCCATGAAACAGAAGAAAAATATTATTTATTTATTTTAATTGAAAAATTAGAAAAACAAACACGATTAACAGTTTACTAAAATATAATATGTCAGATGTGTCTTTACATTTACATTAAAGATTAAGCCATTTAGGTTCACGTTTTCTATTGATTTTAGCTGTGAGGACTATTTAAATTGCATCTTATAGTAAGAATATTTCCTCAGGAGATTTTGAGTTTTACATAAAACGTAATCAAATAATTATAAACTGTTCTTGGATCAGTTGAGCGATGGTTTCTAATGTAGGAAAACAACTTCTCAATCTTAAACATACAAGTTGAGAAATATAGCACAATTGCCAATTAAATGTATCCCCTGGCTTATTAAATAAGATTTAGATCTTCTGGCTAAAGTTATGATTGATAATGGGACTGACAATCATTGTACTTGTCAAAGATATGTTTTCCTGTCTGTAAAGGGGATGAAACCTGGATAGAGTTAGAAAGGAGCAGCCGGGACTCCTTACTCTACTTAAGGGTCTCATTGTGGTCATTTGTGATTTGTAAGATCTCATATCTGGGTGTTAAAGTCTCAACTACTATCAGAATGTATTTATTTATTTATTTAATGCAAATTTAACCATAGACTATAAAGTACCATATATGCCTACCTCTTCACTTCATTAGTCCAGATGCACTAATTTGTTTTTGCTCAAAGTTCTTTAAAGCAGGAAAAAATCAACACCACACCATTGCCCACACCTTTTGCAAGTATCTTTTAAAAAGATTTGATCAGAATTTGTGGAGATTATTACACTCTTTTAAGAAATGCAAGTACAAGCACCATTCCATTTTTTATTTTTGAATGTCTGGTTAAAACTATAATACCATTTAATCACCTCTAAACTGTCTATATTTTGAGCATCGCTCAACAGCAGTGGAGTTTCTACATACCAACTGTCTTCTTTAATACTTAAAAGTAGATTTTGCTAGTCAAGTTTGATTTACATCAGTGGTTCTCAACTAGTTTTGCTTCAAACCCAGATTTAGCACTAGACTTCAATTGGCGACCCAACACAGTACCAGAATAGTTTATTGTACGAAAGTAAACAAAACGGCCTTAAAATAAAACACTGAAATGTATTAAAGGAATGTTCCAGGTTCAATACAAGTTAAGCCTAATTAACACCATTTGTGGCATAATGTTGATTACCCCAAAATTAATTTCGACTTGTCCCCCATTTATGAAAAAAAAGAAAAGAAAAAAAAAGCAAGTCACAGAGTAAGGCATTTACAATGGAAGTGAATGGGGCCAATGCGTAAACATTAAAATACACACAGTTTCAAAAGTATAGCCGTAAAACATAAACATTATAAGTGTTTACGTGATTTTAATATGATAAAATCTCTATTCTAAATTACTTTAGTGCAATATAATCATTTATAGGCTTAACTGTGCTATGTCATGGCAACAAAGTTGTAATTTTGGATAAGCAAAATTATTTATTTATTATTATTTTTTAATTATTATTATTATTTTTTTTATTTTTTATTTTTTTGCACTAATATCATGTTAACATGTATAATGTTTATATCTTGTGGCTATACTTTTGAAACAGTGTCTATTTTAATGTTTATGCATTGGCCCCATTAACTTTAACATTAACTTATTGTACAGCAAATGCCTCACTGTAATCGTGAGCGAGTTGAAATTGTTTTTTGTGGTAATCAACATTATACCACAAATGTTGTTAATTGAGCTTAATTTATTACATATTGAACCCAGAACATTCCTTTAATATTGCTATGAATTTCATAATCTATCAATATGCAAAATGATTTACATGATTAAAATCATTATGGTCATTTGTGATCTGAACAGTGATACAGTTGAAGTCAGAAGTTTACATACACCTTAGTCAAATACATTTAAACTCAGTTTTTCACAATTCCTGACATTTAATCGTAGAAAACATTCCCTGTCTTAGGTCATTTAGGATCACTACTCTATTTTAAGAATAATAGTAGAGAGAATGATTTATTTCAGCTTTTATTTCTTTCTTTCATCTCATTCCCAGTGGGTCAGAAGTTTACATACACTTTATTAGTATTTGGTAGCATTGCCTTCAAATTGTTTAACTTGGGTCAAATGATTTGGATAGCCTTCCACAAGCTTCTCACAATAAGTTGCTGGAATTTTGGCCCATTCCTCCAGACAGAACTGGTGTAACTGAGTCAGGTTTGTAGGCCTCCTTGCTTGCACACGCTTTTTCAGTTCTGCCCACAAATTTTCTATCGGACTGAGGTCAGGGCTTTGTGATGGCCACTCCAATACCTTGACTTTGTTGTCCTTAAGCCATTTTGCCACAACTTTGGAGGTATGCTTGTGGCCATTGTCCATTTGGAAGACCCATTTGTGACCAAGATTTAACTTCCTGGTTGATGTCTTGAGATGTTGCTTCAATATATCCACATAATTTTCTTTCCTCATGAGGCCATCTATTTTGTGAAGTGCACCAGTCCTTCATGCAGCAAAGCACCCCCACAACATGATGCTGCCACCCTCATGCTTCACGGTTGGGATTGTGTCCTTCGGCTTGCAAGCCTCACCCTTTATGTTCCTCCAAACATAACTATGGTCATTATGGCCAAACAGTAAATTTTTTGTTTTATCAGACCAGAGGACATTTCTCCAAAAAGTAAGATCTTTGTCCCCATGTGCACTTGCAAACTATAGTCTGGCATTTTTATGGTGGTTTGGAACAGTGGCTTCTTTCTTGCTGAGCAGCCTTTCAGGTTTTGTCACTATTGGACTCGTTTTACTGTGGATATAGATACTTGTCTACCTATTTCCTCCAGCATCTTCACAAGGTCCTTTGCTGTTGTTCTGGGATTGAGTTGCACTTTTCACGCCAAACTACGTTCATCTCTAGGAGACAGAATGGGTCTCCTTCCTGAGTGGTATGATGGCTGTGTGGTCCCATGGTTTATACTTGCATACTATTGTTTGTACAGATGAACGTGGTACCTTAAGGCATTTGGAAATTGCTCCCAAGGATGAACCAGACTTGTGGAGGTCTTGGCTGATTTCTTTTGATTTTCCCATGATGTCAAGCAAAGAGACAATGAGTTTGAAGGTAGGCCTTAAAATACATCCACAGATATACCTCCAATTGACTCCAATTAGCCAATTAACCTATCAGAAGCTAATTGGCTAATTGCATAAAGGTTTGATATCATAATTTTCTGGAATTTTCCAAGCTGCTTAAAGGCACAGTTAACTTAGAGTATGTGAACATCTGACCCACTGGAATTGTGATATAGTCAATTAAAAGTGAAAAAATCTAAACAATTATTGGAAACAGTTGTTGGAAAAATTACTCATATCATGCACAAAGTAGATGTCCTAAACGACATGCCAAAACTATAGTTTGCTAATATAAAATCTGTGGAGTGGTTAAAAAAAAAAAAAGGGTTTTAATGATTTCAACCTAAGTGTATGTAGACTTCAACTGTATGTAAAGTTAAAACATGGGTAGCAAATGCCGAGAGGCACAGGAGAACCTGTCGGAATGTACTACAACTAGGATTGCAAAGGGGTGGAAGATTTCCGGAAACTTTCCAGAAACTTTCCATGGGAAGTTAAACTGGGGAATTTTTGAAACATTGGAAAAAACTTTGGGCACTTGGCTATAAGCTGCTGCATCTTTGTGGCATTCTTATCATAGGTCTTTGCACAGTATTTGCAAATGTACACAGCCTTTCCTTCTACATTGGCTGAGGTGAAATGTATCCGCACATCAGATGGCGCACGTAGCATTGTTCTGTAGAATAAGATTAGAAAAAAGCTTGTAAAAAACACTAATGCAATGCCATGCACATATATATAAATAGTTAGCTAAACAATTGGAATGGTAAAAATATTTTACAATTGATGCTGGACAAATGAATAGAAATACAGTGCATCCAGAAAGTATTCACAGCGCTTCACTTTTTCCACATTTTGTTATGTTACAGCCTTATTCCAAAATGGATTAATTACTTTCCTCAAAATTCTACAAACAATACCCCATAATGACAACATGAAAGAAGTTTGTTTGAAATCTTTGAAAATGTATATAAAAAAAAAAAAAAACGAAAAAAAAAAAAAAATCACATGTATATAAAGTATTCACAGCCTTTGCTCAATACTTTGTTGAAGCACCTTTGGCACCAATTACAGCCTCAAGTCTTTTTGAGTATGATGCTACAAGCTTGGCGCACCTATTTTTGGGCAGTTTCTCCCATTCTTCTTTGCAGGACCTCTCAAGCTCCATCAGGTTGGATGGGGAGCGTCAGTGCACAGCCATATTCAGATCTCTCCAGAGATGTTCAATCGGGTTCAAGTCTGGGCTCTGGCTGGGCCACTCAAGGACATTCACAGAGTTGTTCTGTAGCCACTCCTTTGTTATCTTGGCTGTGTGCTTAGGGTCGTTGTCCTGTTGGAAGATGAACCTTCGCCCCAGTCTGAGGTCCAGAGTGCTCTGGAGCAGGTTTTCATCAAGGATGTCTCTGTACATTGCTGCATTCATCTTTCCCTCGATCCTGACAAGTCTCCCAGTCCTGCCGCTGAAAAACATCCCCACAGCATGATGCTGCCACCACCATGCTTCACTGTAGGGATGGTATTGGCCAGGTGATGAGCAGTGCCTGGTTTCCTCCAGGCCAAAGAGTTCAATCTTTGTTTCTCATGGTCTGAGAGTCCTTCAGGTGCCTTTTGGCAAACTCCAGGCGGGCTGTCATGTGCCTTTTACTGAGGAGTGTCTTCCGTCTGGCCACTCTACCATACAGACCTGATTGGTGGAGTGCTGCAGAGATGGTTGTTCTTCTGGAAGGTTCTCCTCTCTCCACAGAGAAATGCTGGAGCTCTGTCAGAGTGACCATCGGGTTCTTGGTCACCTCCCTTCTCCCCCGATCGCTCAGTTTGGCCAGGCGGTCAGCTCTAGGAAGAGTCCTGGTGGTTCCAAACTTCTTCCATTTACGGATGATGGAGGCCACTGTGCTCATTGGGACCTTCAATGCTGCAGAAATGTTTCTGTACCCTTCCCCAGATCTGTGCCTCAATACAATCCTGTCTCGGAGGTCTACAGACAATTCCTTGGACTTCATGGCTTGGTTTGTGCTCTGACATGCACTGTTAACTGTGGGACCTTATATAGACAGGTGTGTGCCTTTCCAAATCGTGTCCAATCAACTGAATTTACCACAGGTGGAGTCCAATCAAGTTGTAGAAACATCTCAAGGATGATCAGTGGAAACAGGATGCACCTGAGCTCAATTTTGAGTGTCATGGCAAAGGCTGTGAATACTTATGTACATGTGATTTTTTTCGTTTTTTACTTTTAATAAATTTGCAAAGATTTCAAACAAACTTCTTTCACGTTGTCATTATGGGGTATTGTTTGTAGAATTTTGAGGAAAATAATGAATTTAATCCATTTTGGAATAAGGCTGTAACATAAAAAAATGTGGAAAAAGTGAAGCACTGTGAATACTTTCCGGATGCACTGTAGGCTAGATGAATAGATGAACACTCCTCAATCAGCATGCTAAATCAAACTATAACCTACGTTCTTGTATGATAACAGAAAACTGGCTAGCTGAAGGCACTGAAGAAGCAGCATCACAGTTGAGCTAGCTAGCACCATGATAGCTAGCCTCTTAAATTGTCAATGAAATAGTGTTAGCTAGCTTACATTTAGCATATCTGATTTACTGGCAAGCTAGCTACTGTATAAACACATTTTGATTTGTTATATGCTAGTTAAACTTTAATACCATAGATCAAATATATTTACCCTAGTAATATCATCAAAACTTACTTGACTGTATGTAGTCCTTGGGCTCAAATGCAGTAGTGTGGCTTCAATAGTTCTGCTGTAGTAAGTAGCCTGCAGTAAGTAGTGTGCATGTGATTGAGAAATGCGCAGGGTAGAAATTAAAATGAATTTGCATTAAATCTGGTTGTTTTAACTAAGGTTATGATGCAAGATGTTTTTCTTTTTTTGTTTTGTTTTGTTTTTAACTACATTTAAGTTCCCTGTTATAGGCTAACTTGCAATTTTGCAAATTTCCAGTTTATTCCCATATATTCCTGTTAATTCCCATGGAAAGTTTCCAACTTTGAAAATTCCTGGAATTTTGCAACCCTAACTACAACAGCATGAAATATGTTAAAAACCTTGGTAGCACATCTTGTCAGGCAGATAATACCTATCAGGATGTGCTACCAGCATCAGATAGTGTGATATGGTGTGAGACTGTACTAAGCCCTAACCCTAACCCCACCCCTAACCCCAACCCTAAAACTATGTGAATATAGCATTGGTAGCACATCCTGATAGGTAGCATATATTTTCAGGACACCAGCTTGTGTGTTGGCCAGGTAATATTGCATTTGAGTCATTTGCAGGCTACTCCCTGCTAATATAAGCGTAATCCAGGGATCAGTATTATCTAATGCATTTGTCTTTTGGTGTGGTTTTGGCGTGGTCATGTGGAATTGCTTTCTCTCAGGTTGTTTGTTATGTCATGTTCAAAGACAAAATAGCATTGCTGAGTCATTTGTGTGTTCTCTTTTTTTTTATGGTGTACACACTACCAGTCGAATGTTTGTAGACACTGGAGTGAATTTATGTTTCTCATAATATTATTAACCTTTTGATCTAAAGATTTATGTATAAATGTTAGTATTAGTATTTTAGTCAAATAATAATTGTGCCTGCATATGTGTTTAATGGGTGACCTGGACTAGATAGTGAAGGAAAAGCAGTAAACAGGCGTAAATAAGAACTCCTTTAATAAGGTTTAAAAAGCATCTCAGGATGTACATCATGAAGTTGCTGTAGAGCTGGAATGTAGACGAAGGGTGGCGACTTTGAAGAAGCCAAAATAAGATTTTGATTTGTTGAAGATGTTTTGGTCACTATATAATTCCCATGCTTCCATTTGTTTTTTCATATTTACAGTCTGATCTCATGAAAATTATGTAACTGTTGTGGCATTTTTGCAAAATGTTGTTACATGGTTCATTGCACATATCACGGCAGTTTCAAGGTGAAATGTCCACTGTGCGGCACTAAAAGCGAGTTAGATGTTCTCCCAAACAGATGAGGATTTTCTTTGAGGTGCTTCTATGACACTTTGGGCTCATGTGTCGACTCGCGTGGTCTTCAGGATGCGCACCCCTGTCCTTTGCATCACAAGTGCAAAGCTCTTGTATGTATAGTAACGCAATTCTATGAGACCATGTTGCAGTTAACTTTTCTATGATTCTAAATTGTGAAATATAAAGAATGAGAGGGTATGTCCAATCTTTTGACCATTGGTGTATTTTCACCATGTGCTCTTTAGTAAAGTGTCACCAAACAGAGTTTGATGGAGTTTTGTGGAACCCCTGTCGAATCATAAATGAGTTTATGTGATCTCTTTAATTTATGACATGCCATTTAGTCATGTCTTTAATATTGTACATTTTCCTGCTGGAATGATTGATTAGGGTTAGTGCAGGCACCCAACCTTTTTCATTTATACTGTCTGGTGAAAACTATAATGCCATTTAATCACTTCTAAAATGTTCCTATTTTTGGAAGATAGCTCAATATTTGCTCAATATTTGAGTTTTTACTTTTTTAATAATTTTAAGCGAGTGGGTGTAATAAAATGTTAAAATACTTCCTCCTATCACAGCTTATTAATATGATTTCCCTGAAAAGTGGTCTCATAGAATCACATTGTTTTACCACAATTTTTTTTTCAAAAGGATTTTTACGTGGCTCATCATTGTACGCATCGCTACGAACACTAGAGGCACTACAAAAACAATTATTTTCATTCACTTTCACACAAATATCAGATTATCAGATCATCATAAACACCTACTTTTTGCTTTGTTTTTCACACAATGCTATTTTATGGCATTAAAGCACTTTTATGTAGCACATGACTCATTTTAACAATTGCATTTACATAACCAACTACATTTAGAAGCTTGCTCAATTGCATTCAGATTGTGCGGTAGCTTAACTCATCGAGTGTTGCACTTGCAATGCAAATGACAGGGGCCGAAAGTGTCATAAAAGCACCACAAAATGATGTGGCTGCTTCAGCAATTTAGTTTTTATCTCACTTTTTTTTTTTTTTTTTTTTTTTGCCATTGTTTAGGTTTCAGGTTAAGGGTAAGGAGGTTGGTTTTATTGATTTAAAACTTGATAGAGCATTAACCTTAAAGGGATAATTCACACAAAAATTAAAATTCTCTCATTTACTCACCCTCATGTTATCCAAGGTGTGTATGACTTTCTTTCTTCAGCAGAACACATTTGAAGAAAAATAGAGAAATATCTTTGCTCAGTAGGTCTTTAAAATGCAAGTGGATGGTGATCCAACATTTGAAGCTCCAAAAAGAGCAGACAGTCATCATAATAGTCATCCATATGACTCCAGCAGTAAAATGAATGTCTTATAAAGTGAAACAATAGCTTTTGGTGTGAAAAATATGAATATTTAAGTACTTTTTAACTATAAACCATCACTTCCGGTAAGCTTCACGAGAGGGCTGAGTTCACGTGGTCTCTCGTCCGATGTAATTGCGTTGGCATGTTACGGACATAATTTCACTTTCTTCTCTCGCAGATACAAATACAGATCTAAACCCAAACCAACAAAGCTTCTGTACAGCGTTCCTTCTACTCATTTGTAAACAGCGCTGCTCTTTTCCGGGTGTGTAGCACGTGTGTCAGTTATTGCATGTCTCATGTGCCAACGTGATAACGTCACAGGCGCATACAGCTGCTGACCTAAAGCGATGATTTAGAATTAAAAAGGACTTAAATATTGATCTTTTTCGCACCAAAAGCAATTGTGTCACATTAGAAGACATTGATTTAACCGCTGGAGTTGTATGGATGATGTTTATGCTAAATGCCTGTTCTTTTTGGAGCTTCAAATGTTGGATCACCATCCACTTTTTTTATTTTTCCCCTTTTTCACCCAATTTGGAATGCTTTTAAGTCCTCGTGGTCACATAGTGAATCCCAGCTGCCTCTACGTCACCGCCAACCCACTCATCTTATCACATAGCTTGTTGAGCTCATTGCCACAGAGACATAGCACGTGTGGAGGCTTTACGCCATCCACCGTGGCATCCACGCTCAACTCACCATGCGCCGCACCGAGAATGAGCCACATTATAGCGACCACGAGGAGGTTACCCCATGTGACTCTACCCTCCCTAGCAACCAGGCCAATTTGGTTGCTTAGGAGACCTGGTTGGAGTCACTCATCACGCCCTGGGATTTGAACTAGCGAACTAGCGAACTCCAGGGGTGGTAGCCAGCGTCTTTTACCACTGAGCTACCCAGGCCCCACTAAGATATATACTATTTTTACTTCAACTGTGTTCTGTTAAAGAATGAAAGTCATACACACCTGGAATTTCATAAGGGTGAGTAAATGATGAGAATTGTCATTATTGAGTGAACTAACCCTTTAAAAACCTAATCTGTTTGAGAGAAAATTTTTCTCACTATTAGAGCACTGTTTTGAGTGTCCATTTAATTTTAATGAAGCTCCTACATAAGTGCTGGTTTCATGACTCTCTTTGCATGAAAACAGGGAAGTATTTGAGTATCAGGCATCACAGGGGACACAGGAGTTCTGTAGTGTGAGTTAGAATTATGGGCCGCAGTCATTGTGTGGCAGCCTAACCGCTGGATAATTTATTACAGGCTGCACTAATGAACAGGCTAGATTTGCAATAATGAGAAACACCTTATCCAGGGTCAGAGTCGCGCAGAAGGACATTAGAGACCACAAAGAGGGGGTCTGATCCGTATTGCTAAAGTGAAATAGTATTCTCGCTTAATTTGACTTTTGACTATCAGCACGATGGCTGGTCCACATTGCAGCTTATTCTGGCCTAGAACCGCCCACTTAGACAAGTAGAGACTCCCTGTATAACATGTAAAGTGACCTATCTTAGTTCATTTTAACAAAAAAATTATCAAAATAATAGTGTGGCAGTCTCTGTGAATAGTGTAGGGAAAACACTGTGTTTTTATGTTAATATTAGAATTTCTGTCCATCCAAAAATAGTAAGTACTGATTTTGCCCTTACTCTCACAAGTTATGTGAATCCAACCAATCAAATTAGAGCTTACTAGATCGAGAAAGTGTTTACAGTTTTGTGTGCAATATGCATGAGACTGTGAATGGACTGTGTATGTTCCGTTGTTATGCCGTCTGAGGCTTATTAATGAGTATTGTCAAATAAAGTCATCCCAACCTTTTTTGGAGACAGGGTTATTATAGTTCCCTTTCAAATTCAGTTCACTTGACATTGTTGTAACCACTATGGGGAAAGTGTCCTTACACGATCTTGTTGAAACCCTTATACAGTCACGCCAATCTTCTGATTGGCAATGGTGTCTGAAACCGCCCTTTTAGGTGCGCACTATATAAGTGGGCACTCAGCCACCATTTCTTCTGAATTTTCTTCCTTCAAGACTGCAAACGTTGTGTTCATCTTGGAACACTTTCTGCTTCACCATCGATATACACTTACAGCGGACGGAACTTCTCAGCAAGACACAAACAGGACGACTCGTCACCTGTGATCAGTGCCTGCACCGAGAGGCTTTCCGCTCCTCTGTGTGTTCCAGTGAAGGGTTCCCCACATCACCGTCAAAGACGCTCTCTGTGAACGGGTTCTTCACTTCAGACGCTCGTCGTTGATCAACGCAGTGCTTCAGCAAAACTCCTACCTGCTTCCCACAGCACTCCGGCTGGAATTACTGTATCCTTTTTATATAATACAAAATATTAACTAAAAAGCCGCTTGCGTGATACACGTCTTTTTAAAGATGTCGTTCCATAAGTGTTTCCTAAGCGAATGACACATCCCACCGCCTGATGAGCACGAGAGCTGTGTTCACTGCCTGGACTGCATCCACGCACAAGCAGCTCTCATAGAGACAGACAGACCAGAATCTCCGGACATTGCGCTCTAGGATCGACCTCGTTCTGAGGGACGATCCGGCCTCTCGTGCCCTCCCACCCGCCTCTTCTGTGTTAAGTCTCGAGGGACCACATGAGGAGGCACGGCAGTGAGGTTGAGCTGGAAAAATTAGAGGAGGATCTCATGCCGTGCAAGCCCTGCGAGCCTCCCGAACTTTGATCTAACGTCCTCGCTTGTGCAATATGTGCGTGATGAGCTCTGGCCCTCTATTGGAGTGCACAGCCTCATTACGTTTGCTGACTCTGACAATGGGGTTGATGCTGTGTCACTCGCAGCTTCAAACAAGTGGTTCATGGAGGATGTTGAAGCTCTTTCCCCCAGCAAGGGTGAAGAATGTGCACACACCATGGACAAGGAGCTTCTTCGCATCCTCACAAGGGTGGTTGAAGAGCTCGGTCTTAAGTGGTCCCCTCCAGAAGAGCCAGAAAAGTCTCACCTGGATGAATTGTTTTTGCAAACTGTCCATCATCAACAGGCCTGCACCCTACTTTTCACACACTCAGGTCGGGGATGCTGCCGTCCTCACTAAAGTGGACCACGCAGAGGAAAAAGGCTACTCAAAGCTTCCCCCGGTGGAACAGGCGGTCTCAGCTCATCTCTGCCATAAAACCGCCGTGGAATGGAAATCCCGTCCTGCGCACCCCTTCAAGCTGTGTCGACTGACGTCCACACTGGCTGGAAGAGCTTATATAGCAGCGTGCCAAGCTAGTTCAGCACTCCACAGCATGTCAGTGCTCCAGGTTTTTCAAGGTAAGCTCCTCAAACAAATGGATGAGCAAGGCCCTGATCCAAAGCTTTTGAAAGAGCTCTGCACTGCTACAGATCTGGCGCTGCGAGCCACGAAAGCTTCCGATCAGGCCATCGGCAAAGCGATGAGCAGCCTGGTGGTTCTGGACCAACATATTTGGCTAACTCTCACAAGAGATGCGTGACACAGAGAAAGCCGCCCTCCTCGACACCCCGGTGTTGCCCGATGGTCCCTTTGGCAATGTCTTGGAAGGCTTTTTATAGTGCTTCATCGCGGCGCATAAGCAGTCTCAAGCGATGGAACATTTTCTGCTAAAGAGAAGTAGTACTTTCCCTTTCCTGGCACGCTCCCGATCTAATTCCGGTCAGCGCCTGGCAAAGAATCCATTTCTCGCTGCCCCAGCGCAGCTGGAAGCTACTACTGAGCCATCTGTGAAGCCACGCAAATGGTGGCCTAAGCGTAAGCACACCCTGTCTAACTGTGAAAAACGCGCAGACGAATAAACCCCAGCCGGGCAGCAGAAATGTTCCTGACATGCCCAGCCCCGTGAAGAGGAGCCCAGAGCTCGCCGTTATTCAAGGCCCAGAGCCGAAGATGGCTCGATTCGAGGCACACAGTGTTTCTCCTCTCTTCCCCAATACTGTTCATAAGGAACGGGACATTGTTCAAAATGTTGCTTCTGTGTGTATTACTCAAATAGCGGTTGTTCTCACAAAAGAGAAAAAAGTGCCCATTGTACAAACACGGGACACTCACACAATCTCAGAAAAAGGGCCATTTCCTCTTCATGTATCATACACCCCACACACTATGCTCAACCGCTTCCCTATAGTGAGCGATGCTCTATCTCCTATATCTCCTATCGAATCAATAAGCCCTCAGGGGTGTGTCAGACTGGGTTTTAAAAACGATTGAGCACGGTTATACGATTCAGTTTGCACAGAGATTCATTGTCTCCTCACAAAAAACACGATAGAGACTGTCCCAGACTGCGACACACACAGCGGGGTTTACAGCCGTTATTTTTTCATTCCGAAGAAAGGCAGAGTGCTTTGGTCCATTCTAGATCTGAGATGCTTGAATTGCACGCTCACAAAACAGCCATTCAAAATAATAACTCAGAAACAGGTCTTATCGCACATCCGTCCTCAGGACTGGATTGCATCAGTAGATCTGAAGGACGTGTACTTTCATGTACCAATTGCGCCACATCACAGGCGTTTTTTGAGATTCGCGTTCGAGGAAACTGCGTATCAATTCAAAGTCCTTCCTTTCGGTCTGTCTCTGTCTCGCCGCACGTATACATAATTATCAGTGCAGTGCTCGCCCCATTGAAAATAAACGGTGCGTGCGCACCTCACGAACGAGCGCATACAGACCATTCTTCGGTGTCTGTCTCAGTTCAAACTGGGGAAAACATTGCCACTGAAGTAATTTCAGAGAATGCTGGGTTTTAGTGCAGCAGCATCTGCCGTTATACCGTTAGGTCTGTTACACATGAGACCTCTCCAGTACTGGCTCAAGCGGCATGTTCCACATTGCACCTGGAGCCTCGGGCACATGCGCATCGCGGTGACTCGCTGCTGTCTGGCTGCTCTAGCACCATGGACAGCGCCGGCCTTCTACCAACAGGGTGTTATGCAGGGTCAAATTTTCAGAAGAAAAGTGGTGACCACAGATGCATCCAACACCGGTTGGGGCATGGTATGCGATGGACGCCTGACTTTTGGCACCTGGGCAGGTGCGAAATGAACGTGGCACATCAACCGCCTAGAACTACTGGCTGTCTTTCTAGCTTTGAGAGCCTTTCATTCCGACATTGTGAATCACCACGTTCTGATTCGTTCGGACAACAACAATAGTGGCATACATAAATTGCCAGGGTGGACTCTGATTGCCACAATAAAAGCTACACTATGTAACTTTTTTTTGTTAAAAAATAAAATGTTATTAATAAGAGAGTGCAACAAAAATCCATCTTCCAAACTATGTCTTTACCCAAATACACTTTGATAAACCTATAATAATTATATTATATTATAAATATTTTAGAGCTGTCGGGACGGATTTCTCGGGAAATTGCATACATACGTCATTCGCCTGTGCGTGTTGACGTCATATCCATACACAGAGAAAATAAGATCCGGCTACTGTAGCGCGCGTGTGGGAGTAGCTAAAGCTGAAAGTTTGTTGTCACAACGAATGAGAAAAATTGACCATGGATCATTCAAAACCTCCAGGGAATCACTTTGTAAAAACAAAGAAACCTTAAACAGAGCAAAGTGACAGAGTCCATAATAAAACCCGAATCAACATCAGCTTGGCTTTTCAGAGGTGGTGACAACTCCGAGATTTGTAAGGATTTAAAAGCAAACCAGAGATGGCTTTTTTCTTGCTCAGCTGGTAAGATATTTGATTGATATGGTTTATGTATAGTTGTGTAATCACACACACACACGTCTGTGTGTGTGTGTGTGTGTGTGTGTGTGTGTGTGGTGAAATACAATAATTATACTGTAATCAGTGCAGAACATTTCACTTGCTAGCACACGTGTGTATTTTTCTTTATAAAGGCAATAATTTATATAAATAAATCCTTTAGTCCTAGGCTTGCCAAGGATTTGTGAGTCTTGAAATGATGTTGACCACTGGTTGGTAACAATAACAATCTATAAATTATTACTACCTTGGTCTATTTGGCCAGAATATCCTGCAGTTATAAAAACTTTACAACGTTTGACCTTATCAGACTAGCAATCATTGTGTCTAATGTTAAAAAACGTTGCCTAACTTTTATAATGTCATTTATTTAAAAACATCAATGTTTCCAATAAGTCAAAACAACAGCATAAGATATGGCACTTACTTGCTCAGATGACATGTTTTCGGATATCCGTCTTTACCTTTCTTTCGTTATTTATTCATTAATTCGCTCTGATAAGATGTCCTGTATTCAGTGTACATCGGTGCCTCAAACCACATTCATCCACACAGAGGAGGAGAGCCGAAGCATGACCAAAATAATGTCCTTCCACAAGACGCATGCAGTTTTATTTTTTAACTGCTAGAGGGACAAAAGTTACATAGTGTAGCTTTAATGAGCATGACATAACGCCTCCTCCAATGGAGCGGGCGTCATCTCCTCTCATTGCGTGCGACACATGTCCCGGGCCGTCTGAATTTCGGAGCGGATCTGTTGTCATGCAAGGGAGTATTACCAAGGGAATGGAGACTTCATCCTCAGACAGTGATGAGGATTTGTGAAATATTCAGCAAAGCGAAAGTCCTCCTATTCACCTCCGCGGAGAACGCCCATTGTCCTTCTGGTACTCCATGTCCCAAGCCCCGCTGGGAGTGGACGTCCTGGCTCACAAATGGCCGACGAAATGCAAGCATGTGTTTTCCCAGGTGCGCCGCCTCCATTGTATCATCAGCAAAGTCCGAGAGGACATGGAAACTGTTCTGTTAATTGCATGAAATGGCCCAATCAGTCCTGGTTTCTGGAGATGATAGAAATACTAGACGGCCCTCCATGGGAAATACCGCTGAGGAGAGACCATCTCTCTCAAGCACAAGACATGATTTGGCATCCCCAGCCAGAGCTGTGGAACCTGCAGGTGTGGCCCCTGAACGGAGCACATCGGACGAGCTAGAATTGGCTCAGTCGGTGATAAATACCATTTTACAGGCTAGAGCACCATCTACGAGACGCCTCAATGCACTTAAATGGTGCGTGTTTGCAAATTGGTGCTCTTCACATGGTAAAGACCTGGTGAATTGCCCCATACCCGAGATTTTGACATTCCTCCAAGAGCGGCTGGATGCTGGTCTTACCCCGTCAACACTCAAGGTTTATGAAGCGACTATCTCAGCATACCACTCCCTGGAGGCTAGCTCTTTGATAGATAAACATAATCTAGTCATAAAGTTATTTAGGGGAGTAAGGCGTTTGAACCCCCCTCGCCCTGCTATGGTGCCGACTTGGGACTTGAATCTGGTGCTGAAGGCACTCACAAACTCCCTGTTCAAGCCACTGGAATCTGTTGAGCTGCGGGTGCTTTCCTAAAAGACCGCACTCCTATTGGCATTGGCCTCATTTAAACGGGTGGGTGACATGCAGGCACTGTCGATTGACAGCTCATGCCAGGAATTTGGTCAAGATCTGTCAAAAGCCACCATTAAACCTAGAAAAGGCTATGTGCCTAAGGTTTTATCAATGCCCTTCAGGGCTCAGGTGGTTCATTTACAAGCCTTCTTTCCCCCACCATTTAATTCAGATGAAGAGCAATCTATGCATATGTTATGCCCGGTGAGGGCATTGCATACATATGTTGAATGCACCTGTCAGTTTAGGCTGTTGGATCAGCTCTTTATTTGTTATGGAGGATGCACAAAAGGAATGTCCACCTCCAAACAAAGGCTCTCTCGCTGGATTGTTGATGCGATCACCCTCACTTACGAATTGCAGGGCGCGAATTGCCCTATTGGTGTCAAAGTGCATTTAACCAGAGGCATGGCATTTCATGTTTAATTAAGGTAGATTGTAAATAATTCAAATTTTATAATATAGGTTAAAGACGGGTAAAGTGGGACAGTTAAGCTTGATTTCCATTGTATCCATATGTACTGTATTTCTTTAAATGGTTAAAAATTAAAAAGTAAAAAGTAAAAGTAAACAATCAACTTTTTGAGGTTTTAAATTGATGATTTTACATCATGCAATGTGGCAGAGCTCATTTCCACTGGTGGGAAAAGCAATGGTAAAGAAAATGACAAAAATTTTAGGCAAATCTTTTTAGATGATAAAAAAGTAAAACTTCACTTAATGTTTGTAAATGTTGCATATGATGATTTGTGATGTGAAAGTAAGAAAATATATTTAAAAAAAATAATAATAATAATATCAAATAATTTGTAGGTATTTTCTATACAATCATTTTTCTTCTGTCCCACTTTACCAACACTGCCTGAAAATAATGTGGGATTTGGTCAAAAGAGGGTCTCCAAAAGTTCTTCTTCCCAGTATTGAGTAATTTTTAATTTTTGATTTAGACTAAGGTAGGAGTCATCCTAAGCATTCTATAAAGGGATAATGTCAGGTTATGTGGCATTTGGATCATAATTAAAAGTGACAAAAAAGTAACCATTTCAAAAGTGTCCCACTTTGCCCATATTCACCCTACTGTGTATAAAAAACTAAAATGTATTCATTAATTCACTTATTTTAATTAATTCATTTTAGTTAGTTTTGGAGTTTGCAGTTTAGTTTTTACAATCTTTTCAGTTATTTTTTTTTTATTTTAGTTAATGAAAATGTTTTCATTTAGTTTGTTATATTTTTCGTTAACGATAATAACACTGGTCCAAGATGATGAAAATGTCAAATCTTTTAAAAATCTTGTTAAAAACACAAACACATGTGTAGAAATGCATTTTTTGTGTTAATGCTGGCTTCATACATTTTGGGAAACAATTTATATCTTTTTCTACAAAAAATAAAATAAAATAAAAATAAGACTTAAAAATGTAAAGTGGTGTAACCATCATGTAAAATGTATTAAATTACTTTCCTTGCAACTCAGAAAAAGTAATGTAAAAATATTTTTTTGTACAAATATCATGTATTTTTAGACACCTATGTAGGAAGTTTTCTTAGGGTTACTTCATCCGAACAAAATGAACAAAATGTGCCTTTTCATAAAAATGTAAAAATATCTGATATAAAAAATATATATATAAATATTTAAGATATTAATAATATTTTAAAACAAATTATTTTACTGCTCGTTTTTATAAAGAAATAATAATAATAAAAAAAAATTCCAAACTACTTATGCCAGTATTGCTTTTTAAGAATTGTTTCACATTTGTATTTTTTTTCAGATTTTTCAGATTGTTTTTTTTTTTTGTTGTCTCCGAACGGTTACACAACTTAGACACACACACACAAATAAAAATATATAAAAATATTGAAAAAACTTTTTGATAATAAAACATCAAAATACATTATATGTCTACCACCCCTGGAGTTCGCTAGTTCGAATCACAGGGTGTGCTGAGTGACTCAGGTCAGCCAGGTCTCCTAAGCAACCAAATTGGCCCAGTTGCTAGGGAGGGTAGAGTCACATGGGGTAACCTCCTCGTGGTCGCTATAACGTGATTCGTTCTCAGTGGGCGCATGGTGAGTTGAGCGTGGATGCCGTGGTGGATGGCGTGAAGCCTCCACACACACTATGTCTCCGTGGCAGCACGCTCAACAAGCCACATGATAAGATGCGTGGGTTGGCGGTCTCAGATGCGGAGGCAACTGGGATTCGTCCTCCGCCACCCGGATTGAGGCGAGTCACTACGTGACCACGAGGACTTAAAAGTGCATTGGGAATTGGGCATTCCAAATTGGGTGAAAAAAAAACAAAAACATTATATGGTCATCAGAGTAGAGGTATTTTCGAGTAATTGCAAAAAGAAAAATCTCAAATGAAATTTCTTTAATATCGCAATTGTTCTTCCTAGACAGCAACAAGATGTTTCTCCACAGAAAAAAAAAGTGTTTCCTAAGGAGTTTCAGAAGAGATCTGTGAGAATAGCTGTGCTCAGATTTGCAGAGATACCAAAGTCTGCAATCAAAAGTCAGAGACACTCTCCACCTCTCCACCAGAGCACCAGTGGAGAGAGTCAGCTTCTTCAAGTTCCTCGGTGTCCACATCACTGATGAGCTCAAATGGTCCGTCCACACTGAGGCCGTTGTGAAGAAGGCTCACCAGCGCCTCTTCTTCCTGAGACAGCTGAGGAAGTTTGGAATGAACCACCACATCCTCACACGGTTCTACACTTGCACTGTAGAGAGCATCCTGACTGGCTGCATCACCGGCTGGTACGGTAACAGCACCGCCCTCAAACGCAAAGCCCTACAAAGGGTGTTGTGAACTGCCAGACACATCATCGGAGGTGAGCTTCCCTCCCTCCAGGACATCTATACCAGGCGGTGTGTGAAAAAAGCTAGGAGGATCATCAGAGACTCCTGCCACCCGAACCATGGGTTGCTCTCACTGCTACCATCAGGCAGACTGTATCGCAGCATCAGGACCCACACCAGCCGACTTCATGACAGCTTCTTCCCCTAAGCAATCAGACTTTTGAACTCTTGATCGCTCACGTTACATATATCAGCACCACACTTTATTAGCCTCAGACTGGACCCACATTTTATACTTCACTTAAGAACTCACTGGCAACTGACTATCAACCGACAGCTGAATGTCAGCACAACACTTCATATTTATTTCCACTGATTATATTGGGGGGTGGGGGGGACTGTATACAGTCTTCTTATTTTGTGTATACTGTATATTTTATATTATTATTTTTTTTTGTATACAGTCTTATTTTGTGTATACTGTATATTGTCTATTATTAGGTGTATGTTGTATATTGTGTTGTGTAACAAGATGTGTAAACTGTGTTATGTGTAAATCAGATGTTAATTGTAATTGTCATACTGCTATGTTGCTTGAAACCGCGCCCAAGGCTTTCACCCACTGTTGCACTTGTGTATATGGTTGAGTGACAATAAAGGGATTTGATTTGATTTGAGATCTCAATATGACGTAAAACATTGCTCATCAAATTCTTCCAAGATCACAATATCTGAGCTCTACTATCTGCAATAATTTTATAGCATCTATACTCTTACTGTATGTCAACAATTATCTCCATTTTTACTCCTCCCAATGATTTTTATGGGAGCAAAGTTGATACTTAAACAAACAGGTCTGTTTCCAAACCTTTAATAATTTAAAATTGAACGATGATTTTGCAGCTTTAAAAAATGAACTTTGTTGTGCTTGCATGCAGGACGTTCAGAGACTGTAAATGAATATGGTTCATGAGTTACAAACACAGGGATGTGGAATGTTCTATATTGGCATTAGAGAAAACAGTGCGAGCTCTTTCTTTCCAGAATACTTCTTTCCTTCTGTCTTTCTATCTTCATTTTCTTTCTCTCTGTCACTGTTGTTGTGCTCTTGTTCGTTTCACCATTACTCTCATTAAGAAATGTTACCCACCCCAGTTTTCCCATGAGGTGTAAGTGGTAAAACCGACAGCTCGGACCCCACAGAGAATGCACACACACTCCCAAAAAGTGTTTCTGATTCGCTTCACACACGCACTGGATTGTATTATTTGCCAAATGTTATTGATTCATCATGTCAGTGAGCAAGTTCATTTGTCTTAATGGAGCTGACAGATGTGTGTATCTGTGTACACCACAGAGAAACAAGGAGATGAGTGATAGATGTGTTGTGCGTGTGTGTGTGTTTGAGGCGGCTCACATTTGGACATCTGGTTCTCCACTGTCACGCTCGCACAGAAGTTTCTCAGTAGAGAATCCAAACAGACGCCTCTTCATTTGCAGATACAGGAACATGTTTAAAAACTGTCAAACTGTTCCCTCCACAACAGCTGATCTCTCTCAGACCAGAAATGGGGCTTAAAGACCCCTAGAGTTTTCTGGCTCCAATATGTCTGTTTGCTTTATGCAATATGTAAAATTCGAAATTTGAATATTCATCAAATTTAAAAATAAAGCTGCACATTTGAATGTAAAACCTGTGTATCTAACAGTATCGGTGATTACAAAGATGGAGGTCTTTGGCCAATGTGTCATGCTCTCTCATCAGTGTATCGCAGCATAAGGGGCCGTTTACACAGAACCGTTTATGTGACTGTCTGTGCTCTTTTCTCATTGTATTTCTATGTAAACATGCGCTAGATGGATGTCTTTGACCGTTGCACCGTGTCCAGCTGTTTTTTCAGCATCACATGCAAGAGCGGCAAATTTTTACATGCTGTGTGAGGTAAAAAGAATGTTAACTTTTAAAAGTGCATCTTGAGATCCCTGAATTCTGACCCCTGATATGCATTGTGTCTAGCTTGTCTAGTGCAAGAACATGGTCGGCCTGAATGGCCCCTATAAGCAGTGCATTTTAAAATGGTTTTGTCAAGTTAAAAAGAGTTCAATATCGGAAAGCGCGTCTCGAGATCCCCGCGTTCTGTTTATGTTGCGCTACGTCTACAAAAAAAACCCTAATAAGTTGACTACTCAGTTGATTGATTAAACTCTCCCTCAATTGAATTGAGTAATGGCATCTCCAAAACTTGTGTAATTAAGTTCACTTAACTTGGTGCTCATATAGAATAAACTTTAATGAAATATTTAAGTTAAGGTAACTAGATGCAAGTAGACTTAACTCAGATATGCTATTTAAATGTTGTTGTTTCAACTTTCAAAATAGTTGTGAGCAGTCAGACGGTCATTATTTACATAATAAACATTTCATCTTGTATATTTTTCCCTATTTTTATTTATTTTTATTCAAACATAATTTGAAAAGAAAATTTTAATTTTGGCTATATTTAAGGGAAAAATTCTAATTAAATTTCTCAGCCTTTTTGATAGTCCAAATGGTCATCTATATGCTAGTGCACTTGACACTAAATGAAATTCAGATCACAGATATACGCATTTAAAATGTATATAGTCTTTCATTTTGGAAATATGGACCAAAAATATTGATGACTCATTCCGCACTTAGTCATTTTGTCCAATAAATTACTCTCTAGAATGAGAATGTCCCTCCCCGGATACCGCCTATTTCTGACAAGAAGCAACTCATGTTCATGCTGTGGCATAAACTAAAGGCTATTGGCTATTTATTTATTTATTTATTTTTAAATGGACGAGCCCTTTGGTATCCCAACTTCCTATACTGGTTGGAAACTTGTCAACACAGGAAAGAAAACGACACTCGCCAAGAGATTTCATGGGAACTTAAAAAATATTTCACCCAAAAATCAAACCTTTGTCATCATTTACTCACCTTCATGTTCTCGTAAGTCTTACAGTATAGCTTTAGGTCAGGAACAGACCTAAATTTAAGTTGTTGTTCGCTCAACATATGCCTTAGCTCTCCTTGGCGGGTTCATGAGAAAAGTAGGAATGTCTGATTTTCGAACAATTTGTTAGTCAGATATTTTTAGTGAATTGTTTAATCCAGTTCAAAAAAACGCTGTGAATGATTTATTTACAAATCTGATTGCTCTAGTTCTCCAGTTCAACCCCTTGACTTGATGATTTGGTCACAGCGTTTTTTCGAGGAAACAGCTCACTGAAGGGGAAGATTATTAGTGAATAACAACTTACATTTTGGCTTATTTTTCCACCTTAAATTATCATATGACTTAAGAAGAGAAGTCACATGGACCACTTTTATGATACTTTCATGGTGCTTTTGCATCCTTTATGAAACGTGAAAGCTCCAGTTCTTTTTGTGTTTCAAGAAAGAAAATAATACAGGTTTGGAACAACAGGAGCATGAATAAATGTTTTTTTTTTTTTTTTTTTACTTTCTATTCTGAAGTTCTAGCAACTTTCAAGAACTTAAATAATGCATCTTGATGGAGCTTTTCTAATATAATATACTCTGTTTTTTAAGTAGAACCAACAAGCATAGCAGGTGAGTCAGATTAATGCATTGTTTTGAGTTGCACTTGGACATTTTAAGTGTGACATACATGTTCAAATGCTTTTAGTGCCACTTTCTACATTTCATTAAGACATGTTAGGTCAAGTTTAAAGTTTTCATTTAGTACTTCCATGCTAAAAATTGATGGAAAACTTGCCCCCTTATGTAACATTATTGGTGCCAAATATATACTTTCATCTAAAGAATTAAATATAGTACAGTACTAGTATCTTGGTATGATTGTATTTTGAAACTGGTATCTATCATATCAGTTTAACAATCTGACTTTGCATGTACATGTTCTTTTTGATGTGTCAAAATGATACTGACTTAGGCTTCTTATCATTTGATTTTTATGGTATATTTGTTTTTGTTTTTTTAATGTTCCTGCTGTGTCATCAGGACAGATTTTGTCACAACTAAAGAGTCCATGTTTTGACAAGTGTTCACAGTGATGAATGAATTTCTTAATTTGAAGCTGAAGAAAAGTCAATTGCTCAACCGTGAATCATACCTTCAAGTTATGTACTACCTTTGATCTACTCTAGGCTTGTGTGTGTGATTTGCTGCTTGTAATGTTTGGTTGAGGGCCAGCCTTGAGACCTTGCTTTCATTTCCTGGGGTCATAAATTAATAGTCACTATTATTAAACTTTACTATTATTATTGATCATATAATTAGGGACTTATTATTAACCCTTTAGAGACCCAATATATTGGCATTGATGATTTTTGTTTTGTTTTTGTTTTTTCGCTCCTTGGAAGTGTTTTTAGTAAGCCATTAATTATTAAAAAAAAATAAAAATAAAAAAAATATATATATATATATATATATATATATATATATATACACACACACACTACCGGTCAAAAGTTTTGAAACACTTACTCATTCTTTATCATGTTTTTTGTTTTTTTCACATTTAGAATAATAGTAAGTCATCAAAACTATGGAATAACATAAATGGAACTTTGGGAATTATGTTATGACTAAACAAAATCCAAAATAAATCAAAACTGTGTTATATTTTAGAATCTTCAAAATAGTCACCCTTTGCCTAGAATTTGCAGACATGTACTCTTGACATTTTCTCAACCAACTTCTTGAGGTATCACCCTGGGATGCTTTTTAAACAGTCTAGAAGGAGTTCCCATCTATGTTGGGCACTTATTGGCTGCTTTTCTTAATTATTTGGTCCAAGTCATCAATTTCAAAAAAATTTTTTATTACATTTTAGTTTTATAATGAAATAAATTAATATGGTGACACAATTATATTTTTGTCTACAAAACTAATTTCAAACATTTAAGCATACACCTTCAGATCAAAAGATTTTTAAGATCATGAGAAACATTTCAGTCAAGTGTTTCAAAACTTTTGACTGGTAGTGTATATACAGTGCTGTTCGAAAGTTTGTGAACCCTACAGAGATAGTATTTTTGTAAAAAATACTAAAATAACCTTATTAAATGTTAATCTATACCCCAATTCATAATACTGACATACCAAATAATGGACTCAGACAAAAGAAAATGATATATTGTCATTGTTTATTTAACTAAAGTGGTTGATTTAACAAAAACTCAGATTTCATGGGTGCAAATATATCTGAACCCTTTCAGATAATAGGGTATTGCACCTCTTTTCGCAGCAATAACCTCAACCAAACAGTATCTGTAGCGACTAATCAGTCTCTCACATCTGCTTTGGGGGATTTTTGCCCACTCCTCCTTGCAGAACGTAGCCAGTTGGATGGGCGTCTGGCATGAACTGCCCGCTTCAGGTCCCGCCACAGCATTTCAATTGGATTCAGGTCCGGACTTTGACTGGGCCAATCCAAAACACGAATCTTATTCTTCCTCAGCCATTCTTTGGTTGTTTTGCTGGAATGCTTCGGATCATTATCATGTTGCATGATCCATTTTCGGCCAAGCTTTAACTTCACAACTGATGGCTTGAGGTTATGTTCCAGGATTTTACAATATTCTTCAGAATTCATGATTCTCTGGACTATGTGGAGTTGTCCAGGTCCTGAGGATGAAAAGCAGGCCCCACAACCCACATGTTCCCACCACCATGCTTCACTGTTGGGAGAAGGTTCTTATGGTGGTATGTGTTTTTTGTTTGTTTTTTTTTTCCCAATTTGGAATGCCCAATTCCCAATGTGCTTTTAAGTCCTTGTGGTCGTGTAGTGATTCACGTTGGACGAATCCCAGTTGGAGCATCTTATCACTTGGCTTGTTGAGCGCGGAGACATAGCACATGTGGAGGTTTCACGGCATCCACCGTGGCAACCACGCTAAACTCACCACTCACAACCGGGCCAATTTGGTTGCTTAGGAGACCTGGCTGGAGTCACTCAGCACGCGCTAGGATTCGAACTAGCGAACTAGCGAACTCCAGGGGTGGTAGCCAGCATCTTTACCACTGAGCTACCCAGGCCCCAGGTGGTATGCAGTGTTGACTTTTCTCCAAACTTGGCGGTTTTGGTTGTGACCAAACAGTTCAATTTTGGACTCATCTGTCCACAGAATGGACTTCCAGAAAGCTTCAGGTTTCTCCAGGTGCTCTCTGGCAAAGTTGAGATGGGCAGCTTTGTTCTTTTTTGAGAGCAGAGGCTTCTTCCTAGCAACGCTCCCATGAAAGCCATGTTGATGGAGTTTTCTTCTTATTGTGGAAGCATGCACATGTGTCCCAGATGCAGCAAGAGAGGTCTGCAAATCCCTAGATGTTATGTTTGGGTTGGCTTTTACCTGAATTAACACTTTTCTTGCGGCTCTTATTTTATAAGGTCGTCCACTTCTAGGCAGAGTTGCAGTAATTTTCAGTGCTCTCCATTTATAGATGATCTGCCTCACGGTGGACCGATGGAGCTCATATTTTTTTTAGATGAATTTATAGCTTTCCCCAGACAAATGTGCTGTCACTACCCTCTTCCTGAGGTCCTCTGAGATTTATTTTCCTCTCAGCATGATTTACCTGTATGGGTTCACTTTGGTAAGACTAAACTGACCTGGTTTTATCTCTGTTTCCATCAGTGCTGCCCAATTTCTTCCCTAAAGATCTCTCATATCATTGGTTAATTTAGCCACCTATTTTGTCCCACCTAATTGTATTTACCTGCTCGTTTTAAGCAGTGCAGCTCAGGGTTCACTAACTTTTGCACCTACAAAAGTTTACATAAAAATATGTTTAATTTAGTCTTTTGACTACACAATAGATTTTCTCAAACAAATTATATGGAATTGATAAACATACACCTGTTATTTCATATAAAAAATACTGGTTCTGTTTAAGTAAAGAAATAATGGTAAAAAAATTGAAAACTCCAAAATGCTCAAGAGGTTCACATACTTTCAAGCAGCACTGTATAATAAAAAATATATTATTTAATTTGGTGATTCTCTGAAGGTTAAAACAAAATTCACTGAAAAATAATAATATTTTATATATATATATATATATATATATATATATATATATATATATATATATATACAGTTGTGCTCAAAAGTTTGCATACCCTTGGAGAATTGGTAATATATGTACCATTTTTAAAGAAAACGTGTGAGCAGGCAAAACACATTTCTTTTATTTCTTATGGGATTCATATTCAACTGTAGGTTATAACAGAATGGCACAATCATAAAACAAAACATGGCAACAAAGAAAAAATGAAATGACCCCTGTACAGAAGTCTGCATACCCTTAGTTCTTAATACTGTGTATTGCCCCCTTTAGCATCAATGACAGCATGCAGACTTTTGTAATAGTTGTCTATGAGGCCCCAAATTCTTGCAGGTGGTATAGCTGCCCATTCGTCTTGGCAAAATGCCTCCAGGTCATGCAAAGTCTTTGGTCGTCTTGCATGAACCGCACGTTTGAGATCTCCCCAGAGTGGCTCGATGATATTAAGGTCAGGAGACTGTGATGGCCACTCCAGAACTTTCAACTTTTTCTGCTGTAACCACTGGAGGGTCAACTTGGCCTTGTGCTTAGGGTCATTGTCATGCTGGAAAGTGCAAGAGCGTCCCATGCGCAGCTTTCATGTCTGTAACAAGGTCAAACATTCAAGGGTATGTAAACTTTTGATCAGGGCCATTTGGGTGATTTCTGTTATCATTATGATATAAAAAGGAGCCAGACAACTATGTAATAATAAATGGCTTCATATGATCACTATCCTTAAATAAAAGACAGGTTTTTTTTTGCATGATTAGTCATATTTTCCGAATCAATGCCAAAATTTCACAATATCTGCCAGGGTAAGCAAACTTTTGAGCACAACTGTGTATATATATATATATATATATATATATATATATATATATAAAATGTCGCACTCCTTGTAACTCATAATGTGGTCTGTGTAGTTTTGTTTTGATTGTTTTATATGCGTGTAGTTTTGTAGATAGTCCAGTGGATTTCAACTAGTTTTACTTGAGAGCGCAGATTTTTTTTTATTGGACATCAAGTGCCAACCCAACATTGTACCAAACCTAAACGTATTTGTTTTGTTTTGTTCATGGTTTTCGTGTTGGCATCTGTCTAATTTGGCTCACTTCTGCCAAGTGGCAGATGAATCTGCACCAAAATACAGTAGAGACTGATTGGACGCACAGCCGTCAGTGTCAACAACTAAGGCCATGGTGTGTTCTTCCTTTGCTATCCTAATCATGTACAATTAAACAGTTCATTGCATTTTATTATTTGCATTTATCATTGTTTTTGCTCTGCTGTCTGCGACACTACCATCACCTGAATTACAATGCTACTTATATCATGTCCTGTTGTTTAACTATTTTAGCTGCCACTTTTAAATGCGTGCAGTTTTTGTGCAACACATGGGAGCCTTTCAGTGTGTGCATGTTTATACTTGTGATTAAGTGTGCATGTTGAGCAGTGTGATTAAGGATGATATAATGTGAATTTTAGGTGATTACACTGGAATGCTTTATTGAAACAGACTGACAACAAAAGAATACATTTATTCTTTTTAAAGAACAAATTGTCTGGAAAGAAAAAAAAAACAATCTTTATTCCTTCTCAAAAATGTTTCATTTGCGTCACCTGTTGCATAAAGTTCCTTTCATGCTGTCTGAACCTCATCACACACTTGTAGTGACAAACACAATAAGAGCAACAGATATAAAGCAGGTAAACTTTCTTGAGACATGGGGCAAAACCTAGGAGGTCTATAATACTTGAAGAGAACTGTTAGCATTCCCATTCATTTCACTGGCAGTTGCTTGGCTGGCACATGACCACCGGAGAGTTGGGGTAGGAAAAATTTAGATTTTATGATGCATTGCAATCTTCGTTTGAACGATCTTGATATCGATTTTGAAATCTCAAGATCAATCTTTTACTCTATGAGCAACCCTCCACTACAGTGATAGGAAATCACTCACATTTGCAAACAAATTTCTTGCTGTCACTAAAATTGTTATATTTGGCAACTGGCTAGTAAATGTTTAGATTTCACTCACCATTTATTGTGTAGTATAGTGGTGAAGTATTGAGTAGCGAGATCCTTTTACTGTGTATTGAGAGTAAAAGTTGTTCCATGTTATTTGTGTCCAAAGACAAGATCCCCACAACCCATTTGTCATTGAATAATGTCTCATTTATTATATTATGAAATGCTTAGTAACGTACACATCTGAAATTATGTGATTGTATTGTTGTGTTTTAGTATATAACATTTAGCTGTTTATTTTGTAATGGTTTACAACGGCTGTTAGATAATTGGGTCTACCAGACCTTCGTTATCATTTGTAATCAGTCAAATATTTCTCTGTTAACACATATGCCACTGAACATCTTCAAATAATGCCTTAACATTTTTTTTTCAGTTATCAATTACCTTTATTTACTTTAAACAAGTCATCAAACATGCCTCTACAAGTGATAAAACATATGTGCTTTCGCGCGGAAACTCACAGTTGCGCAAATTCACACTTTTCAGTTTAAACTGGATCTGAGTGACACAACCGACCCAGAAAACACAATCTTTCCAACTTTAAAGTTTGTTTGAGTCGTTTATTGCAATAATGAAAACATAGACAGATACCAGGAAAAATATAACAGGTAAAAGTGAAATTCATAATTGTTCTTAAGTTGTCTCAACAGAATGATTATTAGGCTACTGTAGATTTGATACATTAGGTTACTAATTTTATGCTATCAGACTTTAGGTCTGTAAATTAAAATGAGATTGTCCAAAATCTGGTTCAGGGATAGGTCGTGGAATGTCCTTAAATGACCCTTTCAGTCCATCATTAAAATCCCATTGCAAACCTTTGTTAGGATTTCAAGGAAGCAGTGGCAGCACAGAAACCAAAGAATGTCAATGAGCTGGAAGCTTTTGCTTCTAATAGAAATTCTAATAATTCTAATAGAGAGGTGTCCGAAGCCTGAGAACACTTACCTGAAACATTTATTTGCTGTTATTAAGGATAAAGGATGCTCCACAAATGATTGACTTTGGGGGTGGAATATTTTTGACATGACATTTGTGGAGAAAATCAGTTCTTTTTTATTTTAAAATTTGGGTAAACTGAACTCTTTGTTCTCAAAATCACTCAAATGTGTATTAAAAACTTACTTTGACTGTTTACTGAAGTTTTAGTTGATGTGTTTTAATTCATATCACCAGAATGTATTGCTGGTCAGGGGGGTTGAATCATTTCGATTGCAACTGTAATACTTTAACCTAAACCTAACCAATAGTGTCCTAAAAAATCAAATGAGAGGTGAACAAAACAGACATCCTTACCCTTAACCAACACCCAAACCGATAGTGTCCAAAAACTAAATGTGAAATTAAAAGCACATTTTCTAAAAAAAAAAAAAAAAAAAAAACACATCATTTTGAGTCACTTCTATAACACTTTCATCTCACATGTTAGTTTGCATGCTAGTGTTGTCTTGAACCCCAGGCTTTCCAAATCCAAAGTCCAACACTCTATCAGTTGAGCTACCACACAAGCTAATCACACTAGAACAAGTATTTAAATGTAGGTAAGTCTGTATTTCTAGCTTTAAATGTGTTGTTTTTTAAATTATGTGTTATAGTAAAAGTGTTTTGATATCATAATATAGCAGCATGTGAGCAAAAGAGAGAAAAATAAGTGTTAATAAAGTCATAATCAGCCGTTGTACTCGTGATTTATGTGAAAGTGAATAAAATGCACAGTTGTTGTAGCACCTCTAGTGTTAATTTCACCAGGAAACTGTAACGAAACGTAAACGAGGTACGTAAAACTCAGTTTGCAAAAAGTTAATTATAGTAACGTTCATTCTATTAGACTAGATTGGACTATCCTGAGCTGTGACTTCAAAGGCAGCAGACAAAATTCCTAAGTCCATTTCTCATTTTTATGAACACTCACTCACTCAATATTAATCATTTGCAAAACATCTACTTCAATATAATGAAATATTTGTAGATAATAAAAAAAATATATACGTTTTTTGTCCCCAGATGGTGTAGTTAACGCATCTGCCAGCAGTGGATTACTGGACCATGCTAACCATCCAGACTTAAACAATTAACTTTAAACTTGCATTTGCATCTGCACTGCAGTTGTTTAAAAAATCCTACCATGTATTTGTATACCTATCTTTGTTAAATAAAAACTTCAAACTTGTTTAAGTAAAAAAAAAAAAAAAAAAAATTTAAATAACGGTGATGTTGGCACAGGAATTTGAAGTTTTCCACATGTCCATAGTCCGCTCTCCATTCCAGTGATATCACAAAATAAAAGGCAGGCCTGCTACTGATATACATCCACTGACATTCAGCTACAATTTTGTTTTATAAAAATGAGCTTAACTTGTGTTGAACCCAGAATAATCCTTTAAAACAAAGTGACACTTATATGTTCAAGTAAATGATTTTGCATTGTGACGGTAGTGTTTTGGAATTTTTTTAAATGTCAAAAATGGTATTTAAATTGTATTTCTTATATTGACTATGTTGCCCACCCCAAATGCCCACCCCAGGATGGTATCCTGTAACACCACTGGTTAGGCTGTATCTTTAGTGTCCTTGCATTTGCATGCATATCAAACAAACTGTCTTTGATTAGCGACTGCTACTTTTTTATTTTCTAGATGCCAAAGGGTGGAGAAGGACGGAGAATTCCATGGCAACGTCTGCCCGATGTCACCTGAGAAACTGGAAGGTAAGCATTCCTCATATAATTTAGGATACCTGCTAATAAACACATACTTTGATGCTGCCTGATATTACATCTCTATTCCATTTTGGGCTTGGCTTGTTTGTGTTTACATTGAGGGTTAATCCATCTCATGTGGTCCTCTATGTATTGGTATTGCAAAACCACCAGTTTTTTATTTTACTTGGATTAACCACGGCGGCCATCTTTGTGTCATAGCGCACGACAAATTTGGATTCTACAGATGTTTATGAAAACCTCAATAGCTCAGGATGATCCTAGCTCCTTGGAACAAAAACTGAACTCTAGAGCACATTACAAGGTACATGTACATATATAAACATGTTGCACATTTTTGTTCCTTAGACTTAAGACCTAATGTAATGATCAAGATCACTGAAAGTTCCACTTTTAGGGTCAATTTATAATGGGAGGGGTTCGAGTCTCAGTCCAGTTTCTTTAGGGGGTACCTAGGTAAGTATAGTGTGCATGCAGAACTTTTCAGGTTTGAGACTTCTTTTTTTTTTTTTATCTCTGGTGTGGGATCAGATAGGAACCTGAAATTATTACAGATATAAGTCCTACCCTACCCTACCCTGCCCAATTCGGTGAACCATTGTTGAAATGTAGGAACACCAATTGACTTCCATTCAAGAGTCATGGAGCTGACCAGTTCATTTATGGAATTATTCAAACAAGACCTTCCTCTCCTGGAATACACCGTCAAGTTCTGTCAACTTGTCACTTCCACCACTATCTCGGACCCCTACCTCTTTAACATTTACAGAATGGGCTTGAACTTTCATCGTTCCACAGCTCTTCCGGAAGTGGAGAATCTTCCCTTTGTGGAATACGTCCGAGCCACGCTGTCCATCCATCACCCCTCGCAGCCTGCCACAGCCTCTGTCACCAAGACTGCCACGGTCCCTATCTCCAGGCCTGCCATGGTCCCTGTCTCCAAGATAACTCCTTTCCATACATTCCCCCTAAATAAATGTTTTGGGGGGGGCTCACCCACTCCAAGCTCCATTGGACAATTTCCCGCCGCAGTCTGTGGTAGCGACCACGGAGGTGGCATTTCCCCCATATACTGAATTATGGTGGGAACCCTGGGCCAAAGCTAGTGCCCATGCCTGCCACGGTTAACGAGCCAGTGCCCATGCCTGCCACGGTTAACGAGCCAGTGCCCATGCCTGCCATGGTTAATGAGGCAGTGCCCATGCCTGCCACAGTTAACGAGTCAGAGCCAGTGCCTGTAGCTTCGACCGTCCCAGAGCCAGCGCCTGTAGCCTCGACCGTCCCAGAGCCAATGCCTGTAGCCTCGACCATTCCCGTAACAACACTCCCAGCTGTCTGGAAAAGGAAAAGGAAATGGACACCTTCTCCCCAGTCGCTGCCAGTGTCTCACGTCCACGGAGGTCGTTCCCCAGTTGCTGCCAGTGCACACAACCATGGAGGTCATTCCCCAGTTGCTGCCAGTGCTCACGACCACTGAGGTCGTTCCCCAGTCGCTGCCAGTGCTCACGACAATGGAGGTCATTCCCCCTGTGCTCTCATCCACGGCTCCTAGCTCCATTCCTTCCACGGCTCCTAGCTCCATGCCTTCCACGGCTCCTTGCTCCACGCCTTCCACGGCTCCTTGCTCCACGCCTTCCACAGCTCCTTGCTCCACGCCTTCCATGGCTTCATCCCTCGAGCCTTCCACGGCCTCGTCCCTCGAGCCTCCTGTGGCTCCATCTCTGGACCCATCTCCGGCCCCTCCATTGGGATCTCAAGTTCCTACTCCTGGTGCTCCACCTCTGAATCTGCCTATGGCTCCACCCGCTATGTTTCCACCTCCTGCGGCCAAACTGCTGGACCTCGTTCCCTTCTTAGAGCTGCCTCCCAGGCCTCCTGACCCAGTCCCTGCCCTGTGGCCACCTCCCAGGCCCCCC
Source organism: Myxocyprinus asiaticus (assembly GCF_019703515.2). Taxonomy (NCBI): domain Eukaryota; kingdom Metazoa; phylum Chordata; class Actinopteri; order Cypriniformes; family Catostomidae; genus Myxocyprinus; species Myxocyprinus asiaticus. Next base: position 12,043,561 of record NC_059355.1, on the reverse strand, counting down.
GACCTAGTCTCTGCCCTGTGGCCACCTCCCAGGCCCCCTGACCCAGTCTCTGCCATGCGGTCGCCTCCCAGACCTCCTCCCAATTCTATCCCAACCCTGAGGCTGCCCCCCAAACCTCAGGAACCAGTCCTTGCCCTGGGGTCTCCTCCCTGGCCACCTGATCGTCTTCCTGGATCCTTCCTCTCCTTCTGCGTCATCCTACCCTCCTCATCCGTGTTTGGGGCGCCAGGAGTCGCCCTTTAAAGGGGGGGGGGGTTGTCACAGTTATTAACCGTTCTGTTCCAAGGACTCTTATTTTTATATGGTTTTTGTCCTACGTCTTCAATTTTCCCCAACTACATTTCCCATAATGCACTGCCCTCATCACTGCCATCTGTTTACAATCCTCCTCACCTGTCCTCCATTCCCTCATTAGCACCTGTGTATAAATACCCTCTAGTTTTGTCCATTCCTTTGTCAGTTCTTGAATTGTTACTAGTTGGTTATGTATTGTTATATTGAGTTGTTACTTTGTAGTGTTCCACTCCAGCATATTTCCTAGATTGATTCCTTGTACGCCATTTGTTCCACACCAGCATCTACCATTAAAAGACTGAAAAGTTACTCCTGCGTCTCCTCTCTTCCACTCCACGATCCTACGTGACAAGAGGGAGAGACTGCAGTAAATAATTGAATTTGGTGACACAATTAATTTTTATAACATTGCCCTTCCCAGCCATAGACAAATGTAGTGAAGCCCACCAATCAACATCACACAATTACTTTTTAATTAATGGGTCAAAATTAACTAAGTAAATCTCTCAGTTGCTGGAAATAAAATGCACCTAATGTCTTGCTTGGGCCATTGAAAGGCACCAGGTTGGAAAGCTGTGGTAGGGCAATATGCTTTCAGAGCAAGAGCTTCTGATTTAGACCAATTCACCTTGTATCCTGAATATTTAGAGAAAGAATGAATAATTATGTGGAGGTTAGTCACAGATCTAGGGTCGTAGACCAATAATAATATATCATCTGCGTAGAAAAAAAGTTTATGCACCACACCTCCTTCTACAACACCAAGAAAATCATCCTCTTTTCTTATTGCAGCTGCTAATGGTTCCAGGGCAAGACAGAACAGCAGTGGGGAGAGAGGACAGCCTTGCCAGGTTCCCCTACCAAGATAAAAATAATCTGAAATTAATCCATTAGTTTGCACTGCCGCTGAAGGATGTTTATAGAGTAACTTAATCCACCCAAGAAAAGTATTCCCCCATAAATTTCCAAAATCTTCAAAAGATATTCCCTTTCCACCCTTTCAAACGCCTTCTCGGTGTCAAGTGAGATGGCAGTAATCGAGGTCTGATCCTTGCTACTGACCACATAATATTAGAATAAAACGTCTAATATTATCAGAAGAACTATGACCACGAATAAACCCCACTTGATCTATATGTTTAAGAGATGTATTTACTCTGCTTAATCAATTAGCCAGAATTTTAGACAATATATTTACATCTAACTGGATCAGGGAAATTGGACGATAACTTCTAACATAAGTGGAGCCAGTTATGTGACACAAGATCTAAAAAATTCTGCGGCAAATCCATCTGGCCCTGGTGCCTTACATGTTAGCAAGGCTTTAATTACCTCAACAAGCTCCTCCAAAGTAATATCTGAGTCATGAAAGTCTTTTTGATCATTCATCAGTTTAGGAAGTTCTAATTGCTCTACGAAGTTGCTAATATCCTTATCAGTAGATGAAGACATGGAACTATAAAGATTGAAATTGAGTTCTTTAAAGGCCTATTAATATCTGTGGCAGAGGTAAATATGTTGTCTCCAGAAGACTTCACTGAAGGAATGGTGGAAAAAAACTCTCTCTGTTTTATGTATCTGGCAAGTGGTTTCCCTGTCTTGTCTCCCGACTCAAAATATGTCTGTCTTGCCCTGAATAAGCAAAACTCTACCTTCTGTGACAAAATAGTATTGAACCTATATTTTAGCTGAGTCAACTCTCTAAGGCTGTTGGATGACATTTGGCGCTTCAGCTCTGTTTCAGCACTTTTAATACTCTTTACCAATTCCGTGAATTCCTGTGCTTTGATCTTTTTAATGAATGAGGCATATTGTATGATCCGCCCCCTAAGAACTGCCTTAAGCGCCTCCCATGCCGTGCACACAGAGGACAATGAGGATCAATTGGCTTCCACATAAACATTAACTTCTGTCTCTAACATTTGTTGAAATTCTGTGTCCTTTTGAAGGGATGTATTAAAGCGCCATCTATATGATTTTTTTTTCTCTATATGCGGCAACATCTCTAAACACACCAAAGCATGATTTGAAACTAAAATGTTCCCAATTGAGCAATCAGTGGCAAATGGTATAAGTGACTTAGATATATATATATAAAAAATTCTAGAGTAAATCTTATGAACTGATGAAAAAAGGTGTAGTCCCTCCCAGAAAGATTCAGAAGTCTCCAAATGTCTGTAAAGCCAAGATTTTTACACATCCTCTGAAGTGTCTCTAAAGGGTCTACACACCCTTGCATCACTATGATCAAGGACCAGATCCATTAAAAGATTGAAGTCTCCACCCAAAACAATATCATAAAGGATCCCAGCTGCTTGTAACTTTCCCTCAAGATCTATAAAAAAGTCCTGATCATCAGCGTTGGGTGCATAAATGTTAGCCAAAATAAGTTTTTGCCCCTGTATTTCAGCCAAAACAATAATGACTCTTGCTAAATTATCTTTAATCTCTTTGAGACAATTAAATTGTAAATGCTTACTTGTCAATGTGATGACTCCCCTGCTCTCACTCAAACCAGCATGGCAAAACATATTCCCACCCCATATTCTGCCAAGTTTTTCAGCTTCCTGTGAAGTAAGGTATGTTTCTTGAAGGTCTAACATTTTTTTACCCTTAAGAAAAGATATTACCTTCCTTCTTTTTATAGGGTGCCCCAGCCCATTAACATTCCACTTGGAGAGAAACATTTTACCTGTATTAAAGTGTGGCAGATTGACATGCAAAGAAAAATTGTGTACATAAGGCTACATTTTATAGACCACAAATCTACATTGATGTAACCATAAAATCCTTAAAAACCCAAGAAAAAAAATGTGCTTCAGCCTCGCGCATAACAGTCCCAACTGGTGTCCATCCCATGGAAATCCAACAGTCCATGCATGCTCACAAGACCCTTTGCGACAAGATTACTTCAGTCCGGTGTTTTTATATATATATATATATATATATATATATATATATATATATATATATATATATACATACAACGTACAATTCTACTGCACATGAAAGTTTTCAATGAAATAGGCCTCAGCAAATAACAACATCGAACCCACAAAATGAACAAATAAACTCAACAATAAGCCAATAAAGGAAAAGAAAAATAACAGTTAAAAAAAGTAGATAGAGGAGAGGGACAGTGGGCAACCAACCGAATAACAAACCCTCTCAGACCGCATCAGCAAAATGCACGATGTGTAGTCCATACCACTGATTCAGCGCGAGCAAAGCCACCCACTCACTCCACTGATTAAATGAAGGCCATAGCTTCTCATGGGCATGTAAAAGTCTTACGTCCATCCATGGCATCAATTCTCAGCTTAGCCGAGTAAAAAAATGCGAAGCACACATCCTGTGTATGAAGTAACTTCTTACATTGGCAAAGTCCGGAAAAACCATAATGTTGTAATCCTCCCAGCACAACTTGCCTTTATTCCTCGCCACACGTAAAACTAATTCCCTATCTGCCACTCACTCGATGTTGTGTCGATGTAGTGACACTAGGGGACACTAGGGGTTACACTTGGGAGCCCGAGACACCTCTGGTCTTTGATAAAAGGCCAATGAAAATTGGCGAGCGGTATTTGCATGCCACTCCCCCGAACATATGGGTATAAAAGGAGCTGGTATGCAACCACTCATTCAGATTTTCTCTTCGGAGCCGAACGGTCGTGCTCACTGAGCTGAATTTCCACGACTGTTCATTCACCACTGCTGGATCTGACGGCGCATTTCAGCGGCTTCTCCCTCCTCTGCACTGGTCCACTGCAGAGAATGCCCCTGGGCGCTTCGGCAGAAATAAAAGAGTATATTTCTCTAAAAGAGTATATTTCTCTAAAAGAGCGGCACACACGGAACGTCTTTTTAAAGACGAGTCTTTTTAAAGACGCCTTTCCTATGTGTGTTATTCCTGGTTGCACTCGTTATCTCTCGCCTTCTGATGGTCACAATCACTGTCTTTCGTGTCTCTGCACTGCTCACGTGGAGACAGCGTTCGTGGATGGGTCATGTACTCATTGCGGGAACATTTCCATGGCAACGATGCGGTCGCGGCTTACCTTCACAAGAAAGCAAGCCACCCCAGAGGCACCCCGCCTCGGTCCTTCTACCTACGGGTATGAGGCCAGTGCGGCTAGCACTGGGGGCAATTTGGGTACTCCAATGGGACCACCTCCACCAGGTATCCCCCCATGGACCTCCCATTCCCCAGCACGCTCATCTGCCCTGATCGGGCTTCCGGATGAGTCCACCGGCTCGTCTCACGGCGAGTTTGACCTCTTATTCGGAGCCCGTGAAAGTGATGAGCTCTCGAGCGCAACATCGGAGAGCGGGCTCGTCCAGTCAGACGCGGAAGCCTCAGTTGGGCTCCTCCCTTCGGGTGCGGTCGCCCAGTCACAGGCTGACATGGAGATGACAACATGCTTTCCCGGGCAGCCGCAAGCATCGGGCTAGAGTGGAACCCTCCACTCTGCCCTGAACTTTCGTGGCTCGATGATTGGTTCCTGGGCTCGCGGCGCTGCTCAAAGCCACGCCCCGCCCCGTTCCTTTCTTCCTGGAAGTGCATGAAGAGCTGACAAAGTCATGGGAGGCACTTTTTACTGCCCGGTCCCAAGCTTTCAGCTTCCCCGCCCTCACTACCCTTGATGGTGGGGCGGCCAAGGGCTATTCGGCAATCCCCCCAGTGGATAAAGGCACTCGCGGTGCACCTATGCCCGCAGAGAACTTCCCAGGTTATTTCTGCGAGGCCCTCCATGTTGGTCCAGATTTTCGTTAGCACTGCATAAATATTTGCAATATCTTGACCTACATCCTGAGGTGCACTGTCATTCCCAACCGGAACCCGCCATCTTGCTCTTGAGAGGGGTCAGGCGTGTGCGACCGTAAATGCTTTTTAATGTCCCCACAGGCCATTGATTTCAAATTTTTCGACATCCTGCATTCCCAGCACAGTTTAACAATCAAAACTAAATTAGTTCTCACCGAGTAATGTTGACTGAAAGGATAATTGTAATAAAGTGTAACAGAGCTCGCCACTTGGCTACTTCCACTCACATAGCGTCACGTGACTCCATTCCTACTGCATGTTCTTCAAACTCTTGCGATGCAGATGTAAACATGAACGGCTGCAGTGGCTTAAGCCATGAATGTTTTCTTAAAGCCCCGAATGTTTTAATAATCTTTTTGTAGTGATGTCAGAAGTACTAATGCTTAGGTATTAAGTTGATATGAAAACACATTACATTTTATTATTTTAACATTACATTTTAAAGTTAGGGTAATATATATCAATTAGTAATTCCTGTCTTTCTATAGTGTTCATACCACCAAATACAGACTCAATTCAGTACCCACCCGCTGTCTTGTTGGCAACTGCTTTCCAGCTCTCATGTAGCCTTTGTGTGCGCATGCAAGAAGAGAGCTTGCGGCATGTGATTGCGGCTGTGTGACCAAATATTTAGATATATAAATATTTAATTAAATATTCTTTATTAAGACATGATGCAATAAACCTTGCCAATTTTAACAGATCTAGCTATCATCTCTAGTACCTATTTAGCTTATTTTCAATCTGCTTTATTGTAAATTAACTTAAGCACTCAACGAATCAATGAAAACTGTATATAGCCATACACAATGTGTGTCAAACTACGGAAAGCCGAAAGGGACAAAATCTTTTTTTTAAATAGCGTTTTAATGTATAGGTGTTAAAAGCATGCAATTTCAGATCTTTGAGCACGTCTAAGGCTGAGAGAAAAGTGAGAGAGACTTTTTTAGTTTACTATATAAATGACACCTCATGGATGTATTCAAATTTGTATTATAAAGTGTATTATAATCCGATATTTCATCAAAGTATGGCCCCATATCCACAGAGGTCTGGGCTAAGCCCTGAATGTCCACTGACCCTAGCACCACCCCTGGATGTAAAGAAGAACCTGATGGTACTCTCTGATGCAGCCTCAAAACGGTGATATTTTCTTGTACCCGGAATTCTCTCAAACTTATCGAACCTGTCTTTGAGTTTCAGTTCATGAAGTTCAGTTACTTCCTCGCTTTTGACAGATGTATGTAACCCTCTTAATCTTTCGTTGCAAATGTGGAACATATCTTCAGGGGTGAGGATTTTACCTTCTGTTGTCCTCTGCAAACAGGCTTTTGTTGTTTCCCGCTTAGTTGTTCCTCCAACCCTGTCACAAGCATTTTTGCCATGGGACGTTGTGAAGAAGTTCCATTCGGCTTTTATACCAAAGTCCTTCTCATGGTTGCACAGATTGGCAAAATTCTTCTTGTTTTTATTTTGGCTTGCAGATACATCAGAAAAATAGATAATCTTTTCTGTCCTGGGGAGCGTCTCAGTGATGTGTTCCAAGAACTTCTTTTGGAATGTGTGAACTGCAACTGTGTTGTGTGTTAATTTGATTATTTGTAATGCTTATATTACATCTGTTCATATCTCAAAACACATGAATAAAGTAGGCTTTTCCCCCTAGATTTCTACTAGCCCTACCTCTGTAACCAGTGGAATTTCAAACTCAAACTTTTTACAGCACAATGCTACCATAGACAACTTATATCTGTGAAAATTTCAGGTTTCTATCTAGTCCCCCACCAGAGATAATCAACCCGAAATTGAAGGGAAATGTAAAATTGCACTTTCTCACCCCCATAAAAAAGAGAGGTCTCAAACCTGAAATGTTCTGCATGCACACTATTCTTACATAGGTACCCCCTAAAAAAATTAAAGACTGAGACTTGAACCCTTCCCATCATAAATTGACCCTAAAGTGGAACTTTCAGCCATCTTGATCATTACATTAGGACTTAAGTTCTAAATCTAAGGAACAAGAATGTGAAAAATGTTTATATATATATATACACATGTACATTGTAATGTGATCTAGAGATCAGTTTTTGTCCAAGGAGCTAGGACCCTTGTTATGAATGCCAAGGTAAGAAAGGTGGATCTAATCGCAGCGTTAGAACAGAGACAAAATCCAAACTTCAAACTAAAAGTCTCAAACCTCCTAGTGACCTCTAGTGGCCACTAGGGAAAATGTCCCCAATATATTACAGAGCCCCCATCTAAGGAGCAGCTCCTGAAATTCCTTAACACATAACAAAAAAAAATTCATGGGAGGAGCAGGAGGTGGAAGCTCAGTGGGTGGAGCCACAGGAGGCAGAGGCTCAGGGGGCGGAGTTGTAGGAGGCAGAGGTTTAGGGGCGGAGTTGGAGAAGGTGGAGGGTCAGGGGGTGGAGCCGAAGGAGTCTCAGGGAATGGAGTCTCAGGGGCGGAGCTGCAGGAGGCGGAGCCACAGGAAGCTCAGGAGGAGGAGGAGCCACAGGAGGCAGAGGCTCAGGGGGTGGAGCCGAAGGAGTTTTAGGGAATGGAGTCTCAGGGGGCAGAGCCACAGGAGGCTGAGGCTCAGGGGGTGGAGCCGCAAGAGGCAGAGGCTCAGGGAGCAGAGCCACAGGAGGTGGAGCCACAGGAGGCTCAGGAGATGGAGCTACAGGAGGCAAGGGCTCAGAGGTTATGGCATCTGGGGATTCAGAGGTCTCAGAGATCATCAACATGGGACTCAAAGGGTTCAGAGTTCAGAGTAGCTGGGGACTCGGAGAGAAAGGCACCAGGGGGACTCAGAGAGCAAGGCACTGGGGGGACTCGGAGAGCAAGGCACTAGGGATCTCAGACAGCAAAGGCACTAGGGATCAAGGCACTAGGGAGCAAGGCAGCGGGAAACTCAGAGGGCTGAGCCACAGAGGTCGCTGGTGTCTGATAGTTGCTGGTTACTGAGATGAGTAACAGACTGGTAGCTGGTGTCTGATGGGTGCTTGCCACTGGACTGAACAAAGGGCTGGTCGCTGGTGTCTGATAGGTGTTGGTTACTGAGATGAGTAACAGACTGGTAGCTGGTGTCTGATGGGTGCTTGCCACTGGACTGAACTAAGGGCTGGTCGCTGGTGTCTGATAGGTGTTGGCTACTGAGATGAGTAACAGACTGGTAGCTGGTGTCTGATGGGTGCTGGCCACTGGACTGAGCAAAGGGCTGGTCGACGGCTGCTATTGACTGGAAAGGATAGTCATGGTCACAGGGGACTGGACATGATTGTTAATGGTCACAGGGGACTGGACAGACTTGTCGATGGTCTCCGTGGTTGGGAGCGCTGGCAGCAACTGGGGATCGGCCTCCATGGCCGGGAGCACTGGCAGTGACTGGGGGTCGGCCTCCATGGCCGGGAGCACTGGCAGCGACTGGGGATCGGCCTCCATGGCCGGGAGCGCTGGCAGCGACTGGGGAACGGCCTCCATGGCCGGGAGCGCTGGCAACGACTGGGGATCAGCCTCCGTGGCCGGGAGCACTGGCAGCGACTGGGGATTGGCCTCCGTGGCAACATTCAATGTACATTCAGTCATTCACTTGACTGTCCAAGAAAACATCATGGTTACTGGTGTAACCTCCGTTCCCTGATGGAGGGAACAAGACGTTGTGTCGATGTAGTGACACTAGGGGTCACTCTTGGGAGCCCGAGACACCTCTGGTCTTTGATAAAAGGCCAATGAAAATTGGCGAGTGGTATTTGCATGCCACTCCCCCGGACATACGGGTATAAAAGGAGCTGGTATGCAACCACTCATTCAGGTTTTATGCTGAGGAGCCGATATAAGGTCCGGCCATTTCAGTGCGTAGTTCAGTGTTGTGGCAGGAGGGACACAACGTCTCGTTCCCTCCATCAGGGAACGGAGGTTACACCAGTAACCATGACGTTCCCTATCTGTCACTCACTCGACGTTGTGTCGATGTAGTGACACTAGGGGTCCTTATACGAAACGCCACAACTGGCTGAACTGTGTTATGTGAACTGGCGGTGTGTGGTGGGCAGACTGCTGTGTGCCTCATAGCCAGCACACCAGGTCGACACGTAACCTCCCCCAACATAGTTATGAGTGTCGAACGGCCCTTTTTGGGGACAAGTCGACTACCCAAAGATAGAGACAGGCTTAACCCAGTCATGGCCTCTTTTCCCCTTCTCTTTTTCCACTCCCTAAAAAAGAAGGGGGATTATCCGACTGGGCCACCAGGTCTAGTCGGGGGGTGTCCCTCCCAAGGGGAAGACACCGTGGAGACCACATCTCGCCCAAAGAGAGGGGGGGATATTTAAGTGGAAGAATACGTCACATGGTCTTTCCAACCATGTGGAGTGCCTTCAAGGTTGATCCTGCCCAATGGGGGAGGAGTTACTACAAACATGGAGGCTGGGGCAGAGGGGTTCTGCCCAAGGAAGACGCAGTTTGCCAGCAGGGAAACTAAATAGCGAAGATATATATCACATGGGGTTAGCCTTACAGGGAACCGCCACATGCGGAGCACCTACCCCAGAACAGGGCTCTTAGTGCGTGTACTGGGCCGGCAGCGAGTCTCTCTGAAAACTCAACTGCCACAGGGCTCGGAGGAAGTCAACCAGCGAACATAGTTTGTGAACACTACTGGAAATTAATGGTGTACGTCTTCAGCTCCAAGGGAGGTGGAAGGCGCTATGTGCAAGCGATACACCTGGCCAACTATCCCGGGCTTATCCGCTTGTGTTGCGTGCCACTACCTGGGACGAAACCGGTTCCACCCAGAGGTTGTAGAACCTTGCACAGGTGTTGGGTGTTGCCCAGCCCGCTGCTCTGCAAATGTCTGTTAGAGAGGCACCCCTGGCCAGGGCTCAGGGAGCCGCTTCACCCCTGATAGAATGGGCTGGTAGCCCTACCGGGTGCGGCATGTCCTAGGCGACATATGCCATAGTTATGGTGTCAATGAGCCAGTGGGCAATCCTCTGCTTGGAGACAGCGCTTCCTTTCCGCTGTGCACCAAAGCAGACAAAGAGCTGCTCAGATATTCTAAAGCTCTGCGTGCGATCCAAATAGATGTGTAAAGCGCGCACCGGACACAGCGACGACAGGGCTGGGTCTGCCTCCTCCTGGGGCAGTGCTTGCAGGTTCACCACCTGGTCCCTAAAGGGGTGGTCGGAACCTTGGGCACATAGCCCAGTCAGGGTCTCAGGATCACGTGAGAGTAACCTGGACCGAACTCCAGGCACGCTTCGCTGACAGAGAATGCTTGCAGGTCTCCTACCCTCTTGATGGAAGTGAGCGCAGTCAGGAGGGCAGTCTTCAAGAAGAGTGCCTTAAGCTCGGCTGACTGCAAAGTCTCAAAGGGGGCTCTCTGTAGACCCTGAAGAACTACAGAGGTCCGATGAGGGAACAAGGTGCGGTCTGGAGGGATTCAGCCTTCTGGCGCCTCTTAGGAACCTGATGATCAGTTCGTGCTTCCCTAAGGACTTACTGTCAACTGCGTCGTGGTGTGCTGCTATGGCGGCAACGTACACCTTCAAGGTGGAAGGGGACAGCCTCCCTTCCAACCTCTCCTGCAGGAAGGAAAGCACTGATCTGACTGCGCATCTCTGGGGGTCTTCCCGACGGGAAGAACACCACTTAGCGAACAGACGCCACTTAAAGGCATACAGGCGCCTCGTAGAGGGGGCCCTAGCCTGAGTGATCGTGTCTACCACCGCAGGTCCGAGCACCATGTCTGGGCGGGCCAGTGGGGTGCTTCCAGGACGACCTGCTCTTCATCCTCCCTGACCTTGCACAGGGTCTGTGCAAGCATGCTCACTGGGAAAATGCATATTTGCGCATGCCAGGGGGCCAGCTGTGTGCCAGCGCGTCTGTGCCGAGGGGGGCCTCGGTCAGGGCGTACCAGAGCGGGCAGTGGGGAGGATTGTTGGGAGGCGAACAGGTGCACCTGTGCCTGTCGAATCGACTCCAAATCAGCTGGACCACCTGAGAGTGGAGTCTCCACTCTCCCCTGAGGGTAACCTGTCATGACAGCGTGTCCGCTGTAGTGTTGATGTTGCCCGGGATGTGAGTGGCTTGCAGCAACTTGAAGTGCTGCTGACTCCAGAGGAGGAGACGGCGGGCGAGTTGTGACATACAACGAGAGCACAAACCGCCTTGGCGGTTGACATATGCTACCGTTGTCATGTTGTCTGTCTGAACTAACACTTGCTTGCCCTGGATCAATGGCCGAAACCTCTGCAGGGCGAGCAGAATTGCCAACAACTCGAGGCAGTTGATGTACCAATGCATTCACGGACCCATCCAGAGGCCGGCGGCTGCGTGCCCGTTGAAAACAGCGCTCCAGCCCATTTTGGAGGCATCTGTCGTGACCACGACATGCCTGGAGACCAGTTCTAGAGGAACACCTGCCCGTAGAAACAAAAGATCGGTCCAAGGGCTGAAAAGACGGTGACAGACCGGCGTGAGGACCACGCGACATGTCCCGTGGTGCCATGCTCATCTTGAGACTCGAGTCTGGAGCCAGTGCTGAAGCGGCCTCATATGCATCAACCCGAGCGGGGTGGCCACCGCCGAGGATGCTATATGCCCCAGGAGCCTCTGAAAAAGTTTCAGTGGAACCGCTGTTTTCTGTTTGAACACCTTCAAACAGGCCAGCACCGACTGGGTGCACTCGTTTGTAAGGCATGCCGTCAAGGAGACTGAGTCCAACTCCAAACCGAGAAAAGAGATGCTCTGAACCGGGAGGAGCTTTCTCTTTTCCTAGTTGACCCAAACCCCTAGTTGGCTGAGGTGTGAGAGCACCAGGTCCCTGTGTGTGCACAACATGTCTCGAGAATGAGCTAGGATTAGCCAGTCATCAAGATAGTTGAGAACACGAATGCCCACCTCCCTTAACGGAGCAAGGGCAGCCTCTGCGACCTTCGTAAAGACACGAGGAGACAGGGAGAAGCCAAAAGGGAGGACTTTGTACTGATACACCTGACTCTCGGACACAAACCGCAGGAAGGGTCTGTGTCGAGGAAGGATCGAGACGTGGAAGTACACATCCTTCAGGTCTACCGCCGCGAACCAATCTTGATGCCAGACACTCACCAGAATGCATTTTTGCATCAGCATCTTGAACGGGAGTCTGTGTAAAGCCTAGTTCAGAACTCACAGGTCCAAGATTGGCCGCAACCCACCGCCTTTTTTCGGTACGACAAAGTAGGGGTTGAAAAACCCCTTCTTCATCTCGGCTGGAGGGACAAGTTCTATCGCGCCCTTCCGTAGGAGGGTAGCGATCTCCGCGTAAGGTAGCAGCATTTTCGTCCTTCACCAAGGTGAAGTGGACACCGCTGAACCTGGGCGGACGCCCGGCGAAGTGAATCGCACAGCCGAGTCGGATGGTCCGGACTGGCAAGCGCAAGGCATGTGTCCAAGTTCCACGCAAGGGGGACCAAAGGGACAACGTCATCAGACGTACCGGCAGGTGGGGCCTCATGCGGGGTGGAGCTCGAGGTGCCACACCATGTTGTGGCCGTGCTGAGTCTAAGGACATCGAAGCATTTACCTGGCTCCTTGTGACCACCCCGGAACAGCCTGGGACGGGGGAGGAAAAGGCCTGTCCTTGTGACCCGTGGAGACTGTCACATCGGGGGCGGATTTGTGCCACAGCTGGGCACTCAGGGGCGGGAGACCGCCGCTGGAGCGCCAAACCTGCCAAATAGTGTGGTGGACGGTGGTCGCGATGATCTTTTATCAAAGACCAGAGGTGTCTCGGGCTCCCAAGATTGACCCCTAGTGTCACTACATCGACACAACATCGAGTGAGTGACAGATAGGGGACTGAGCACCTTTTGTGTTTCTTTTTGTGTTGGTTCAGGGGCTGGAGTTTGTTTTGTGGAATAACACTCCTTTGGGACAGTGCTGTTGATGAATCTGCACGTTCTCTGTGCTTATGCCTCCTATTGGATGGAGCTTGTTTTGTGGAGTATTTCTTGCTGGACATTGGAGTGATTAGGTCATTTGTTGCACTCATGTAACAGTCGAATGGGCCGGCTCACTGAACATTCGTTTGACTGCCTGAGGAATCTGAACAGCTTTTTTTTGTTTTTTTGTTTTTGTGCTGGTTCCGCTAGCGGCTGAAGCTTGTTTTGTGGAGGAACACTCTTTCGGGACAGTTATGTGGATGAATCTACACGTTCTTTGTGTTTATCCTGCCTATTGGATGGAGTTTGTTTTATAGATTTTCTTCTGTTATGTAATTCTGTCTCACAAAATTTTTATAGAAACACCGGACTTGAGCTATCCGATGGCGAAGTTGTCGCAGGGGCTCTCGTAGGCGTACATAGACTGTTTGAGTTTAGAGAGATGGACTCCGGTTGGCACTGTTGTGCATGGGGTTAATGCGCATTTGTTGTTGCGGAGCTGAAGCATCGAATGTTGTCTGATTTCCTCAGAGAATTGACCTGATTGAAATACAGATATAATACTATTTTGTCACGGAAAGTGGTGCTTTGGCTATTCAGGGCAAGACAGTCATACTTTGAATCAGGAGACAAAGCAGGGAAGCTTTTGGCTAGATATATTAAGCAGAGAGAGTCTTTTTGTACCATTCCCTCAGTGAAATCTGCTGTTGGTGAAATTCTTACCTCGGCCATTGATATTAATAATGCTTTTAAAGAATTCTATCTTGACATTTATTGTTCCACATCTTCATCTACTGATGAAGATATTAGAAACTTTATGGAACCATTAGAATTCCCTAAACTGAGCAAAAAAATTCTCTTGATTCTGAGATAAACTTGGAGGAGCCTGGTGAGGTAATTAAGGCCTTGCCTACAGGCAAGGCTCTGGAGCCAGATGGCTTTGCCGCTGAATATTTTAGATCTTATGCTACAGAACTGGCTCCACTTTTGTTAGAAGTTTATATGGAATCATTAAAGAATGGAAAGCTTCCGCCAACCATGACACAAGCCCGGATCAGTCTGATTCTTAAAAAGAACAAAGATCCAAGCGAGTGTAAGAGTTACCGTCCAATTTCCCTGATCCAGCTAGACGTAAAAATATTGTCAAAAATTCTGGCTAACCGATTAAGTAAAGTTATGACATCTCTTATACATATAGATCAGGTGGGGTTTATTCGGGGCCACAGCTCTTCTGATAACATTAGGCGTTTCATCAATATCATGTGGTCAGTGGCAAATGATCAGACTCCAGTTGCTGCCATCTCACTTGACGCCGAAAAGGCATTTGATATGGCAGAATGGGATTATCTTTGTAAGATTTTGGAAATATACTGGTTCGGAAATACTTTTATTGGATGGATTAAGTTACTTTATAGACACATGGTAGCGGCGGTACAAACAAATGGATTAATTTCAGACTATTTTACTCTGGACAGGGGCACCTGGCAGGGTTGCCTTCTTTCCCCATTATTGTTCTGACTTGCCCTGGAACCATTTCAGCCGCGATAAGAAAGGAAGATGATTTTCCAGGGGTGGTGGGAGGTATGGCACATAAGCTTTTATTTTACACAAATGATATTTTATTATTTGTCTCTGACCCCATTAGATCTATGCCTTGCCTCCACAGAATTATTAATTCCTTTTTCTAAGTTGTCAGGATACAGAGTCAATTGGTCTAAATCTGAAGCTTTGGCTCTGACAGCGTACTGCCCAGTAATAGCTTTCCAACTGGGCGCCTTCCAGTGGCCCAAACAGGTCATTAAGTATTTGGACATTTTATTCTCAGCAAATTTGTCTGATTTAGTTAGAGTTAATTTTGACCCCTTAGTAAAATGTTTTCTAGCGATGTGGGAAGATGGGCTTCATTACATTTATCTATGATTGGGAAGGTTAATGTTATTAAAAATTAATTGTATTCCAAAATGTAACTACCTGCTACAATCTCTCCCTGTAGATGTCCCCCTCTCTTATTTCAAGCAATTTGATAGCATAGCTATCATTTGGAATGGTAAGCATCCTAGATGACATTTTATTAAGTTACATAGGCCAATTGATAAAGGTGGGCTAGGCCTATGCAAGATTTTGTTTTATTATTATACATTCGGTCTCAGACATTTGGCTCATTGGTCGCTTCCACCTGAGAGAGCCCCTCCCTGGTTTTGTATTGAACAGTCAGTCCCTATTTCGCCATTGTAAAGCTTTTCTATCAAACTAATCCATTATTTTGCATTTGCACTTGGTATGGACAAAAGTGTCCAGAGTGTTTAATTCGGACATTTATTTAAATGTTGCCTCAAGCATATGGCTGAACCCTAAATTATGTATTAATAAGTCCCCTTTCTGCTGGTCAGAGTGGATTGTGTGGGGTTTACTACACTCGGTGACTTATATGAGAGTGGAGTGTTGAGATCTTTTGAAAATTTGGTTCAACATTTTGGGATTCCCAGATCTCAGTTCTATAGGTATTTACAGCTGCGCCACCTGCGCCACCTGCTCTGTATTGTTTTTGGGAGTAGCACACACACCCCTAAAGCGGCAGATACTCTGGGAGAGGTGATTACTGCTTTTGGAAAAGGTCATGGGACATCATTGTATTACTCCATGCTAATTCAGAGTCTGGGGGTCGGAGCTTTAACTTCTATTTAAAGAGATTATGGGAGAAAGATTTAAACTTGGTATTGGAGGAGGGAGTGTGGTCTAGGATTTAAAAAAATGTCAAGTCTGCATCTAGAGATGCAATGGTTCGCCTTATGTAATTCAAGATTTTACATAGATTCTATTGGACCCCCTCTAGATTGTATAGGCTTGGTCTTAAAGTCA
The DNA here is from genome assembly GCF_019703515.2 of Myxocyprinus asiaticus. Classification (NCBI taxonomy): domain Eukaryota; kingdom Metazoa; phylum Chordata; class Actinopteri; order Cypriniformes; family Catostomidae; genus Myxocyprinus; species Myxocyprinus asiaticus. The sequence goes on along the minus strand of NC_059355.1, from coordinate 12,027,658 downwards.
CACCCACCTGCTGGCGATGCCAATCAGAAGATGGAGAGACAGCCCATGTTTTTTGGGGGTGTGTTAAGATCCAAGAATTTTGGTTGAAGGTTCAGAGTTTTATGTGTGACGTTTTGGGCACTCAAATTTCATTTAACCTCAGACTCTGTATTTTGGGCGGTCATAAATTTGGTGGATAAACATAAAAAAATTGGGTTCTGACCAGTATTATGATTGGCAGGCAGATTATTTTAAGGGGATGGAAGTCAGATGGAGGGCCCTCATTTTCCGGAGTGGTGTGCAGAGATGGGGAGAGTGGCAGCTTTTGAGGAGGTGTCAAGCAGAAGGCTGGGGGTTCGGAATTTGTTTGATAGGAAATGGGGCAATTATTTCGTGTTTTTGGGGGACTCCCGGGGAGGGGCTATGGAGAGAGAAGTTTAGTTTTAATTATGTATGATTATTATATTTTCTTTTTTGTTTTTGTTTGTGTGTGTGTGTATTCTTATTTGTGACCACAGGGGTACTCATTGAGGATCAGGGTGGTGATTGGGCAGGGGTAATAGTGGGGGTTAAATATTGATTCAATGTATATATGTTGTGTTTTTTCTTTGTTATAGGTCTACAAATCAATAAAAAAAAAATTATAAAAAAAAAAAGAAAAAGAAACCAGAACACAGAAAACACTACAGCCTAAAAAAGGAAAAGAATTGACAAAGACACAGGTAACATGAGGGCATTATATACACAAGACTTAACAAGGTTAACAAGATTAATTAACAAGACACACCTGGGAGCAATAAAGGGGAGCACAGAGAACAGAGTCACAGCAAAAACCAAAATCCAAACTTCAAACTAAAAGTCTTAAACCTACTAGCGACCTCTAGTGGCCAGGTTGTGATGGCCGCCATGGTTAAACCAAGTAAAATAAAAATAAATAAATGAATAAATAAAAAAACTGGTGGTTTTGCAATACCAATACACAGAGGTAATCACTCAATTTATTTTTATTTTTTTAAGAAAAAATGAAGAAAAAAGAAAATAAAAAATGGTCAAGCAACCAACTTTACAATTATTGGACCACTTTAGATGGACTGACCCATGACCAAATGAACATGTCGGTTTGGGCTTGTTTGTGTGTCAACGCGGTCGATTTTTACTGCACTTCATCAGATCATTTACAGACAGACACTCCACAGACACTCATTCATGAAAGTCACCCTAAAATATTTACTCAGCGGGGATCTACATTGGAGTTCAGTGTTACTTAAGTAAATAAAGAGGTTGAAGTGTTGGCGGTGTAAGATCAGTTACAGCAGGGTGGAGGTCGATTGTAGTGCAGGTTTGGGAGTGGGGAGGATAAATCTATGTGAATGGATTGATCGTGCATCAAAGATCAGTTTTCTCTATCAAGCTCAGTCTAACGCACACACACAGTGTTTATATAACACACAGGAACGATGAGCAGGCCATGACTGTGCTTAAGTATTTGGATACTTCAATTAATATATTTCCATTTATGTAAGGGTCATTGGAAATAAGGTTGTCCCAGATGATAATACGAGAAAACCTTTTGAAAATCTAGTTAGAAACATATGTGCGTTTGTAGAAATGTAATATTATTTTCATGTGAATTTCATAAATTTTTGAAAAACAATTATTGAATTAAAAAGTATAGAATTATTAATTAAAAATAAATAAATATATATTATTTAATGACTTTAAAAATGTCAAGTGGTGTAACCATCAAGTGAAAGCATACAAATTATGCATACATATTTTTAAATATAAAAAATACTTTTCTTACTTTTTTTTTATTTTTTTTATTTTGTGATTTACCAATATTAGGCAAGGCAAGTTTATTTATATAGCACATTTCATACACAATGGCAATTCAAAGTGCTTTACATATAAATGATAAAGAAAATACAAGATACAATTAATTTTAAAACCAATTAAGAACAAGAAATTTGATTAAAAGTAATAAAATGAATAATAATAATAAAAAAAAAAAAGTAAATCAGTCAGTAAATGCACAGTTAAACAGATGTGTTTTCAGTCTGGATTTGAATGTGGCTACTGTTGGAGCACATCGGATGGAGTTCCAGCTGCTGGTGGCATTATAGCTGAACGCTGTCTCACCTTGTTTTGAGTGTATATCAAGAGGTCTTTTAGGGTTTTTTGAGGATTTGAGCTAATCAAAATGTGCCTTTTCTTAAAAAATGTCAAAATATCTGATATATTTAAAAAGCTTTGCACACAATCATGAGGGTCTAAAGGAGTCCTCTGTGTTTTATGTTTTGTTTTGTTTTGTTTTTGTCACATGACAACAGAATGGCTAAGTGCATGTTGTTTACACCATCTACATTTATATTTACATTTATTCATTTAGCAGACCCTTTTATCCAAACCGACTTACAAATGAGGAGAACAATAGAAGCGATTCATCCTAAGGGAGACAGCATGTAGCAACGTGCTTTTATATGTTTCAAAAATTGCTTAGAAGAGTACACGTAGCGAGGAAGGTGAGAGACAGAGGAAGAATGGAAAGATTTTTTGTTGTTGAAGCAGAGAGTGCATTATTAGGGAGGGGTCAAGTGCTAAAGCTGTGTCTTAAAGGTATAGTTCACCCAAAAATGAAAATTCTCTCATGATTTACTCACCTTCCTGACATCCCAGATGTGTGTGACTTTCTTTCTTCTGCACATTACAAATGAAGATTTTTAAAAGAATATCTCAGCTTAGTAGGTCCTCACAATGCAAGTGAATGGGTGCCAACATTTTGAAGCTACAAAATCCACATAAAGGGAGCATAAAAGTAATCCATACAACTCCAGTGTTTTAATCCACATCTTCAGAAGTAATATGATAGGTGTGGGTGGGAAACAGATCAATATTTAAGTCATTTTTTATCATAAATTCTTCTCCCTGCCCAGTAGGTGGCGATATGCATGAAGACTGTGAATCACCAAAAGAAGAAGAAGAAAGTCAAAGTGAAAGTAAAGTGGAGATTGGCTGAGCAGGGAGGAGAATTTATAGTAAAAAAAAAAAGGTCTTAAATATTGATCTGTTTCTCACCCACACCTATCATATCACTTCTGAAGATATGGATTGAGGCCTAACAACCAGAGTCGTCTGGAGCACTTTTGGAGCTTCACCCATTGACTTGCATTGTATGGACCTACAGAGCTGAAATATTCTTCTAAAAATCTTCATTTTTGTTCTGCAGAAGAAAGAAATTCATACACATCTGGAATGGCATTATGGTAAGTAAATGATGAGAGAATTTTCATTTTTGGGTAAACTATTAAATTAAGGTGTTTTTGAAAGAGACTAGAGAAACAGCTGCTTGGGTGGAGTTCGTTAGGTTGTTCCACCAGCGGGGCACAGTCGAAGTGGAAGTCCAGGAAAGTGATTTTGTGTTTCTATGAGATGGCACCACGAGGCGCCGTTCACCCGCACAACGCAAGCTTCTGGAGGGCACATAGACCTGAAGAAGAGAGTGAAGATAGGGGGGTGCGGAGCCAGTGGTTGTTCTGTAAGCAAGCATCAATGCCTTGAACTTAATTTGAGCAACCATTGGCAGCAAGTGCAGTTCGATGAAGAAAGGCATGACGTGCGCTCTTTTGGGCTCGTTGAAGACCAATCGTGCCGCCACGTTCTGGGTCAATTGCAGAGGTTTGATTGTACATGCAGGAAGACCCGCCAGAAGAGCATTGCAGAAGTTCAGTCTTGGTAAAACAAGAGCCTGGTAAATTTGTTGTGTAGCATGCTCAGAGAGGAAGGGTCTGATCTTCCTATTGTTGAACATAGCAAATCTGCATGATCAGGCAGTCCTTGCAATGTGGTCTGAGAAGTTCAACTGATCGTCGAACACAACACCTAGATTTCTGGCTGTCCTTGATGGTGTAATCATTGACAAGTCTAGTTGAATGGTGAAATTATGATAAACCGCTGGGCTCGCCGAAACCACTAGAAGCTCAGTTTTTGCAGGGTTGCGCTGGTGGTGGTGTTCTTTCATCCAGTTTGAAATGTCTCCCAGGCAGGCTGAGATCCGAGCAGCTACCGTAGGATCGTAAGGCTGGAATGAGAGGTAGAGTTGTGAGTCAGCAATGATTAGAAAAGCCATGTGCCTGAATGACAGATCCCAATGATGAGATGTAATGGAGAAGAGGTGTCCAAGCACTGAACCCTGTGGGTACCCCAATAGCTAGTTGGTGAGACTTAGGCACAGCTTCCCTCCAAGACACCCTGAAAGATCTACCTGTGAGGTAAGACTCAAACCAGAGGAGGGTTGACGGTAGAATGTGGTGGTTTACTGTGTCGAAAGCAGCAGACAGATCCAGCAGAATGATGATTTGGATGCAGCCCTTGCCCATCATAGAGCTTCAATAACAGACAGCAGAGCCGTTTCCATAGAGTCTCCACTTTTGAAGCCAGACTGGTTGCTGTCTAGCAGGTTGTTCTGGGTGAGAAAAGAGGACACTTGGTTGAACATGACTCATTCAAGTGTTTTTGCTATGAATGAGAGGAGAGAGACCGGCCTGTAGCTTTCTAGGAGTGCAAGGTATAGTTTGGGTTTCTTAAGCAGGTTTCTTGAGCCTGCTTAAATGTTTTGGGAAATCACCTGACTTTGATTTAGCTGACAAAAGTTGTTCAAATATTAATTATATATATTTTTTAAATAATAATTTAACTCCTTTTTTAAAGAAATAATAATTATAATAATAAAGATTATTCCAAGGTACCCTTTTTTCAAGAATTTCAGCTTTAAACAAGACTTTTGTATTTTTTTTACTGTCTCGGATGGTTACACAAAATAATTTCTTGAATACACCTCAACTATGATGAACATGTTTTAAAATTCAGATCCAAGTCATTTTTATATTTTTTCTGGGATTTAAAGTAAAAAATGTCTAAGTGGAACCTTCCGGAGACAGTAATAAAATAAAATAAAATAAATAATTTTGGCACAAGTAGTTTGGAACAATCTTTTATTATTTCTTAAACAAAATGAGCATTGAAACAATATAAAATATAGATTTTTTAAAAAAAAGTTTTATTATATAAATAAAATATAAAATATTATTAATATTTAAGAAAAATTGTCCACCAAATCAAGGTCAGTAAAAAACAAGTCTTGTTAAAAGCTGAAATGTTTGAAAAAATAAATGTTGCCATAAGTAGTTTGGAATAATCTTCCAGTTAATATCTCTTAAAAAATAAGCAGTGAAACAAATTTGTTTTAAAATATTATTTAAAAAACTTTTGTCCACTAAATCAAAGTCAGGTTGTGCAACCAGCATGCAAGTAGCCATTCTGTTGTTATGTGACAGAAAGTAAAACAGGGAGGACCTCTTCAGACCCTAATGACTATGTGAAGTTTCTGAATAAATAAATAAATATATATATATATATATATATATATATATATATATATATATATATATATATATATATATATATAGATATAGATATATATATATTAAAATATATTTTAAATGAAAAGGTAAATTTCTTTTGTTTTCAGGTCAAGTGGAGTGCAGTATGTTCATATGTGACAAATTCATATGTGGATTTTTATTTAATTTTTTTTAAACATTTTTAAATGAATAATTAAGTTACCCTTACATCTATTAAAGGTGCAAGGAATGTTTTTTAATACCTTTTACTAGATGGTTACTCTACTTGACATTTTTAGAGTCATTAAATAATTTTTTTGTAGAAAATGCATTAAATGTTTAAAAAAAAATATGAAACCAACATGGCCACAAAGATTACATTTCAACAAACTTGACACTTGTGTCTTAAAATAGAATTTTTAAAGATTTCTCATTTTTATCATCCTGGACACCTTATTTTCCATTACCGATATAGTACCCAAAGTGCGTTGAGAAACTACCTTTATAGGCACCATATAAAATAATGTTATATTATTATTATTGTCTTCTCAGTCTTTAAAACAATTCACTTTACTTCATATATACTTTACATCTGTATTCTGACAGCTTTTGTTCTCTTCTTGTGCTTGTAGGTGATGATGTTGGTGTTTGTGTGTATTCTGGGTCTGATTGATGGGCATTACTTGCAGGATGAGATGGAAGAATCCCACACCAACATACTGAGACCCCCTTCAACCTTTCCAGACCGACACCCACTCCAGAAAAACCCAGAGCAGAGGCAGAGCAAAGCATCCTGGGCAGGACTGCATGGTCAGTACCCAATAGACACTGTATCTCAAAGCATATAAGGTCGTCACACTTTTTACTCCTGTAAATAATTCTTTGGAGAGGGTTGTTTTTGGAAGTCAATTTCTGTATATGCACATAATGTAAAGTCTTGGCTATAAAAAAGCTCAGAAACATTTACACCATTATTGGCCAGGAAAAATATACAGTTTATTGAACACATCCAGTAGTGGGGCATGTTTTTACAAAGGGAACCTGCTGTTGTTGACATTAGTTTGAGATGAAAACCTTTTTTTTTGAATAATGAAATACTATCTAAAGTAAAAAAAAAAAAAAAAAGTCTACCATCTAACACAACATTTCTAACATGTATGATGGCTATTGAATGGCATTTCAGCAATAAAACAATTATGGAACTAAAAAGCAAATCTAGAATCAGCAAAATGCAAGATTAATATAGGGTTTAAAATGAATAATCCTTTGATCATTACATTTGGTAACCCCCCCCCCAATCATGAATATGGTGTTACTTTTATGCCAGTATGGTTTTGCTGTGTTCACTTTTTTATCCAAAAGCTATTACAAAAACACAATGATATTGGATTTTTTTGTTTGGAGGACCGAATTCAGAATTTTAATTGAATCAGATCTTAATTGAACAATGTGTTTGAAACCATCATGGATACCTACTGCTTAAAAAAACAAGCTTTTGTTCAATTGGACTTTTCATCCAAAAACTTACTTAAATATAACCTTTTTGGCAACTGTCCCATGTGATGATAACTACCTTTCACTTAAAGGTGCAGTATGTAAGATTCAGAAACCCTTGTTATTAATGACCCCTGTGGCCGTTAAGTGAACTGCAGCCAGCTCGTGCTCGTGCACACACTCCATAGGGACGTGAGCGAGCGAGCATCCAAAACAATGACGTAACGTACAAAGAGACTGAATGTGATTCCCTGGCATCATACTGATAGATGAGGTAGCATAATTAAAATTACACAGTTATGATCATTTTACTACAAACTTTGAGACTAAACTAAAACTACGTATCAGCTAACATTGCTTACTGATACACACATACAGCTACATACTACCGAACTATACCAGATAGTTTACTGTTGCACTGCACTGTTATGTTGCACTATTGTATGTTTTGTATGTCATATGTTGTACTACGATCAAGAAACCAGCGTATTTGCTTAAATTTATTCTGTATACCTGACTTTTAGTATAAAGAGTATATCGTTGAAATTATTTGAAAGTTACGAAACAAGGTAGTTTGCAATTCTCAGTGTTAGCAGGCAAGATCAAGTTAGCTAAAATTACACAGATCAATCCTTATGGCACTATATTTCACATTATTTGTAGTTATGTAAGCTTATCTGTCCAATAAGGGGAATGCAAATTCAGGGAACAAAGGTCTCTCCAGGAATGAAATGTCCTGCCGATGTTCACTCTAGTTTTCGCTCGACCACGATCATGTTCCCGCTTAGCCAGAAGGGATTCAGTAGATAAATGTTTTTTTGTTGTTGTTGTTGTTGTTGGCTTACTCTTGAGTTTGTGTAGGAGTCGGTGTTGTGCTGGGAGCCGGATGTTTGCTGGATTCCATCTCTAAGATAATGTTACCTAGTGTTGCAGACTGTCTGTTGATGCTGTTGAATAGCGGAAGAGAAGCTATTACTGAGGCAAGGCTCTCGGGAGCGCGCATAATCGTCACATCCTTTGGATTTTCCTGGCAAAACCGACCCGCTCCCTTCACATGAAAATGAGTCTACAGGCTTTAATAGGCAACCTAGAAAGTCCGGGAAGGGCTCATTTTTTAAGTTGCGTTACAAGCCGTTCACACATTGGCAAAAAAATAAAGGCGAATATTACATGAAAATTGTTACATATTGCACCTTTAAGTTAAGAAGCCACATCCATAGTTGCAAAACCTTTTATAACAATTGGAGACTTTACGTCTGTACTCACAGTAAAATTAACCCATCAACAACACTTGCTGTTAGGTGTGATGATAGATGTGAGTGATTTCCAAATGATATGTTGTCATAAAGTGTATTTTAAAGGTTGTGTTGCAAACCATCTAGCCAATTCTGTAGCCTAATGGGTGTTCACCAAGCTGTTGTAGATGTTTCTCTTTTATAGTTCAGGAGTCTTAATGGAGATCATAGTTGTTTCGTTAAAGTATCAACTTTGTCTCAGAAGGTTCTCCTATTTTATCTGAAGTGTTTTCAAGCTTTATAGCTGTTAGATTTTCTAACGCTTTCCAGTCACACCTGTCAGAGCTTTGAATCCTTTGAATCCTTTGGGACTGATGCTTTTCATTTTCTGTCTATTCAAACAAAAGCTAAAATACTCCACAAAGCCTTAACGGGTGAAGCTAAACCAGTCGAGAGCATGTCCGGGTCACATTTCATCACAAAATTAAAAGAAAGAAATATGACTTTGTATTTTGCTTAGAGAAAACAAAGCCTATTTTTTGGATCATTTAAGATGTTTAAAATGTTTATACATCATAGCAGTATTTGTTGTACCCAAGGATGCTTTACAATGCATAGGCAAAAACAGAAATTCACATATAAAGTAATTTCAAGCATGTGAGCAAGCACACATAATCAATCAAAACACACACACATACACAAAAAAATGCATGTACAATACAAAGACAACAGATTTACGGGGAATCAGTCAGTTGAAAAACATAGTGAAAATAAATGAGTTTTTAACTGGGTCTTAAAGATCTTGAGTGGTGTAGTTTCACGGAGGTTTTGGGGCAGTATATTCCAGAGCTTAGGAGCAGCAATGCTGAAAGCCCTACCACCAACAGTAGGCAATCTAAACTTAAGTATGACAAGCAAGTTTCCAGCACTGGATCTAAGAGTGCGGATGGGATCATAAGGATGGGTTAATTCTGTCAGATATTAAGGTGTTAATCCATGAAAGGCTTTAAAGTCTAAGACAAGAATTTTAACTGTATGCGATAGGTAATAGGGAGCCAGTGCAACAGTGCAATAGGAGTGATTTGAGCTGATTTCTTGTTATGTGTGAGAACATGAGCAGCAGAGTTTTTAACAAGTGGTAAGCAGTGAAGCATTTTGCAGGTAAACCGGCAAACAGAGAGATACAGAAATCTAAACGAGAGGTCATGAAAGCATGGATGACAGTTTCAGCATCTTTAAAGCTTAGTGAAGAATGTAGGTGGGCACTTAACAAGGATTTAACAAGTTGGCTAATATGGGCCTCAAAACACAGTGTAGGGTCAAACAGTACACCCAGGTATCGTATAGTGGTTGAAGACCTAACCAGAAAACCATTTTGGATTTTGGACCAACTAACAAAATTTCAGTTTTGTCTGTGTTCAGTTTTAGAAAGTTTGCAGCCATCTAAACTAACAAGTTATGCCGATGACACGCAAATCTCTATCGCGTCCTGGTCCAAATCTGTTTTTCCACCCACTTCCATTACTGCTTGCCTCCAAGATCTTAAAGTTTAGATGGCTGCAAAATTTTGTTAGTTAAGTCCATGGTGACGGATGATCTAGCCAAGCGGAAGCATGTAGACAGGGTTGGGGAGTAACGAAATGCAAGTAACGGGAATACGTATTTAAAATACAAAATATAAGTAAATGTATTACACTACAGTTACAATTTAAATCATTGGTATTTAGAATACAGTTACATTCAAAATTTATTTTGATTACTGAAGAGATTACTTTGCATTTTATTGTCATTTGTTTCATTTAATATTTAGTCCTTTCAGATGGAAAAATTTATACATATAAATGATGTGATCCAAAGTGCATTTGAACAGCAGTGAAACACTTTCTTATGATGTGTTACATTCATACGAGCAGACAGAGAAGTAAGTATGAAGTAACTTTGGAGTACAAGAAATAGAAATAAACCTTGTGTAAACTGTCAGCTTTATGCTAAGCTAAAATGCTATTTCTAGCCATTTTACATGCACATTGTTACACCGGCAGCACCTGCTATCTCTCCTGAACGCCGCCAGAGGTCGCCATCTCCAGAGTACTAACCCTTACTTCACGAACTTTCACATAACCCTCCGTTCAGACTGATTACTCACCCACCTGTTTCACATTATCTCTGTCTATTTAAGTTCCCTGTTTACACCATTCAGTGCAAAGTCTTGTTCTGCCTAGTCTGCAATTCTGAGCGTTATTTACCATTACTATTTTCCCTGTGTTTTGACTCTTGCCTGTTCATCATATTTCCAAGCCTGCTTGTGTGTTTTTGGACCTATTACCTGTTTACTGGTTTGCCTTTCTTGGACTGTCTTCCTGTGTCCCGAACCCTTGCCTGCTTTTTGTTTACCCTTTGATTTGCTGCTTTGTTGTACTGTTTATACTTTTATTAAACTGCATATGGATCTTAACATTACTGCCTCGGTGTCTTCACAACACACATTACCAGGCATGATCATATTTTTTTTTATCAAGAAAATTCACATTGGATCATAATTTATTTTTTTCTAGTAAGACCTTTGATATTAGGGGAAAAATCATATTCTTGATAATTTTTGCATCGTTTTCCTCTAAAAATATCTAAAACTCCTTAAAACAAGATCAGTTTGATTTATCTTGTTTTAGAAACAACACTGCATAAGATATTTAGGTTTTTCATAGAATGTATTTTAACGTGTATTTTGTCTTACTGTACTGGCAGAGTTTTTATAGTCAAAACAAGTTAAAAAATCTACCAGTGCTGAAGAAGTAATCCAAATTATTTAGAATACATTACTGACCTTGAGTAATCTAATGAAATATGTTACAAATTACATTTTACAGCATGTATTTTTTAATCAGTAGTGGAAAAATTTCAAAAGTAACTCTCCCAACCCTGCATGTAGATAATAAAAAGAAGCGGAACAAGAACCGATCCTTGAGGTACACCACATGAGACAGAGACAGAGCGAGATTTGTGTTCGTTAATACTGATGTATTGTTGCCTGTCACAGAGATATGAAATTAGCCACTGAAAGGCAGTACCAGTAATACCAGTAGCAGATAGGCGAGTAAGGAGTACGGAATGGCAAACAGTATCAAAGGCTGCACTAAGGTCTAAGAGGACTAGGAGACTGAGTGCACCAGAGTCAGATGAGATAACAATAATGTCACCATTATGGGGGGGCAAAATTTGACCTGGAATTTTTTTACACATTAAAGTCACCATTTATCTTCTGAATTAGTTCTATGTTATGTCACTGTGACAGTTAGCACCTGCTTCAAGGTAAATTCCTTGCATATTCTTCTATTTTTACAGTATTTCATTCCTTACGTTCTGTGCAAATGAAGTGTCTGTGTACATAATAATGCAAAAAAAAACAACAACAAAAAAACTTGTGGAATGCAAAGTGGGTTATCTTGTGAGGACATGCACTGTACATACAGGCCCTGCATTTTCTCTTTTTAATTATATTTTGGGATCTGCTGACATTTAAAAGGGTCATGTCATATAATTATTTTAGCGTTATTTGTATTGTGCCAAAAACAATCATAATTTAGTTTTTCACAACCATTAACCTGTCTCTGACCCTAAAAATTAAATAGGTAATTTTTTGTTGCTCTGTCTAAATGCGCTCTTCAAATGTGAAATGACAAACAATGCTTCACTGCTTACTTGCGAGCTGCGGGTTTGCTGTCAAGTCCAATATAGTTTAACTGCCCCATCCTTCAATAATAGTCTCTTTGCAATGATTGGAATTTCATAACAAAGTTCAGGAGGAGCATGTTCATTTAATCCGACCAGTCACATGCCAGAGTAAGTGTATATAACCGCTGCTTACACCCATGCTGCGACGAATCCTCCAGCATCCCTCCACCACCCCAGCTCCTCCCATCTATTCAGTAATAACTCAAATCCTAATCTCAGCACACCTTTCTTATCAATTTAGTGTTCCACTTCAAATAATCTAAACCTACTCCATGCAGGTTTTGACACAGCAAGTCAAGTCTCGTGCCTCGAGCCCTTCTCCAGGGACAGTGAGCCAAACACGTTTACACTATCCTCATTGCAGGATTACATTAATTTGCAAACTACTGAATGCAACAATCTACACTCTAATGTGCCAGTCAAACTCTTATGATCAAACTGAAATGATCATGATCAAAGTTTAATTCAAAGGAAAAATTTAAGTATGCCACTTGTTTCCAACATTGCTATTCTTCAGAAGTTTATGCAGAGCAGTAGGTGATACACAAAGTCTGAAACAGTACAAGGTGTGAGAGAGTCATATGTAATTCTTATTAATTCTTTTGGTGTTTAAGAAAATGGCATCTATTCTACTTATATTACCTCACCGTGGCTGGGGGAACCAGTTTTCAGAACACCCTATAGGCATTGTTGACATTTAAATGTGGGCTGTTGTATTGATGTTTTGAATTTCTGGATTTCAGAACGAGTTTGTTTTGCAGTTTTGAGTTCTGAAAATGACAGTATGTTTTCATAGAACACCAAGCTCTTTTATCTAAAAAAACAGAAGAAAAAAAAAATAGATTCCTTATTATTTTATTAGACAACCCTTTTAATGCAGCGTTAACATGACGCCATCAGTTGAGTTATGCAATGTGGTAAACATGATCAGAATGTTTTAAAAAAAAGAATGCTTTCAGTAGATATACAGTATTTCACACACATATGTTTGTTCCCAGCTCATGCATACAATAGAATAGGAATAATCTCAGCACACTCTTCTTATCAATTTAGTGTTCCACTTCAAATAATAAAACCTACTGCTGTGCAGGTTTTGACACAGCAAATTGCTCTCTTGGAAGCTAATTACCCCAATCTTTGCCTGAAGAAAATTTTAATTCATATTCCCAGTTTCTCCTCACCTAGTGACTTGAAAATAAAAACTCTTTAAACGTGATGTAACATGTCAGGGGATGTTTTCAAAGCTGTATACTTCTGCAGCATGAGTTATACAGGATGATAACAGACAAGAGTCATGGCGATATAGTGTCCTGCAAATAACAGCAAGAATTTCACATTGGTGTGAACTCGGTTGAGAGGCATTCGCTGTTACATGATTAGCTATTGATGTGTGAACCAGGGCCACTAATGTTATCACCTTTTTAAATGTCAGTGTTACATTGCAGTGGGCGGATGTGGCTTATACAGTCAAAAAGGCTATTTTAATGCTTTAGAGACACGTGCTACCAACTGTGCTCTCTGGAAATGAGCTTTTAAAGGAATAGTTCACCCAAAAATAACATTCTATCATCATTTACTCATCTTTGTGTTGTTTCAAACATTTCTTTCTATTGGAAATACAACAGTACTGTATATCTTTTACAAAATATAAGTGAATGGGGACTGGGGTTATCAAGATTTAAAAATGACACACACACAAAAAATAACACCCCACCATATTACTTCTTGTGCGTTATATATTGATGTAGTTTGATGGGTTTGTGTGAGGAACAGACTGAAATTTACGTAATTATTCACTGAAAATATGGTGTTGTGTCAGGTTTGACGACAATGATGTTTGGTCACGAGAAAACCAATGACACTAGACGTCATTAGTCAGGTTTTGAACTTATGCGATCTGAATATCACAAAAAACTATTTGCAAATAAAGCAGCGATTCCATCCCATGTGTTTAAGAGAACAAAATCATCACTTCTGGGGAAATTGGCACAAAATGGAAATAAAAATGGAAGTTGAAGACACGGTGCGTTCTTTTATTAAATAAAAAAAATTCTCTGAACAAATTATGTATTTACATGGCTTGTTGAGGCAAAGACACGTGACTTTTTTTTATGCACATCTGTCTTTCCAGTGTAGTTTATGCGCATTTCTTCTTTTCAAATAAAAAATTAATCAAACTCAATTGAGTGTACACGTTTTTTATGTGCATTTTGGAGATTTGTTTTCGCATCTTAGTGTTTCCATCCAGCATTTTTTATGAAATATCGCACAATTTGCATACAAATATGTGGATAAAAACCCAACTACTGACATCAAACCTGACGTAATGTGAATTTTCGTCGAATAACAATTTACATTTTGGACTGTTTCTCACACAAAACTATTTTGTAGCTTTAGAAGATAACATCAAATATTTTAATGAGATCAAATACTGTATCATTGGTCCTTATGTGTCTTGTGACCGAAAGTTATTGATGTCAAGCTTGATGTGACACATCTACAGTAACAGTGGTATATTTGATTTGAGAGCTACAGCAAAGAAAGAACATTTTGGGGAATAATGACATGACATAATGACAATAATGACATGACAATATGGCTTTATAAGAGTTAGAATATAGAGCAAAAGTCATGTGGACAATTTTTATAACACTTTTATGGTGCTTTTTGTTTTTGTGGTCATTTTAGAGCTTTACAGCTTTCCCTTTCATTATATGGAAAAGATCAGCCAGGTTATTCTTCAAATATTTTGTGTGCCATGAAAAAAATAAGACTAGGGATTTTAAACAATTAAATAACAGAATTTAAATTTTTGTGCAATTTACTGTATTCCTTTAACACTTCCCATGGTCAGTGTTAATTTTCACACAGTTTTTTAATTTTATTCATGATTTTGTCTTTTGACAAATGTCCTTTAACTTTAGTCAATATTTCTTCATGCCATATTAATTAACTTTAGTCAGTTTTACTTAAATGGCATATAATTGTAATTGACAAAAAAAAAAAAAAAAAAGTTGAAGATGATATGCAAAATGTATCAAACATGTATCAAACTGTAACAGACCAAACTGATATTCAAATATTTTGAGAAATGCACTGTATAAACTACTAACAAGCATTTAAACATGCATCAGACATATTAAAGATTATTATGTATTAATATGTAAGATTAACAACATTAGAAACCTGAGCTCTTGAAAGAATAGCATAATGCATATACTGAAGTATTAGCTACCAGTATTAGAGTAATTAGAATTTACTATGTTGTGAATTTCTCACATTTAGACAGTTTCGGATATTGCGTTACGTGTAGCACATTTTTAAGGAAACGGTGCGCAAGTTAGTTTAAGTTCACCTGTTCGTTCCCTTTATTGTCTGTGCAGATGTAAGTTGTAATATTATGTTTATGTTGTGGATATAGCTGATTAATGTCACATATATAGGATGTGTTTGAGTGGATGTTTTACATTGAAACCGTCTGATTGTCACGTTGCATCTTTTTTTTTTTTTTTTGTCTCGTCTTAGTTATTTTTGACAAAATAAAAAAACACTTCATCAAGGAATATTTTTGTAAGTCGTACCGTGACGAGATTAACACTGCCCATGGTCACTTCAGTTTGCATGTTTTCTGTCTCTTTAGACTCATCCCTGGCCGAGGAGGGTGAGGGGCATCGAATCCGATGGCAGCGTTCCTCTACAAATGCCTCCAGTTCAAGGAAATCCCCTAAGAACCGCAAGGAACGTCGTAACCGGACACGAGGTCGCAGCAGCCAGGACTGTCATTTGGAGAGGAAGGAGATGAGGGTGCGTGATCTTGGGCTTGGATATGACTCAGATGAAATCGTGATTTTCAAGTACTGTGTGGGGACATGCATGAGTGCCCGCAAGAACTACGACTTGGCCCTGAAAGTGCTGACAGATAATGGCAGTGTTCCAAGCCGCAAGGTGAGCACCCATCCCTGCTGCAGACCGACACGCTTTGAGACTGTCTCGTTCATGGATGCCCAGACAAGTTGGCAGACCATCAAATGGCTTTCAGCAGCCAACTGCAGCTGTGTGGGATGACAGAGGTAGAGGAAACACAACTGGTAAAGTCAATCCAAAGCTACGCTTCAATCCAAAGAGGTTCCTTAGATGTTCCTTGGAATTACTCTGAAGGGAAACAGCGATGCTGTGCTGCTGGTGATGCCCGGATGGATGGTGCGGATGTAGCTAGTGTGGCTAGGGTGCAAACACAGTGGCTCTTGTACCATGAGGAACCACAGGAACAAGGGATGACCTGCAGGGTAGAGGTCATTTTGCCATGAACACTGGTTTTGAGACTGTAGAGGAGATGCCACCCGTTCTCTGACCTCAGCATCTCCATTAGAGAGCTGATAAACATTGATGGAGTCCTCCAGATATCTGCTCCGAACTGGAGTTTTAGAATTGAAGTAACTTGAAGGGCTACATTTCACATTTCTGCCCCTTATAAGGCATTATGAGATTTTAAGAATAACGTGGATACCATGAAGGTTCATTTTAATAGAACAGAAGGTGCTCATCATTTATGGTTTATCAAGAAACATCATGTCGAAACCAGGCACGATGCAACAAGTTTCCAGCAAATTTCCTGTACATGCTGAATGCGAAGCTGCTGCGCAACTTGACACAATTGCAGTCAATCAGAAGGCGTTTGATGTTTAGAGGGCAACAGTGCCCACCAACTTTTTCAGCAGTTTTGGTTCCAGAAGTATTTTTCCCATTCATTTTTTCATAGGAATTTCATAAAATAGTTATAAGCCATGACCCAAACCAACCAGCTCCAAGGTGAATCACAACATTACAAACTTCGATTTGAAGTAAACAAGTATTTGAAAATTAGACAAAAAGACAAAGGTACAAGACTGTGTACATAATGTTTTTCATGAGGGAATGAACTACAATCCCATGAAGCATTGCGAATGATGTTATCGTATCGGAAATTATGGAAATATATAAAACTATTTATTTAAAGTTGTTTATCATAAGTGAAGAAACAATATATTTCAATTTTATGGCAAAATATTCAAATATTTATTCATATATAAGTAGTTTGAGAGTGTACGGATAGTGACTCGATTGCATAATTCGCAGTTTGTCATGGGAATGGGCGGTCGCTGCAGAGCTCTTTTTGCCTGCTTTGCAACGACTCTCTGATTGGTGGATTTTTCCCCTAAGGATCATGGCTTGGACTGCTCTTAGTCTGGAATTCTGCTATTAAACATGAATTAAAAAAAAAAAATGAGAAAAAGTTGAGATAACACAGATTAATGGCTTTAACAGAAGTATATAGCATTGATTAACAACCTCGGAGCTCACAGTAGGTCTGTCTTTAAAGATTTATAAGTTACTGTTAAAAATTAGTTTGTCTATGAAGAAAATTCATGAGATTTAACTCCCGGCTGTTGCTCTCTTGATACAGCTATGTGAGCAGGATTTTGGACCAATAAGATTCTACTTTGGGTGGGGCTACTGACAGAATGTTCTGTCACTCATCAGAGTTGCAGCTGGTTAGGACACAAATGCAGATTTACATGGAAGACATTTTTTTGATTGTTGTTTTATTGCGTCACGCCAAGTTAGGACTTGGTGTGAATGTCACAACCTTTTTCTGTATTACACACTAACACAAACACACACATACCCAACTAGCCAGAAAACTAAATGTTGAAAAAAAAAATTTGTTAACTATCTAAACTTAATATAAAACTGAAACTAAACTAAACCAAAACCTATATGCAAAACAGCTAAAATAAATAAAAATAAAAATAACCATAATTAATGTAATGTAACCATAAATAATGTATATATAGTATGTATACATTGTATATACAATATATTTATACAGTATATATATATATATATATATATATATATACTGTATACAACTTTATCCAAAAAACTTTAGTGTTTAGTTTAAAAAGTAATTAAGATAGTTGACGTTTGGCTCCAAAAGACAATTTGGATTGCGCGAGATGAACAACAGTTTGTGTCTCAAAAATTTCCAATAGAAAACATTTTCAAATTCTTTTTAAAAAGTTGATCCCCCTTGAAAGTATATTTTGTATCCTGGTCTATCCTGACTTAAATCCATAGCACTGTAGTGTACCGCTTGAACAAACTGTATGTTCTTACAGAGAAAATGTCAACTGTTTTCATATTATGTTTTCTAGTATTAAGTTCGATGATATACCAAAGCACAGATTACCTCAGGTAGGGAAAGAAGGCAACGGTAATCCAGATGTGCCTGGAATTTAAACCCGTGTGATAAACAAAGAATAGATTTCCTCTTTGAAATGTGGTACTGTTTGTTTACACCTCTGTAATCTAAATTGTTCCATTGGGAAGGTCACTCGTCTATTCCGTTTCTCACTGTTACTGATTTATTCACATGATTTACGTGAATTTTTACGCTTATATAACTTGTAGTTTTCTCAGAGACACTATTACTACCTGTTTACTATACCACGATTATACCCTAACTCATTAGTGAATCTCAAGAAACCTGTCAAGATCATGTCCCAGTCATATTTCAACCCACTGTGCAGGATTTTGTTTCTTGTTTATTAACCCAAAATAAGAAGAAAGGAATTAAAAATTATACTTAAAGAAAATAAGGCCTATTTATTTATTTTTTATTTTTGGCACAGTTGCGTTGTTTTGTATCGTGACAATATTTTCATGACATTTAAGCACTCCCCATTCTTATAACTATAATGCAATAATAATAATAATAATAATTAAAAATATTATTGAATTTGTAAAGTATTTATACATCATGGTAGTTTTTGTTGTATTTCCTTTCATTTCTGCTGATTTAAATGATAAAAATCATTGTACTACAGTGTTGTTAAAGGAGTATTCCGGGTTCAATACAAGTTAAGCTCAATCTCCAGCGTTTGTGGCATAATGTTGATTTCCACAAAAAATTATTTTGACTCGTCCCTAGTCAAAGCAAAAATCAAGGTTACAGTGAGGCACTTACAATGAAAGTGAATGGGGCAAATTTTTGAAAGGTTTAAAGGCAGAAATATTACGTTTTATAATTTTATAAAAGCACTTACATTAATTCTTCTGTTAAAACGTATGTAATATTTGTGCTGTAAAGTTGTTTAAATTGTAATTTTTACAGTAATTTTAGGGTTTTAGGTTTGTTGACATTACATCGTCATGGTTACGAAGTTGTAAAATTAGCAATAACAGAAAAGGCTAGTAAGTGATTTTATCACACTAAAATCATGTTTACATGTCTTGTGGCTATACTTTTGAAAAAGTGAGTATTTTAACGATCAAAAATTAGACCCCATTCACTTCCATTGTAAGTGTCTCACTGTAACCCAGATTTTTGCTTTTTTTAAAGAAAAGGAGGGGCAAGTCAAAATTAATTTTTGTGGTAATCAATATTATGCCACAAATGCTGCTGATTTAGCTTAACTTTTGAAACCGGAATATTCCTTTAACCATACTATCAGTTAGTAAATTTACAACAATGAGAATCACCATTGAGAATAATGGTAATTGCAAAATTATTTACATATTATAAATATATATATTGGATGCATTACGATAATAAGAATTTAGGGAGAAAATTTGCTCAGTTGCTTAAAAATGATTGAGTGATAATAAAAATCAGAAGAGAATTTCTTCACAAAGGTCCCCCCCCCCCCCCTGTGTATATTTGGATATTAATCAGAGTAATTGAAAACATTATTCAACAGATTTTATTTTGAATTCTTTATCTTTTTATTTTTATTTTCTTGCAGTGTTTTGTTCTCTGTTCTGTGTCTGATAATAATAGATTAACTGTTGTGCTCTTTTCCCAACATTTGAATAATGTCAGTCAGGGCAATTCTTTATTCATTATATAATTTCTTTATTAAGACACCTCTCACTTTTATATCAAAAGCAATAATGTTGTGTGATAATGTGGGACGTTTTGGTCAGTTTTGAGTGTTGATCCATTGAGAACTGAGTAAACAGGATTTTATTGTTTGTGGCTGTAGTCTCGAACTGCTAATTTTGTTTTCCAGCGACAAAGTGAATTATTTTCCTTAAGGATCCTTTTGAAATATGACATCACTTAACCCTTTGGATGCTATGCATCCCCAGCTTTATTTAAGGGAAATTACTACTATTGTTTGATGTATGTATTTATTATAGTGTTTTTGTGTACATGTTATTATAATTATATTTTTTATTATTTATAAAGTGTACAAACCTGGAATTTATTGCACAGATTTTATACAAATGATGCATTTAAAGAAAAATACAGTGCACACTTTGCGTGACCCAACTGTTTAACTTTGTTTTGCTTTGCACCAACATGCACATAAGACTTAAAGGAAAAGTTCACCCCTAAAATGAAAAATCTCTCATCATTTACTCACCTTCATGCCATTCCAGATGTGCATGACTTTCTGTCTTCTGCTGAACACTAACAAAGATTTTTAGAAGAATATTTCAGCTCTGTAGGTCCGTACAATGCAAGTGAATGGTGGCCAGAAATTTGAAGCTCATAAAGCAGATAAAGGCAGCAGAAAAGTAATGCATAAGACTCCAGTGGTTAAATATTGAGCTGAAATATTCTTTTGCAATCCTTGTTTGTGTTCTGCAGAAGAAAGAAAGTCATACACTTCTGGGATGGCATGAGGGTGAGTAAATGATGAGAGAATTTTCATTTTGGGGTGAACTATCCCTTTCATGTTTATTTGATTTTCTGGCAAAGAGTCATAACTGTTTAGATTGTATTTCAAGTAATTGATTCAGCTAAAGCAATTAACATAAATGTATGACACACTGTTTATTTTACATGGTTAGAAAAACCATATGCCTTATACAGGTAAAAATGCCCTGAAAATCATTTTCAGGGGGGCAAATATTGCCCTTTAATAAAAAAAAAGTTACAAAAAGTTAATTTCTGACACAGATTAATAGGCCTGTAAAACTCCATGGTTCATGTCTTTCACTCTTAATCTCAGATAGACAGCCGTTTGTGGTGTATCGGAAGTGAGAGACTAACACACAATTCTGCACATCTTTGTAAACTAACACACTGGTTCGGTTTTGTTTTCTGGTTCAGATATGATCAACCTCTGATCTGATAAGATAAGAGACCTTAAAGCACAGCAGTGTGGAGAGAGCCATGTGAAGTTTGTACATATACGTGTTCCTGCAGTGTGTCTGAATCCACAACACTGCACTGTTTACACTAAACAAACAGACTGAAGCCAACCGCATCTGATTACGATCATCCTCGCTCACTGTTAACAGCACAGGTGGCTGTGTTTGGACTCTGTGTAATATAACAAAAAAAGTGAGTGAAAGTATGAAATGTCAACTCATATAGTGAAAGATGTGTTTCATGTTCTCCAGGGCACCATCCTTTCAAAATGCTAAACATTTCTCATTCTCATTCTTTTACATAAACGAGAAGATGACTAGTTTGTAATTTACAATACCTCACTCAAGAGTCTCAAAATGTAAACGCTGAGTGAGGGAACTAATGACAAACTTCCAATCAAACTTCCCTGACTTGTTCCGTCTTCAGGAGTTGATTGACTTCAGTAACAACAGCAATTTATAGCTGTACTGTGCCATCTGGTGGCCGGTTTGTGAAATTGACTTCACAGATTTGATAAGTTAATAAAGTGACCTTGAAGGAAAATTTCTCCCCAAAAATGAAAATTCTCTCATCATTCACTCACACTCGTGGCTTCCCAGATGTGTATGAATTTATTTCTTCTGCGGAGCACAAACAAAGATTTTTTGTCTCAGCTCTGTAAATCCATTCAATGGAAGAGAATGTGTGCAAAAACTTTGAAGCTCCAAAAAGCAGGTAAAGGCAGCATAAATGTCTCCAGTGGTTAAACCCTTGTCTTCTGAAGCAATATGACAGATGTGGGTGAGAAATAGATTAATATTTAAGTCCTTTTTCACTATCAATCTCCACTTTCACTTTCTTCTTCTTTTGTGTTTAGCGATTCACATTCTTTGTGCATATTGCCACCTATTGGGAAGGGAGGAGAATTTATAATAAAAAAGGACTTGAACATTGATCTATTTCTCACCCTCACTTATCAAATCACTGCTGAAGACATGGATTTAACCACTGGAGTTGTATGGATTACTTTTATGTTGCCTTTATGTGCTTTTTGGAGCTTCAAAGTTTTGGTGCCCATTCACTTGCATTTTATGGACCTAAAGAGCTGAGATATTCTTCTAAAAATCTTTTTGTGTATTCTGCAGAAGAAAGAAAGTCATACACATCTGGGATGGCATGAGGGAGAGTAAATCATGAGAGAATGTTCATTTTTGGGTGAACTGTCCTTTTAAAGATGTTTAAAAGGCTCATTGCTCCACTGTAGTCTCTAATAGTAAATCCAATGGGAATGAATGATTACTTTAGTCCTTTGCAGCTGTAAAGACAATAAATTCTAGAGAAACCTTAGAAGCATGAAGCATCTGAGAATGGAATGTATAGAAAAATGTTAAGCAAATATAATCAAATTAAAGTAGCAGTCAGAAAAGTAAGCTATATCTATATATCTATCTATCTATCTATCTATCTATCTATCTATATATATCTATCTATATATATATATATATATATATATATATATATATATATATATATATATATATATTTATCTATCTATCTATCTATCTATCTATATATATATATATATATACACACACACACACACACACACAAACACACTTTGGAATAATGTACAGATTATGCTCTTATGGAAAGTAATTGGTACTTTTATTCACCAAAGTGGCATCCAACTGATCACAATGTATAGTCAGGACATTAATAATGTGAAAAATTACTATTACAATTTTCTTTTTAAATTCAGAACTTCTTAAATTGCTTCAAAGAGTTCTCATCAAAAAATCCCATCACCTAGGGACAGCGGATTCAGACCTTCTCTATGGGGGTAGGTGGGATCGCCACATCTATTTCATAGTTCCCTCTTCCTGCCATTGGAGGGGGGTGGGGGAGGACTCTGTTTGAGTGTCATTGGGCCCATTCCCTCAAGGGTTAGAAGCTTTCACCCCTTCTGTGACATTGCGAGCCTCATGTGATAAGATTCAGTCTCCTTGTCGTGGAGGTAGTGGAGGGAAGTGTTTCATCTTCAAGTTTAAAAATTCTTCAGTCCCAGCTGATACTGCCGCAGCAGTCCTTGCTCAAGTTTGATACTGCCGCAGCAGTGCCCTGCTCGAATGTAATTGTAATCATCATGTTTTCTAACTAACCTTTGCTTCCCTTAAAAGTGTGTACAAATGTAACTGCCATGTTTTTCTAACTAACATTTAGCTTCCCTTACAGGTACACTGGTGGCCAAAAGTTTGGAATAATGTATAGATTTTGCTCTTATGGAAAGATATTGTTACTTTTATTCACCAAAGTGGCATTCAACTGATCACAATGTATAGTCAGGACATTAATAACATGAAAAATTACTATTACTATATGAAAAAAAATTTCAGAACTTTTTAAACTACTTCAAAGAGTTCTCATCAAAAAATCCTCCATGTGCAGCAATGACAGCTTTGCAGATCCTTGGCATTCTAGCTGTCAGTTTGACCAGATACTCAGGTGAGATTTCACCCCACACTTCCTGTAGCACTTGCCATAGATGTGGCTGTTTTGTCGGGCACTTCTCATGCACTGTACAGTCTATCTGATCCCACAAAAGCACAATGGGGTTAAGATCCACAACGCTCTTTTCCAATTATCTGTTGTCCAATGTCTGTGTTTCTTTGCCCACTCTAATTTTTTTTTTTTCTGTTTCAAAAGTGGCTTTTTATTTGCAATTCTTCCCATAAGGCCTGCACCCCTGAGTCTTATCTTTACTGTTGTACATGAAACCAATGTTGAGCAGGTAGAATTCAATGAAGCTGTCAGCTGAGGACATGTGAGATGTCTAATTCTCAAACTAGAGACTCTGATGTGCTTATCCTCTTGTTTAGGTGTACATCTGGCCTTCCACATCTCTTTCTATCCTTGTTAGAGCCAGTTGTCCTTTGTCTTTGAAGACTATAGTGTACACCTTTGTATGAAATCTTCAAAACAATAATTGACTGACGAGTTCCAAGAGAAAGTTGTTTCTTTTTTGCCATTTTTGACCTAATATTGACCTTAAGACATGCCAGTCTACTGCATACTGTGGCAACTCAAAAACAAACACAAAGACAATGTTAAGCTTCATTTAATGAACCAAATATATTTCAACTGTGTCTGATATAATGACAAGTGATTTTCTAGTACCAAATTAGCAATTTAGCATGATTACTCAAGGATAAGGTGCTGGAATGGGGCCTGTCTAGATCTGATCAAAAATTACTTTTTTATATATAACAGCAATGTAATCCAATTGAAATAAATAAAGTCATTTATTTATTTATAATGTATACAAATTCCTAATATTTATTTAATACTTTTAATTGAAATTTTTGTTTTTTGCCAACAGTAAAAGACAGCCCCAGAACTAAGCTATGGAGGCTTCTTTGGACAAACCAAAGGATATTTTCCAAAATAGATATTCATTATTATTCATAATTAATAGTAACTTATAATAACTTATTTAAATGATAATTAATCAATAACAAAATATTTATTTATTTAGGTTTTGTTAATGTTTTGTCATGTAATTATTCTGGGCTAAATCTTGAAATCAGCTAAACATATAACAAGCTATAGGCCTGTTCTTTATAACTTTAAGCTTTATATTCTTCTTTTGGTGCCATTGGTGACCTAAAATGTTTTGGCAAATACCATCATGTAATAAAAATGAAAATATGTTATAATTAAACAAACATTATACTGGCTTCCTGTCAATTCTTCCTTTCCACGTTGTCAGCTATGTCAGAACGTCATTTTTTAAACGCATAAAGTGCAGTTTGACCCTTCCCGCTCGCCTTAGAGGGGTGTATTCAAATCAACGCGCGGGATTATGAAATACACTATGCGTGTGTTTAATAACTAGAGCTTTGTTTTCATTTGTAATAAAAAATAAAATAAAAAATGGTTTAAATTAAAAAACTGCGATTCGTTTAAAACGCCTGTTTTGGTGTTTGAATTTCGCTTAACCAAGGATTCTAGTGCATGACGCTGAGCGCGCTGATTTGCAAATGAAGAAGAGAAATTAAGATTTGACAGAGAGAGATTAGCAAATGCACAAATTTGTTTAGGTATTTCAATTAAATGAGTTTCCTCATCCAGAATGGTAGGTTGCAGTATTAGTCTTCAAACGTGGCATAAAAGTAGATGCATGTGAGTTTGCATAGAAAACAACCTGTTTTTTTTTTAAATTTTTTTAATGTTTTTATTATGAATTACACCAGAGGAGAAGTCTAGCACCCAGTCAGGTGGCCAAAAGGAAACAAGGAGCCGATTCAGATGATGAAGACTGGGACCCTGACATTGTGAGTTTTTAATAGTTTTTACATTTAATACAGCTATTAAATTTAACCTGATGCATTTTTTAAATCTATTTTCATTCATTCAGGGTGTGATGATACATTTTAACCATTATAGTTACCTTTTTATCCTTAGTCATAATTCTGTATGACAGTCCTTTTCATAGCATGTATATGGCTTTTATGTGTTTTTTTTTATTTAAGACTAATTTAAAATGGAAGATAAAAGTGGAAAAGCTTCAAGTACCTTTGGAATATTTACCTTTCTTTTCGGTTGCAGAAGACTAATTTGTAACTCTCTCAAACTGCATCATTAAAAAAAAAAAAAAAAGATTAGGAATGATTATGTTCTTATTTTGAATGAAAAAGAAACATTATTTGTTAGCTTTGTGATTTAAAGGGATAGTTCACCCAAAAATTAAAATTCTCTCATCATTTACTCACCCTCAGGCCTTTTTTCTTCTGCAGAACACAAATGAAGATTTTTAGAAGAATATCTCAGCTCTATTGGTTTATACAATGCAAGTGAATGGTGACCAGAACTTTGAAGCTCCAAAAAGCATAAAGGCAGCAAGAAAGTAATCCATTACAACTCCAGTAGTTTAATCCATGTCTTCAGATGTGATATGGTAAGTGTGGGTGAGAAACAGGTAAATATTTAAGTCCTTTTTTAAAAATATATATATATTTTTTTACTATAAATCTCCACATTCATGTTCTTTTGTATTTAGGGATTCACATTCTTCGTGCATATCATCACCTTCTGGTCAGGGCTGGTTAAAGGTGGAGATTTATAGTAATAAAGCAGGGTTCCCACGCGCCCTGGAAAACCTGAAAAACCTGGAATTTTGCAATGCAGTTTTCCAGTCATGGAAAAGTAATGGAAAATGAAATAATTTCCTAAATGTCCTGGAAAATAATTATTTGTCCTGGAAAATATTTTAGTATAATAAAACTGGTTTACTGTGTCGCTAACAATGTTTTTGTGACATGTACAAAAACATGGTAATGATTGGGATTCAGGATAGGTGTCAAATGCACAAATTTGCATTGCTTTGTCACTGCTGGCGACTGCGCATTGTGAAGCAACGTCAGCGGTTGATTGTCCTGTCAGGTACATTCTCTGCCCATCTGCTGTCTTCTCTGCTTTGCTCTGACAAAATAGTTTAAATATTGATAAAGTGCAAAATATGATTTTTTTTGTTCCAACATTGCTGTTGTGTTAATGACAAAAACATCTTGTTGTACATTTTAGACAATGAAGGTCGTAATGCTGATTTAAAAAAAAAAAAAATGAATTCACACCCCGAGGTGGTAGCATGGAGGGTGATGCAGCCTTTACACATGTGAATTCATTTTTAATAATTTAACAATCGGACACTGTTTATACCGCAGTTACCACATTTCCGCAATGTCGAAAACCTGGACAGAATCACTTAATCCAGTAAAAATTAGCATTAGCTCTAAATTGTGGTATCTCATGAAATTTGACATAATTAGGATGAAAATGAATGTTCGAATGCATATTTAATCAAATAAAAATCATGATATGTCCTAGTGTGATTATTAAAGCGCAAAAGGGTAAGATTTGATTAAATAAATAATCTGCATGTGCTGCGTGCTTCAAAATGAATGTTTGAAGCCGGCAGCTCAAACACTGACAACACAGAGTCATGAGCATCACGTGCACTGTGTGTGTGGTAAATGCAGGGCTTTACTGTGCGACGGTTTTGCTCGCATTTGCGATTTAATAAAAAATATAACGAGCAAATAGAAATCTTAACCCATTTGCACATGTGCAACAAGTTTTAGCCATTGGAAATTCCACAAATGACGGCTATTAACAGCATTGCAACAAAGAAAATTTAAAATAAGTCTGATGTCGACTATGCTATTGCGAAATCTCAAAAGCTCGAACTGCAGCACATGACCTTGGACAAGTTTTCAGGGTCAAGAGAATGTTTCCTCTGTGCCACAATAACCACAAGATACATCATGACCTCTCGTGTGATTTTGCTTAAATATATCACCTGATGGGTACATCAAATGTCCTGGAAAATTGTGCCGTGAAAAGAATGGGAACCCTGTAAAGGACTTTATTAAACTGTTTCTCACCCACATTTATCATAACACTTTTGAAGACATCGATTTAACCACTGGAGTCGTATGGGTTACTTTTATGCTGCCTTTATGTGCTTTTTGGAGCTTAAAAGGTTTGGTACCCATTCACTTGCATTATATGGACCTACAGAGCTAAGATATTCTTCTAAAAATCTTTGTGTTCAGCAGAAGAAAGTCATACACATATTGGATGGTATGAGGGTGAGTAAATGATGCGAGAATTTTATTTTTTGGGTGAACTATCACTTTAATAATTCATGCATCAAACGCTGTTGAAGTATCATCATGAACATATAATCATAAATATACGATGTGATGGACTGTATTCACTCTTGCAGGCATCAGATAGGAAGAGAGACTGCCGAGAAAACTACATCTCTCCTTACAGAAAACCCCTGACACAACTCGCAAACAGACCCGTGTGCGTGGATGGAAACGAGCATGTGAGTTGTTTTAAAAAACCGAATACACTTCAGTTAAAAAATCTATGTGAAATGCTGTTTGCGATTTACTTCCATAATGCATTTTCGGATTAAAAGAATATTCAAAGGAAAAATAGAGCAAGACATGATTTTATCCATTGGTAATTAACTGGAACATGAAATGTGGGTGTTGCATATCAGAATGGAGTAAGGTTGATTTTGAATTAATGTTGACTTTAAATAGGAATTCACATGTAAATTTAATGCAAGTAAAATCTTTATTAGTATTTGCGTCTCCCTTAGATTTGAATGTATAAGCTGAAATATGGTAATTGACTGACTGATTAATTGTGTCTTGTACAGGAAGCCTTCATTCGCAAGATCTTGTCAAAGCCATTCAAGGTTCCCATCCCAAATTATACTGGTAAACACAGAACT
This sequence comes from Myxocyprinus asiaticus, assembly GCF_019703515.2. NCBI lineage: Eukaryota > Metazoa > Chordata > Actinopteri > Cypriniformes > Catostomidae > Myxocyprinus > Myxocyprinus asiaticus. Next base: position 11,999,392 of record NC_059355.1, on the reverse strand, counting down.
TTGTTATATTCATGGATGCTCTAATGATCTTGGCTTGGCAAATTATAATTTGCTGGTTTAAGAATGGATCATTCTCTACTTTGTGTGATGGTTATAAAGATGCATGCGTTGTGTGTGTTTAGGCTTGTTGGGTCTGCGGGCTCTGGGTCTGAGGCGGGCCGGTGTGAGGAAAGCCCTTCATGACCCGTTTGAAGATGGAGCTTTGATTCTGTTTGAACCGCCTGCTGTCAGCGCTCATGAGCTCATCAAAGCAGACAAGTTGGTGACATTCTGATGATTATCATTTGTATTTCTCAACAGGGTTCCCGTGGATCCTTAAAGTCTTAAAATGTCTTGAATTCAGTTTTCCAAAATGCAAGGTCATAAAAAGTCTTGAATATCTTAAATGATACAACAAAAGTCTTAATTTTTATTTAAAGAGGTCTTAAATTTGTGGGGGAAAGATAGGAATCATGATATGACCTAATGTGATTATCAAACTTCAAAAGAATACGATTTAATTACTGATTAACAATTTTTTTATTGATTCACATATTAAACACAGAAAAACAAAACATATATACACAGAATCAACAATTAACCCCCACTATTACCCCTCCCAATCCCCAACCCACAACCCCACCCTGGCCCCCAACAACATCCCAGTGGTCATACATGATTATAGACACACACAAAAAACAAATATAATGATCACACATATTGACAACTACACCTCTCTCTCTCCACTGCCCCTCACCGAGAGCCCTCCAGAAATGCCAGATATCTGCCCCATTTCCCCACAAACAAGTCCAATTTCCCCAGTCTTCTAAATTACCCTTCTTCAAAGGCCGCCACCCTCCCCATCTCCGAGCATCACTCCTGAAATGAGTACGCTCCAGTCGACCTCCATCCCCTTAAAACTATCTGTCTGGGGATCATGACACTGGTTAGGACCCAACTCTTTGTGTCTATTCTCTACATCGATGACTGCCCCATCGCCCAAAATACAGAGTCTGGGGCAAAATGAAACCCAAGTGCCCAATATGTCACACACAAAACTCTAAACCTTCAACCAGAATTCTTGGATCTTAACACACCACCAAAAGACATGGGTTGTGTCTCCATCCTCTGACTGGCATTGCCAGCAGGTGGGTGTGTCTTTAAGACCAAGCCTATACAATCTAGAGGGGTCCAATAGAATCGATGTAAAATCTTGAATTGCATAAGGTGCACCCTTGCATCTCTAGATGCAGACTTGACGTTTTTTAGAATCCTAGCCCACACTTCCTCCTCCAACACCAAGTTTAAATCTTTCTCCCATAGTCTCTTGATAGAAGTTAAAGCTCTGTCCCCCAGACTCTGAATTAGCAGGGAGTAATACACTGATGCCTCATGACCTTTTCCAAAAGCAGTAATCACCTCTCCCAGAGTATCTGCTGATTTAGGAGGAGTGTGCAACTCCCAAAAACAATACAGAGCAGGTGGCGCAGCTGTAAATGCATATAAAACTGAGATCTGGGAATCCCAAAATGTTGAACCAAATTTTTAAAAGATCTCAACACTCCACTCTCATATAGGTCACCGAGTGTGGTAACCCCCCTCACAATCCACTCTGACCAGCAGAAAGGGGACTTATTAATACATAATTTAGGGTTCAGCCATATGCTTGAGGCAACATTTAAATAAATGTCCGAATTAAACACACTGGACACTTTTGACCATACCGAGTGCAAATGCGAGATAAAGGGGTGTAGCTTCTCCGATTAGTTTGATAGAAAGGCTTTGCAATGGCAAAATAGGGGCAAGAACTTTGTTCAATACAAAACCAGGGAGGAGCTCTCTCAGGTGGAAGCGACCAATGAGCCAAATGTTCGAGACCGAATGCATAATAATAAAACGAAATCTTGGGTAGGCCTAGCCCACATTTGTCAATCGGCCTATGTAACTTATTAAAATGCAATCTAGGACGCTTACCTTTCCAGATGAAGGACTTCACTATGCTATCAAATTGCTTGAAATAAGAGAGGGGGACATCTACAGGGAGAGACTGTAGCAGGTAGTTACATTTTGGAATACAATTCATTTTAATAACATTAACCTTCCCAATCATAGATAAATGTAATTAAGTCCACCTGCCCACATTGCTCAAACCTTTTTATTAAGGGGTCAGAATGAACAAAATCAGACAAATTTGCTGGGAATAAAATGCCCAAATACTTAATGCCCTTTTTGGGCTACTGGAAGGTGCCCGGCTGGAAAGCTGTGGCTGGGCAGTAGGCTGTCAGAGCCAAAGCTTCGGATTTAGATCAATTGACTCTATATCCTGAAAACTTAGAAAAGGAATTAATAATTCTGTGGAGGCAAGGCATAGATCTAATGGGGTCGGAGACAAATAATAAAATATAATTTTATGCGCCATACCTCCCGCCACCACCCCTGGAAAATCATCATCCTTTCTTATCATGGCTGCTAATGGTTCCAGGGCAAGACAGAACAATAATGGGGAAAGAGGGCAACCCTGCTGGGTGCCCCTATTCAGAGTAAAATAATCTGAAATTAATCCATTTGTTTGTACCGCCGCTACAGGGTGTCTATAAAGTAACTTAATTCATCCAATAAAAGTATTCCCGAACCTGTATGTTTCCAAAATCTTAAAGATAATCCCATTCTACCATATCAAACGCCTTTTCGGCGTCAAGTGAGATGGCAGCGACCGGAGTCTGATCATTCGCCACTGACCACGTGATATTGATGTAACGCCTAATGTTATCAGAACATCTGTGCCGAATAAAACCCACCAGATCTATGTGTATAAGGGATGTCAATACTTAATCGGATAGCCAGAATTTTTGACAATATTTTTACGTCTAGCTGGTTCATGGAAATTGGACGGTAACTCTTACACTTGCTTGGATCTTTGTCCTTTTTAAGAAAAATCAGACTGATCCAGGCTTGTGTCATTGTTGGCGGAAGCTTTCCATTCTTTAATGTTTCCGTATAAACTTCTAACAAAAGTGGAGCCAGTTTTGTAGCATAAGATCTAAAAAAAATTCAGCGGCAAAGCCATCTGGCCCCAGAGCCTTGCTTGTAGGCAAGGCCTTAATTACCTCGTCAAGCTCCTCCAAGGTTATCTCAGAATCAAGATAATTGTTTTGCTCGGTCGTCAGTTTAGGGAGTTCTAATGGTTCCACAAAGTTTCTAATATCTTCCTCAGTAGATGAAGATGTGGAACTATAAAGATCAAGATAGAATTCTTTAAAAGCATTATTAATATCAATGGCTGAGGTAAAAATGTCATCACCAGCAGATTTCACTGAGGGAATGGTAGAAAAAGACTCTCTCTGCTTTATATATTTAGCCAAAAGTTTCCTTGCTTTGTCCCCTCAAAGTATGACTGTCTTGCCCTGAATAGCCAAAACTCCACCTTCTGTGACAAAATAGTATAATATCTGTATTTCAATCGGGTCAATTCTCTGAGGCCATCAGACGACATTCGTCGCTTCAGCTCTGCCTCTGCACTTTTAATATTCCCTTCCAACTCCATGAGTTCTCGTGCTTTGGAATATTATTATTTATTTTTAAAATTTTTTCCCCTTTTTCTCCCAATTTGGAATGCCCAATTCCCAGTCTTCGTGGTCACGTAGTGATTCGCCTCAGTCCGGGTGGCGGAGGACGAATCCCAGTTGCCTCCGCATCTGAGACCGTAAACCCACGCATCTTATCACGTGGCTTGTTGAGCGCGTTGCCACGGAGACATAGCGTGTGTGGAGGCTACACACCATCCACTGCGGCAACCACACTCAACTCACCATGTGTCCCACCGAGAATGAACCACATTATAGTGACCACGAGGACTTTACCCTGTGTGACTCTACCCTCCCTAGCAACCGGGCCAATTTGGTTGCTTAGGAGACCTGGCTGGAGTCACTCAGCACGCCCTGGAATTCGAACTAGCAAGCTAGCAAACTCCAGGGGTGGTAGCCAGCGTATTTTACCACTGAGCTACCCAGGCCCCCAGTGCTTTGCATTTTTTGATGAATGAGGCATACTGTATGATCCGACCCCTAAGAACCGCCTTAAGTGCCTCCCAAGCCACGCCCACAGAGGATACTGAGGACCAGTTTGTCTCCAACATTGATTTTAGCCTTTAACATTTGTTGGAATTCAGGATTTTGCAAAAGGGATACATGTTCAAAATCAAAAGGTATTTTCTCCATATGTGCAACATCTCTAAACCCACCAGGGTGTGATCTGAGAATAAGATGTTTCCAATTGAGGAATCAACAACAGATAAAATGAGGGACTTGGATATAAAAAAAAATCTATTCTAGATAAGTCTTATGGACTGATGAAAAGAATGTATAGCCCCTACCAGATGGGTTCAAAAGTCTCCAAATATTTGTAAGACCAAGATTTTTACACATCCTGTGAAGCGTCAGTGTTGCACTAGGGGGCTTACACATTTTTGCTTCACTATTATCAAGGACTGAGTCCATCAATAGATTTAAGTCTCCTCCCAATATTATATCATGAGGGGTGCCAGCGGCTTGCAACATCCCTTCAAGATCTATAAAAAGGCCCGGATCATCAGCGTTAGGTGCGTAAATATTAGCCAAAATCAACCTTTTTCCCTGAATTTCTGCTAAAACAATAATGACTCTTCCTAATTTATCTTTACTTTGTTTGAGACATTTGAATTGTAGATGTTTACTTATCAATGTAATGACTCCCCTGCTCTTATTTAAGCCACCACTAAAGAAAACCTGCCCACATCTTCCCAAATTTTTCAGCTTTCTGCGGGGAAAGATGCGTTTTTTGAAGAAACACCATCACATTTCTTACGTTTAAGAAATAACCTTCCTTCTTTTTATGGGGTGCCCCAACCCATTCATATTCCACGTGGAGAGAGACAATCCACTCATACTAACATTTGACATTTTGACATATAAGAAAAAATAAATTGTGTGTCAAAAACTAAATTATAAAGACCACATTCCAACATTAGTGCAGCAATCAAACCCTGAACTTCTCCAGAACCAGAAAAACGTTCGCATTAACACCGCACATGACAGCGCCAACCGGCGTCCATCCATCTAAACTCAAACAGTCCATGTACGCCTACGAGAGCCCCTGCGACAACTTTGCCGTTGGATTGCTCAAGTTCGGCGTTTCTATACAAATTTTGTGAGACAGAATTACATAACAGAAGAAAATCTATTAAACAAACTACAGCCAATAGGCGGGACAAGCACAAAGAACATGTAGATTCATCCACGCATCAGTCCCGAAGGTGTGTTCCTCCATAAAACAAGCTTCAGCCGCTAGCAGAACCAGCACAAAAAGAAACAAAAAAGGTGCCCTGTTTCCTCAGACGGTCAAGTGAATGTTCAGTAAGTCAGGCCCACTCGGCTGCAACGTATCACACAATGACTTACTCACTCCATTGACTTTATGAAGGACAATGCTTGTTGGGGACATGTAAATACTTTGCGGCCATCCTTAGCATCTATTCTCAGTTTGGCCGGGAACATCAGTGCAAAAGTGACCTTCCGTTGATGTAAGAGTTTTTTGCATTCCTTGAATCGATCACGTTTCTCTCTTGTCAAATTCGCAAAGTCTGGGAACAAGAAAATGTTGTGGTTCTTCCAAGAAAGCCTTCCTTTACTCCTCGCCTCACGTAACACAAGATCTTTATCGGATGATTTCAGAAATTTGGCCAGAATTGATTGGGCCTGTATCCCTCAGGGGATCGCCGAGCCGGAACTCTGAGCTCGCTTGATTTCCAGTTTATGGCCTGTTATGTCGAGCAGACTCGGAAGGAGTCCGTCCAGAAATTCCACTATATTCTGACCCTCTGCTCGCTCAGGAATTCCAACAATTCGAACATTATTCCGCCGGTTACGATTCTCCATATCTTCCAACTTTTCTCAAAGTCTGCCTTGGTGGCTAGCGGATTAGCAGATAATTCCCTCTCCGATGACTGCAGATAATCGATCCGTTTCTCAACATCCGCAACTCTTGTAACCATCTCAGTGAATTTCGTCTCCATGGCAGTGATCGATCTACCTATTACAGCAAGCTCCTCCAAGTCAGCAACGACCTTCGTCAGCATTGTAAGTTCATCGATTGTCGCCGAATTTCCTTCACCTCACCGGTCAAATCGACTCCCGGGTTTGCAGTCTGCTGCTCGGGGGCTTCAGCTTGAGCACGTAAGTGTTTTAATGTCTCCAGAGCCCGAGGATTTTGTATTCTTTGACATTGTCTTCCTAGAACAGTTAAGAATCGGGGTGTATTGAGTCTCACCGGTTTATGACACAAAAAGTATTAAAACTAGCAAAGTGCGCAGAGCTCGCTGTTCATACGTCCAAACCTCGCATGCCACCACGCGACTCGTAACACGGTTTAATTAAATAAATGCATGCGTTGCGTACTTCAGAGTGAAAACATGGCACTGTATTTTATCCACGCACGTGGGGGCTTGTGAGTGTGTTCAGCTGTTGCAGAGCAGTTCACAATCATGAAGCCATATCGGAAATTTATGACAAGCGATTACTAATGATCATCTGTTGATGATGATGTATTGTTGATGAAATATGACAGTGTTTACATTTAATTGTTTATATTGTAATATGTTGTAGATTATTGTAGGAGTGCACATTTTATATCCCTTATTTCAGTGGTTCTCAAAGTGTGGGACGTATTGCAAGGGGGGCACGGAAGACTGACTCGTCCTCAAATCTCGTTCACTTTCACACATTCAACAAAAATGGTGAAAATACACAAGAACCAATGTGCGTGATTTTCTTTTCCTCTGCCTTTTCTCCTGCCTTGTTTAAACTTTCGCCTGGCTCCGGCAGAGCGTCATGCGTGCAGCTCTTGACAGCCCAAAGTGTTGATGTCAGTTGCGCTCATGTAAACAAGGTCATTCTTGCGTGCGTGGCAGTTTCAAATGAGTGACATACTGAATTAACACTTAAATTTTGGTCTGTTCCTCAAACAACACTATCATATGGCTTCAGCAGAATTGAAATCTAAGGCACGAGTGTTATGGCCCATGTGTGCCCCTGCCTGTTTAAGTAAGAGTCTGTGATACATGATTTTGAGATTGTGTGGGTTTGTTTTGGTATGGGAATACGGTATTAATTGTATTTTTTCAGGTCTTGAAAAAGGTCTTAAAGTCTTAAATTTGATTTTAAAACTCTGCAGCAACCCTGCTCTAGCCATGCAACAATGACATGAATGACTTTGTCTGACGCATTTGCAGGGATAAATTACCAGTGCATGTGGTTGTGGATCCAGTACTCAGCAAAGTGCTTCGCCCCCATCAAAGAGAAGTATGATCTCATTACATAGAAATTGTGACCACATTTACATGCAAACCAGAAAGCTGTTTATTGCGAGATAGCTGCTTAAAGGTTTAGTTCACCCAAAAATGAAAATTCTCATCATTTACTCGCCCTCATGATATCCCAGGTGTGTATGACTTTTCTTTCTTCAGCAGAACACATTTGAAGAAAAATATCTTAGCTCAGTAGGTCCTTAAATTGCAAGGGGATGGTAATCAGATTTTTGAAGCTCCAAAAAGAACATAGTCAGCATAAACATCATCCATATGACTTCAGCCATTAAATTAAGGTCTTCTAAAGTGGCACGATCGCTTTTGGTGCGAAAAAGATCAATATTTAAGTACTTTTTAGCTATAATCCATCGTTTCCGGTCAGCAGCAGTAAGCGTGTGTGACAATCACGTTGGCATGTTCACGTGAGAACTAACGCGCATGCGGCACACCTGGAATAGCAGTGCTGTTTACAAGTGAGTAGGAGGATTTTGAGAATTTTCATTTCTGGGTGAACTATCCCTTTAAGGCTCGAAATTAGTGTATGCGTTTACGTGAATGGTGTTCGTGGCTTTCTCTTTACTCCCATATACATGCGGCTCAATCAGTAAGCAGCTTTCTCCACAGCAACGTAATTTCCACACGACGCTTGTGTAAAAAAACAACCATGTCATCTGAGGAAGACTTTGCTATTTTATTCTCCGTTGTTTCGCTTTATTTCCAGATATTCCAGAGGTGTTGCTGTGTTTGTTTCTGTTGCAACCTACAGTGGATTTGTGCTACAGTAGTGGGGTTTCTTATGTAAAACTGGGATTCCCCCAATGTACAAGTGCATATATGTGATCGTGAGGGACAGTTGTTGGGCTCCATTCTATAATGTTTGTTATTTGGTCTGTTCACGCACATGCACACTCAAAAACACTTATTTTACATAATAATTACTCAAATCACAAAAATAAAGAACAGAAAATATTATCCATGGACAAGGCTGTTGGTAGACTTTGGAATGGACACAACAGAAATTAATACTTCTGTTATGTGGCCAAATCAGTGGAATAATCTCAGGATAATCTGAAAATAGCCAAAAATTTAAATCCAATATATTAGTAGATGGGTACCGTATTTACTTTACATTAAATACTTTTGGGAAATTCATACTTTTGAGAAATTTCTCTCCTCCTGCCAAACACAAATTAAGATTTTTTTTTTTTAGAAGAATATCCCTGCTCTCTAGGTCCTCACAATGCAAGTATATGGTGACCAAAACCAAAAAGGACTTGAGTACTGATCTGTTTCTCACCCACACCTATCGTATTGCTTCTGAAGACATGGATTTAACCACTGGAGTTGTATGGATTACTTTTATGCTGACTTGTGTGCTTTTTGGAGCTTCAAAGTTCTGGTCACCATTCACTTGCATAGTATGGACCATCTAGGATGACATGAGGGTGAGTAAATGATGAGGGAATTTTCATTTTTGGGTGAATTTTCCATTAAGAAACTGCGTCCTCTTTTTGTCCTTCAGATCATTTTTGACCCGTATTGAAAACCTTTAAAAATTCATAAATTCTTGATTGGTGTACAAAGGCACTAAAGACCCCCCATAACGAATACGTTATATTGTGGTCCCAAAGTGTATAATGATAGGGAAAAAGAGATGTATTGAATATTAATGGAGTAACATATATATATAAAATATGTCTCAATATACATTTATTTAAATCACTTTTGTCATTTTATAATATCTCAGCTATATTACAAGAACTGCTGATTTATTCGGCTTGGAGAAAATTAATAGTGTTGTTTTAGAATTACAATTTTAGTACATGCCTATTTCACAAATGAATCTCTTGCATTTTCCAGCAGTTAAAATAGGCCCACTTCGCATGTCCATTGCAACAAATCCTTTCCTTCCCACTAATGTCAGACACAATTTATTGCAGGGTTAGGGGTTTAAGAAGGTGCCGTAATATTTCTTTGTTTTAGGCGAAAGTAACATCCAGTGTTTTTTTTTTTACTCATTGGGGTGGGGAGGGGTGTCAATGAGTAAAATCATGTTAGTAAACTTATTTACTAACGTATTACTTTCAAAACCATTAAAAATACTCTTTCTGTGTGGGTTTGGATGTGTGGACATGTGCATGTCAAACCCCATTTGAGAGGAAAATCTGCAATTTGTGGGAAACATGCAGTACCCAGTGGAGCGGGTGGGGGAGCTAGAGAATAGGGTCAGGATAGGGGCAAAATTTGAGAATTTAAAGTACTTTAAGGTCTAATTTGGTTCATAGATGTACGAAAAAATAATTATTACAAGCTGTAAAACATCCAGAAAGGCTGACGGTGGTCTTCCCATACGGGTCAAAGTTGAGAAAATGGAAGGAACAATTTATTTTAAATAGTTATTTTTATTTTATATTATATACAAAATTGTATTTAATTTATTTTGTTTATTTTGAGGGTTTTGACAAATTCACAACATTTGGTTCCTGTACCAAAAATTAGGTAGAATTTATAACGTGTTCTTTATCTGTTCCTGGTCAAAAATTACCCTGAGACAATAGGAGGGTTAATTACTTTCATATATTTTACTGTATTCTTTTTATAATTTTGCATGCAGCTTTTATGATCTATTAATTTTACATTAAGGAATATTACTATTTTCAGAAATTCATTTTGTCACACTGCACGATCATTTAAATAAACTAGGCAAAACATTTTATTAAAGTTCAGAAATTGTAATTTATAAAAATTAACACTTTTTCCTACAAATTCATTACATTTTAACCTATAATTTTAAGATTTCGATTAAAAGAAAGTTCATATAGACATGTTATGCTTTAACTTCCCATGGAACTAATTAAAACCATTACTTTTTGTGAAGATAATCACTACTTGAAATGATTTGCATGAATATATTAATGTCTGTCTTGTGTTTTCATGTAGGGTGTAAAGTTCCTGTGGGACTGTGTGACGGGCAGACGGATCGTTAATTCGTATGGCTGTATTATGGCAGATGAGATGGGACTGGGCAAGACCCTGCAGTGCATTGCTCTCATGTGGACTTTATTGAGACAGAGTCCTGATTTCAAACCTGAGATCGACAAGGCCATCGTGGTGTCTCCCTCCAGCCTCGTGCGCAACTGGTACAATGAAGTGGGCAAGTGGCTTGGTGAACGCGTGCAGCCTGTCGCTATCGACGGCGGCTCCAAGGAGGAAATCGACCGTAAACTTGGTATTGAAGTAATTCATATAGTACATCAGTAGTTATAGACCAATACATTCACTGCAAAAATCATCTACATCATCAGTATTTTGTCTCCAGTAAAAATATCTAGACATCCTTAAAACAAGATAATTATAATAAAGAATTATACAAATAAATATTATAATTCAGACAATTCAAATACATCATACGGTATATAGATATTGTGGCAAAAGACAAGTAAAGCATTTAGACAATACAAAAAGTGTCTTTAAAAGTCAAAATATTTTTTGATTTATTTCCATACCCCTGCTCCATTTTTTAATTGTTGGTCTATGTACTCATGGTTCAGATGGAGCATCTCACTTGGTTGTGTCGCGTATCACTAGTTTTCAGTGCCTCTTGTCCTAAGTGCTGTGCTTTTAGGACAATTTACCAAGTTAAATGTAGTTTGAATCTTTGAAAATCATGTCTTGAGATCCCTGTATTCTGTCGTGCTCGGTCCAGCTGTCTTTGAGCGCAAAAGTGCAAAAACAACGTCTGATTAAGGCTGAGCCAGAGATTCTTTTAATTACTGAGATAACAACCTTCGCTGTTCTAGCGTGACGGTCAACTAGCATGTTACGACAGTTAAGTCACCGTTTGTGGATACCTAACATATGAATGGGGAAAGCCATAACTGACACGTACCTGTTGCAAAATTGTCCATGTCTAGGCTGGCGCCTAGCTCGAGTCTGTGTTTGTAGCCTGCTAGCTTTTTTAGCATTGCTTATGTATCTGTTTTCAGCTTTTAATCTTTAATATCTACCATTTTTCAGCACGCATCAGGTTTTCTACCGCATTATTCTCTTATCGCGATTCAACTGCATGCATTTTTCCACGTGCATCTGCTTTCTATTTTTATCACGATTAAACTGCGTGCATTTTACAGCGCTTGTGCATTTTACCGTGCGCATCCGTTTTCTTTGTTACACGGATTATTGCATCGATCTCAAAGCACTGCTTATCAAGAACAACCAACAACAACAAACAATTGCGGTAAGTCATGGCATCCGCTCATATTACTGCTTCCTGCATTACATGCCACATGTTTACTATTGCTTCTTCCGTCAGCAGTGAGGGATTTACATGTGATAAATGTAAGGAATTAGTCAGGCTGACGGAGAAGGTTAATGAGTTAAAGACCTGCATCCGAACGCTGGTGGAGGTCAGTGAGAGAGAAGCTGGTGGATACTGTTTCGGATGTGGGTAGTACAGCGAGCAACACACACTTTGGTTCCGGCTCTAGAGCCCCTGCAACAGGGTGTTTGGGTGACATCTCGGCAGCATGCTCAGCAAAGCAACACCACTCTCCCGTTCCTGTTAGGGTTTCCAATCGATTCTCCCCACTCAGTGATGCACCCACTGAGAATCATGTTGAAAGAGCCTTGGTCGTAGGTGATTCTATTGTAAGGAACGTGGTAATAGAAACACCAGTCACCATAGTTAAATGCATATCGGGTACTAGAGCGTCTGACATCAGATCAAATTTACAAGTGCTGGCTAATGCTAAACGTAGATTTTCTAAAATTGTTATTCATGTCGGCACTAACGACGTCCAGCTTCGCCAGTCGGAGGTCACTAGAGATAATGTTAAAGAGGTGTGTGAACTTGCAAAAATGATGTCAGACACTGTAATATGCTCTGGCCCCCTCCCTGCATGTTGTGGTGACGAGGTTTATAGTAGATTAGTGTCACTGAACGGCTGAATGTCTGAGTGGTCTGAGTTTTTGGGTTAGACCTGACCTGATAAAGAGAGACAGACTCCATCCCTCCAGGGAAGTTGCCGCTGTCCTCTCTAGTAATTTGGCTCATAGTCTTAATAATGATAGTATCTGACTAACTGAGGCCCAGATCAGGAAGCAGACAAACTGGCTAATCCGAACGTCTGCTAGGTGCCTTGAGACTTCACACACATCACATAAACTACGACACATAGAGACTGTATCACCTAAATATCATATAGAGACTGTGTCTGTTCCCCGAACTACCAAACACAAACCCCTCACTAAATCATTTAGAAAAAATGTGATTAAGGTCAAACTTGAAAAAACAAACAAATTGAAGATAAACATCATATAAAGATAGGGCTACTAAACATTAGATCTCTTTCAACCAAAGCACTAATTGTAAATGAAATTATTACAGATCATAGTTTGGATGTGCTCTGTTTGACTGAAACCTGGATTAAACTGGATGAATATATTAGTTTAAATGAATCTACTCCCCCAGGTTATTGTTATAGAAATGAGCCTCGTCTGAAGGGTCGAGAAGGAGGTGTTGCTACAGTTTACAGTGACGTTTTTGGTGTTACTTAGAGGACAGGATGTACGTTTGTCTTTTGAACTAATAATGCTTAATGTAACACCGTCAGATATAAAGACAAAATCTCTGTCTTTTGCCTTTGCAACAGTATATAGATCACCCGGGCCTTATTCTGATTTACTTGGTGAATTAATTGTTGGTGACTTCAACATTCACATAGATAATGAAAATGACACATTGGGATTAGCATTTATCGATATTCTCAACTCACTTGGAGTCAGACAAAATGTGACAGGACCAACTCATCGCCATAATCATACGCTAGATTTAATTCTGTCATATGAGTTGATGTTGATACTATAGAAATTCTATCGCAGAGCTATGACATCTCGGATCATTACCTCGTCTCTTGTATGTTGCGATCAGCTAATGTTACTCAACCTACACCACGCTATAGTTCAGGTAGAACAATTCTTTCGACCACTAAAGATAGCTTCACTAATAATCTTCCAGATCTATCTCATACACTCAGTAAGCCCCAAAGTCTAGAAGAATTTGATGTAATAACAGAAAATATAAATACAGTCTTCTCTAGCACTCTTGATAGTGTCACTCCCCTTCAATTAAAGAAAAAAGCCCCGCAATATGGTACAATGATCACACTCGTGCTCTTAAGAGAGCAGCTTGGAAAATGGAGCGCAAGTGGAAGAATACAAAATTAGAGGTATTTCTTGGTGCATGGAAGGATAGTGTCTGTAGCTACAGACAGGCACTAAAAACTGCCAGGGCAGCATATTTTAACAAACTCATAGAAAATAACCACAACAATCCTAGGTTTTGCTAACTTGCTTAGGAATAAAGCCTCAACTGAACCAGATATTCCATCACAGCACAATAGTAATAACTTCATTAATTTCTTTACTGATAAAATTGTCAGAAATAATCAGAAATAAAATTGGAATTATGCAATTATCTGTCACAGTACCTCAGAAAACAGTGTCTCATAATTTTCCACATGTGAAACTTCAATCCTTCGCTGTCATAGGTCATGAAGAGCTAACAAAACTTATCGAAACATCAAAAGCCATATGTATGTTAGTTCCAATACCAACTAAGCTCTTAAAAGAGGTATTCCCTGTAATCTCAGAACCTCTTCTTAATATTATTAACTCCTTGCTATCCTTGGGACACGTCCCAAGAAACTTTAAAATGGCAGTTATCAAACCGTTATTAAGAAGCCACAACTTGATCCTGGAGAATTAGCTAATTATAGACCGATTTCAAATCTCCCTTTTATGTCGAAAATACTAGAAAAGTTTGTGTCCTCCTAATTATTTCCATTTCTACAGAGAAATTTCCAATGTTTGTAGAACAGCATTCTTCCACCTAAGAAATATTGCTAAGTTACGACACATGCTCTCTGTTGCTGATGCTGAAAAACGAATTCATGCGTTCATGACCTCAAGACTAGATTATTGTAATGCATTACTGGGAGGATGTCCAGCAAGTTCAATAAATAAACTTAACCTGGTTCAAAATGCAGCAGCCAGAGTGCTGACTAGAACCAAGAAATATGATCATATTAGCCCCATTTTATCATTGTTACATTGGCTACCTGTTAAATTTTGTATTAATTCTAAAATTCTGTTAACTACATACAAAGCTTAGAATGGTCTAGCTCCACAGTACTTAAGTGACCTTCTACCACGCTATATTCCAACACATTCAATACGATCGCAAAATTGTGGCCTGTTAATAGTTCCTAGAATATCACAAAATCCACAAAAGGAGGTAGATCCTTTTCCTATTTGGCTCCTAAACTATGGAATAGTCTCCCTAACACTGTTCGGGACACAGACACACTCACTCAGTTTAAGTCTAGACTAAAGACTCATCTATTTAGCCAGGCATACACCTAATTTATTCTTCACTGCACAATTAGGCTGCTTTAGTTAGGTCTGCTGGAACCTGAAACATTGATCATGATCTATAACTCTGCAAAAAATGTAATGGCATCTATGCTAATATTATTCTATTTGTTTCCATGTCTCAATCTCGGGACTCCTATCACGAGGTCACCAGAACCGGCCGGATTCAGCTCCATTCCTGCTTGGTATCAGACTCCACTGCTACATATCTCTTAAGTGCAGCCGGTGCCAGCCAGACATCACTTCATTCTATTACGATGGACCTCAGTGGATGAACTGATGCCAACTCCATAACACATGGGATATTTCATATGCCATTGCCTGAACCTTGGATTTAGGATAGACCTCACCGAAATGACCGGCCGGTTGAACTGTGAAGCACCTCACTAATCTCGGCCAGCATCACCTTTTAAAATGGAATACATAGACTATCAATAAATTGCCAACAAAAGCCTTCATCAGCCAACTAACAAAGCACAATGCATCTATGTGAACTTCTGCAGTTAATCCAGGATGAACTTCAAAGACATTAGTCATTAATCTTACAGTTCATAAAAAAAACCCTTTTTTTTTTTTAAACACTGGACCTTAACACTTAGTTCACTAATCTTAAACCATGCACATAAATAACTAATATTGGCATTATATTCATGCTGGTTAACCAGAGGGGAACTGGCCCCCACAGTTAGCCTGGTTTCTCCCAAGGTTATTTTTTCCGTTAACCAACATCTTGTAGAGTTTTGTGTTCCTTGCCACAGTCACCTTCGGCTTGCTCACTGGGGTTGTAAATACAATTATTATTTAATTACTTATTTTTATACACACTTCATAATCGCATTTAATTAAACTACACAATAATGACTCTAAGACTATAGATGTTACGGTTTTATTTTCTGTTATTGCATGATTTTCTTTAAAGCTGCTTTGAAACTATGTGTGTTGTGAAAGGCTCTATACAAATAAAAATGACTTCTCTTATAAAACAGCTGTTGTAGTAAACTCCACACATAGTTCATTCAAAAATGATTGTTTAGTGCAAAACATGTTGAAGATTAGCAGAAAGGCAGTCAGTTTATTATGTGATGAGCTGTTTCCTCACAAAAGTAGTTTATTCAGCACAATGAAGCATCTCCTCCAAAGACATCCATTCAAAAAGAACGGCCTCTGGTCTCCTCACCAGTGAACCGCCATAGAATGTCTATGGAACTGCCGCGTTATGCTATTTTAGTAAGTTGTGAGTATTTTTTTCATAAAATCCACCAAAAGAGTTCTAAGCCATGAACCAAACCAACCAGCTCTGAGGTGAATCACAACATCACAAACTTTGTTTTGAGACAAAAAAAGTATTTAAAAATTGGACAAAAAGACAAAAGCACAAGGCTGTGTACTTCTACAATCCTATGAAGCATTGCAAATGATATAATTGAATAAAAAACAAAGGGAATATATAAAACTATTGATTTTAGGTTATTGATCATAAATATAGAAACAATATATTTTATGCTTATTGCAAAATATTCCTATATGTACAATTAGATAAGTAGTTTAAGGGTAAAGGGAGACAGTCAGTGCGTCATGGAAGACGGTTGAACCGAGGCAAATTTCGCGGGGTTTGTTGGCTGATTGGTGAAGCATTTTCTGATGTACCTTGGGTAATGTAGTTGTTTACAAGTAATTCCGCTCTCAAACACGCTATTTGAACAATGACTTTGAAATAACACAGACGGATGGCTTCAACAGAAGCATGTACCATCAATAAATAACCTCGGCGCTCAAGGTAGGTCTGCCTTTAAATGTTTATAAACTATCGTTGAAAATCAATTAGTCTATGGAAAAACTGAATGGTATTTTTACTTCTGGAACCAGACTGGTGTGCTCTATCAGAAGGGTTCTAGCTGAGCTGCTTGCTCATTGTTTTGTTGAGGCGTGTTGCCTGTACAGCTGTAGCGTTGACTGCCCCCTACCCCATAAAGGTGAAACGTCGAGCTTCATTCATTATTGTGGAATTATTCCGTGACATTATTAATTGCATATTTTTTTTCGCATGATTTTTCAGATAATTACAAAATGAACAGGTTAAATCGACAGTCCCAGAAAAATACTGTATTTTTTTATTTATGCTTAAAAAATATATATATATAAAATGTTAATGTTATATTATTTCAAACAAGTCTTTTGCTGCTCAAATAAAATGTGTATATTTTTACTGGTAAATGAGACAAAAATACAGATTTTGTATTTTTTGTATTTATTTTTTAATTTATTCTTAGTAATGTTGGTGCAGAATATGCCACTATTTGGCCATTTTGATATTATCAGTAGTGGCCAATAACCTTTGGTTGCTTGCCAGATTAACAGATGTATAAATGCATGTTTCCATAGAAAATTGGGGAAAATGCTTATTTTTGGAGGATAAATAAATGATCATGTAATTTCAGCATTTTCTCACAGACAGAATCACCATAGGCTATTGAAAAACCCATATTTATCAACCATCAGCCTTCCTCTTCTGTTATACTGTTGTTGAATGACTCCTCACTGCATGTTTATATAATTGCGTCTTTTCTTTCAGAACATTTCATCTCCCAGCATGGTTTGAGGGTACCCACTCCAATTCTGATCATATCCTATGAAACATTCCGTCTACATGCTGAAGTCCTGCACAAAGGCAAAGTTGGACTGGTTATTTGTGATGAGGTAACCTATTAAAAAAATTATTCATCACATGAAGGTTCCCACAGTCATGGATGCACATATCATGACATTTTAAAATTGTGATATCCAGGCCTGGAAACATCCTGGAAATTACAGTTGAAGTCAGAAGTTTACATACACCATAGCCAAATACATTTAAACTCAGTTTTTCACAATTCCTGATATTTAATCGTAGGAAGCATTCCCTGTCTTAGGTCAGTTAGGATCACTACTTTATTTTAAGAATGTGAAATGTCAGAATAATAGTAGAGAGAATGATTTATTTCAGTTTTATTTCTTTCATCACATTCCCAGTGGGTCAGAAGTTTACATACACTTTGTTAGTATTTGGTAGCATTGCCTTTAAATTGTTTAACTTGGGTCAAACATTTTGGGCAGCCTTCCACAAGCTTCTCACAATAAGTTGCTGGAATTTTGGCCCATTCCTCCAGACAGAACTGGTGTAACTGAGTCAGGTTTGTCGGCCTCCTTGCTTGCACATGCTTTTTCAGTTCTGCCCACAAATTTTCTATCGGATTGAGGTCAGGGCTTTGTGATGGCCACTCCAGTACCTCGACTTTGTTTTTTCATTTTGCCACAACTTTGGAGGTATGCTTGAGGTCATTGTCCATTTGAAAGACCCATTTGTGACCAAGCTTTAACTTCCTGGCTGATGTCTTGATGTTGCTTCAATATATCCACATAATTTTCCTTCCTCATGATGCCATCTATTTTGTAGAGTGCACCAGTCCCTCCTGCAGCAAAGCACCCCCACAACATGATGCTACCACCCCCATGCTTCATGTCGGGATGGTGTTCTTCGGCTTGCAAGCCTCACCCTTTTTCCTCCAAACATAACAATGGTCATTATGGCCAAACAGTTCCATTTTTGTTTCACTAGACCAGAGGGCATTTCTCCAAAAAGTAAGATCTTTGTCCTCCATGTGCACTTGCAAACTGTAGTCTGGCTTTTTTTTGGCGGTTTTGGAGCAGTGGCTTCTTCCTTGCTGAGCAGCCTTTCAGGTTATGTCGATATAGGACTCGTTTTACTGTGGATATAGATACTTGTCTACCTGTTTCCTCCAGCATCTTCACAAGGTCCTTTGCTGTTGTTCTGGGATTGATTTGCACTTTTCGCACCAAACTACGTTCATTTCTAGGAGACAGAATGCGTCTCCTTCCTGAGCGGTATGATGGCTGCGTGGTCCCATGGTGTTTATACTTGCGTGCTATAGTTTGTACAGATGAACGTGGTACCTTCAGGCATTTGGAAATTGCTCCCAAGGATGAACCAGACTTATGGAGGTCCACAGTTGTTTTTTCTGAGGTCTTGGCTAATTTCTTTTGATTTTACCATGATGTCAAGCAAAGAGGCACTGAGTTTGAAGGTAGGCCTTAAAATACATCCACAGGTACACCTCCAATTCAGTACACCTCCTATCAGAAGCTAATTGGCTAATTGTCTTGACATAATTTTTCTGGAATTTTCCAAGCTGCTTAAAGGCACAGTTAACTTGGTGTATGTAAACTTCTGACCCACTGGAATTGTGATATAATCAATTAAAAGTGAAACAATCTGTCTGTAAACAATTGTTGGAAATATGACTTGCGTCATGGACAAAGTAGATGTCCTAAACGACTTGTCAAAACTATAGTTTGCTAATATTAAATCTGTGTAGTGGTTAAAAATTAGTTTTAATGACTTCAACCTAAATGTATGTAAACTTCTGACTTCAACTGTAAGTCTTCAAAAGTCATGGAAATTTCTGTAGTCAATAAGTGTTCTAGTTATGCTCAGTGCTACAATATTTAACTTATTAACTAACTATTATTGTTTATTTTTAAATATCCAGATTAATTAGTTAAAAGCTGTGGGATTCCTGCAATATTTGCCTTGGACTTCCATTTGGTTGGCCCCATATTGCGGTGTCTGTGTTATTTGTTTAGGGTCACAGGCTGAAAAACTCAGACAATCAGACGTATCAGGCGCTGAATTCTATGAATGCCCAGAGACGAGTGCTGATATCTGGAACTCCCATACAAAATGATTTACTGGAGTATTTCAGTTTGGTGCACTTTGTAAATTCTGGTATACTTGGTAAGAGACACTTTGTTGCTGCTTTATGATCCTGTGGAGAACTGAATTGAAATCTAAATTTTTCATTTTTTCTAATTCAACCGTTTTGTTTTATCCTAAATTATATTATCAGCATAACAATGTATGAAAGGTTGAATTGAAAAATGTATAGGAATTTGAAAATGTCTTAGTATTTGATTTGCATGCAATTTTGCTTTAATAATAGCATTCACTCAAGCTGGCATGAACAAAACCTGATGATCATGTTGTCCAGCATGATTCAAGAATTTTCCAAAGAGCCGGTTTAAATTACATTTTTATTCTAAAATTTTCAATGTGGTATCAGACTTTTGGACCGCACTGTATAATTATGCCACACTGAAGTTGTTGTGTTACTTTGTTTTGATGTCACATTGTAAGATATTTAATTGATTTCAATGTGTTAGACTCTATTCCTTTTGTAAGACTAATTAAATATATCACTTATCTCAGGCACAGCTCAAGAGTTTAAGAAACGGTTTGAGATTCCAATACTGAAAGGTCGTGATGCTGATGCCAGCGATAAAGACAGAGCAGCCGGAGAGGAGAAACTTCAAGAACTCATCAGCATTGTGAACAGGTGAGTGCTGCTGAAAACCTTTCATAAAAGATGCCTCTCTTTACCACACTATACAAATCATATGAATTATGAAGTGTTTGTCCTGTTAAGGTGTTTGATTCGACGAACGTCAGACATTCTTTCTAAGTATCTGCCTGTGAAGATTGAACAGGTCGTCTGCTGCCGGTAAGCGACTGAAACGATGCTCTAGTTTCTGAAGTAGCACGTAGATCTCAATTGAAGTGTTTTATTTGTCTTTGTCATTATGTAGTTCATATCCTCTGTGTGCTGTCAAAGTTTGGTGTAATTTATTATTGTCATTTTGTTTTATATTAGTGTGTCTGTGTGAATTTTTCTGCATTGGAAGGTTGAATGAATGTTTTTTGTGCATTTGTGTTTGTCAGACTGACTCCTCTGCAGAAAGAGTTGTATAAGTTATTCCTGAAACAGGCCAAACCTGTTGAGAGTCTGCAGACCGGCAAGATCAGCGTGTCTTCTCTGTCCTCCATCACATCACTAAAGAAACTCTGCAACCGTGAGTGTGGAACTCTTTACCTCTGACCTTTTCATCAGTTTAAATCTCTTGATTAAACACACTTAAACATACAGACAAACTTAGAACTCTAGCTTCACTGTCTGTGAGTCAAAGTACTTGTCATGCTCTCATTTATTAAATAAAAATCTGTTTGGTTGTCTCCCATTTAGATCCTGCCTTGATTTATGAGAAATGTTTGGCAGGAGAGGAGGGTTTTGATGGAGCAGTGGATCTTTTTCCCCAAAATTATTCAACTAAAGCAGTGGAACCACAACTCTCTGGTAAGCTCTAAGTTGTGTTTGCTGTCTTGTTTCTACTATTATGTTAATGAACTTGAATTTTATTTTTAAGTAAAAGGGGCTTGTTCCCAGGAGCTCATTTAGTCTTTTTTTTTTTTTTTTTTTTTTACAATCAGCACATAATATTCCAAAGTGAATGAAATAAAATCACACGTGTTGTTCATTTTTGACAAATACTTCTGTTTAAACAATTCATAGAAATGAATTTTATAGCTGAAGAATTATGACTGTTACTGACAAAAATAGATCAACATCAAATACAAAATGTAATGATCTGGGCTGTGTTTCCCAAAAGCATCGTAAGCCCATGTAGATCGTAGAAGCCATTGGCGCCAATGGTCTCTGCAATCAACTTAAGTTTGCGATGCTTTTGGGAAACACAGCCCTGTACAGTAACACCGTGCAAGAACTACAAAGGTACATTTTAAATTGGATGCACCATGGGGCCCACTGAGCCCAGAGCTGGGGCTGCACCATGGGTCCCACTGAGCCCAGAGCAGGAGCAGCATCATGAGGACCATTAAGCCCAGAGGTGGAGCTGCACCATGGGTCGCACTGAGCCCAGAGCAGGTGCTGCACCATGGGTCCCACTGAGCCCAGAGCAGGTGCTGCACCATGGGTCCCACTGAGCCCAGAGCAGGTGCTGCACCATGGGTCCCACTGAGCCCAGAGCAGGTGCTGCACCATGGGTCCCACTGAGCCCAGAGCAGGTGCTGCACCATGGGTCCCACTGAGCCCAGAGCAGGTGCTGCACCATGGGTCCCACTGAGCCCAGAGCAGGTGCTGCACCATGGGTCCCACTGAGCCCAGAGCAGGTGCTGCACCATGGGTCCCACTGAGCCCAGAGCAGGTGCTGCACCATGGGCCCCACTGAGCCCAGAGGTGGAGCTGCACCATTGGCCCACTGAGCCCAGAGCAGGAGCAGCATCATGAGGACCATTAAGCCCAGGTGGAGCTGCACAATGGGGCCTAGTGCGTCTGTACAATCATGTCCACATATTATTCTTCAATGACTGGCCATATAGGACATCTCCAGAATGCCTCAGTTTTCACAGGTTTTGGTACCAAATCAGTCCATCTTCGCTAGCTCGTTTTAATAGTGGACGTGTTCACTCTTGGATTTATAGCCATTTCAGGTTCTGGAGTTGTTGGACTGTTTTTGTCACATTCAGTGTCTTTTTATTTTTTTTATTGCAATTTACAGACACTCTGTCATATCTACACACAGAACGACATTTGCCTTGGAGATTTAAAAATAAAATGAGAACTAATCTGACAGCAACAAAGTCTTAATAGTGTCTGCAGGGGAAAGAAACACATGTTTCATGCAGTACGCATAACTAAACAGGCCTAGAATAGAATTTAAGCAATTATTTAAAATAATGCAAATAAATAAACAGCAAATTCATAACAGGCATTTTCACTCCCACATTTTAAGCTTCTCAAGCATTTTGATCATATTCAGTGGCATTTTTGGCCCTAAGCCCTTAAAGGGATACTTCACCCCAAAATGAAAATTCAGTCATTATTTACTCACCCCTGTGTTGTTATAACCCCATATGACTTTCTTTTTCTTGACACAAAGGGAGAAATTTGTGCTCAGTAATGTCATACATTGGCAGTTTATGGTGACCACCTCTTCAAGCTTCAAAAGCACACAAAAGTATAATTCAGAAGTTTAATAGATTATTCCATGAGACTCATGGTTATGAAAGCATTCGTTAAGGTTTGGTGAGAAACAAAATGAAATCTAATGTATTTTGTAGTGAAACTGTTGACCGACTGTTGTTCTCCTTTGTGCGTTCATGAGACTGCACGAGAGCAGTATCTGTCGCGAAATGGGACGTTCAAGTGAAAACTTGTTTATCTAAAAACGGGTCCGCCACAGCGATAGATACAACAGAACACAACACTGCTGCACACAAACCAGAGAACAGAACATACTAAATATGTCTGATGAGAGAGTTTGTAGTCAGAGAAGAGATGCATTTCTATGCCCAACCTTATGTTTTAAACGGAGATCTCAATCAAACTAAGAAAAATAGACAGAGGAGGCTGAAGGCAGCAACTGTCACACTGTGTCCTAACCTGATGGCAAACAACATGTGATTAAAAAGCATATTTTCTATTTTAATCAGAGTTTTGGTCTTAACCAGCCGTGTCCAGCGACGGTAGTTTCTGTCGATCACTTGGTTTCTTTTTTCGGCATTGTGCAATTCGCAGCCCCGCCTGCTGTGAACTGGCACCGGTCCAAAAACTTTCTCATAACAGTATATTGAAGCCAGCATCTCACTAGCTATTAAAAACTACTTGATTTTGGCCAAGAATGTCACACCTGAATGTTTTCGCTGAGGTTTCGCTCTCTTCAGTTGGAGGTCTGTCACAAATGCTCACACATTCAGAATGGAGAAAAGACATTCCCGCCGCTATCTCTCGGTTTTATTGAGTACTCCATTTCAAACAAATGAGGCTGGGCATAGAAATGCATCTTTTCTCTGACAATAAACTCATAGACATATTTAGTAATTTCTGTTTTGTGTGAAGCTGTGTTGGGTTCTGTTGTTTCTATTGCTGTGGTGAACCTGTTTTTTCATTAAAAAAATGAGTTTTCCCTTAAACGCCCCGTCTCGCGACAGATACTGCTCTCGTGCAGTCTCATGAACGCGCAGAGTAGGGCAACGGTCGGTCAAGAGGGTTGTTTTTCACCAAACCTTAACGTATGCTTTTATAACAATCATGAGTCTCATGGAATAATTTATTAGATTCCTGAATTATACTTTTGCATTCTTTTGAAGCTTGAAGAGGTGGTCACCATAAGCTGCCATTGTATGACATCACTGAGCACAAAATTTCACAATTTCTCCCTTTGTGTTGAGAAAAAAGTAATTGAGTAAACAGTGACTGAATTTTCTTTTTTGGGTAAACTTTTAATATTTTCAGTGTAACAAGCTGTTTTATTTCAGGGAAAATGCTGGTACTGGACTATATCCTAGCAATGACCAGGAGTACAACAAGTGACAAAGTAGTTCTGGTCTCCAACTACACACAGACTTTAGATCTTTTTGAGAAGCTGTGTCGCACCCGTAGGTGAGTTTGAACTATAAATCCAACATCTGTATTGTGTCTTTATGGTATAATAGGTTTTGATGTTAAATTCTTGTGTCTTAAAATATCAGTCTTACTGTCCTTCATAAACAGATACCTATATGCGAGACTCGATGGAACAATGTCCATCAAGAAGAGAGCCAAGATTGTGGAGCGATTCAACAGTCCCTCTGTAAGTCTATTTACTGTTCATACAAGTTGTGTTCAGCCTGTGTTATTAGGGAACACAAACACTTTAATTCCTGCCTTACAGAATCCAGAGTTCATATTCATGCTCAGCAGTAAGGCTGGAGGCTGTGGCCTTAATCTGATTGGTGCAAATCGTTTGGTCATGTTTGATCCTGACTGGAATCCAGCCAATGACGAGCAGGCGATGGCCAGAGTGTGGAGAGATGGACAGAAGAAAACCTGCTACATCTACAGACTGCTGTCGGTGAGTTACTGGAGAGCGTCCATCATGGGTGGGAGAGATATTTCTTGAGCATTTTAAAGGGGTAATATTGCATATTATAATTTTTTTCTCACGTTCATTCAAGGTTTTTTATTTTTATTTATTATTATTTGTGCCAAAAACCATAATGTGACATTCCTCAACAATGAACATTAGCCCGCTGTAAGTGTTTGTGTTTTTGCTTATTTCCTCTTTCAGACAGGGACCATTGAGGAAAAGATCTTGCAGAGACAGGCTCATAAGAAAGCCTTGAGCAGCTGTGTTGTAGATGAAGAACAGGACGTGGAAAGACATTTCTCTCTTGGAGAACTACGAGAGCTTTTCTCACTAAACGAAGACACCATGAGCGACACACACGACAGGTAAAAAAAAAACAACAACATTGATCAGCTTAGTGATAATTCATCCGAAAATAATTTTTTTTAGAAGAATATCTCCACTCTGTAGGTCCATATAATGCAAGTGAATGGTGGCCAGAACTTTGAAGCTCCAATAAGCATAAAAAGGCAGCATAAAAGTAATCCATTCAACTCAAGTGGTTTAAATCCATGTCTTCAGAAGCACTATGATAGGTGTGGGTAAGAAACAGATCAACATTTTAGTCCTTATTTACTATGCATTTTTCTCCTTGCCCAGTAGGTGGCAATATGCAAGAATGCAAATTGCCAAAAACAAAAGAAAGTGAAAGTGGAGATTTATAGTAAAAAAAGGACTGAAATATTGATCAGTTTCACACCCACACCTAACATATCACTTCTGAAGACATGGATTAAACCACTGGAGTATGGATTACTTTCATGTAGGGCTGCCCCCTGATAGTCGACCAAATGTTAGTCAATGAGAAAAGTCTTGGTCGACCAAGTTTTGATTGGTCGGTTGGTCGCAGAAAAAACTTCACATAAAAACGACGACGGTATCACCGCTGGTTGGACACTAGGTAGTACTATGGGGTAATTTTTGTTAAGCAGAGTTAGCGTTAAGGCTAATAAAGCAAGACACCTGGATTTCAAACTTTGAACTTTATTTTTTTATTTATTTTAACTACAATTCAATTGAAACTGGAAAAAAAGAAGTGCAATTAAAATGTGTGTTGTTCAACTTTTTGAAAGATGGTTTTACAGCAGTTGTCAACATCTCTCTGGCAAAGAACCTACTTCATCTGTGCATTCTCTACCCGTCGGGTATTTCGTTGTCCGGGAAAATACAACGTGTATGAATAAATTTGTTTTGTTTCCTCCTTCACGATATATTATATATATATATATATATATATATATATATATATATATATATATCCAATATATTTATATCTCGCAATATCCAATTACATCAGCAACCTCAGCTGAGGGATTGGTGAATATTCTTGCTTTAGTGATTTTGCAATGAAAATTAATTTATTTAAAAAACAAAAAACTTAAATCAAATACATTTCTAAATTCAAACTGCACTCCAAACGAAATGAAAAAGCAAATAAAATAATGAAGTGCTAAAAGAATTATATATATATATATATATATATATACACACACACTACCGGTCAAAAGTTTTGAAACACTTACTCATTCTTTATTATAATTATTTCACATTTAGAATAATAGTAAAGTCATCAAAACTATGGAATAACATAAATGGAACTATGGGAATTATGTTGTGACTAAACAAAATCCAAAATAAATCAAAACTGTGTTATATTTTAGCATCTTCAAAGTAGTCACCCTTTGCTTAGAATTTGCAGACATGTACTCTTGACATTTTCTCAATCAACTTCTTGAGGTATCACCCTGGGATGCTTTTTAACAGTATTGAAGGAGTTCCCATCTGTATGCTGGGCACTTATTGGCTGCTTTTCTTTATTATTTGGTCCAAGTCATCAATTTCAAAAATGTTTTTTTTTATTTATTAAATTTTAGTTTTATAATGAAAAATTAATATGGTGGCACAATTATATTTTTGTCTACAAAACGAATTTCAAAAATGTAAGCATATGCCTTCAGATCAAAAGATTTTTAAGATCATGTGAAACATTTCAGTCAAGTGTTTCAAAACTTTTGACCGGTAGTGTATATGTACACCTTTCCATTTATCGTCAGGCAAGTTTCCGTCTAAACATGCAGGCAGAAAATGACTTACACAAAGAAAAAAACAATTATCATCATCATTATAATTATTATTTTTACATTTATAATCACTGAAATATAAATCATAGTTCGAGGTGAACATGTTTTTGTATTATTTTATGTTTTAATCACAGATGTATAGACTGCAGAGTTGTGGTCACAATGAACTGCTCTGTGGAAATAAAGTGAACTGAATTCAAAGCACCTCCTGAGCTGAGATGTCTAAGGTCATTTGCAGCACTCATAGACGATACTGTTCTTGCAAAAAACATTTTCAGAAGACCGAAACAAAGAAAGAGTGAGAAACTTTTAGATGCACGCGTTCCACGAGACTGCACGCCTCCATATCAGCGTGTCATCCATGCGTATAGACAGCTTTTCCGTCATCTGTTATTCATAATATAATAAAGTGTTTCTTCAAGCGCGTTTCTGTGTGTCTACGGGCAAATAATTTTTTATATTTGATAATAATAATAGCCTAATAAATAATAATAATAATTTAATACATGGGAAAATGAGCCAAATATCGTCTTGACATGGTCAAAGGCATCAGCTATTAGCGATCACTCTGACCATCGTCGATCCCCGAGATCATCGTCTGTCAGCACAACCCTAATGTGCATTTCTCTCTATTTATTAACAAAATGTTCAGACAGTTTCCTTGCTGGTTTTTCCGACACATTCAGAATCATTCCCACTTTTGCCAGTGTCACTGCGGCTCGCTTCGTGCGTACGCTTGTAAAATGTATATTTGAAAGGCTCATTATTACTGTTTAGTATTTCTCTGCAATAAGCATGTTACTTATTCTTTCTCAGCCCTGGAACTCAAACCATTTTCTGATGCCCCCCAAAATGTATACATTTAAGTAATTAATATCATAAATGTGCGACTAGTCGACTAAGAAAATCTTTGGTCAGGGGCAGCCCTACTTTCATGCTGCCTTTATGTGGTTTTTGGAGCTTCAAAGTTCTGGTCACCATTCACTTGCATTCTATGGACCTAAAGAGCTGAAACATTCTTCTAAAAATCTTTTAAGCATTTAAAATGCTTTTTAAAAAATAGGCTTGCTACTGACATGAAGGCGTTTCCAAAAGGCGTGCATTCGTCTTGCTCAATATCCTTTTTCACTCCGAATAGACAAATAAAATGGGTTGTGAACTGCATTTCATGTTGACTGAGTGTAATTGCTGTTGACATCAAAGTAAAGTTCCTAGTCACCAATGTTTCACATTTAAGTGGTCTAACTTCTAAATGTTAATTTTTGGCCAGGTTCCGCTGCAGGCGCTGTGTGAACGGTCGACAGGTGCGTCTTCCTCCAGAAGACTACGACTGCACCAGTGATCTGTCCAACTGGCAGCACTGTGCAGATAAGAGAGGACTGAGAGACCCTGTGCTTCAGGCATCCTGGGACGCGGCCGTCTCGTTTGTCTTTCACCAGCGATCGCACGAGGACCAGAGAGGAGTTGTCTGAGCATCAAAGTACTGATCTGATCAATTAACACTGAAGACTCTGGATCTGGGAACTTGAGCATGAAAAGAAACTTCTCTGCTGTTCATCATTGGGTCACTTCAGAAGTTCTTGTGTAGACGGAGTTGGGAGTATCTTTTGTGTTGTGTTTATTTTATTTATTCAGTGAACTTTATATTACAAATTTAACAATATAATCAGCATCATTAAAAGAGAACTATACGAAGGTGTGTATGCTTGTAAATTTTAAGTGAAATCACATTTGTATGTGCTTAAATGTTAATTATCTTGTAAAGGAATAGTTCACCCAAAAATGAAATTTGTCATTCAAAACGTGCATAGTGACTTTTTTTCCTGCAGAATTAAAAAGAATGATTTTGAATAATCTTCATACAGCTCTTTTCCATACAACAGTTTATAGTGACCACATCAGTCAAGCTCCTAAAAGGAACAAGGACATCTTTGAACTTTAATTACATTATCTTTTTCTTTTGTGAAATACACAAGATTCATTTTTAAAAAGTCTGCCTATGGTTTACCTGCACTATCATGAAAGTGAATAGTGACTGGCCTGTCAAGCTCCAAAAGAAAAACATAAAACCAATCATTGCGACTTGTGCACTATATTTCAAGTCTGCAGAAGCTATTTAATCACTTTGCGCAAAGAACAGAATGAAATTTAAGTCGTTATTCACTCTCAAATATTAAGTGTTGAATTCAAATACGGCAGCTATGCTTATGGGTAAAACCTCATTGGTTCTTGTGACATAAATGAATAGTTCACCCAAAATGAAAATTCTCATCATTTACTCAGCCTCATGCCATCCCAGATGTGTATGACTTTCTTCTGCAAACACAAATGAAGATTTTTAGAAGAATATCTCAGCTCTGTTGGTCCATACAATGCAAGTAAATGATGACCAAAACTTTTAAGCCCCAAAAATCACAAAGGCAGCATAAAAGTAATCCATAAGACTCTGTCTAATCAATGTCTTCATAAGCGATCCAATCGATTTCAGATGAGAACAGACCAAAATATAACTCCTTTTCCACTATAAATCTTGACATCAGCAGGCTCATTGGCGATCATGATTTCAAGCTTGATTACACTTCCTAGTGCCATCTAGTGCTCTGTGCATGCATCAAGCACTAGGAAGTGTAATATAGCTTGAAATTGTGAACAAACCTAGGGACTGCAATAGCAAAATGTACAGCGAAAAAGGAGTTATATTTTGTTCTGTACTCTTCCAAAACTGACTGGATTCTGAAGACATTGATTAAACCACTGGATGGATTACTTTTATGCTACCTTTATGTGATATTTGGGGCTTCAAAGTTTTGGTCATCATTTTCTTGCATTGTATGGACCAAAAGATATGATATTAATATTCTTTTAAAAATCTTCATTTGTGTTCAGCAGAATAAAGTCACGCACATCTGGTATGGCATGAGGGACAATTTTCATTTTGGGGTGAACGATCCCTTTAATGATGTTTTTTCATGAGAACCAATGAGAGTTTTTTTTATTTATAGATCCTATTCGCTTTCATTATTTGGCAAATGTATAACCCGGTGAAGACTTTTTAAAAACTCACCTTTTATGTTCCACAAAAGAAAGAAAGGCAGTCATATGGGATTGGAGCAACATTAAGGTGAGTAAATAATGACAGAATTGTCATTTTTGGGTAACCTATTCCTTAAAAGCAGGGGTCGGCAACATTTTTGACATGGTCACATAACACTGATGTGATCGGCCATAGTAGTTCTGGAGTCCCAGTCATCTGTTAATATATTACAGTAAGGGAGGAGCTTTCGCAGAGCTTGACCTTTGACCTCTGGGTCCCGATCCAGTGGATTAAACCGCAGATCCAGCATCAGTCGCTGAACTGGCCTGTATGCTTCCAACAGCTGTCCGAACTCCAGAAGTTCAGCAGGCAGAATGAAATTTGAGCTGTATAGAGGACAGATTCAACATTTTAGTACCACGTTTAGTATGTATGTGTGCATAGAAATTTACAAAAAGGCTTGCAGCAACCAAAACAGTATTACCATACCTAAGGTCTAATTTAGCTATTTTGCTGGGGCAACTTCCAGAGAAAAGATCAGCGATCTCTATGGCACTTGTTGCTGATGGAGGAAGCACAAAAATGAAAACATGAACATTGTCATCATTTACTCATGCTCATGTCGTTCCAAATTCCAATGACATTTCTTGTGTGGAACACAAAATAAGAGTGGTTTCAGTCACCATTCACATTCATTGCATATTTATTCCGTTTGAAACAACATGAGTGATTAAATTATGACAATTTTAATTTTTGGGTGAACTATCCCTTTATAGGATACTTTAAACCATTATACTATGCAAGTAGCCAGTTATTAATATATTATTACTGAGCGAGTTACACAGTCTTACTTAGTCGGTTCTGCGCAAGTGTCAGGCTCTGGAGAGAAGAGACCCCTTTTAGCGCCTTTACAAATGGCACCAGGAATTCCTTCTTCACTGTACATTTATCCAGCAGTCTACAGTCTTTAAAGGACAACTCTGGCATAAAACAACAGAGCAAACATTAATTATTACTTTCAAAACACAGGTTATCTGTTTTCAGTGTATTATGTTTTACCTTCTAACACAGAATTTTCCAGAAGATGAAGAATCTCATGGTGACACTCGGCCAGGTTTACGTCCTCTAGCTTTAATACTTTGAGCACTGGATTAGATTCTGTGAAGAAAAAGAGACACGACCTTAGTGTAACACATAATAATCACTTCAGACAGAAAATCACTTCAAAATGTGTAGCTTAAAAGCTATTTAAGTTGTAAAACATTTTGTCATACAACATAGCATAGTAATCAGTATACTCTCACAAATAATCCATCATTTTCAAATACTAGATGCAAAAAAAAAATGTCTGTGTGAAGTGAAAAATAGTCATTTATTTTATCAGGCTCTTCCTCACTTAAAGAAGTCTTTATGACAAAATTCCATAACTTAGTTGAAATGTATGGAGGATGAAATCTGCAAAAACAATAAATAAATATTTAATAAATACATAAATCCACATATTCCTGCATTAAAAATATATCAATAATTGAATGTGCAAGGAGATATCCTGTACAAATAATAAAATATATACATCAACTAACAGAAATGTTAGTTGTCAAGTGTAGAACTTTTACAATAATCAGCAAATGGTGACATAAATTTCTCCTACTGATCTAGAAATATAGAATTAAACATCAAGTTTCAACCATTATGTTTTATATAGTATTTTGTTTTTTTTGCACTGATGGGTGCATTTATGTATTTATTTGTATATCTCCTTGCACAAATAATTTTTAGTATTTATTTATTATTTGTATATCTTCACACATTTAATTATTTATTTTTAATGCAGGAATATGTGGATTTATTTATTTGTGTATTTATTTACCGACTTATTTTAGCAGGTTTCAACTTCCATAGGGATGTTTATTATGTCAGAAAAGAAACTGTTCACTGTTGATCTTTTTTTTCAATTGAAAGTCAAGATTTTGTAAATGACTGGCTAAAGGTAGGAACTTCTCAGTTGTCAGAGCACCTGCTAATGTGTGAAGCAGTGGGCGCGCATGATGAATTCCAGTGATATGAAGACTACTGAGTTTTGGAGCCCATTTCAGCACCATCAGAAAACTCTCCACTGTCATTGGAACTTCAGTGGATTTGACTGTAAGCTTTTCCAGGCAGAGCACTAGAAACAACAGAGAAATAAAATCATCGTCAAATATATCTGGAAGCGGGGTCTAGGCACATGACCAAAATAGCCAAATTTGAAAGATTAGATCCTGCAGATATAGTTTTGGTGTGAAATTGCAACTACTTTGATCACAGTTGCACAATTAGGATTTTTTATAGCACCCCGTAGCATCGGAAATTGAGGAAATTTGGCATGTGGCCTCAGAATGTCCTGTTGTCCATTTGTTTCAAGTTTTGTTAAGTTTAAGTATTGTGCTCACAGGCTAATTAGTCAATCTGTGCCACACCCAATAATGTACTGGCTCGTATTTTCTAAACTATTAAATTAAGTTTTCTTTTTTTATTTATTTTTGTCAGGAGCATTTCCAAAAGATATACACAAAACTTTGTGAAAATCAGACTAATGGCCTGGGACGAGATCAAAAAAGTGGCAGAAAAATTCTAGCGCAAATCAAAATCCGCATGACCAATTGTTTTGGGGGCACACAGAAAATAAAATTTTTATTCTAGCCCTTACAGTTCTGGAGTTTTTAGCAAAAATGTAAACTATCTTATAGTGCCACCTTGGGACAAATTCTTGCAGCATGTGGTACCAAATTTTGTATCTAAACACACTGAACATATATGCCACATTTCATGATCAGCTGGTGACAACACAAGTTATTAGCTGCTGAAATTTGATAGGCTGCTGGAGGCCATTTTTGTTGGTTTGTCGAATTGATATTTGCAAGATATGTTAACACGTGAACCAAAGAAAATTAAGATGCCAAATTCCAACTTCCTTGATGAAACTGTTGTGGCATAACATGTTGTTAGTTATAGTGCCCCCTTTGGGAAGAATTAGATTAAATTTGGCATGCATTCTTAAAATGTCTTTGTCAAAGTTTACCAAGTTTCGTTAAGTTTCGACTTTGTGTTTAAAAGATATAGGTTGATAAGTGAATGTGTGCCACGCCCAAACATTTCATTGGCTTGTAACTCCAAGTGCTTTGATTAATCAAAATTCTTTTGATAACTTTTTGTAAGGAGGGTCTGTAGATGATGTATACCAAATTAGGATTAAGAAAAAGTTGTTTTTTCAGAAAATTCAATATGGTGTAAAAAAATAAATAAATAAATAAAAATCAGAGATCTTTACTCAAGGAATCAGAGGAAAGATTCATTTTGAATCTAGCCCATAATGTTCAGCATGCTTGCAAGTGTGATATTGCTCTTATTCATTAGTCCCAAAAACAAAAAGTTATATCAGTAGAACTATCAATAGACTATCTAATATGGGTTGCACACAAAAATGGTGCATTTAAACATCTCACCCAAATACCTAGCACTTCCTATGGATTTAGATGCAAACCAAATATATGAATAAGCTCCCAGTGAGCGGAGGAGTAAATCACCTGTGTTTGCAGTGAAATGCGACTGCTGCCTCCATGCGCTTCTGTCCAGAGGGGGGCAGATCTCCAGTGAGAAGTTCTGAAGGGTCGGACACACGCTCAGCACACTGATAAGGGGTGTGTGACCGCATACATGACTTATACTGAGATCCTTGAGCGAGCAGCCGGGGTTTACAAACAACCGTCTAAGAGACTCCACCAACACTGACATCTCCTTCTCTCTAATGAGCCCTGTACACACAACACAGCGGTTTTGTTCTCATTTCGCACAGGTACAAGACATTAGCGATTTCTCAGAGTATGCAAAGGAGGCACTGCCTCTTCAAAAATTCAGGTGAGAAAAATAAATGACTGTACATAAATAAAACAAATAAAATATTACAAAATGTGAGCTCAAACAATATGTATAGCAGTCATATTTCTAAAGACACTGTGTCAAACAGCGACACCCAGAGGATTAAGTATTAGAGGGAGGCAGTGTCTCTCAAGCCTCCTTTCAAGTTCATTGCAATATTTGAGCTCCTAAAGCATGGCGTGATTGTGCAGAATATACTGTTGGCGAAAAGTAAAGGGAGGGGAGACATTGGCTCTGATTAGCGCTGAATCATTCAATACGCTGTCAATCAATCAATGCAATAATCCCCGACTCTAATGCACTCATTTCTTGCAGCAGGTCTCCGGAGATCGCTATGAATGGGACGAACTGATGTAAGTGGAGAAACTACAGTATTTTCACAGTAAACAACTAACCGATACAGACAACAGCACTTTTGGTCACATCCAAATCAAAATGAATTTGAAATTACATGAACCTTACATGCATTCTGCCATCCACGGTTCTGTCACGAGACACGCATCCAACACAGGCTGGGCCACGCTGTGCTTTGGACACCCGGCTTTCAGCACCTGGACAGGTGTGAAACAGGCGTGGCACATCAACTGCCTGGAAATGCTGGCTGTCTTAGCTGTATAGGCTTTCCATTCCGACATCTGATTCTGATTTGGTCGGACAATATGTCAGTAGTAGCATACAAAAATCGCCTGGGCGGAAATCGATCGCTACCAATGATGAGCCTGGTGCAATGCCCTCTTGTGTGGAGTGCATACCATCTCCTCTCCCTGAGCGTGACACATGTCCCAGGCCGTCTGAACTATGGAGCGGACATGCCGTCACGCCAGGGAATGATGGCGGTGGAATGGGGACTTCATCCTCAGATGGTTCTGAGGATTTGGGAAGTGTTTGGCAAAGCAGAATTCGACCTATTCGCCTCCGTGGAGACCGCCCACTGTCCTCTTTGGTACTTCATGTCCAAGCCCCACTGGGGGTGGACACCTTGCCCCACAAGTGGCTGGCAAAACACAAATATGCATTTCCCCTGGTACGTCTCCTTCATTCTGTCATTTGCAAAGTCCAAAAGGACAAGGAAACGGTTCTGATGGTTCCGTCGAAATAACCCAAACAGTCATGGTTTCCGGAAATGATGGATATACTAGACAGCCCTCAATGGAAAATACCGCTGAGGAGGGATATGCTCTCTCAAGCGCAGGGCACGATTTGGCATCTACAGCCGGAGCTGTGGAACCTACATGTATGGCCCCTGAATGGAGCACAGCGAATGAGCCAGAATTGGTCAGTCTGTAATAAACACCTTTTTGCAGGCTAGAGCGCCGTCCACGAGACGCCTCAATGCACTAAAATGGCGTTTGCGGATTGGTGCTCTTCAAGTGGTAAAGACCCAGTGAATTGCTCCATAAAGGAGATCCTTACATTCCTTCAAGAGTGGCTGGATGCTGGTCTTACTCCATCAACGCAGAGGATGGCTCCTCTATAGGCAGACATGATCTGATCATAAATTTCCTTAGGGAAGCGAGGCGCTTGAACCCCCCTCGCCCTGCTACAATTCCAATGTGGGATTTAAATCTGGTGCTGAGGGCACTCACATGACCCCCCCATTCGAACCACTGGATTCCGTTGAGTTGCGCGTGCTCTCTCTAAAGTACGCACTTCTGTTGGCTCTGGCCTTAGTTAAACGGGTTGATGATATACAGGCACTGTCAGTTGAGAGTTCAAGTCTGGAATTTGGACCGAGGCTTTCAAAAGCCACCATCAAATGCAAAAAAAGCTAAGCGCCTGTCACAATGTCGAGTGAACTGAATAGATAGGGAACGTCTGGGTTCCCTGAGATGAAGGGAACGAGACATTTCGAAACCTGGCAGCACTACTACTACAAAGTTTAGGTACAAGCGATTCATTCTTGTCATTAAGTCAAAATTTGTATCCGCTTATATAGGACAAATGGGCGCCTAAAAAGGTGGGGCTCAAAACACCATTGCCAATCATAAAATTGCCGTTATTATACAAGGGCTTCAATTAGGTAATCGGAGAAGGAATTCCCAAGCGTTTGTTGCAATGACTCTTTCCCTTCATCTCAGGGAACCGAGGTTACATGTGTAACTGGAGACGTTTTCACATAAATGAGGAAAACCCGTCATTGTGGACGTGATATCTATTCATTGGATTTTTTTTAAGGAAATGCCATTTCTATAACAACATTTTCAAGCTAAATTTTATCACTGCAAAAGAGAGACTGAAGGACTATTTATTTTTCACTTCATGTTAACAATAATAATTTTCCAGAGAGATAAGGAATTACCTGAAAAATATGCACACTTTGTCATAACAGCACTTTTTTTACATTGTAAGAGCCACATTTATGATATTGTTGTGTTTCAGCGCTGTCACGTCCGTAACATTTTCGAGGTTAAGATTATATCACTAAAACAATATTCATTAAAATAGGTTGATACTTTCTGTACTAAGCTAACTTTTGTTGATGGTGCGTACAAATGGTTTCCCTTTTAACACCCATGATAATGCATTACGGACGTGACCATTGATGCTTCATATCAAATCATATGTAGTGTATGTCAATGAATCGCTAACATCCATGCTCCTTCTTTTACTATGATTATTCAGATAGATGACTGACTATTGCTTTGACCTGTGACTTGTTTCAAGCTACTGAATTTATAGCCAGCATTTGGGAAGGGACCATTTTGACAATCTTTGCGATTTGAACTGTAATATGATAAACATGATTGCTGCGCTACTCTGCGTGTTCCGTTTTTACTCCTGCCAGGGCGCCACTCGCTCATGCAGAGCTGTCTGAAGCGGTCAGTGCAGACTATCCACCTTTTTCCTGAACGCGAAAGTGTTCCACGATTCGACTGTTTTCAATTTCCGGTCTCCAGTGTTTTCACTCGCATCGTCGTATATTCTTAGCGGGGAATGTAATGTTTAAGGTATTACATTTGTAAAAATTGTCAGAAAACATGCCGATACTTCAGAGTCGAGATGACCGTTTTTTATATAGACAGTGCCTCAACTGAGTGTATAGATGACATGAAGCGATGGTCAGAGATAAGTTATGTTGATATCGTTAATTATTCTGAGTTGGCACAAGTTGAGCCTGAAATTAATTTTTACTCAGTTAACTCAAACTTAAATGGTTGCTATGGATCACTCATTTTGGCAGTTTTTACTTGGCAACTCGACACCAGAAATACAAAACAGGCAATTTGAATCATCATGGCGCCGCCCAGTGTTCGCTCAGGAAAACTGTGGATATATTTAAAAACGCAGCCTTTAGCGGCTTAGTATTTGTGCAAGGCCATATTGCAATTTCAATCTTTTTTAAATCCATCATGCAGCCTTGATGGTTATATCATACAGATATCTCTCAGAGATCAAAGTCTACAAGTTTTAGTATTTTGGATGATTTTCCCCTCATTAATTAAGTGCTGCTTTCGCAATGGTCACATCCGTAACTAATAGATTTTTTTTCCCCACGGCACCCCAACCACTGAAAATAAATAAATAAATATGCGATTGAAAACACTCCTTTATTTAAAGTTTAATATTGATATAAATATAAACAATAAAAACTTGAAGCAATGTTTTGGAGAAACACTTGATGACTATATTATTTAAATTGTATTAGGAATTATTCAAGAGCTAGTAATAAAGTAGTTCTAAAATAGAGAACAGAGTTTTTAGGAACAGCAGCAATTAATTATTTAAAAATTGTGATATATAAAAACATTAAAAATGTAATTCAATGAAAAACAGAACACCTTAAATTTACAGTGTCATTATTAGATATAGCCTACATTAATAAAGATTCAATACAATCGGAGTTTGACTGAAAAGCAGAGCTAGCTTCTGAAGTTATCCAACCAATGACATGAGTGCTTTTCTATTTTTCTTGTCAATATTGTTGTTTGATTAATATTAATGTAGGCTTATAACAGCTGCAGCACGTCAATTAGGCTTTACACATCGCACAGATCGGAAATTCTGATGTAAGATTTTTGTCCTGTCTACATTACGCAATACATTAATGGCTTCCATTAATATCGCGTCAAGACAGCAGATTTTTGTCCCATCTGTTAACACTCCCGAATACATTTATGTCTGTATTATTCATATCGTGTCAAAAAGTGCATTTAAATGTTCACGCGCGCAGCTGCATTCGCCACAAGAAACGAGCACTCTATCGAGAGCATGCGCACATATGCATGTGAGCATTTAAAAAGCTTCCAGCTGTAGACAAACAGAGTTCGGGTACGGAATTTAGTCAGTATGGTACTGCCAGTACTTTTAACTGGTGGCTATTAAAATATCAAACTGAGCAAAAATTTCACGGCACCTCTAGCCAGTCCTGGCAGCACCCAGTTTGGGAACCACTGCCGTAGTAGCTCTGTGATTGGCCAAATGCTCCGTTCGACTTTTCTGAAACCCTTTACTTTTCCCTGAGGAACCCGGAAGCTTTTGTTTTTTAATCCCCTTTTCTCCCCAATTTGGAATGCCCAATTCCCACTACTACTTACTAGGTCCTCGTGGTGGCGCGGTTACTCACCTCAATCCGGGTGGCGGAGGACAAGTCTCAGTTGCCTCTGCTTCTGAGACCGTCAATCCGCACATCTCATCACATGGCTCATTGTGCATGACACCGCGGAGACTCCTCATGTGGAGGCTCATGCTACTCTCCACGATCCACGCACCCCATTGAGAGCGAGAACCACTAATCGCGACCACGAGGAGGTTACCCCATGTGACTCTACCCTCCTAGCAACCGGGCCAATTTGGTTGCTTAGGAGACCTGGCTGGAGTCACTGAGCACACCCTGGATTCAAACTCACGACTCCAGGGGTGGTAGTCAGCGTCAATACTCGCTGAGCTACCCAGGCCCCCAGGAACTTGACCTCCCCAGAAGGCTTGACCTCTGGCCTACTTTCTGTAAGATCTGAATTTCTGTGTTTTGAATTTTAGAATATTGAATTTTGAATACTGAATTTCTTCTTCAGCTGTAATTTTACAACCTGAATATTTACTGCTAATTTCACCTCTAAAAATACAAATTTCACTAATAAAAATGTTTAAAAATACAAATCTATAAAATATACCACAAAAACAATCCAGTTTTGTTAAATACCACGTCTAAAATTCAAATTTACAAAAATTTAATTCAAATCTTTTAGTCATAAATCTAGTTTCATACATGCACTTATTATTTGGAGTCCTAATAATAAGAGTGCGTTTTGCGGTTTTTAACATTAACAATTAATCGATTAATTTATCGTTAATTTCCACAACAATCGATTATGAAAATTTCTGAAAATTGACATCCCCATTAGAGATAGTATTACATGTTGTTATTATTACATGTTATATACATAGTACAAAACACAAATAATATGCAATTAGGGATCATCGATTCAAAATTTATGTTTTGCTTATTTTTTTTTTAAATGATAATTAATTGGACAACTTCAAAAGAAATGTAAATAACTTAATTCACTATGTTTCTTTTTTTTTTTTTTTTTACCCAATTTGGAATGCCCAATTCCCAGTGTGCTTTTAAGTCCTCGTGGTTGCGTAGTGATTCGCCTCAATCCGGGTGGCGGAGGATGAATCCCAATTGCCTCCGCATCCGAGACCATCAACCCGCACATCTTATCACGTGGCTTGTTGAGCGCGTTGCCATGGAGACATAGCGCGTGTGGAGGCTTCACGCAATCCACCGCGGCATCCGCGCTCAACTCACCACACGCCCCACCGAGAACGAACCACATTATAGCGACCACGAGGAGGTTACCCCATGTGACTCTACCCTCCCTAGCAACCGGGCCAATTTGGTTGCTTAGGAGACCTGGCTGGAGTCACTCAGCACGCCCTGGGATTCGAACTAGCGAACTCCAGGGGTGGTAGCCAGCGTCTTTTACCACTGAACAAATAGCTGGCTTGTGCTATTTACGCTTAAGTGCAAATAGCCATTATTAATGATTAATGACCATTATTAAAAACCATTTCAAATATTTTGTTTGGAGATCAATGCATACTTACAGTCACTGTGAAGATGTAGTTTGTTAAGGCACAACCACGAAGGCAGAATATGTGAGACTGTGGCGAGGACTTCACATTTAGACACTTCAAAATCCAGTGAGTAGATGCGACCTTCAGGACAGCGGCCAGCAGAGCTGTTTGAGGACGAAAACGTGCTACATAAAAACTCTGGGTGCTCCTCCATTTCCGACGCTAGACTTTGACGACAACGTTTAGCTGCGGGTTCCTCCTGCACTGTACCACACCTAATGTCAAAGCCCTGTCCTACTGAACAAGGGGCCTCAGCGTGGGATGTCTGTTGTGTCGCGGAACGCTGAGGGACCCTGCACCTGGACGTGATCCAGCTCAGAATGGACGGATCTGGACTTCTCCTCAAAACAACTTCTCTCACGGACCCGTGGTCCATCAGTCGGTGGAGAATAAACAAGACATATCTCCGTCCATGTTTGAGTAGAGAATTAGCATCCAGCAATTTGATGGAAGTCACCCCCTTTTCAAGTGTGGTCAGGATGGGCCGCAGTTCTCCTGATGCAAGTCGGCAGATGTTTCTGGTTGACCCGTGGAGAGAGAGGACTCTCACGTGCTTTGCGGTCAAGGAGAGAATGGACGAATCGCTGAGGTTGGAGAGGTACGATCTGCCTCGTCTGATGTGCGTAAACATGACAATGTGAAAGAGTCTCTCCAAACACCTCTGTTTCCAGTCTTGATCAGGAAACGCAAACTGAAAAACATTAAACTCAAATCAGAATTCACATTTACTGAAGTAAGTTGCACTTACAAAGAACTGACTTGGGTGGTTTGCTCCACAGTAAAAATGGCAAGAACTTATGATTAAGGCTGGAAATTTATACAGATTTCCCGATTAGATTTGATTCCATATCGATTCATGCGGGTATATTTCAGTTATAATGTGTATTTTGCTTACACATTAAATAAAATGATCTCCCAGCTAATGCTGTTAATTATACAGGGGACCTTCAAACTGGGTACATTACTAAAATATTAATTTTACAAATTACATTTTATTTGTTTTTCATAATTGGTCACGTTTTAGCTTTTTTAAAATGTACAAATCCATGTATTACATCAATAAATGTGTTATTATATTACATGTTGTTACGTGTTTATTGTTTAATGCATAATTTATACTAACAAGTATTCACATTGATTTGTAGAACACATGCTAAAAATCGTATTGTCTGTTTAAGAAAGAATTCGAAAGTTGAAGAAAACACACAGAAGTGTGATTTACCACCCTACAACAAACACTGGGTCAAATACTGCATTAGCATAATTAGCCATATTACCAAGTGACTGATAAATTTGAGCCAAAATACAGTAAATTGGATGCATAACCTTTGATATTAACATATGAAAACAGTTTCTCCATTTAAAAAGTTATGCTTTCCTAACTATGCATACTTATATGGTTAGCTGCATTTTATTATTTGCTTTTAGCATTGTTTTTCCCTGCTGTCCACAGCCACAGAACCACTGTGACAAACTATACTGATGGAGAGTATGTACACTATATTGCCAAAAGTATTCGCTCATCTGCCTTTAGACGCATATGAACTTAAGTGACATCCCATTCTTAATCCATAGGGTTTAATATGACGTCGGCCCACCCTTTGCAGCTATAACAGCTTCAACTCTTCTGGGAAGGCTTTCCACAAGGTTTAGGAGTGTGTTTATGGGAATTTCTGACCATTCTTCCAGAAGCGCATTTGTGAGGTCAGACACTGATGTTGGACGAGAAGGCCTGGCTCGCAGTCTTCGCTCTAATTCATCCCAAAGGTGCTCTATCGGGTTGAGGTCAGGACTCTGTGCAGGCCAGTCAAGTTCTTCCACACCAAACTCGCTCATCCATGTCTTTATGGACCTTGCTTTGTGCACTGGTTCGCAGTCATGTTGGAACAGGAAGGGGCCATCCCCAAACTGTTCCCACAAAGTTGGGAGCATGGAATTGTCTAAAATCTCTTGGTATGCTGAAGCATTCAGAGTTCCTTTCACTGGAACTAAGGGGCCAAGCCCAGCTCCTGAAAAACAACCCCACACCATAATCCCCCCTCCACCAAACTTCACAGTTGGCACAATGCAGTCAGACAAGTACCGTTCTCCTGGCAACCGCCAAACCCAGACTCATCCATCTGATTGCCAGATGGAGAAGCGTGATTCGTCACTCCAGAGAACGCCTCCACTGCTCTAGAGTCCAGTGCTTTACACCACTGCATCCGACGCTTTGCATTGCACTTGGTGATGTATGGCTTGGATGCAGCTGCTCGGCCATGGAAACCCATTCCATGAAGCTCTCTACGCACTGTTCTTGAGCTAATCTGAAGGCCACGTGAACTTTGGAGGTCTGTAGCGATTGACTCTGCAGAAAGTTGGCGACCTCTGCGCACTATGCGCCTCAGCATCCGCTGACCCCGCTCTGTCATTTTACGTGGCCTACCACTTCGTGGCTGAGTTGCTGTCATTCCCAATCGCTTCCACTTTGTTATAATACCACTGACAGTTGACTGTGGAATATTTAGTAGCGAGGAAATTTCACGACTGGACTTGTTGCACAGGTGGCATCCTATCACAGTACCATGCTGGAATTCACTGAGCTCCTGAGAGCGGCCCATTCTTTCACAAATGTTTGTAGAAGCAGTCTGCATGCCTAGGTGCTTCATTTTATATACCTGTGGCCATGGAAGTGATTGAAACACCTGAATTCAATTATTTGGATGGGTGAGCGAATACTTTTGGCAATATAGTGTACTTCATACGTACAGAAAGGCCTAAAAACATTTTAATCAGTAATGATCTCAAGAACATAACACTGTACCTTTGATCTGCAGCGCCATGTCTGATCCAAATCTCTCCATATTGATGCCCAAATAGCAGAGGTGGAGATTCCTAAAATTGGCATTAGGATTCAGTGTTACAGTAAGTGTGAAACTCAAACTTGGACTCTGTATACTGTCAGTAGAGTGCAATATTTGTCTCTGTGTACATGTCAAAGTCCCTTACAAGTCAAGTCAGTCCACACGGCAGCCATCTTTGGCACTCCCAAGAAGCTATTTTCTATGTAAACAAGCAGCATAAAAGTGCAGCTCCTATCAACTTGAATGGGAAAAGACTGAAATCTCCAAAACGGTTGGTCAAGATTATGATCAAAGAACATATTCATCAAAAGTTACATCTGACAACTATGGTATTATATTATATTCTAATGTGTGTTTCTTTAGCGCAGATCATGCTAAAAAAAAAAAACACACTATTTTTCAGGTTTGTTAAGCTGATGCGCATGCGCGTTTTTAAGTTGACTGTCAGGCGACCTGCAGAACCCTTCTAGTAGGGGGAGCCTACAAGCTAGCATAAAACAGCATAACGTGGCAGTCCCACACAGACATTCTATGGGCGGTACAATGAAGAGGATGGACATTATCTCAGTAAATAAAAGAATCTCTGGGCGACGACCTGTAAAGGCTAATTTACACTCACTGGGCAAACAGGCTTCACTTAGTTCGCCTACAAATGATGATGAAATGCAGTGACGTTTTTGTTCTGCCAATGTGTTCATTTGGTGATATTTCCCTGTTCACGCACATCTTTGAAATTCTTGACCTAGGAGAACTCGGCTGGTCGAAGAGCATTGATGATTGGTAAAAACTAATTGTGGGTGGGGTTTGGACATGACTTTTTTATTTACAATCGCGCATTCCAGCTGAGGAGTTAACTGTCGTTAAAATGGATAACTTTGAAGCCAGTCTCTCAGAGATTGTATGTACAGTGCATCTGGAAAGTATTCACAGCGCTTCACTTTTTCCACATTTTGTTATGTTACAGCCTTATTCCAAAATGGATTAAATTCATTATTTTCCTCAAAATTCTAAAAACAATGCCCCATAATGTCAACGTGAAAGAAGTTTGTTTGAAATCTTTGCAAATGTATTAAAAAAATAAAAAAATAAAAAAAATCACAAGTACATACAGTAAGTATTCACAGCCTTTGCCATGACACTCAAAATTGAGCTCAGGTGCATCCTGTTTCCACTGATCATCCTTGAGATGTTTCTACAACTTGATTGGAGTCCACCTG
Source organism: Myxocyprinus asiaticus (assembly GCF_019703515.2). Classification (NCBI taxonomy): domain Eukaryota; kingdom Metazoa; phylum Chordata; class Actinopteri; order Cypriniformes; family Catostomidae; genus Myxocyprinus; species Myxocyprinus asiaticus. The sequence goes on along the minus strand of NC_059355.1, from coordinate 11,955,674 downwards.
GGGTAAATTCAGTTCATTGGACATGATTTGGAAAGGCACACACCTGTCTATATAAGGTCCCACAGTTAACAGTGCATGTCAGAGCACAAACCAAGCCATGAAGTCCAAGGAATGAAGTCTGTAGACCTCCGAGACAGTATTGTATCAAGGCACAGATCTGGGGAAGGGTACAGAAAAATTTCTGCAACATTGAAGGTCCCAATGAGCACAGTGGCCTCCATCATCCATTAAATGGAAGGAGTTTGGAACCACCAGGACTCTTCCTAGAGCTGGCCGCCTGGCCAAACTGAGCGATCGGGGGAGAAGGGCCTTAGTCAGGGAGGTGACCAAGAACCCGATGGTCACTCTGACAGAGCTCCAGCATTTCTCTGTGGAGAGAGGAGAACCTTCCAGAAGAACAACCATCTCTGCAGCACTCCACCAATCAGGCCTGTATGGTAGAGTGGCCATACGGAAGCCACTCCTCAGTAAAAGGCACATGACAGCCTGCCTGGAGTTTGCCAAAAGGCACCTGAAGGACTCTCAGACCATGAGAAACAATGATTGAACTCTTTGGCCTGAATGGCAAGCGTCATGTCTGGAGGAAACCAGGCAGCACTCATCACCTGGCCAATACCATCCCTACAGTGAAGCATGGTGGTGGCAGCATCATGCTGTGGGAAGGTTTTTCAGCGGCAGGAACTGGGAGACTAGTCAGGATCAAGGGAAAGATGAATGCAGCAATGTACAGAGACATCCTTGATGAAAACCTGCTCCAGAGCGCTCTGGACCTCAGACTGGGGTGAAGGTTCATCTTCCAACAGGACAATGACCCTAAGCACACAGCCAAGATAACAAAGGAGTGGCTCTGGGACAACTCTGTGAATGTTGAGTGGCCCAGCCAGAGCCCAGACTTGAACCCGATTGAACATCTCTGGAAAGATCTGAAAATGGCTGTGCACCGACGCTCCCCATCCAACCTGATGGAGCTTGAGAGGTCCTGCAAAGAAGAATGGGAGAAACTGCCCAAAAATATGTGCGCCAAGCTTGTAGCATCATACTCAAAAAGACTTGAGGCTGAAATTGGTGCCAAAGGTGCTTCAACAAAGTATTGAGCAAAGGCTGTGAATACTTATGTACATGTGATTTTTTCGTTTATTTTTAATAAATTTGCAAAGATTTCAAACAAACTTCTTTCATGTTGTCATTATGGGATATTGTTTGTAGAATTTTGAGGAAAATAATGAATTTAATCCATTTTGGAATAAGGCTGTAACATAAAAAAATGCAACGCTGTGAATACTTTCCGGATGCACTATATGTTGGATGTATACTTTTTTTTTTTTTTTTTTTACATGATTTGCAACACAAACTCTACAAAGACAGCATGGCCAGTCGGCCACGACAAATTAGTAGAGAGAGATTAGAGTTTTAGTGGACAGCGCTAAAAGAGGCGGTCCACGGAAAGAAAAACCTGCTTTATAGAGCGCAACAGTGACCGCCCACTTTTTCAGCCATCTGGGTTCTGGAAGTATTTTCCCCATTCATTTCTTCCATAGACTTTTAATAAAATCCTTTATAAAAGAGTTAAGAGCCATGAACCAAACCAACCAGCTCCGAGGTGGATCACAACATCACAAACTTTGTTTTGAGGCAAAAAAGTATTCTATAAAAAAAGGGAACATATAAAACTATTGATTTTAGGTTGTTGATTAGAAGCATAGAAACAATATATTTTACGTTTATTGCAAAATATATAGTAGTTTAAGGGTGAAGGGAGACCGACTTGATTACGTCATTCACAGTGCGTCATGGGAGCGCATGGTCGCTCCGAGCCACGTTTCGCGGGATTCGTGGATGCGGTTCTCTGATTGGTCGATCTTTCTCTGCTGTACCATGGGTAATGTAGTTGTTTACCATGATTTCCGCTATCAAACATGATTTTTAAACAATAAAGTTGAGATAACGCAGATGGATGGCTTCAACGGAAGCATATATCTTCGATGAAAAACCTCTGAGCTTATGGTAGGTCTGTTTTTAAAGGTTTATAAGTTATCGATGAAAATCAATTAGTCTATGGGATAAATTAATGGGATATTTACTTCCAGAACCAGACTGTTGTGCTCTATTGGCTTTACTTGTGTCTGGAGCAGTACGTTAAACACCGTGACATCACCCTCAACGACCTAATTTTGAAACGACGTCACGCGTAGTACAAACGCCGGCTTCGTTCGCCTATGTTGCTTTCTAGTAGGGATGGGTGGATCGATCCTAAAGTATCGATACTTCTGATACTGATGTTGTATCAAAAATATCGATCCTCACACAAAAATATTGATTCTAACATTTAAAAAAATAAATAAATAAAAATAGAGATATTATTATTTGGTTACCATGAACATGAACAATAATCATAAGCTTCAAAGTGAAATAAAAAGGATTAGGCTATATTAGCAAATACTTGTGCAGGATGGGAACTATTTCTTCTTCCGCTCATCTTAAGATGCATGGCTGCATTCCATTTCAAATATGTATCCTCTTCCCTCGCAAACTTCACTCTGTCTCATGGTCTCGGATGTACTTCACTGCTTACGTTGCGCGAGTGTCCACTACTGGCGGAATACGTGCAATGGGTTTAACTGGAACACTCTTAACCCTTGATCACTTGGAGCATGTTGAAGGCTGATGTCAATTTGTGGAATTATTTAGTGATTTTTGCACCTGAGAAAACCATGTTTTCGGAGATTGATTTCAGAGGCTTATGTATAAATCTCATATGTTCAATTTTTTTATTGTTAGAAAAGATTAATCAAGATTTACACAAATGAAAATGTTAACATAACAATGAACACATAGGCTATAACTGTGTGATAAACAGTTTAAGGTAGCTACAAGTATTATGCTGTTAAATCTCAATATAACTTTTCTAAACTGCTTAATTGTCCTAACTTCACTTCCATCATACATTAGAGTTGTGTGGGGGTGGGGTTTATGAAGTGTAATCTGCTGTCACGTCACAATAGAGTTGCATTGTGGGACATGGAGCTCCCTGAAGTGTACATCAGAGCAGACTCACTCCCTCTGTCAAAATCGAGGGGTTGAGGGTGTCAACAGAAACTTCCCTTGCTCACTGAATGAAGTGGAACGGACTTCAAAAATGGCAGCGTGGATTCCCCTGAGGGGAAGTGCTTAGGGGAGTTAGCCAGTGGATGTTAAAAGTGAAGTGGAATGCAGCCCATGCTGAAAGACACAAGCAGACAAGTGCTTGCGCCGTCACAAGGCCGTCACAAGGCTCGTTCAAACAAGAGGGATCAGTGCCTTGTAGAGGTAATGATAGAAAATCAGAGAAACAGCTTCTGGAGAAAATTCACGCTAAAATAACATATCTAAAGGTGACATTTCTTAAAATGAGTTTGTGTGTAACTGTTGTTAATAAGTAATTAAAAAAATTGTTAACCATTGTTTTACTAAAGTAATATTGTAGTAACTTTGTTTTTTTTTTGGCTGACACCATGGTTTTAGGGTGGGCAGACATGTCTCACCCCCCCCACTCCAACTCCACCACCATTGTCAAGTTTGCTGACGACACTTTTGAGGTGGGCCTGATCTCTGATAACGACAAGAGGGCCTATCTGCAGGAGATCAAAGACCAGGAGAACAACCTCCTTTTGAATGTCAGCAAGACAAAGGAGCTGATAGTGGACTTCAGCACAAAGCAGGTGAGGAACTACCACCCCATTATGATCAATGGGGCCACAGTGGAGAGAGTAGACAGTTTCCGTTATCTTGGCATACACATCTCACACGATCTGTCATGGATCTGCCACATTAACACCATGGTGAAGAAGGCCCATCAGCATCTTTACCACCTCAGGCGCTTAAAGGACTTTAAACTTCCCTCTATGGTGCTAAAAAACTTTTACACCTGCACCACTGAGAGCATCCTGACAGGAAACATCACTGCCTGGTTTGGAAACTACATAAAACGAGATAGATTGGCTCTACAAAGAGTGGTGCGATCAGCTGAGTGCATCACCCACATCAAACTCCCTGACCTGCAGTCCATCTACAGCAAATGATGCTGGACCAAAGCCAGGAAGATCATGAAAGACCTCAGCCATCCTAATAATGGACTGAACACCAGGACTAGTTTCACTATTCAGCACCACACACTTGAAGAAATATTACACTCTGCATTATCATATTATTATATTATCATTATTATACATCTACAACATCACCTCTATAACATTAGCCTGTTGCAGGTCAACATTACTGCACAATTGCACTTTACCTTGCACATGTACATATTGCCAGTCAAACTGTTGCTGCTACCACCTCTACATCTGTGATTACGCACTATTTCATATTCATTTGCGTACTTTGTACATACAGTATATTTCTTCTATTTTATTGTGTTGTAAATTGTGGGGATTTTTTTATTGTGTTTTTTTACTTCTATTTCTACTCCTTATCTATCTATCTATCTATCTATCTATATATATATATATATATATATAAAAAATTCGTAAACTGTGGGGAGAGAAGTCGTACCAAGAATTTCACTACATGTACTGTGTATGGTTATGTATGTGACCAATAAATCTTGAAACTTGAAATAATATTGTTGTAACCATGTTTGTTTGTTTTTATTTTTTGGCTAACACCATGGTTTTACTAAAGTAATATTGTAAAAACCATGTTTGTTTGTTTTAATTTTTTGGCCGAAACCATAGTTTTACTACAGTAATATTGTAGTAGTAACCATGGTTAATTGTGTGGTAACTATGGTTTAACTAAATGCCATGGTTAAACTATAATTACTGTATTAAAACCATGGTTAATGTGTGTAAGGGTAAACAAAACAGAAGTTTAATAATTTTCTGTTTAGGCTCACAAATGTAACAAAAAATAAAATAATTATAATGACTTCAATTATGACTAAAAATTCGTTTTTAAATCTTCGTGGCTATAAAACCCTTTGCAAACGTTGTGCGGACAAATACCAGTAGACGATCAGAGCGAACAACAACACAGCAAGTAATGTAAATAACGTTAGCTATGTAGTGGGTTAGCAAACTGTTGCTAGAGTAAGTTGCTGTTGCTAAGATAACTTGCAGAGAAGACAAGACGGTTTTACGCAAAACAGCTCCAGACACTCACAACTCTCCAGTTACTAAATCTAATGTCACAACAACAGCATATATGGGTTCTGTGAAACATAGCAAAATTGATGTTACCCCCATATCGAGAAGAAAAAGAGCAACTTCTGCATCCGTCTTCAAGCCTTTTACCTCTCGGAGGTCTCTTCACCACTGAAAAGACTCGCCGATATTGACGTGGCTCCAAGCCCTCGACTTATCATAATCCTTCTTTTTTTAGTTTATATTCATCTGACCTTTTCCTCTTGATCTGTTCTCAGCCATTTGTCCTCCTTGGAGTTTAGAAAGTTCGCATCAGCCAGATTTGCCCTCACTCTTCTAATGAATTTCCCTCTAGCTCTGCCCCCCATCCTGTGCACGCGCAAGAACCACCCCGTTGCTGATTGGCTGGCGTAGCATTGTGTGGATCGGTCTGATCCACTTTGTTTTTGTCCCATTTGCAGAGCCAGGGCTGTGTACAAATACTAGATTTTTTTTCAGCCCACCCGCAGAACAAACAGCTAGCAGACTGTGAGGAGATATTTGCAGAATTTGATAAAAGATTTATTGGATTAGAATTAATGAGTGCACCTTTAAGGCGGGACTTTATACAGCCGCCATTTTGGGCGTTTCCATTTTTCTCATTCACTTTAATACAAGTGTTCTGTCTCGGGCTAAATATTCTCTGGTACATGTTATACTGTTGACAGTGTAGATTGAGTAAGTGTTAATATATGTATCCTTACCTTTGGTGACAGCAGTTGACAATGTAGATTGAGTAAGTGTTAATATATGTATCCTTACCTTTGGTGACAGCAGTTGTTTCAATCTTATCCAGATAATAAATGTTTAGATGTGGCAGTAACTCTTTTAAGAGCGAGACAGGCAGATCTAGATAAAGAAAGTTGGGGAGAAGAAGAATATTATTATTAATCCCAAACTCCATTCATTCCATTACATGCCAGTAGCTTACAGAATGTTTATAAGTAAAAAAAATAAATAAAAAAGAAAGAAGTGAATTGTGAAAACAAGAAATGTTTCTTACAATTTTAAAAACCTACCCAAAACCTTTCTCTCCATGATATCCATGTTTTGAGCAACCTTTGCGATGCACATTTGCACCAGCGTTGAACTTCCATGTGAAACTTCCATTTTTACACTGGAGACGGCTGAAATAAAATGGGTTTTTTTTTTACCCCTCTGTCTGTGTTTGTTTCCCCGTCATCATGTCCTCATGTGCTTCCGAACTTAACAGATGATGGGAGGAGCCACTGGCGTCAAAAAAAAACAAAACAATTTCTTCCTCTAGGGGGCGCTTGACGGCTCACAAAGCCAATATTCCTTTGAGTAGTATTCAAATCTCAACACGTTTTTTGTCTCATTGGATATGTATTTCTGCACTTTACAGAACAATCCTTTACTTATATTAATATCAAGGATTGGCACCTCACATAGAACTGGAAATTTCTCCATAAATCTCTATAAATTGACTTTTTTTATCTAGTGTTTTTTATCTAGTGTATTATCTAGTGGCCAGCGCTGTAAAAACAACACCATGTAACATGTACCAAGCCAACTTCTTTTTTTAAAAGGACAATTCAAATTGTACTCGTCCTCCATAAAATAAGAGTATATGTAACAATTTAAAAAATATTGCTATAATATAAACATGTCATGGTTATATGGGGAAAAAATTATATGAAAGTGAAGCATCACAAATTATATTATAGAAAACATTGTACATAATGCAACAGTTGCATAATTTGTAATTCTTTCAGATTTGTTCCTTTTATATATCGTTTTATATAATTTAAATAATAATAATTTAATGTAATAATTTTAATCATAATAATGTAAAAAATTTCAAATATATTTTTAGTCCATATATATATATATATATATATATATATATATATATATATAGATATGATATTAATATGTGATTAAAAAAATCACATACATAATACATCACAATCATGCAATCATTTCATTATTATAAATTGAAATACACTTTAAAATTACATCAGTTTCTTCAAAATTACAACGTCTGGCACCTTTCTCCCATCGCGATTCATCAGCAGTAAGGACAATTAATTTACACCTAAATAAGGATAGTATTATAATTTAAAAAGCCGTTGAAGTGAGCATTTTCTCAAATATCATTTAGACACACCCAGGCAAACACAGAACGTTCCCCTAACATTCTAAGAACGTTCTTTTAAGGGTTTTTTCATAACCATAAATATACCTACTGTATATTTTTATATACTATTTTGATTGTATACTGTATTTTATATTGTGTATGTGTATTCTATATTGTGTGTATTGTATACTGTACATTATATATTATTATTTGTATATTGTGTTGTGTGTAATTATGTGTAATTTGTGTTGTGTAAATCTGATGTTTATTGTAAATTGGTATATGTCTCATCACTGTCATTACTGCTATGTTGCTCGGAATCGCACCCAAGACTCTCACCCACTGTTGCACTTGTGTATATGGTTGAGTGACAATAAAGGGGTTTGATTTGATAACCAATAACTTACATTCCCAAAATGTTGAAGTGAAATTTCGTGACAGCCAAATAAGGAACATATATAATTGTATCTAGTTGTTATTTTTAGGTTTTATTTTTCATCATTATTTTTCTTAAACATTGCAGAGGTATTTAACACCTCTCACCAAAACTTGTTAGTTGCGATCTCGTTCGACCAATTAGAGATAACTTCCGGGTCGCTAAACACCGCCTACTCGGGTTCCTGTTACATGTTAATTGTCACACTAACCGCCTCTATTCTCTTTCTACTGAAGAAACGGACGTATTGACTCTTAACTTCCGGGCGCTTATAAAACTGTACAGCAGGACATGAGGCATAACAAAAAAAAAAAAAAAAAAAAAAAAAAAAAAACAAACAAACAAACAAAAAATAATAATAAAATAAAATAAAATATTCATAATACATATTGCTAGATTACCTAAATTCGAAACCTTGGCAACTGACATGGCCATTATTCCGATTGCAAGTGTTTTTAATTAAATGTTTAAATATACTGTGTTGCCTTTTAGTATAATAGACTAATAATGGATTAGTATACTATTTTGATGCTTTGCTGCTATGTTCCTCTTGCACACTGAAATAAGTTCAACTAACTTATGGCTATTAAATCTTGAAAATACAGCAGAATTTTTCTTTGTTTTTTTCCCTTGATATTTAACAATAAATGCAAATTCTGTGCCGACAACACCTCTTTATTGATCTCCCCAACAAAGGATACATTATCAGTTATTTCACACAAGAGATGAAAACAGTACAGTTACGAACACTCATTCACAATTTGGCAAAATGGACAAGTTGAACAACCTATTGGTTACAGTGAATTGTGGAATCTGTGACAAAAATCACATCTAAATAAAAGAGCACTGTTTTTTTATTAGCAGACATCCATCTATGAACAGCATTGAAGATTTCCATTTATTTAATTGATTGGAAGACTTTGTGGGCCACCTGAAGAAAACAAAATGATAAAGATGTTAACAACCACTTAACACAATTTTGTTTTTTAGAATTAATATTTAAAGGACTATTCCAATTTCAATACAAGTTAAGCTTAATTTACAGCAATAGTGGCATAATGTTGATTACCACAACATTCGTTTTTAAAAAAGCAAAAATTGAGGTGACAGTTATAATGGAAGTGGATGGGGGCCAATTTTTGAACGTTAAAATACTCACTTTTTCAAAAGTATAACCACAAAACAATGTGTATAAACAAGATTTTAGTGTGATAAAATAACTTACTAACATTTTCTATGTAAAGTTACAGCCAATTTTACAACTATGTTGCCATGACAATGTACTGTCAACAAACCCTAAAATGACAATTTAAACAACTTTACAGATCAAATAATACATGATACAAAAACTGGCCCCTTTCACTTCCATTGTAGGTGCCTCACTGTAACCTTGATTTTTGCGAGTCTAAATTAATTTTTGTATTAATCAATATTATGTCACAAATGCTGTTGATTGAGCTTAACTTATTGAACCTGGAATATTCCTTTAAATGAATAGTTCACCCAAAAATGAAAGTAAATAATTACAGAACTTTCAGGCCAGTGAGGTAAATAAATTAACTTCTCAGACTGAAGTGTTTTTGATTTACTAAAAAGAACAGGCTCATGAGAGTTATTCTTCTGGAAATTGGACTACACTAGACACGCTGCAGATTAAATGAACTGGCCCATAAGATTCATTCATTCGGGAATAAGACTACAATGGTTGCGCTGTTAGTTGTGCATTGTAGATTCAAAAGAAAGTTGCATAAGAGTCATTCATTTAGTAATTGGACAACACTTGCAGTGCTCCAGACTCAAAGAACCGGCTCGTAAGAGTCATCAGTTTGGGAATCGGACTACACTGGTTGCACTGTGTTTCATGCAATTGTTTCAAAAGAATCAGCTCATAAGAGTCATTCATTTAGGAATCAGATTACACTTGTAGTGCTGTAGATTCAAAAGAACCGGCTCATAAGAGCCATTAGTCCAGAAATTGGACTACACTGGTTGCATTGTATGTTTCATGCTGTAGATTCAAAAAACAGGCTCATGAGAGTCATTTGTTCAGGAATCAGACATCACTAGTTGTGCTGTATGTTTCATGCTATAGATTCAAATGAACCGGCTTACAAGAGTCTTTCATTTGGGAATTGAACTACGCTGTTTTAAGCTGTAGATTCGGTGGGGGGCATCGCTGCCACTGAATAGTGCAGCAGATACCACTGTCAGAGTATTTTAATACGGTGCTCTGTCCGCATTGGTGGAACATGCTCATTCAAAATCATGAACAGAACTAAAAATCATAAAAATCAAATGGTTTTGGTATATTTTAAAATTGGAACAAGTTCTTGGTTCCCAACCCCAGTTATTTTTTCCCCGTGTTAACTTAAATTCTCTTTTTGTGTTCCACAAAAAAAAAAAAAAAAAAAAAAAAAAAAAAAGAACAGTGTACAGGTCAGAAACAACAAGAGAGCGAGTAAATAAAAATGTCCATTTCTGGGTGAACTATTCCTTTAAGTAAAGTGCATTGTTTTAACTTGAGATGCCCTTTTATTGTATGAGTGCTATTTGAAGTGTTAAAATACACCCGACCTGAGGTTAACAGTCTTGTTAAACCCCCCTTGTGGGTTTCAAACCTATAACCTTTTAGTTACCAGCCTTCAATTTAACTACTAGGCTTACAAGCACCATCACTCACACAGTGGTCGCGAGCGTGCAGGAAGTCAAAGAGCTCCTCTGTGCAATCTTCAGCTGTCTCTGAACGTGAGCCCACCCGTGACTCACAAGCCTCGAGCCGCTCGCGGGCGTGAACGCAATGCTCCGACTGCTCGCACTTCTGCCTTACGGTCTCTAAAGGGTCCTACAGGTGAAACAACATTACTACACAAGATTAATTCTCTCATTGCACTGCACACAGAACATTGCAATTTTTGCACCATTTATGCACTTATTTTTGTTGTATATTATTTATTGCACTTCTTCCTTTGTAACTTTACCTGAAATTCTTTTTTTTTCTTTTTTTTTATTGACATTTCCAGAAATTACTGCTAAATGGATTAATCTCACATAAAATGTGAGTTATATTTCAACCCAAAATCAAAAGACAGACAAAAGAAATTATATTTTGCATGAATTAAAATGAAGCCATTTTAGGACTATTAATGTTTCTAGCATTGTAAATTTTTGTTTCATGACACAAGCCAATTTTCCACTCAAACTCTCATTACTGTATATATATAAGTATATACACATACACTGATCAGCCACAACATTAAAACCACTGACAGGTGAAGTGAATAACATTAATTTTTGTTAAAATGGCACCTGTCAAGGGGAGGGATATATTAGGCAGCAAGTGAACAGCAAGTTCTTGAATTTCATGTGCTGGAAGCAGGAAAAATGGGCAAGCGTAAGATCTAAGTGACTCTGACAATGGCCAAATTGTGATGGCTAGACGACTGCGTCAGAGCATCTCCAAAATGGCAGTTCATGTGGGGTGTTCCTAGTATGCAGTGGTTAGTACCTACCAAAAGTGGTCCAAGGAAGGACAACTGGTGAACCGGCGACAGGGTCATGGGCGCCCAAAGCTCATTGATGCGTATGGGGAGTGAAGGCTAGCCCGTCTGGTCTGATCCCACAGAAGAGCTACTGTAGCACAAATTGCTGAAAAACGTAATGCTAGCCATGATAGAAAGCACTTATGCACTGCAGCCACACGATTGGCTGATTAGATAATCACATGGATGATTGTTGGTGCCAGACGGGCTGGTTTGAGTATTTCTGTAACTGCTGATCTCCTGGGATTTTCCTGAACAACAGTCTCTAGAATTTACTCAGAATGTTGCCAAAAACAAAAAACATCCAGTAAGCAGCAGTTCTGTGGATGGAAATGCCTTGTTAATGAGAGAGGTCAACAGAGAATGGCCAGACTGGTTTGAACTGACAAAGTCTACGGTAACTCAGATAACCACTCTGTACAATTGTGGTGAGAAGAATAGAATGCTATTCTGAGATGCGGGTTGGCGCTGTTTTGGCGGCACTAGGGGGACCTACACAATATTAGGCAGGTGGGTTTTAATGTTGTGGCTGATTGGTGTATATAAATACTAATATATATATATATATATATATATATATATATATATATATATATATATATATATATATATATATACACACACACACACACACACATACACTACCGGTCAAACGTTTTGAAACACTCATTCTTTATTTTATATTTTTTTTTCACATTTTACAATAATAGTAAAGTCATCAAAACTACGGAATAACATAAATGGAACTATGGGAATTATGTTGTGACTAAACAAAAACCAAAATAAATCAAAACGGTGTTATATTTTAGCATCTTCAAAGCAGTCACCCTTTGCTAGAATTTGCAGACATGTACTCTTGACATTTTCTCAACCAACTTCTTGAGGTATCACCCTGGGATGCTTTTTAAACAGTATTGAAGGAGTTCCCATCTATGTTGGGCACTTATTTCTTTATTATTTGGTCCAAGTCATCAATTTAAAAAAAAAAAATTAATTATTAAATTTTAGTTTTATAATGAAAAATTAATATGGTGGCACAATTATATTTTTGTCTACAAAATTAACTTAAAACATTTAAGCATACGCCTTCAGATCAAAAGATTTTTTAAGATCATGGGAAACATTTCAATCAAGTGTTTCAAAACTTTTGACCGGTAGTGTGTGTGTGTGTGTGGGTGTGTATGTGTATATATATATATATATATATATATATATATATATATATATATATATATATATATATATACACACACCCACACACACACACAATTATATATATAAAATTATTTTCCTTATACCCAATAATAAAAACAGCAGAACCAAACACAACCATGATGTACTTGTACATATTCTTACTTTTTAAATAATTCTACATTAAAATAGTAAAGCGGGGTGCACAATGCAATATATATATTGATATGTTATACATTTGATAATCCTTAATGCACTCATCAATACCTACATGTACATACAGTTGATGACAAACTGTAACATTTTTATTTCTAACAAAAATTTGCCCATAAAGTTATTATATTTATAAAGTATTAATTATTAATAATAATTGAAGTACACTGATTACAGGGTCAGTCAGGACAAAACCTGAGTGTCTTGATCAAGGGCACAATAGTTATAGAGTCACCACAACATGCACAACAACAAGCTGTGTTGTGCATTTGATGAATACGTTAAATTTGAATTAATTTTAACAGAATGTGTGAATACTTTTCTTCTCAATAAAAGATATCAGACACATACCACCATATCTTCCTCCTCCTCTTCTTCTTCCTCCTCCTCCTCCTAAACAGAACACAGCATATATATATGCTTAACAGTTTGTATAAGAGTCAACACTGAAACCTATGTATCAGGTTTGGCCACATTAAACATGAACATTTCGATGTAAAGCGGCCACTTTACTCCCTAAATCACATTTAAACTTTTTAGCAAGGTTTAATATGCGATTATACCTCGTCTGGCTCTCCGTTCATGATCATTTTGTCCTCAAAAACCATGCTTTCAGCGTAGTTTTCCTGAAATGGCCCACTATTCACTGAGATAAGCGCCACTGGAGGACAGCGTGACACTTTCCGGAAGTTGTTAAAGATGTTCATGCAATGGAGTCTGTCCACTTCGAGAAACTTCCGGTTCACAGTGTTTAGTCCACCTGAGCGGTAAATAGAAGCGTGTCATGTTCTGCCCTCATCAATATATATATATATATCTCATTGTCTATATGAGTATAATACTGAGAGCATTGGAAGGCATTAACATTTTTATTACAACTTTACTGCCAGAGATGATTTAGCAGAGGCCACTTCAATTTAAATGAATGGGAAAAATTGGAACGCCCAACCAAGAAACTCTAGCGGGTCGTGTCTAGAAGGGATCCCTCTTTCGTCAATCTCGCGAGATTCTACAATTCTACAGATTATACACGGCTTTTTAAATCGCACAGCAATGATGAGCGCTAGTAAAAGATTATTTTAAACTGTATGTTTTGATAAATAGTCATTCTTGATTATCAATTCAAACTCTAAAATATTTCACATAATGAATTTGATAACTTCATCTCTATTTGTGATACTGTCGGTAATGAGATATTGTAAAGCTGCGTTCACACTGCCAGCTACTTTCTCGCTGCATGTCGCCAGTGGCTGGTGGTTAGGTCACTAGTTTCTTTAAAATTAATATTATTATTAAAATATTAGTACGGTTATTAATATGGTACGTTTATTCACTATATCTGATCATTTATATGGTTTTGTTTGCTGTCATACATGCAACACATTTTCAAAACAAATTATTTAATAGTTAATTTTACAGGCTATTTGATGATTTAAACCTACTTGGAGTCCCCGCATCATTTTTCTTAAATATGTCCTTGTACGTAGAGACATACCATATAACACTGGTAAATTGCTAACAGCGGGGATTAGCCTTTCCTCCGTCTTTCCATCACTGCAGGAGCTGAGAGAGAGAAGGATCACGTGAGCTCTACCATCTTCTTTGGTACTGGCTGCTCCTGAAAGTCGCTCTTCATTTGCATAAAGTTAAACATTTCTCAACTTTGTTGCGTCGCTGGACACGCCCACATCCGGTCGCCAACGGTCGCCAGCTCTCATTGAAAATGAATGAGATGAGGTCGTTTTGTCGCTGCCTGCGTTCACACTGCCAGCGACTTTGTGGTTTGGTGCTGCTAGTGGGCGTTCCTATTGTTTGTCGCTGTAATGTTATTGGAGGACTGCACGTCTGGCAATAACGTTTAAAAATTTGATCACGGATGAGACCTAACACTGGTTAAATTAAGATACCATTACAGTTTGACAAGGAATCAGTTCTCTTGTTTCTAAAATTGTACATTCTGCAGTGTAGAGTATTTTATAAAATGTGCAGCAGTGTTCAGTGTATTAAATCATTAATAAGACAGTCAATCTATCATGAATAATTAATCAAACTCATCGGAATGCAGACCGTTTCTGACACGCTTTTCCACGCATTGTTGTTTTATTATATCCATGCATGTGGTTACAGTCAAATTATATAGAACAGTAAAAAATCCCTCAGGACGTTGAAACTTCCATGCACTCGTCCCCAGTCTGCCAGGAGACAGATGACCTAAGCTCTGCTGTCTTCGCTCTCATTGACAGTCGCTCGTTAATGTGGCTGGTCATTTGCATAAAGTTTACGTTTTCTCAGCTTGTTTTACTCTCCATGGCGATCTCTTTCGCCAACGGCCGCGGCAGCTCGTGTCGCCGGAAGTCGCTGTGCTCTCATTGAAAATGAATAGGATCGTGTCGCGCTGTCGCTGGGAGTGTGAACGCAGTTTCACGCAGTACATCAGTCAACTCCAATAGTTAATACATGACTGAGTGGTCTAGTGGTAAATAATTTGCTCCATGCATAAGAGGTTTAGTGTTCTTATCCGCCCATGTGTATCTTTATATTTTAGTTAACAAATATTGCATCTGCACATCAGTGGATGTGTATCTTGAGTGGTACACATTTGTTTGCATTTTTCTATGGGATTCGACTGGAAAAGAGTGCGAGCTGCAGAACTCGCAGTAACGAGAAGCAGTTGCTGCGAGTTCCGTAGTTTGGGCACTTTTCCAGTAAAATCCCATAGAAAAATGTAAACAAATGTGTACCACTCAAGATACACATCCACTGATGTGCAGATGCAATATTTGTTAATTAAAATATAAAGATGCATATGGGTGGATTAGAACCCTGAGCCTCTTACGCAGCAATTTATTTAACACTAGACCACCCAATAAGATTCCAACTATTGCCACTGATTGATAGTTCGCCACTGACATACACTATCTCATGACAGACAGTAGCACAAATAGAGATTAAGTTATCAAATGTATTATGTGAAAAATGTATTTTAGAGCTTGAATTGATCATCAGGAATGACTATTTATCAAAACAGACAATTTAAAATAATCTTTTACTAGCGCTCATTGTTGCTGTGCGACTTCACACGCCATGTATAATCTGTAGAATTGTAGAATCTCGCGAGATTGACGAAGGAGGGATCCCTTCTAGACATGACCGCATTGGTAAGCATAACATTTTAAACGCTTTACTGCCCTCTGCTGACGTGGTGTATGAACGTCAGTGGACGAACGATGAGAAGAGACATAAAAAAGACGAGCACACAACGTTTAATGCACTCTTTATTTTTTTGTAATATTTTTTTATATTTATGTATGGCAGATTTTTTATTTACAATATTCATTTCTTACACCACTGGAAAAGTACGTCATGATGATTTTAAAATGGTGTGAAAACAGAAAAGCAATTTGTAGTTTTATAATTTCTCAACTATATCATTTTTATTTGTATTGTTTTTCTTTGGACCCCACCGACTATTTTTTTTTTTATTATTAAAATTTAATTTGTATTGAATTTTGTATAACAATCACATATTCTATGCTGCCTATGATATTCCATCCTGTGCTTGCTGTTCGGCAGTTGTTGGAAAGCATACAAATGGTGTCTGAAGGAGCGGTTAAAAGAAGAAAATAATTTTTTAAAATGTCTTGTGGTGTTATTGTAGGTCCAATCTTGTCGCAATTGTGAGATATCCAAATAATAAAAAAGAAAAATTAGATGAACACATAATGCGTGTAATTGTTTTCCCCATCAGAGGGCGTCTCTAGCTCGAACAGACTACGGGAAATGGCACGAGAATCTCTTTGCGTTTTGTTTTCTTTCTGTGGTTTCCTCCTGTCCAAAGTTATAGGCCAAACAGAAGCTGATTTCCGAACATTGGCATCCTGAGCGCGGCGGAGTATCACCAGAGACGCTGAACTTGATTGCAGTAGCAGTTATGGAGAGAATTAATTTGCAACAACTTCTTTCAGGCATACATACTAACTGGACATCGATATTTGCAGCCGCATCTTGCGGTGCAGGTGCATTCTTTCTCTTCGTAAAATGGATAAATAAGCAGAAGATTAAGAAGAAAATACTGAACGCACGGAAAAGACGAGATAAGTCCTTTCAACAAGCCGAACAAGCTGTGCAACAATTTAAAATTACGGTACACAAACGTTCATCTGTATTTTTATTTTGTAATGCTCAATGTATGGTATACAGCAGGGGTTTTCAAAGTGCGGGCGCGCCTACCCAGGGGGGCGCTAGTGCATGTCAGGAGAGGCGCAGAGAATGGTAACATTTTTATTAAATAATTAATATGTATACACTGGCGGCCAAAAGTTTGGAATAATGTACAGATTTGGCTGTTTCGGAAGGAAATTGGTACTTTTATTCTCCAAAGTGTCATTCAACTGATCACAAAGTATAGTCAGGACATTAGTGATGTAAAAAACAGCACCATCACAATTTGAAAAAAGTTGCTAAATTGGTACTAGAAAATCACTTGTCATTATATCAAACACAGTTGAAAGCATTAGTATTTGGTTCGTTAAATGAAGCTTAACATTGTCTTTGTGTTTGTTTTTGAGTTGCCACAGTATGCAGTAGACTGGCATGTCTTAAGGTCAATATTAGGTCAAAAATGGCAAAAAAAGAAACAGTTTTCTCTAGAAACTCGTCAGTCAATCATTGTTTTGAGGAATGAAGGCTATACAATGCTTGGAATTGCCAAAAAAACTGAAGATTTCATGCAAAGGTGTACACTACAGTCTTCAAAGACAAAGGACAACTGACTCTAACAAGGACAGAAAGAGATGTGGAAGGCCAGATGTACAACTAAACAAGAGGATAAGTACATCAGAGTCTCTAGTTTGAGAAATAGACATCTCACATGTCCTCAGCTGACAGCTTTATTGAATTGTACCCACTCAACACCAGTTTCATGTACAATAGTAAAGAGAAGATTCAGGGGTGCAGGCCTTATGGGAAGAATTACAAAGAAAAGCCGCTTTTGAAACAGAAAAACAAAAAGAACAGGTTAGAGTGGGCAAAGAAACACAGACATTGGACAACAGATAATTGGAAAGGTGATATGGATCTTAACCCCATTGAGCTTTTATGGGATCAGCTAGACTGTAAGGTGCATGAGAAGTGCCCGACAAGACAGCCACATCTATGGCAAGTGCTACAGGAAGTGTGGGGTGAAATGTCACCTGAGTATCTGGACAAACAGACAGCTAGAATGCGAAGGATCTGCAAAGCTGTCATTGCTGCACATGGAGGATTTTTTGATGAGTGTGTGTGTGTGTGTGTGTGTGTGTGTGTGTGTGTGTGTATATACAGTGCATCCGACAAGTATTCACAGCGCTTCACTTTTTCCACATTTTGTTATGTTACAGCCTTATTCCAAAATGGATTAAATTCATTATTTTCCTCAAAATTCTACAAACAATACTCCATAATGACAACGTGAAATAAGTTTGTTTGAAATCTTTGCAAATTTATTAAAAATAAAAAACGAAAAAAAAAAAATCACATGTACATAAGTATTCACAGCCTTTGCCATGACACTCAAAATTGAGCTCAGGTGCATCCTGTTTCCACTGATCATCCTTGAGATGTTTCTACAACTTGATTGGAGTCCACCTGTGGTAAATTCAGTAGATTGGACATGATTTGGAAAGGCACACACCTGTCTATATAAGGTCCCACAGTTAACAGTGCATGTCAGAGCACAAACCAAGCCATGAAGTCCAAGGAATTGTCTGTAGACCTCCGAGACAGGATTGTATCGAGGCACAGATCTGGGGAAGGGTACAGAAAACTGTCTGCAGCATTGAAGGTCCCAATGAGCACAGTGGCCTCCATCATCCGTAAATAGAAGAAGTTTGGAACCACCAGGACTCTTCCTAGAGCTGGCCGCCCGGCCAAACTGAGCGATTGGGGGAGAAGGGCCTTAGTCAGGGAGGTGACCAAGAACCCGATGGTCACTCTGACAGAGCTCCAGCGTTTCTCTGTGGAGAGAGGAGAACCTTCCAGAAGAACAACCATCTCTGCAGCACTCCACCAATCAGGCCTGTATGGTAGAGTGGCCATACGGAAGCCACTCCTCAGTAAAAGACACATGACAGCCCACCTGGAGTTTGCCAAAAGGCACCTGAAGGACTCTCAGACCATGAGAAACAAAATTCTCTGGTCTGATGAAACAAAGATTGAACTCTTTGGCCTGAATGGCAAGCGTCATGTCTGGAGGAAACCAGGCACCGCTCATCACCTGGCCAGTACCATCCCTACAGTGAAGCATGGTGGTGGCAGCATCATGCTGTGGGGAGGTTTTTCAGCGGCAGGAACTGGGAGACTAGTCAGGATCGAGGGAAAGATGAATGCAGCAATGTACAGAGACATCCTTGATGAAAACCTGCTCTAGAGCGCTCTGGACCTCAGACTGGGGCGAAGGTTCATCTTCCTACAGGACAACGACCCTAAGCACACAGCCAAGGTAACAAAGGAGTGGCTACAGGACAACTCTGTGAATGTCCTTGAGTGGCCCAGCCAGAGCCCAGACTTGAACCCGATTGAACATCTCTGGAGAGATCTGAAAATGGCTGTGCACTGACGCTCCCCATCCAACCTGATGGAGCTTGAGAGGTCCTGCAAAGAAGAATGGGAGAAACTGCCCAAAAATAGGTGTGCCAAGCTTGTAGCATCATACTCAAAAAGATTTGAGGCTGTAATTGGTGCCAAAGGTGCTTCAACAAATTATTGAGCAAAGGCTGTGAATACTTATGTACATGTGATTTTTTTTTTTCTTTTTTTTTTCTTTTTTTATTTTTAATAAATTTGCAAAGATTTCAAACAAACTTCTTTCACATTGTCATTATGGGGTATTGTTTGTAGAATTGAGGAAAATAATGAATTTAATCCATTTTGGAATAAGGCTGTAACATAACAAAATGTGGAAAAAGTGAAGCGCTGTGAATTCTTTCCGGATGCACTGTGTGTATATATATTATACAGTTGAAGTCAGAAGTTTACATACACCTTAGCTAAATACATTTAAACTCAGTTTTTCACAATTCCTGAGTGTAACGAGGAGGAGGGTGGGGCTGGGCCGTGAGGACACAGGGTCGGCCCTGAATTGGGCTAATCAGCCAGGAGGGGGATAAAGACGAGCCGGAGGCACCAGTTTGCGTGAGAGAGACGCACGCGGCCACGTTGCATGTGTGTCTGTGTTTGTTTATGTTTGTTTTAAGTTCATTTATATCAGTAAAGTATATGTTGACCGTTCAGCCGTTTCCCGCCTCCTCCTTGCCCGTCTTTGAACTGTTACAGTGGTGCTGAAACCCGGGAGGGAGGAGGGATGCACTGTTGCGGAGTCCTTGCCGCTGCCATCCTCCAGGGGGAACCACTGCTGTCTGCCAAAGAAGAGGAGGACCGGTTCCGTCTGCCAGGGCCGGAAGATTCACTGCGGTCCACTGGGGGAAGAGCGAGCTGGCATCCGCCAGGGGGCGGAGGAGCGGTTGAAGACCTGGCGACAGCGTGTCCGGGAGCCGGCGATTAAGTTTTTCTCTCTTTCTGTCGCTCCGCCTCGTTCTTTCCCTCTCCCCTTTCCCTCCCCTCGTCTCTCCCAGGGCTCCAGAAAGGCGGGGAAGACCTGCCGGCAGGCACGGACGGAAGGGCAATGCCCCCCTCCAGGAAGGGAGGGGAGGGGAGTGCATCATGCCGGGGGTTTCCCCGGCCAGAGTCGGCGATGGAGGAGTGTGACGAGTCTAATCAGCCGGGAGGGGGAGAAAAGACTAGCCGGAGGCGCCATTTCGAGAGCGAGAGATGCACGCGGCCACGTTGCATGTGTGTCTGTGTTTGTTTATGTTTGTTTTAAGTTAAGTTTCTGATTAAAACTTTACATTGACTGTTCAGCCGGTTCCCGTCTCCTCCTTGCCCATTCTTGAACTGTTACCCTGACATTTAATCATAGAAAACATTCCCTGTCTTAGGTCAGTTAGGATCACTACTTTATTTTAACTATGTGAAATGTCAGAATAATAGTAGAGAGAATGATTTCTTTCAGCTTTTATTTCTTTCATCACATTCCCAGTGGGTCAGAAGTTTACATACACTTTCTTAGTATTTTGTAGCATTACCTTTAAATTATTTAACTTGGGTCAAATGTTTTGGGTAGCCTTCTACAAGCTTCTCACAATAAGTTGCTGGAATTTTGGCCTATTCCTCCAGACAGAACTGCTGTAACTGAGTCAGGTCTGTAGGCCTCCTTGCTCGCACACGCCTTTTCTGTTCTGCCCACACATTTTTAATCAGATTGAAGTCAGGGCTTTGTGATGGCCACTCCAATACCTTGACTTTGTTGTCTTTAAGCCATTTTGCCACAACTTTGGAGGTATGCTTGGGGTCATTGTCCATTTGGAAGTCTCATTTGCGACCAAGCTTTATGTCTTCCTGGCTGATGTCTTGAGATGTTGCTTTAATATATCCAAATCATTTTCCTTCCTCATGATGCCATCTATTTTGTGAAGTGCACCAGTCCCTCCTGCATCAAAGCGCCCCCACAACATGATGCTGCTACCCTCATGCTTCACAGTTGGGATGGTGTTCTTCGGCTTGCAAGCCTCACCTGTTTTCCTCCAACCATAACGATGGTCATTATGGCCAAACAGTTACATTTTTGTTTCATTAGACCAGAGAACATTTCTCCAAAATGTAAGATCTTTGTCCCCATGTGCACTTGCAAACTGCAGTCTGGCTTTTTTATGGCAGTTTTGGAGCACTGGCTTCTTCACTGCTGAGCAGCCTTTCAGGTTATGTCGATATAGGACTCATTTTACTGTGGATATAGATATTTGTCTACCTGTTTCCTCCAGCATCTTCACAAGGTCCTTTGCTGTTATTCTGGGATTGAGTTGCACTTTTCACACCAAACTACGTTCATCACTAGTAGACAGAATGTGTCTCCTTCCTGAATAGTATAATGGCTGCGTGGTCCCATAGTGTTTATACTTGCGTACTATTGTTTGTACAGATAAACGTGGTACCTTCAGGTGTTTGGAAATTTCTCCTAAGGATGAACCAGACTTGTGGAGGTCCACAATTGTTTTTCTGAAGTCTTGACTGATTTATTTTGATTTTCCCATGATGTCAAGCAAAGAGGCACTGAGTTTAAAGGTAGGCCTTAAAATACATCCATAAGTACACCTCCTATCAGAAGCTAATTGTCTAAAGGCTTGACATAATTTTCTGGAATTTCCAAGCTGCTTAAAGGCACAGTTAACTTAGTGTATGTAAACTTCTGACCCACTGGAATTGTGATATAGTCAATTAAAAGTGAGACAGTCTGTCTGTTAACAATTGTTGGAAAAATTACTTGTGTCATGCACAAAGTAGATGTCCTAAACGACTTGCCAAAACTATAGTTTGCTAATATTAAATCTGTGGAGTGGTTAAAAAATGAGTTCTAATGATTTCAACCTAAGTGTATGTAAACTTCTGACTTCAAGTATGGACAAAAGTATTGGGACACCTACACATTACACCTACAGGAGCTTTTATGACATCCCATTCTAAATCCATATGCATTAATATCGAGTTGGTACCCCCTTTGCAGCTATAACAGCTTCCACTCTTCTGGGAAGGCTTTCTACAAGATTTTTGAGTGTGTCTGTTGAAATTTTTGCCCATTCTACCAGAAGAGCATTTGTGAGGTCAGACACTGATGTTGGACGAGAGGGCCTGGCTCGCAATCTCCGTTCTAGTTCATCCCAAAGGTGTTCGATAGGGTTGAGGTCAGGGCTCTGTGCAGGCCAGTCAAGTTCTTCCACACCAAACTCATCCAGCCAGGGTCTTGGTAAGCTGAGGCATTAACATTTCGGAAAATTCTATGCTTCCAACTTTGTGGAAACAGTTTGGGGAAGGCCCTTTTCTGTTCCAGCATGACTGTGCCCCAGTGCACAAAACAAGGTCCATAAAGGCATGGCTGGATGAGTTTGGTGTGGGAGAACTTGACTGGCCTGCACAGAGCCCTGTGAGGTTAACTATTATATTATATTTAAAACATTATTTAAAAAGTTCTGAAAATAACAGGCAAATATATATATATATATATATATCAAGAATCTTTGTGAAGGTTCTCTGATATTTGTCAAGCCCACCAATAAAGCAGCAGACGTGACGTATTAGACTGTAATTACAATTGAGTGGTTTCTGAGACCAACAAATTAGAATCCTTCAGTTTCAGGGATCAAACCCAAAAGAAGACGATAGATGAGCAGTATTTAAGTTTAGGATTTACACGGACAGGATCAGTTGATGCACCACGACCTTTATGTGTCGCTTGTTAGGAGATTTTAGTTGATGACAGCATGCGACCTGATAAACTCCGCAGACACCCTGACACCAAACATGCTGAGGTAGCGGGAAAACCTCTGGTGTATGTTGTGTCACAAGGGAGGCCCACTGTCTTTGACTTTGAAAACCCCTGGTATACAGTATTTGGAATTATAAGGGTTTATTAATATGCACGTCATTTATGAAAATCAATAGAAATAATGAGAAGTTTGTATAAAACAGGGCTCGCGGTCATGGAAAAACCTGGAAAAGTTTAAAGGGAATTATAAAATTATGATTATATTATATGGTTATAGTGTCTGATGGTCTCAGTGCATGTTTTAAGAATTAAATAATTGTATACAATATGTACAGTGCCACAGAGAAAATCCAGTATTCAAAATCTAAATTAATCTTGGAAATAAACAAAGTTTTAGGATTTAAAAAATAAAAAGCAAAGAATATTTTTCTATTTCTAATTTGTACCCAGGACCATATTAAATAAATGTTTCAGGTTCAATACAAACATTTGTGGCATAATGCTGATTATTACCACAAACAATTCATTATAATTCGCTTTTGTTTATTACAAAAAAGGTGGTTACAGTGAGGCACTTCCTATGGAAGTCAATGGGGACAGTCCACAAACATTAAAATACACATTGTTTCGAAGGTATAGCCACAAGATGTAAAAAACTATATATGTTAACATTATTTTAGTGTGATAAAATCGCTTATTTACCTTATCTGTGTAAAGTTGTATCCAATACCGGGATTGCAGGGTTTTGTTGTCATGAAAACTAAGATGTAATGTTGGATATAACTTTACATAGAAAAGGTTAGTAAGTTATTTTATCACACTAAAATCATGTTTGCATTTATAATGTTTACATCTTGTGGCTATACTTTTGAAACAATGTGTATTTTAATGTTTATGGACTGTCCCCATTGACTTCCATTGGAAGTGCCTCACTGTAACTGTGATTTTTGCATATTTATTTTTTTAAATAAAGGAGGGACGAGTTGTATTATTTTTTGTGAAATCATCACTAAGCTGCAAATGCTGTGAATTGAACTAATGCACTTTGTAACATTCTCAAATCATGCTGAAAAACATGAATGATGAGGTTTTGTGCATGTCAGCTCAGGGGCATGCTGTCATTCTAGCAAAAGAGGGACATACCAACTACTAACAAATTCATTTTTCAATTCAACTTTTCACTAAAATTTGCTATGCTGATAATGTATTTTGTCATTATTTTATTTGTATTATTATTAAATTATAAAAGAGTGAAACATTTTCATTAGTGGACTGTATATTACTGTATACAAATATAAGAATATCTGATGTTTCTCTCTTGCATCTTTTCAGAACCCTGATTTTGAGAAGAGCTCAATAGTCTCTTTGTCTTTGCCTGACCTCATTCAGAAACTGAAGGAAGGATCCCTACAGCCAGATGCAGTGCTTCATGCATTTATGGAAAAGGTTGTGACTCATCATTTTGCTTTTGGATAACTCTGCATATGACAATTTACAGCCTGTTTTAGAGGTCTGCAATTGGCATTGACCTATGTGAAATGACCCTACTGAGACATTGACCCATCTTGTGCAACTTTGTCTACAAACCATTTACGAAATAGTTTAGTAGTGCTTTTCAACTGTTTTCTTCAATACTCAGATTTTATATTAGACATCAAGTGACGTCTCAACATAGTACCAAAATAGTGTATCGTACAAAATTAAACAAAAATCAAACATTGATAAGTATGATGTCTATTGTTTGATTTCAAAGGCTTTGGAGGTGAACAATAAACTGAACTGCAACACTGTGATGCTGATGGACTCTGTAGATCAACTGAGGGACGTCAACACGTACAAAAAAGGACTTCTATATGGAGTACCAATAAGCATCAAGGACAACCTCGGATATAAAGTGAATATGAAAGTGTGAAGTATTTATACAGGTAAAGAGAGGTGCTTTTCTGCATGTTTAGTGCACGTAACTTCCTGTTTGTTTGTACAGGGTCATGACTCTTCATGTGGCGTGTTGTCTAAGTTGGATCAGCCTGCGGTTATGGACAGTGTGGTCGTTGCGGTGCTGAAGAGGCAGGGTGCGGTCCCGTTTGTCAAAACGAATGTGCCACAAGGTCTTCTCAAGTAAGGAAATGCTTTTGTGTCCTGGACACAAAATCATTTTCATAATCATTATTTTTCACTTGTTCTCTAGGAAAAAGATCTAAACATTGATTTACTTGAGACACAAGTTAAGCTCAATCAACAGCATTTGTGGCATAATGTTGATTACCAGACAAATTAGTTTTTCTTTAAAAAAAGCAAAAATCAAGTTGACAGTGAGGCACTTACAATGGAAGTGAAAGGGAGCCAATCCGTAAACATTATAATACTCATTGTTTCAAAATTATAGCCAGAAGACGTAAATAATATGTGTGTTAACATGATTTTAGTGTGATGTGGCTTACTAACATTTCTGTTTAAAGATATATGCGAATTTACAACTTTGTTGCCATGACGACATAACAGTGTTAACCCTAAAACTCTAAACTGATTGTTAAAACACTGATTTACAACTCAAATATTACACAAATTTTAACAGAAGAATTCATGTAAGTGCTTTTATAAAATTAAGTGCCTCACTGTTACCTAAAGTTTTGCTTTTTTCAAGTAAACGGGGGACAAGTCCAAAACTCTAAAGGAATATTCCGTGTTCAGTAGAAGTTAAGCTCAATCGACAGCGTTTGTGGCATAATGTTGATTAGTACAAAAACTAATTTTGACTCATCTGTCCTTTTTCTTTAAAAAAAAAAAAGAAGAAGAAAAAAAGGCAAAAATCAGGGTTCTAGTGAGGCACTTACAATGGAAGTGAATGGGGCCAATTTTTGGATGGTTCAAAGGCAGAAATGCGAAGCTTTTAATTTTATAAAAGCACTTTTATTTTAATTCTTCTGTTAAAATGTTTAAATTGACATTTTTGTTGTTGTTTTAGTGTTTATGCCGTTATGTTTTCATGGCAACAAAGTTGTAAATTGGATATAAATGTTGAATTGGATTCACACTAAAATCATGTTAACAGACATATTGTTTACGTCTTGTGACTATAGTTTTGAAAGAGTGAGTATTTTAACATTTACAGATTGGCCCCTATTCACTTCCATTGTAAATGTCTTACTGTAACTCAGATTTTTGCATTTTGTTTTAATGAAAAGGATGGACGAGGCAAAATAAATTTTTGTGGTAATCAACATTATGCCACAAATGCTGTCGATTGAGCTTAACTTGTATTGAACCCGGAATATTCTTTAAAGTGTTGTGGACAAGGAATGGAAATTTCTATGGTTAATATATATTTTAATAATTATGCACAGCTCAAAAATGTTTCATCGGTTATAAAAAAATCCTGATTTAGAAATCAAGAATGACTGCAGTGGTCATGGAAAAAAAAATCATGCTCATTTACTGGAGATTTGGCTGTGAAAGTTGCCAGTTTAGTTAATGTGGTAAACAGTACATTGACAAGCCCAACCAAATAAAAGTCAATACATTTTGGATGGAAATATGTGAAATGTTATGGATGTTAACCTGTTATAATAAAATGGAAATTTCTTCTTGGAATTTGCCTGTTCGCTTCACAAAGCTGCTATTTATTTGGTACTATTTGGAAACCACTCGCTATCCAAGGAACAAGTCATGGTAAAGGGCAAACGCCTAATATTAAATAGAACTAATTCTAAAATTAGTTTGGTCAGATGAAATAGCTTGAACTCTGTCCTACAGACCTTTATAATGGTGTGCAGAAGCCTTTCATCTAAAGAGCTCTACAACTCTGTGTTTAGTTACATCTGTTAAACACGATGGCATCATAATATTATGAACAGCAATTTTGTGGATTTTCTCAGTGCTTTGCATGATTATATGAAATGCAGCCATTGTGTAAGATCAGGTGTACTGTACCAAGCATGACCATGTCAATGTAAAACCTTTATATAGTTTGCAAAACAAAATGGTTTGACACTACTCATAAACACTTGGATGATATCAAACACCTTTAGCTCCTCAACCTTTTATGAGAGGTGTAAGTTGACTACCACCTTGTTTACCTCTCTAAGAAAGAGACTTTCCTACTATATAGTCTTTATTTGTAAATGGTGTTGAGCAATGTTTTGAATTTAAAGGAATATTCCAGGTTCAGTAGAAGTTAAGCTCAATCGACAGCATTTGTGGCATAATGTTGATTAACACAAAAATTAATTTCGATTCTGTAGTGGACAGTCGTTAAGGAGGACACGGGAGGCAGGTTGCTCTACTCACAGGTAAGGCTTTTTAATGACCACACTGATCTCAGCTTCACAATAATACATTCTCGGCTTCACAATAATAATCTCTTCAACTTCACAATAATAAACTCTCAGCTTCACAATATGATCTCTTTAGTGTCACAATAATAAAACAGCTTCACAGTAATAACTCTGGGGACCCAGTCTCTCTCTCTCGTCTACTGGCAGCGTGGCTCTTTTAGCCGCACTCCCTGTGCTCACTGAAATTAGAGACAGGTGTTAGACATAATTTAGCTCAGGTGTAAGCGCCCTTACCACTTTCTCTCTCTCCAGAATGATGCTTGACCACGTCCCACGCTGCCACATATTCCTACCGCCCGACTCAGGCCGGGGAGGCATCCGGCCTGCCTACCACTCTCCCCCCATTCCTGGAAAGGAAGTCGGCGACAGCCATCTGCGCTCCCGGTCTGTGGACCACCTTGAACTTAAACGGCTGAAGAGCCAGATACCAACAGGTGATCCGCGCGTTGGTATCTTTCATGCGGTGGAGCACTGGAGCGGGGCGTGATCGGAACAGAGGGTGAAGGCCTGCCCCAACAGGTAGTATCGGAGAGTGAGGACTGCCCACTTGATGGCGAGACACTCCTTTTCCACGGTGCTGTACTTAGTTTCCCTCAACGAGAGCTTACGGCTAATGTACAGCACCGGGCGCTCCTCCCCCTCCACCACCTGTGAGAGTACGGCCCCCAGCCCCCTGTCTGAAGCATCTGTCTGTAAAAAAAAAAAGGAAGGGAGAAGTCAGGTGAATGTAAAAGCAGCCCCCCGCAAAGTGCGGCTTTAACTTGCATGAACGCAGGTCGCAATTGCCGCACCTGCCCGTGGCCCAAGTGGAACCCCAGATACCGTACCTCCACCCGCCCAATTGTGCACTTCTTTGGGTTTGCTGTGAGTCCCGCTCGGCGCAGTGATCTCAGAACCGCCCTCAGATGTTGCATGTGCCGCTGCCAATCATTGCTGTAAATGATCATGTCATCTAAATAGGCAGCGGCGTAAGCTGAATGCGGTCAGAGGATTCGGTCCATGAGACATTGAAATGTAGCCGGGGCTCCAAACAAACCGAACGGGAGTGTCACAAACTGGTGTAATCCAAACGGTGTGGAGAAGGTGGTTTTTTTTACGGGAAACTGGTGTCAAGGGGATCTGCCAATAATCCTTCGTCAAATCCAATGTTGAATAAAATCGAGCAGTGCCCAACGCCTCTGGTTGAACCAAGTGTTGGTGGATAGTGGTTTGATTATACCCGGTGTCCACCAACGCTTGGTGAGTACCCCCCCTTGACACTTACCGGTATCCGGTACACTCCAGACCGGTCGGGGGCAGCCTGTGGGAAGTCAGAGACCCGCACCACCATCCCCAGCTCCATCAGAGGGCACTGATCCCGGAAGTGGTCCGGGTCCCCGCACCTCCAGCAGGCTGGCCCAGGCGCTACACCCGCACTTGCATCGGCGGGTGCCCCTCCCTGAGGGGGAGAGCGGCAGGGCATCGGGGTAGGGGAAGGTGTCGCCTCCCACGCCCGGGGAACTGGTCTCGGTGGCTGAAGTCCTCCTCATCTGCGTGGGGCAGGAATGGGCCCAGGGGAGAGAGCAGAACGAGAGGAGAGAGGGGAGGGGAATGAGACAGGGGGAAGAGAGAGAGAGTAGGAGGGCTCTTCCGCCATCGGGATCGCCGCCATGTGGTCCTCCGCAAGCCGGACGGCTTCCTCCAGCGACGCCGGGTGGTGGCACTGGACCCACTCCGCCGTCCCCTTTGGCAGTCGATGTATTAGTTGCTCCAGTACCACCTGGTCAATGATCCCGTCAACGCTGCTGTCCCCCGCTAGCAACCATCTTCGGCAGGCGTCATGGAGCCGTTGGGCAAAGGCAAACGGGCAGTCGGAGCTTTCCAGCTTCAGGTTCCGGAAGAGTTGACGACTCTCCTCCGGACTCCGCCCAACCCGTTGTAGGATGGCTTTTTTTAAATCACCATAAGCCAGGAGGCTCGTCGCCGGCAGTTGTTGAGCTGGGCTTCCCCGGACAACAGCGGAATAAGTCGGGCTGCCCACTGGCTGAGCGGCCAGCCCCAGATCTTGGCGGTACGTTCAAATAAGTCCAGGAACGCCTCGGGGTCGTCCGCCGTCCCCATCTTCTGTAACGCAGGCGGGGGCAAGGGCATGTGGGTGTCTGGGGTCACGGCTGGGGACGCCTCCTGGCTGAGGAGGCTCCGGATCGCCTGCCAGCCCTCTGCTTGAGCACGTAGGAGTTCCACAAACCGGCGATCCTGATCTTGCCGGAGCTCAAGCAGGGTTTGCTGGTGGCTCCGATGTAAGCCAGCGAGGGCTTGGAGGATCTCGGCCAACTGGGAGGACTCTACGGGGCGACTTCCGTCCATCTTCAACCAAAAATTGCTCCCGGGTTTCGGCACCAGGTTAGTGGACAGTCGTTAAGGAGGACACGGGAGGCAGGTTGCTCTACTCACAGGTAAGGCTTTTTAATGACCACACTGATCTCAGCTTCACAATAATAAATTCTCGGCTTCACAATAATAATCTCTTCAACTTCACAATAATTAACTCTCAGCTTCACAATATGATCTCTTTAGTATCACAATAATAAAACAGCTTCACAGTAATAACTCTGGGGACCCAGGCTCTCTCTCTCGTCTACTGGTGGTGTGGCTCTTTTATGCCGCTCTCCCCGTGCTCACTGAAATTAGAGACAGGTGTTAGACAAAATTTAGCTCGGGTGTAAGCGCCCTTACCACTTTCTCTCTCTCCGGAGAGATACTTGACCATGCCCCCGCTGCCACAGACTCGTCACCCGTTTTCTTTAAAAAAGCAAAAATCAAGGTTACAGTGAGGCACTTACAAAGGAAGTGAATGTGGCCAATTTTTGGAGGGTTTAAACAGAAATGTGAAGCTTAGAAATGTATTAAAGTACTTGCATTCATTCTTCTGTTAACTCGTGTATTATTTGAGCTGTATAGTTGTTTAAATTTTCATTTTTACAGTCATTTAGGGTTTTAGGGTTTGTTGACATTACATCGTCATGGTACCGAAGTTGGCTATAACTTTACACAGAAAAGGTTAAGTGATTTTATTACACTAAAATCATGTTTACACACGTCTTGTGGCTATACTTTTGAAAAAGTAAGTATTTTAATGTTCAAAAATTGGCCCCTATTCACTTCCATTGTAAGTGCCTCACTGTAACCCAGATTTTTGCTTTTTTTTTTTTTTTTTTAAGGAAAGGAGGGATTCAAAATACATTTGTGGTAATCAATATTATGCCAGAAATGCTGCCTATTGAGCTTAACTTGTATTGAAATCGGAATATTCCTTTAAGAATTGGCTGTCTTTCAGTCATTGAGTAAGAATTTGAATTGGCCCCACTGGATGTTGAATAGGCGCAAGTCTGGTTCCGGAAGTAAAAACCACATTCATTTTCACCATAGGGGAATTTATTTTTAACAATAATTTTTTTAAAGATAAACTTTTAAAAGACAGACAGACCTACTGTGAGCTCCGAGGTTGTTAATGGATATGCTTCTGTTGAAGCCATCAGTCTTAATACCAGAATTTGTGAATGATCCAATTGATTTTGTCTCCCTACACTCTCAAATTACTTTTTGTATACACAATATGTAATTGATAATGATATTTGTATATATCTAATTATTTTTCAATAAACTTAAAATAAATGGTTTCTAAACTTATAATGAACATTAAGTACATCTTGTACTTCTTGTCAGATTTTCAAAGATTTGCTTTGAATTAAAGTATAAAGTGCTTATTAAAATGTTGTGATTCACTTTAAAGCTAGTTGGTTTCATTCATGGCTTAGAAGTCTTTTAAAAAGTATTTTGTGCAACACCAGTGGAAAAAATGAATGGGAAAAATAGTTCCAGAGCCAATTAAAAATGGCTTATAGAAGTGGGCGGGCAATGTTGCGCTTTATTGGAACTTAAATTGAATTGGCCACGCCTCACAGGATGTTGAAATGGAGGAAAGAGGAATTTATTAAATTGCAATTCAAAGAAATTCAACAAAATAACACAGCTTTAGGTTGTTTGGCTCCATTGTAAAGACTTTTAGGGAAATTAACCTACAGTAAACTATGCTACACCATACTTTTTTGTATTTCATTCCATTTTACTTCCTTGAATTCAAAAAGTTTATTATTATTCGGCATCCAATTTCCTACCTCAAATTAAATGAAGTTAAAATTCCAGAATCAAATTGTATTTTTAAAAGCCAATATGAATTCAAACCCTACTGTATAACATACACTGCCTGGCCAAAGAAAAGTCATACTCTACTATTTCGTTAGACTGCCTTTAGCTTTAATTATGGCGCGCCTTTGTCGTGGCATTGTTTCGACAACCTTATGCAACGTCACAACATTTATTTCCATCCAGAGTTGCATTCATGACAGGAGAGTCGAACCACTCCGTAAAGTCTTCTCCAGCACATCCCAAAGATTTTCAATAGGGTTAAGGTCAGGACTCTGTGGTGGCCAATTCATGTGTAAAAAGGATTCCTAATGCTCCCTGAACCACTCTTTCACAATTTGAGCCCGAGGAATCTTCGCATTGTCATCCTGGAATATGCCCGTGCCATCAGGGAAGAAAAAATCCATTGATGGGATAACCTGGTCAGTACATTCAGGTAGTCAGCTGACTTAATTTTATTGCCGCATAACGTTGCTGAGCTTAGACCTGACCAATTGAAGCAATCCCAGATCATAACACTGCCTTAAATCCAAACTGCAGTTTTTTTTTTTTTTTTTTTTCAGGCAGTGTATGACTGTCTATTTCAGAATGTGCAAGTGCTTGAAAGCCTTGGTTGATCTCCTTATCTTTTATTCACGTTTTTATTGTGTAATTGTTGATTATTTGTTTTCTTTAGGTATGTGGTCCAACCCACATTGTCTATTCTCCATAATGTTTTTTCAAACCTGTTATAGCTCACATGCATTGAGATCAATTATTCACTACCTCAAGTTACTCTCCTTACAGTTTAATTAACTCTGTTCATTGAGACCTTCTCACTTAGCTTGACTGGAGCCAACCGAAACCTCTTGTATCTTCTGTAGTTACGACTGCAGTAACCCCATTTATGGGCAAAGCCGGAACCCCTTTAACCTTCAGAAGACCTGTGGTGGTTCGTCCGGAGGGGAGGGTGCTCTGATTGGTGGAGGCGGGTCCATCCTGGGTCTGGGCACTGATATTGGCGGGAGCATTCGCATCCCTTCAGCCTTCTGTGGGATCTGTGGATTTAAGCCCACATCAAACAGGATAAGGTTCTTAAGCATCTTTTATCTCATTTGTGTGGGAATACAGAATATGAAGAGGAAGTTACAGGAAAGAGTTCACATTTCCATATTATTGAATACAACCCTTTTATTGGCCTACTTCCCTCTGCTCTATTGTTGGTTGGCTATGCGCTTGTGCGTCAGATGGACGCTTTTGAAGCGTTTCACTTTGGTTGTGTCAAGTCTCACTAGATTTCAGTGCCTCTAGTCTTAAGCGCTGTGTTTTTAAGATGATGTGCCAAGTTATACATAGTTTGAAACTTTAAAAAAACCCATCTCGAGATCCCAGCTCAGTCCAGCTGACTTTGAGCGCAAAAGCGCGTCTGTGGAAGGATGAGCTACCTGCTCGTTGGTTTGACGAGGCATGTTGCCTGTACAGATGGAGTGCTGACTGCCCCCTACTGCATCAAGGCGGTACATGTTTAAATTTCTATAATAGTTGGAGCATTCCTTAAAGAATTTATGTACAGGTTGAGAGGATTAATTGCATTTTGTTAACACATTATTTTTCATATAATTAATCGAATGAATACAGTAAAGGGCTATCGATTTAACATATGTTTATTTAATATATAAATGGTTTAATATATATATTATACAGTATATGTTCACCAATCAGCCACAACAATAAAACCACCTGCCTAATATTGTCTAGGTCCCCCTAGTGCCGCCAAAACAGTGCCAACCCGAATCTCAGAATAGCATTCTGAGATGCTATTAGTATCCTTCTCACCACAATTGTACAGAGCGGTTATCTGAGTTACCGTAGACTTTGTCAGTTCGAACCAGTCTGGCCATTCTCTGTTGACCTCTCTCATCAACAATGCATTTCCATCCAAAGAACTGCCACTCATTGGATGTTTTTTGTTTTTGGTACCATTCGGAGGAAATTCTAGAGACTGTTGTGCATGAAAATCCCAGAAGATCAGCAGTTACAGAAATACTCAAACCAGCCCATCTTGCATGCCACGGTACAAATCACTGAGATCACATTTTTCCCCATTCTGATGATGTGAACATTAACTGAGGTTCCTGACCTGTGTCTGCATGATTTTATGCACTGCACTGCTGCCACACGATTGGCTGATTAGATAATCGCATGGATGATTGTTGGTGTCAGACGGGCTGGTTTGTGTATTTCTGTAACTGCTGATCTCCCGGGATTTTCACACACAACAATCTCTAGAATTTACTCTGAATGGTGCCAAAAACAAAAACATCCAGTGAGGGGCAGTTCTGTGAATGGAAATGCCTTGTTGATGAGAGAGGTCAACAGAGAATGGCCAGACTGGTTCGAACTGACATAGTCTACGGCAGGGTCGGCAACCTATGGCATGCATGCCAGCACTGGCACGTGGAGGGGTAATCACTGGCACGCCAGCAATGGCGGTAGAGGAGTAGACTATTGTAGATTGTGATGTAGATTGTATTCCAATCTACATCTTGATGTAATCCTTCCTCATGATCATGCAGCATGTTTTCATGAACTGAATGGGAGGCTAAATCAAAAGTTAAAATGTGACGAGACTGCAGTATACCCAAAAGACTTGTGCAGCATGTGTATTCCACACAATTTCGTGATCAGTAATCAAATAAGCAAATTTGTGACATTAACTGTAACTCATTTTGTTCAAAAGGACAGGTTTTCTTTCATTAAAGCATTTTCACAAGATGCTCTGTGAAAACTGCAGAATGCAGGACCGCATGCAGTATCATGATCATCGGGTTTTGCACACATTTTTCCCAAACTGTTATGCTGATAATATCATTTGTAATGAAAAATAAATGATTAAATTAGAAAAATGCTAAATAGAAATATTTTCATAAGTGGACTCAAACTTCACACAGCCATTTACCAGAAAAAAAAATGGCATAACCGCTCTGTGCAATTGTGGTGAGAAGAGTAGAATGTTATTCTGAGATGCGGGTTGGCGCTGTTTGGTGGCACGATGGGGACCTACATAATATTAGGCAGGTGGTTTTAATGTTGTGGCTGATCGTTGTATATGAGTATATTTTCAAATTAATGACATGATGTGCCAATTTATTTTCACAATTAATCACATACATCAATATTTACTGAGAAATGCCCCCTAATAAAAATAATTTAGCATATAACAATGAAATAATTAAAAATATAATATATAATAAATGTTATAATTCAGATAATTCTAATACATTACCTAATATACATTTCTTTTGTCAGCAGGAAAATAAAGCCTTTATACAATTTAAAAAGTGGCTTAAAAGTCCAATTTTTTTTGTTTTATTTCCATTTCATTCGGAACATTCCTTATCGAATTTACATACGGACCGGGGGCATTGTGTTAATTTTTTTACATTTTATTTTTCATATTATTAATCACATTAAATTAATATGTTAAATCGACAGCCCTATCTATCTATCTATCTATCTATCTATCTATCTATCTTTCTGTCTGTCTGTCTGTCTGTATTAATTGTAATTACTGTAATAGTAATAATTGTTATCATAATCATTGTTAATAATAATAATAATTACTGTTAAGATATTAAAGTTGTAATTGTAAAAAAAATGTAAAATTGTTATACAGTAAAAATATTTTGATAATAATTTTTTAAGTAGTGGAAATTAAAAATAATACAACATTTATGAAAAATTATTGTTTATGAAAAATAGAATTTCTTTATTTTGATCTTGGGGTAAAATAAAAAACAAAAACAAAGAAATGACCTGGACATGTTCTTGAACAGTTTTGTGAGATTCATTTTATGGGTCTTTTGTAGATATGTTTTGTATTTATTCACGCTGATTTTCTTGAACTTTGTTTTATTCTTCAATCATCTTTATGTAGTTTACGTGGAGCCAGTTCTTGCAATAAAGGCCAGAATGCAGGTGAGATTATGAACATCATCCTACCATTGAATTTTATATTACACACAAACAGCATCATATGTAGAACAACATATAAGACATCTCAGTGTTGTTTTGTGTTGATTTGTAGTGTTTTCATCTCTTGGCCCGATGGCGAGAGATGTTGAGAGTTTGGCACTGTGTATGCGGGCACTGCTCTGTCAGGACATGTTTACCTTGGACCCCACCGTCCCCCCCATACCATTCAACCAAGAGGTACTTCTGTATATACAGTGCACAGATGCAACAGGCCTGTGTATGTTTCATGTGAATTCAAAGGTTACCGAACACTTGTCCTTAGAGTCTACAACACCTTTGCTCTTATTAAACAGGTGTACGAGTGCTCAGAGCCCCTGAGAATTGGTTACTATGAGAACGACGGTAACCTGCTGCCATCTCCGAGCATGGCCAGGGCCTTCAGGGAAACCAAGGACCTCCTAGAGAGAGCGGGACACACGGTATACAGTTAAACTGCTCATGTCTAATTGGTGTGTTTCCTGCACTGCTAAAGAGTGCAACAGTGACTGCCCACTTTTTCAGCCGTCTTGGTTTCAGGACTTTTTTTCCCCATTCATTTTCCCTCTAGGCATGTCAAAGAATTTTTATTAAAGAGTTTTATGCCTTGAACCAAAGCAACCACAACATAATCACAACATTGCATACTTTGATTCAAAGCTAAAGTTATATGAAAATCAGAAAAAAAGCTTGCATTTTTTAATGAGTGAATGAACTACAGTCCCATGATGAAGCATTGCAAATTATGTAATCGAACAAAAAATGACAGTGCAATATACAGTATTTACTTATAGTCATTGATTATATGTTTACAAAGTTTATTGAAAAATATATAATAGTTTGAGGATAGGGGAACTGACTGGGTTATGTCATTCGCAATGCTTTATGGGAGTGGCCAGTCGCTGCTGAGCTCTTTTGACACAGTTTGCATCTCCATGGTAACAGTGTCTGATTGGATGATCTCCCTTCAGAATTGTGAGTGGTGTAGTTTGTCACTGGGAATTTGAGTGTTAAACACTATTACTTAAAAGTTATTTTGAAATCACACTGACTTGTGACTTCTTCAGAAGCGTATATCATCACTTAAAGGGCAGTTCACCAAAAATGAACATTCGCTCATCATTTACTCACTCTCAATCCATCCAACTGTGTATGACTTTCTTTCTTCTGCAGAACACAAACAAAGATTTTTAGAAGAATATCTCAGCTCCGTAGTTCCATGTAATGCAAGTGAATGGTGACCAGAACTTTAAAGGTCATAAAAAAGCACATAAAGGGAGCATAAAAGTAATCCATAAGACTCCAGTGGTTAAATCCATGTCTCCTGAAGTGATATGATAGGTGTGGGTGAAAAACAGATCACTATTTAAGTCCTTTTTTACTATAAATGTCCACTTTTACATTCTTCTTCTTTAGTTTATGGTGATTCACATTCCTTGTGCATATAACCACCCACTGGGCAGGGAGGAGAATTTATAGTACAAAAAGGAAAATATCGCTTCTGAAAATATAGATTTAACTACTGGAGTCGTATGATTACTTTTATGCTGCCTTTATGTGCTTTTTGGAGTTTCAAAGTACTGGTCACCATTCACTTGCATTGTATGGACCTACAGAGCTGAGATATTCTTCTAAAAATCTTTGTTTGTGTTCTGCAAAAGAAAGTAAGTCATACACATCTGGGATGGCATGAAGGTGAGTAAATGATGAGAGAATTTTCAATTTTGGGTGAACTATCCCTTTAACAATCTTGGTAATGGGAGGTCTGTTTTGAAAGGTTTACACTATCATTAGAACATCAATTGTCAAAATAAATAAAAAACATAAAAAATAAACTATTAAA
Organism: Myxocyprinus asiaticus; assembly: GCF_019703515.2. Classification (NCBI taxonomy): domain Eukaryota; kingdom Metazoa; phylum Chordata; class Actinopteri; order Cypriniformes; family Catostomidae; genus Myxocyprinus; species Myxocyprinus asiaticus. Next base: position 11,918,326 of record NC_059355.1, on the reverse strand, counting down.
ATGTTGCCTAAATGCTATTGTTTTTTTTAATAATTGCAATAAATATAATTAATACCAATAATTAGGGCAGTCAATCAATTAACATTTTTAATAAAATTAATTACATGATAGGCAGATTAAATAAAGTAATAGCAATTCATTGCATTCAGTATGTCAATATTGCTGATTATATACATAGCTCCCCCCAATTCCCCACAAATACAGATATTAATATTAGCAATTCAATAATTTTGTTATTTTGGTTGCATCATGTCTAGGGTTGCCAACTTTTCAGCATCTTGCACCATAAGTGCTACGTTTTTTGCGAACGTTGTTTGAAACTTTGAAAAACACATCTTCAAACCACCTAGGGACTTTATGCATGATCAGGGGTCATGATTAATTGTGTTTAATTTTTTTTAAATAATTAATCACACTAAACAAACATGTTAAATCAACAGGCCTATTAATATTATATTGTTAATATTATTAGTAATGTTATTAAAAAATCAGAGGGAAATACTGATGTCAACACATTGTGCAGAATATTTTTCTGTATGTATTTTAGTATGAATGCTTAGTTTGCCTGAGACCTGTAGTTTTGTGTGCAGACTGGGCAAGTTGGTCTGATGTTCTGGATGTGTCATTCAAATTTCAGCTGGTTCCGTTCAAACCGCCGCGGCTCTTCTTTGCCATCACTGAACTGGCTTTTAGAGGGGTCATGGCCGATGGAGCTGCTACCCTCCTGAGTCATCTGTAAGTCTGTTATCAGCAGATTCACAAGATTAACATCTTATTCATAGTTACAGCCATCACTCACAAACTCTGCAAATGCATTTTTCTAATTCAGTTTTTTAAATGATAAAATATATTACCAGCATAAGAATTTGAGTGAAAAGTTGAACTGAAAATAAGAGGTTAATTTCAAAATGACTATTATTTTTACTCATACATCATTGGGTTCTCTGGGACCTTGAAAAGAAAAATTAGAAGAAGTCAATCTTAACAGAACATGAGGGTTAGATTTTTTTTCATAGTATGTGATAACTTTTTTCTTTGTTGTAACTTTTTTTCTTCTTAAATTCCTAAAACTTTCTATTTATTTTTTATGTATATAAACTCGATTTTGGATCTCAGACTTTTTGACACCACTGTATGTTTGTACTTTAAGGGAGGGAGGACCCATTGACCCATGCCTCCATCCTCAGGTTGTCCTGTACCGTCTTCCGGGTTTCGTAAAGAAGATTCTTTCTGTTTTTCTCAAGCCTTTTGTGAGTTCCATTTATTTACCTCCAGAAGGCATATGTGGGTCAAAAATTACCCTGCATCTAGTTCTTCATTTCTGTGTGCAATGGATTTTTGAATCTGACACTCCAGGTATTCCTCAGTTAAAGGAATAGTTCACCCCAAAACGAAAATTCTCTCATCATTTACTACCCCTCATACCATCCCAGATATGTATGACTTTCTTCTGCAGAACACAAACAGAATTTTAGAAGAATATTTCAGCTCTGTAGGTCCATACAATGCAAGTGAATGGTGACCAAAACTTTGAAGCTCCAAAAAACACATAAAGGCAACATAAAAGTAATCCATATGACTCCAGTGGTTTAATTCATGTCTTCAGAAGTGATTAGGATAGGTGTGGGTGAGAAACAGATCAATATTTAAGTCCTTTTTTACCATAAATATCCACTTTCACATTCTTCTACTTTTGTTTTTGGCGATTCGCATTCTTCATGCATATTGCCACCTATTGGGCAGGGAGAAGAATTTCTACCAAAAAAGAGCTTAAGTATTGAATTGTTTCTCACCCTTCACATCGCTTCTGCAGACATGGATTAAACCACTGGAGTTGTACTGTTATGCTGCCTTTCTGTTCTTTTCTGAGCTTCAAAGTTCTGGCCACTATTCACTTGCATTGTATAGACCTACAGAGCTGAAATATTCTTCTAAAAATCTTAATTTGTGTTCTCCAGAAGAAAGAAAGTCATACACATCTGGGATGGCATGAGGGTGACTAAATGATGAAAGTATTTTCTTTTAAGATGTCTGCGATCATGTGAACTGACTTTTTTAACATTTAGTTTGCAGAGTTTGCATCACTTGAATGCATATGTAGGTCTTATGTGTTCACTATGATATTCAATGCACTTAACACTGGTATTACACAGCTATGTTTCAAAAGAAGAAAAACAAGACATTTCCATGGATATGCAGTTCCATCGATAAGCAGTTATTAATGCAGGTTGCAAACTCTTTTTGTCCGATCATTGTTATTAATCTTGCAAATATGCAAATAAGAACGTTAACCCAGGATTTACAAATGTACGGTGAGAAACATGATTACCCAGGATGAATTCCTAACCCAGGATTAAGTATGAACAGTGTAAAACATGAAACAAGATTTGGATTTAGGATTTAGTTTACCCAGGGTTAAGGACGACCCAATATGAACAATAAAGTGTGAAACCTTATATTTTGGTAGTATTAAAGTTCATGTTTGTGTTGTACCCTGTTTGCAGTATCCACGGATGTCTGTGTGCATGGATGCAATTTGTGGAGTAGGGTAAGCCACGTAGATGCACTTTTTCCACTATTTTGCATGATGTCCTGTTAAATTATATTGGTAATTAAAGGAACAGTTCACCCTAAAAAGAAAATGTTATAATTTGCATAAAAATAAGTGGATGGAAACCCAGCTAATAATGTAAAATCTGACCCAACACTTTTAAAGGTAATTTTTTTTTAATTGAAAAAAGCACAAATTAGTTTTGAGAGCTCCAGCAGAGGTTAACAGCTTAAACTTTGGTCTGTTTGTAACTCTAAGCTACCATATGTCTTCAGAAGACTTGGAATATTGCGCACAAGTAGTATCGACAACAGTTTTGGTGCTATTCTGGTGCTTTTTTTGCGACACTATGAACAGTTGTTGTATGGAATAGTGTAAAATTTGTGCCTAACATCTTATTTTGTGTTCCACGTTTGTGTTCCAACATGAAGATGAAAAAAAATATATAATTTTCATATTTTGGGTGAACAATTCCTTTAATGGCTTATATATATATTTTTTTTTAAATTATTTTTTTAAGGTCCATACCAGAATTATGGAAGCAACATACAAAAATTGAGGTAGGCTAATTTTAGTATGTGGTTCCTATGATTACATATATGTTGGGAATGGAGGGAAATATAAATAATGATTGATTGTCTTGTTTTAAATTTGTAGGAATATATTCATGAGGTGCTGGCAGAATGGAGAAGATTGAATGTGGACGTTGTGCTTTGCCCGATGTTTGGACCAGCCTACAATTTCTCATACTGCGGCAAACTCTCCAGTACTGTATCTTGCCTTAAATTTAACCTAAGTTTACATAATACTTGATCGTTAAATCTTTTGATGAATGTATTGCGATTCGCAACACGATTACGTACAGTCTGGACAGACAAATTGCTTTTCGTTGGAATTTATCGCATCGCATTTGGTTATCAAATAAATCAAATAAAGTTTGTGCCAATGTTGCAATGTATTAATCATGCTCAAACATTACCTAAAATTACCTGCTAGTGTGTTATTAGTGCGACTGTTCAACACAAAGGTAAAACGCGTTCTAACAAACATAAATAATGAAAATGTTTACATTTCTCTAATAATGAGAGTTATAATACTAGGATCTGCTGTGTCAGTCCTATTCAATCCTTTCTATTCACTCAGCCTGGTTTCACAATTTTGGATAGTGCAACTGTGCAGCAATAACAATTTAAATGCACAATCCACTAGAAAAGTGCTGCACGGTTCAGCTAGATGGTGCAAAATAAAACATTTTAATGTGTAGAGACTCCATGTACAATAAAAAAATAAGTGCCAACTATTTCACTGACATAAACTAAGAGAACAATGCAGAATATACAGTTTACTTGCTAGAAAGTAGGCCTTAACAATTAATCAAAATAAAATCGAAACTGCTGTGTGACCCAGTGTGATTATCGAACCGCGAGGGCTCTGATTTAATTAAATAAATAAATATTCTGCCTGCTGTGCTGTGCTTTTGTGCGCTGCTGTTTTGTCTGTAGTGTGTAGTGCTTTCTTAAATAAATGCAAACGGGGTCAGTGTTTCACAAATGAGTTTTCAGAGCGGTTCTGTACTTGATAAACGCAAATTCCATTTATCTGGTGCCTTGAATGACAGATGTGCTATGAGTTTGTGTGCTTATGTGCGCTGAGCGCATTATATTTAAAGTGCCCAAGATTTACTTTAATTGACATTTACATAATTTCAAATATGTTTGGGCGCTACAATTTACTATACAAATCTAAAATAACCCCATGACACTGGGTTTTTGTGGACCGAAAGTGAGATGAGAGCATTTTATTGCATTAAAAGTCTGTTGTCAACTTATCTTTAAACAACAGAAACATCAGTTCCTTTAGTTGGCCTCCAAAATAAAGGCTTGAGGGTTCAACCGGACTGCATAGCAATGCCACAAGAAAATTAAGAAATTATTAAAAAAATAAATTACTATTTAATAATAATAATAATAATAATATTACAATAATATAATATTCAAGTTGACTGGGTTTCAATTTTTTTTTTATTTTCATAAAATAATAATGAAAAGTATGTTGACCCTTTCACAAATTGGACAAAAAAATAAAATAAATGTACAGAGCTGACAGATTCAATGTGATTGTGATGTTTACTCTGTGCTTCAAGTCATGTGTGAATATTTTTTCTAGAACAGTATTTTTGGTCGGCAGTAGAGAATGGTCAAAACATGGTTTAATTTTGGTAAAATACAGTCGCTATATTTTTCAAAATTATCGCAATTAGATTTTTTTTTGTCCAAATTTGTTTAACCCTAGCTATTAAGTGCATGAAAGAAAAACAGAATTTCTTTATAAAGATTTTGATACATCTAACCTGGAAAACTCATCCAGTGATCAAATCCAGTGATTATTTCATCCTCAAAAGTACTTGTTGTATCAACCTGGTACTTTTAAAACATGCCTTTGTTTCCTGGTGGACTGATAAAAAACCCTGCGTGTGGGGGGGGCCTGGGTAGCTTGGCGAGTAAAGATGCTGATTACCACCCCTGGAGTCGCGAGGTTGAATCCAGGGTGTGCTGAGTGACTCCAGCCAGGTCTCCTAACAAACCAAATTGGCCCGGTCCGGGAGGATAGAGTTACATGGGGTAACCTCCTCGTGGTCGCTATAATGTGGTTCGCTGGTGGGGCGCGTGGTGAGATGTGCATGGATGCCGCACGTGAATTAGCGTGAAGCCTCCACACGCGCTATGTCTCCGTGGTAATGCGCTCAACAAGCCACGTGATAAGATGCGCGGATTGACGGTCTTAGACGTGGAGGCAACTGAGATTCGTCCTCCACCACCCGGATTGAGGCGAGTCACTACGCCACCACGAGAACTTAGAGCACATTGGGAATTGGGCATTCCAAATTGGGGATAAATTTTGTTTTTTTTTAAAACCTTTGTGCCCTCAGGCCACATCCACACTAATATGTTTATGTTTGAAAATGCGTCTTTTTCTCTACGTTTTGGTCTTTCGTCCAAACTGAGATGGCGTTTTTGTCAGCGAAAACTGAGCCTTTTGAAAACGCTCTCCCAAGTGGATACATTTAAAAATGCTGTCTTCACATAGTAGTGTGTAATTTTAGTGTGGTCTGAGAAAACTGAGATATCAGAAAACAAAGAAGTATTTGTTGTCATGTGACACAGTCATGTGATCCATTCAACCAAAACAATCAAGATGGATGGCAGCCCGTTTTATAGCGGTGCTGTAGTGCCTGATATTCACTTTGACAGCGTTGTTAAAGATAAATGTCACTTTGTACAATATTCACATTGCATTTCTTCAAAGGCGACGCAAAGTTTATACAGAATTGGTGTCAGGCGACGGAACACGAGAACAATTGTGTTTCAGACTGTACATGCAACGGTGATTTTTCGCATGCACAGTAAGAGGATTTAAGTATTTTCATACATTTTAGCGTGGACAAGCAACTTTTGGAAAATGCTTGAAAACGGCAGTGTAGACGGAGAGCGTTTCAGAAACAAAAACACTGTTTTCAGATGTAGCCTTAGTTGTGGAAGTTGTGTAAATCCAGCCAATCGGATGGACCCTTTACACACTTGCGGGTTTTGGAACGCGGAAGTAAACGATTGCAGGTTAAACTGTGATAACAGTGAATGGGAGACTACGGCAAATATAATTTGCTCCAACATCAAAAGAAAAACGCCAATATTACGTTTCCACAACTATCCAAATGAATTTAAAAAATAGAGAGTGATTGTTTACGACAATCAGAAGGGAGAAAAGTGTTAAGTTTACTGTCACTCTCTCAGCAGTTGCATTAGAAGCCTCATCACATCAGTGATTACTCTTTTTTTTTATTTTTTTATTTTTTTTTTTACTAATTCCAGGGTTATATAATGCAAAGTATAATGTAGTAAATTTATATTTATTAAAAAATTGTAAATATAAAAAGTTTGCTAGATTTACACTGCTAAATAAGACGGAAACATGTCATCACAGTCTGCGAAAAGGGTCAATTGGAACTGGTAATTTCAGTCAGCTATTGCCATTTTTGTGTGCCCATCTGAATTAAAAGAAAGTGATTAAAAATGGCACTTAATTTCTAATAGGTTGCTGACCTCTGCTTTAACTGATTTACTTCAACGGAGACAAAAACGGGCTCACTTTACATGCACAGCAATATGCTGATAACTACACATTATCATATGAACAACCACTTGCACTTCTTTCACTTGAAGTGTTCTGAAATCATCCCAGCAGCTGCTTATTACTGATTAACTGTCTGCTTTGTGGCAGCAGGGATTTTGTCATGTCAACAACACTTACATAATAGTGAGGGCAGCTGTCAACTGTCACCTAGATGCAGTAAACTATCAAAGCCTGACCAATCCAGTCATAGAACTGTTGTCACTCACAATAACACTTATCTCTGAATGCCTTTTGCATTGCAAACTTATTCAGACAAATCCGTTAGGTGCAGATATTTTACTTTTGTTTTGCAGACAGTATTATTTACTCACCCTCATGTTGAAAATTCTATTTCTTCCTCTTTTCCATACAAATAAATGTAGTTGCCTATGGATGTTAAGCTGCAAAATGATACAAATGCACTGTAGAGGCACAGATAAAGTAGTCCATTAAACTCGTGTGCTGTCTTCAAAGTCTTTTGAAGCCATACGTTAGCTTTGTGCAACGAACAGACCAAAATGTAGGAAGATTATCAGTGAATAATGGTATTTTTCCTCACACAAAGCTATTGTATGGTTTCAGAACTCTTCAGAATCTAACGCACAAAACATATGGACTACTTTAATTGCGCTTTTTATCATTTTTGTAGATTGAGCATGGAATATAGAAAGTCATACAGGTTTGGAACGACAAGTGGGTGAGTAAATGATGACTGAAATTTCATGTCAGGCTGAACTATCCCCTTTAAATCATTAATTTGGTATTTAATGAACCTCTCATCTCTCTTTCTCTCCTCCGCTGCTAAAGGTGCTCTCAGTTATACGGCCCTATACAACCTGCTGAACTTCCCTGCAGGGGTCGTGCCCGTCTCCACGGTAACGGAAGAGGATGAAGCACAACTCTGTCAGTACAAGGGCAACTTTGTTGATGTGTGGGACAAACTTTTTGTTAAGGTAGGTTTAAACCATGCAGGGCATATCGCTGATGTTACATTAAAGGCATGTAGTATTTTATCTCTTGTCTGTTTTGACATCCTTTACAATAAAATATGAGTTGCATGCATAAGGGTGCCACAAGGAGGCAGCATATTCACAGTTACGAAGAGGGATTCATGTAGCAGTTGGAGGACTGACATTTATGTTTCATAATATGTTTGATAAAGGGTAGGGGAGTTGTCACGCTTTTCACACCAGTAAATATTTCTCAGGGTGTAGGTTTATTTTTAAAATTCAATTTCTGTATAGGAACATACCTTAAAAGTCTTGACTACAGTAAATCTAATGAACATTTTCACCGTTATTGCCCCCAAAATAACAGTGCATTGACCATTTGTGACCAAATAGGGGGGAAAGCTGTCACACTATGGGGTAAGTTGTCATAATGGAACCTGTCCTTAAACTTTTAAGTACAATTTAAGAGTGTTTCTTCAAATTCGGGTAATATGTCCCTTGGGATGATTTTTTATTAAAAATAACAGATTTAAACTTTTTTTGTCTCATCAAAACTGACGTAGAGACTTTATACCAGGCTTTCATCATTTATTTTTGGTACTTTTTTTCTAATGCCTTTTATGTATAGATTTTATTGTTTTAGCCTTGTCGCAGACCCAGGCTTTCAATATTAAACTATGAAAATCCATTATAAAAAGTATTATGTTTAAAACTGATAATCTAAAAAATAGGCAAATAAACATGTACCATTTAAATATGTTGTGTGAAAATAATTTTTATCAATTGTTGGTAGCACTATATTTTACAGTACTGTTCTACATTTACATACTATATATTACAACAACTACTGTATAGTAACTACTAGGTACTAACTAAACCTAACCCTAACCTTAACCCATAATTAGTACATGTGGTTACCAGATATTACTCAGTACTTTCTTGGGTAAGTACACAAAGTATACTAAAAGTACACATACTGTAAAATAAAGTGCAACCCAGTTGTTCAAAGATTATGACTGTCCCATAGCCGTGGCGTCATTTCTGCCACAACAATTTTGCCCCTAATAAAGTTTTTTCTAAGTTAGTGTATTTGTTAACCAAGTGGACAAAAGTGTCAGTGAAGAGCATGCTTCAGGTGAAATAAGGGATGTTCAAAGAAAGCAAAGAAAAATCAAGGGAAATATCACTTGTGAGCAGAAAATTTTTTATTGGGCATTATTTCAAATCAAACTTGAATTTTGCCTAATTAAGCAAAAAGTGTGAAAGTATTATTTAACTGTGTGTACTTAAGAAACATTTAATTTTAGCTATGAAATTAGTCTTGGTAAGACAAAAGAGTGAGCCATTTTATTTCAAAAACTTTAAAAATATCATTTCCATCAGCGTCATTTCCAGCACAGAATACTATTAAACACAATACAGAATTTGAGAGAAAATGACATAAATCTCTGGTGATGCATGTACATACACTGTTGGACATTGTCAGAAAGTAAATAAACTAGAGAGAGAGCGTTAAAAATGTTTTAATGAGACTTTACTTTCTAGAAGTCTATAGCGCTAAAAGTGCCCAAAGTTGAACAAACATCCAGTAGTGGTAAAACAATTATGAAACTCAAAACAATTCATGAAAATAGTAAAAGGTACTGAAATGCACAAAAATATCTGACCATTGTTTTGACCTACAAATATTGAAATGAATAAATTAATAACACTTAAAATGCATGTGACAACCTGCCCCGACCTGACATATATGAAAAATAACATTGTCCTCTTTATATAGTTTACACTTGCTTTAATGTGTCTCAGTGTGTTTTTTTCTTGTGTTCACTTGTTTAACCAATAGCTATTATGAAAATATTATGATATTATAATTTTTGATTGGAGGATAGAATTCACAATAAAAACAATATTCTAATTTAAGATTTTTAACTAGGTGTTTGAAACTAACATACAAAAGCACAGCTAGAGCAAACAAGCATTTATGTAATTTGACTTTTTACTCACCTTGAGATAGTGTGACAACTAGCCCCGGTTTTCCCGACTAGTCTTTTAACCTAAAGAATTGGAGTGCAGTATATAAGACTGTTCAGACTGCGTGTGTGTGTTTTCAGGCAGTGCAGGGTGGCGTAGATCTGCCTGTGGCCGTGCAGTGTGTGTCTTTGCCGTGGCAGGATGAAATGTGTCTGCGCTTTATGAGAGAAGTTGAACAACTCACAGCCAAGAACAAACTCTCCAGGCCACATTAATGACGGAACACATACGAGATCTAATATGCCATTCGTTTGTGTATTGATTAAGCATTTGGGCTGCAAATACTACGCTTGCTGGTTTAATCCCAAACCAGTTATAAACTGATGAGTTGCTCCTTTGGGATTGTTAGAAGACTAGATATATAACTGCCATCTTTTGATATAAGAAACATGTGTGTGTGCCTACAGTAATATTATTATGACATCTTTACATTGATCATAATTTAGAATGTAATGTAAGAAGTCAAAACGTTATAATTGCCCCGTTACGGGGTTCATTATAACCGTGTTTGGGAGCAAGTGAAAAATATTAACCAGTGTCAGAAATTAACTCCTGCATTAAGGTGCAATATTTGCCCCTTGGATTTTTGGATTTATTGGCATATAATCCAAAAAGGGATGCTGAATTCAACTGATTTTAGTAATAGACCTACTTTTGTCTGTGTGAAAATAAAATGATGCTGCCACCTTTCTAAGTTATTTTTTATTAATTACCTGTCGTTTTGCTCCAAACCCATAGGTGAAAATTGCCATTTTTGTCCACTCTAAAAAAAAATAAAAAAATAATCCACATAATGGATTAGTACATTTTTTTGTTTTTTTTGGTTATGTTGACATGTAATAACCAAATTTTGCAATAACAGGTACAGGTTGATAAACTGACATACTGTTGTCTCTCAAACACAACCCTCACTGGAACTCAACAAGTATGTCTGATGATGCATGTACAGCTGGATAAGTGGATAACGATGATTTTTCAAGATTTCTGCGATTCAACAGTCAAGTTTTGGCGGCTTTCATGCTCTCATTCCACAAACAGGAAGTATAGCCGCTGGACAAGATTCTCTTTTCTCCTGCACCATTCTGCTGCTTTGATTCTTTTCTTTCTGTGTCTCTTTTTGCTCAAGACCCCCCAAAACGTCACAAACCCCCACCTCGCTTCTGCTACGTTTGAGTTTTCCTTTCTCTCCTTCCTTGACAAGCTTGCCCCGAGGTCCTTATAGCCAAATTGGTTTACATTGGGAAGATAAATACTGTGCAAATGTGCTTAAACACATACAGTAAAAATGCAGTCAGCGCGTATCAGGATTACAGACCAAGTCAGAGGCGGAAAAGAGAGCTGCTGCACGCTGAGTCTGTCTCATCCACTTTCAGGAAGAGCAGAGGAGGATTTAGCATATCCTTGCTTGTCAGTAATTCCTGGAATTATATAACTCCACAGCAACAATAAAAGTCCAGCGGTATTGTGAAACTATTGTTTTGCAGAGTGAGCTGTCGGACGGGGTCAGATGGAAGGTGTGCAGCTTTGCAGAGTTTTCATGTGAGGATTCTCTAGAGTGGAATTATGGGAAATCAGGTTTAAATCTCGGATGTGAGGAATGAATTTCTGCTGAGTGGTTTCTCCTCTTGTCTTAGCGCTGAGAGTATTCCTTTGATGTGTTTAAAGTTTCATGTCACTCGTGGCTGTTTTTGAAGGATGCGGCAGCACAAACTTCACTGGACCTGACAGCAAACCCGCAGCTCGCAAGTAAAAGTGCAGCAAGGCACACAAGGAGCATTTACATCATAAAGACACAGCAGCAAAAACACAGATGGGCAACACCTTGTTTTCTTTTTGATCCGCTGTCATGTACTGCAAAGGCCAATATCGCTGATATTGATGTGCAAGGATAGTCGATATTCGGTAAATATAGTGGAACATTAAATTATGTCCCTGATGATCAGAGTTGTAGCCGTCTTATGAAACTAAAATTGGTGAGATTTGTGTTAAACTATCTAAAGGTCATGGTTTATTTTTTAATTATTACTATTATGTTTAAGTTGGAGAGGATAAAATGTTCGGATTTGGTATATGATGATATATTTTTTTGACCATTTCATTATTTTGAATATACTTCTGTTTCGTTTGAAGTGTAATTTAAATTTAGAAATCTATTTTGGTTTAATTTTTTCATGTTTCAATAAATTCATTTAATTGTTCAAAATCAACCGGTAGAAGTGAAGTGCGAGCCGAAACAATCACTGTTAATACTAGCCACGATTTGTGTGTCCATAGATTAAAATAATTAATAATACTTACATTCTCTGTAATATAATGGAGTGTGCATCCAAATCCTGACGAGAATAACATTTTCTAATCCTTTTAAAAGGAGTATGTCAGTGTATTATATTCTATTATTGTAATTCATTGCATACAGTCCATTTACACTACCAACTTCTTATGAATGTGCTTTTTGTCTATATCTCTGGTGCTTGAAGGAATGGACTATATAATAGGACGCAGATGGTGCACTAACCGGAGAAGAACCTCTGAATTAAATTGCACTTGACCCAGCCCATCAGTGCCTTGTGTGCGCTATTTCACCAAACCCACTTGTGCCTAACAAAAATACCAAAACTTCATAGCCATGCCCACTGGCCTTGCGCATATGACTTATGGCATAGCACTGCGCTTAACGCTAGCGCTTTTAAAGGTGCACTCAGTAACCTTTTGTTTGTGCCATCTTGGACTTACAGTGACACTTAGTGGCGTGGATGTAGCATCATTCAAAATCAATAGTCTCAGTTACAGATGCCATTGTAGAAATTCACTATTCACAATCAGCTATGATTAATTTAATCCAAGAGTGAAAGTGTCCAATTCAAAAAAGTGTCCGGTTACTGAGATTAGGCGAGTTGTATTCAGCTGGTCTTGTGATTCTAAAATGTCAGCCCCAATGAGGGCACCCCTGCCCCATGTAGAATAAAATGGCTTTTATAATGTTACTGATATGACTAGAGCCCTCATCTCTTGTGAGTGGTCATGATTTTATATATATTTTTCAAAATTACAATTAATTTCTTTAGGAGTAAAACTTTTAATGGGGAAAAAAATACTGAGTGCACCTTTAAAATAGCGCCCCTCGTCTGATTACGAGACTTATTTCACTCACTTTTGGCGCCCCCAGCTGGACATTTCACTGCTAAACTGCAGCAAAACGTGTAAAAGGCATGTTATTTCGGTTTGCAAAAATGTTGCCACTGTCACGTAATGTTCATGCGATTGGGCTGAGAAGACCTCAAAACTAATAGACACTAAAAGCCTCTAAACTCCAATTTTGATTTTGAAGTTGTCTATAAATTTTATAAATACATGTTTTTATGCTTCGTCTTGCAAAATCTCAATGCCTCCTTTATGTTAAAAGTCAGACTGTCCCCTTTAATACTTCCCCATTTTACGCTCATCCCGCAAGGTTAAAACAAACTCATACCATGCCATTCAAACAGCCCTTTTTTCACACTCCTTTATGGTTCCTCTAAAGGTCTTAGCTGTGCCGCAAAGGAGAGCTGTCACTGTGGAACCTGAGCCCATTGATGAACTGACAGCCAGTGCCAGAATATGATCCTAATCCTGTTCCCAGCATTCTTTAACACACTGCCATCGCAATAACGCCACATATTCAAGCAGCTGTCAACTCACCAAATCCCTATGACGGTGAGCAACCCTGATAGACATCAAAGAGCTCAAGAGGACCTTAACAGCTTAACAACACACACACACATAGGCAATGCACCCAACCAAAAAAACTGCTCACAACATGTTGTATAAAACTGTGACAGCAGAAATTCAACATCTCACATTTAATCCTCCTGTTTTTGGGTCATTTTTGACCCGGGACAGGTAAAGAATACATTATAAATACAACATGGTTTTTGATACTGGAACCAAATGTTGTGACTTTGTCAAGACCATCAAAACAAACAAAATAAAAAATAAAATAATTTTTTTGTAGATAATAGTTTAAGAGAAATAACAATTTAAAACAAATTATTCCTTCCATTGTCTTAACGGGTCAATTTTGACTCATGTGAAGAACCAGTTGTGACCTTTCAGCTTCTGACTTTCTGGGTGTGATACAGCTTTAAATAGTTTTTTGTTCATCTATGAATCCTAATGACCTAAAATTATTTGACATTTTCTCAAATGTATCCCCTAGCCCCACACTGTTCTCTAGCTCCCCCACCTGCTCCCCTGAGTAACGCATCTTTCCCACAAATTGCATACTTTCCTCTCAAACAGGGTTTGTGCTCACATGCACGTCCACACACCCAAACCCACACAGACAGAGTATTTTATTTTTATTTTTTTTATTTTTTTTACAGTGTTGAACAGGTAATTTATTAGTAAATAAGTTTACTAACATGACTGGGTACAATGGGGCTAATACCCCCCAAGGGGTTAAAAAAACAAAAACTATTGGATGTTATTTTCTCCTAAAACATTAGATGCCAGAAATAACTATTACAGCACCTTCCTAAACCCTTGTAACATTGCAACAAATTGTGTTTTACATTAGTGGGAAGGAATGGATTTGTTACAATGGATGTGCGAAGTGGGCTCATTTTGACTGCTGGAAAAGACAATAGAGATTAATTTGTGAAATAGGCATGTACTAAAATTGTAACTAAAACATACACTGTTACTATTTTATACTTGCAGATTAAATGAGAAATTAATGTAATATAGTTAAGATATTACAAAATGCTTAAAGTGATTGAAATAAATGTAAATTGAGACATCCTTGGCCAATGTTTGCCAGGTTTTTTTTCTTTATATTTACAATTATGTTACTCCATTAATATTCATTATATCTCATTTTCCACCCTATCATTATACACTTTGGGACCACAGTATAACATATTTTATTAAGAGGGGTCTTTAGTGCTGTTGTACACTAATCAAGAATTTATACATATTGAATGGTTTTCAATACGGGTCAAAAATGACCCGAAGGACAAAAAATGGGTTAATTATCACTAGAACAGTAGGTCTCATACAAACACGTTACTATTCCTAAATTTTTGCGAAATGATTTTTACGTGGCTTGTTGTATGTATCGTGGCAGTTTGCTGTACTGAACACTAGAGGCGCTAAAACAACAATGACTGTTATTAACTTTCACACAAATTACGAGTAAAATGGCAGATTATAAATTCATAAACACTTTTCATCCTGTTCCTCACACAATGCTACCTTATGACATCTAAACACTTTTACTATAGCACATGACGTGACACGATACATTTTAACATTTGCATTAGATAACCAACTACATTCACAAGCTTGTTCATGTGCAGACAAATTACACAGTAGTTCAACTGAGAGAGCGTTGCACTTGCGATGCAAAGTAACTAAAATAATGTATTTCTGAGTATGATAAAACATACTGCATTTAAACACTATAATATCCAAAGAATGTCAAGTCTGTGATGGGATTGTCCTGAACGAGGGTAGGTTTACACGACAACGATGTACTAAAAACGGAAAAGTTTTTCCTTTGCGTTTTTGAAAAGTTTCGCGTACAGATGACAATGTTGTCAAAAAGATCCCCGTTCACACGGATCCGTGAAAATAACTAAAAGCGCTGTATTATGCATGCCTGGCCAGTAGTTGGCGATGTCACTTTGTAAAGAAACACTACGCACCTGTGCACATAAGCATTCTTCCACAGAGTGGTGAATACAAACAAAGAAAATGGCGAAAGCATCGAGCAATTTTGTCTGGACAAAATCTTGTGCAGCACAAACACAGTCCTGTAGTCCGCCATTGTCGTAGTCTCGTGCATTGTTTTGAAGTACTGGCACGCATGCCTATAGACTGAACACGTAATACGGGTGCACATGACGTCATCGCTTTCACAAATTCGCATTTTTGTATGTTTACACGGAGACGATAACTGCATCGTTTTCAAAAACTTGCACTTTGAAACCCGTTTTCAAAAGTTTGCGTTTTCAGGCCCCAAAACGCCGTTGTCGTGTAAATGAACAGCCAAACGCATAAAAAGTTTTCCGTTTTTAGTTGAAAACGTTGTCATGTAAACGGCCCCTGAGAGGAAACCGTTCTGTCCATGAGGTTTTCATTGTGTAGGAAAAAAGTAACTATGGTGACGCCTTGCTTCCTTGTTGCATGTAAAACCTTATTTATGTAGGCCCTAGTCTGGGCCGAATTTTCTTTTACCTTGCGTTCATGTTGACATCTAAGGCTTTGTTCACACAGGCAGAAAAAATCTGATTTTGAAAACTTAGAAAAGGAATGAATAATTCTGTGGAGGCAAGGCATAGACCTAGAGGGGTCAGAGATGAATAATAAAATATAATCTGCGTAAAGCAAAAGTTTATGCGCCATACCTTCCGCCACCACCCCTGGAAAATCATTTTCCCTTCTTATCGCGGCTGCTAATGGTACCAGGTCAAGACAGAACAATAATGGGGAAAGAGGGCAACCCTGCCGAGTGCCCCTATTCAGAGTAAAATAATCTAAAATTAGTCAATATGTTTGTACCGCTGCTACCGGGTGTCTATAAAGTAACTTAGTCCATCCAATAAAAGTATTCCAGAACCCATACATTTCCAAAATCTTAAAAAGATAATCCCATTCTACCATATCAAATGCCTTTTCGGCGTCAAGTGAGATGTCAGCGACCGGAGTCTGATCATTCGCTACTGACCACATGATATTGATGAAACGCCTAATGTTGTCAGAAGAGCTGCGGCCCCGAATAAACCTTACCTGATCTATATGTATAAGAGATGTTATAACTTTACTTAATCGGTTAGCCAAAATTTTTGACAAAATTTTTACATCTAGCTGGATCAGGGAAATTGGACGGTAACTTTTACACTCGCTTGGATCTTTGTCCTTTTTAAGAATCGTTCTTTAATGATTCTGTATAAACTTCTAACAAAAGTGGAGCCAGTTCTGTAGCATAAGATCTAAAAAATTCAGTGGCAAAACCGTCTGGCCCCGGAGCTTTGCCTGTAGGCAAGGCCTTAATTACCTCATCAAGCTCCTCCGAGTTTCAGAATCAAGAGAATTTTTTTGCTCCGTCATCAGTTTAGGGAGTTTTAATGGTTCCACAAAGTCTCTAATATCCTCATCAGTAGACAAAGACATGGAACTATAGAGATCAAGATACAATTCTTTAAAAGCATTATTAATATCGATGGCTGAGGTAAATATTTTACCACCAGCAGATGCCACTGAGGGAATGGTAGAAAAAGACTTTCTCTGTTTTATATATCTAGCCAAAAGCCCTGAATAACCAAAACTCCACTTTCCGCGACCAAATATCATTATATCTGTATTTCAATCGAGTCAATTCTCTGAGGCCATTAGACGACATTCGGCGCTTCAGCTCTGCACTTTTAATATTCTCTTCCAACTCTTCCAAGTTCTCGTGCTTTGGATTTTTTGGTGAATGAGGCATACTGTATGATCCAACCCCTAAGAACTGCCTTAAGTAGCTCCCAGGCTACGCCCACGGAGGAAACTGAGGACCAGTTGGTCTCCATATAAACACTGATTTCAGTCTTTAACATCTGTTGGAAATCAGGATTTTGCAAAATGGATACATTAAAGCACCAGCTGTATGATTTGTTTTTCTCCGTATGTGGCAATATCTCTAAAGTGTGATCTGAGACAAAAATGTTTCCAATTGAACAATCAACAACAGATGAAATGAGAGACTTAAAAAAATAAAAAAAATCTATTCTAGAATAAATCTTATGAACTGATGAAAAAAATTTATAGTCCCTACCAGATGGGTTCAAAAGTCACCAGATATCAGCAAGACCAAGATTTTTACACATCCTATGAAGTGTCAATGTTGCTCTAGTGGGCTTACACACTTTTGCTTCACTATGATCAAGGACTGAGTACATCAAAAGATTAAAGTCTCCTCCCAATATTATATCATGAGGGGTGGCAGTGGCTTGCAACATCCCTTTGAGATCTATAAAAAAGCCCTGATCATCAGCATTAGGTGCGTAAATATTAGCCAAAATCAACCTTTGCCCCTGAATTTCTCCTAAAACAGTAATGATTCTCCCTAATTTATTTTGAATCTGTTTGAGACATTTGAATTGTAGATGTTTACTCATCAATGTAATGACCCCCCTGCTCTTACTTGGGTCAGCACTAAAGAAAACATGTCCACCCCATACTTGGGTCAGCACTAAAGAAAACATGTCCACCCCATATCTTCCCAAATTTTTCAGCTTCCTGCGGGGAAAGATGCGTTTCTTGAAGAAACACTATATCATATTTCTTACGCTTAAGAAAATAAATAACTTTTCTACTTTTTATGGGGTGCCCCAACCCATTCACATTCCACGTGGAGAGAGACAATCCACTCAAATTAACATCTGACATATTGATATAATAAAATAAAAAATTGTGTGTCAAAAACAAAATTACACAGACCACGTTCCCCATAAGTGCAACAATCAAACCCCAAACTTCCCCCCAAACAAAACAAGCAGAGAAAAGAAAAACGTGCGCATTAACCTCGCGCACAACAGCGCCAACCGGCGTCAATCCCTCTAAACTCAAAAGGTCCATGTACGCATATGAGAACCCCCGCTACAACTTTGCCATCGGATTGCTCAAGGCTGGTGCTTCTGCACAAATTTTGTGAGGCAAAATTATATAACAGAAATACTTTGTAAAACAAACCCCAGCCAACAAGCAGAATAAACACAAAGAAAGTGTAGATTCATTCACAGAACTGTCTTGAAGGTGTGTTCCTCCACAAAATAAACTCCAGCTGATATAAAGCCATTCAGTTTCCTCGGACAGATAAACAATTGTTCAGAGAGCTGGCTGTTATGAGTGCAGCAGATGACGCAATCATTCTAATGTCCTTTAAAAATACTCCACAAAAATAAACTCCAGCCAACAGGAGGCATAAGCACAAAGAACGAACAGATTCATCCATAAATGTACCGAAGGAGTGTTATTCCACAAAACAAGCTCCAGCCACTAGGCGGAACCAGCACAAAAAGACAAAACAGGCGTCCCGGTTTCTCGAATGGTCAAGTGTGTATTAATCACTCGGAGGTCGCATAAACAAAATACACCATGACTTACTCAGTCCATCAACTTTATAAAAGACATCCTTTGTGTAGGCATGTAGATAGTTTGCAGTCCTTCTTAATATCTATTCTCAATCTGGCCGGGAATTTCAGTGTAAAGCGATCTTCCATCCATGCAAAAGTTTCTTGGAGTGATATTCCACAAAACAAACTCCAGCCGCTAGGTGGAACCAACACAAACAGAAACAAAAATGGCGCCAAGCTTCCTCGAACAACCAGAGTAAATATAGTGAGTTAATCCACTCTGGAGCTACATGAAAAACCCCAAATGGCTTACTCACCCACTGTTTTTATAAAAGACATTGCTTGCTTTGGACAGGTAAATACCCTGCGACCATCCTTCGTTTCTATTCTGAGTTTGGCTGGAAACATCATTGTAAAAGCGATCTTCCGTTGATGTAAGAGTTTCTTGCATTCTTTGAACCGATTGTGTTTCTCTCTTGTCGCATTTGCAAAGTTTGGGAACAAGAAAATATTGTGATTCTTCAAGAAAGCTTTCCTTTGCTCCTCGCCTGGCACAACATGAGAACTTAATCAGATGATCTCAGAAATTTGGCCAGAATTGATCGGGGCCTGTCTCCCTCAGCAGATCTCCATGCCGGGACTCTGTGAGCTCGCTCGATTTCCAGTTTATGGCCTGTTATGTCGAGTAGACTCGGGAAGAGCTCATCCAGGAATTTCACTATATCTCTGCCCTCTTCATACTCAGGAATTCCAACAATTTGAATATTGTTCCTTCGATTTCTATTTTCGAGATCTTCCAATTTTTCCAAAACATATTCCAAATCTGTTTTGGATGCGGGCGGATTAACGGATAATTCCCTTTCCGACTACTCTAAATAATCGATTCATTTCTCAATGTCTGCAACTCTTGTGACCAACTCAGAGAATTTTGTTTCCATCGCCATAATCGATCTACGTATTACAGCGAGATCCTCCAAGTCAGCAACAATCTTCGTCAGCATCACTGAGATGTTGGACAGTTGACGCTGGATTTCATCTCCCGATGAGCCTTCCAAATCGAGTCCCTGGTCCGCAGGTCTGCCAGAGTCTTCATCTTGAGCACGTAAGTGTCTTTTATTGTCTCCAGAGTCTGAGGATTTTGACTTCTTTGCCATGTTTACCTCAAAGAGCAAATATGTAACTGGGTGTATCGAATCTCACCGGAATAACATGAAAATAATTCAAATTTAGCAAAGTGCGTAGAGCCAGTCACTCACACGTCTGCTTCTCGCATGGTGTCACGTGACCTCCGTGTTTGGCTCCTTTTTAAATCATAATGATAACAGAAATCCCCCAAATGGCCCTGATCAAATGTTTACATACCCTTGAATGTTTGGCCTTGTTACAGACACACAAGGTGACACACACAGGTTTAAATGGCAATTAAAGGTTAATTTCCCACACCTGTGGCTTTTTAAATTGCACTTAGTGCCTGTGTATAAATAGTCAATGAGTTTGTTAGCTCTCATGTGGATGCACTGAGCAGGCTAGATACTGAGCCATGGGGAGCAGAAAAGAACTGTCAAAAGACCTGCGTAACAAGGTAATGGAACTTTATAAAGATGGAAAAGGATATAAAAGATATCCAAAGCCTTGAAAATACCAGTCAGTGCTGTTCAATCACTTATTAATAAGTGGAAAATTCAGGGATCTCTTGATACCAAGCCAAGGTCAGGTAGACCAAGAAAGATTTCAGCCACAACTGCCAGAAGAATTGTTCGGGATACAAAGAAAAACCCACAGGTAACCTCAGGAGAAATACAGGCTGCTCTGGAAAAAGACGATGTGGTTGTTTCAAGGAGCACAATATGATGATACTTGAACAAAAATGAGCTGCATGGTTGAGTTGCCAGAAAGAAGCCTTTACTGCGCCAATGCTACAAAAAAGCCCGGTTACAATATGCCTGACAACACCTTGACACACCTTACAGCTTCTGGCACACTGTAATTTGGAGTGATGAGACCAAAATAAGCTTTATGGTCACAACCATAAGCGCTATGTTTGGAGAGGGGTAAACAAGGCCTATAGTGAAAAGAATACCATCCCCACTGTGAAGCATGGTGGTGGCTCACTGATGTTTTGGGGGTGTGTGAGCTCTAAAGGCACGGGGAGTCTTGTGAAAATTGATGGCAAGATGAATGCAGCATAATATCAGAAAATACTGGCAGAAAATTTGCATTCTTCTGCACGAAAGCTGCGCATGGGACGCTCTTGGACTTTCCAACACGACAATGATCCTAAGCACAAGGCCAAGTTGACCCTCCAGTGGTTACAGCAGAAAAAGGTGAAGGTTCTGGAGTGGCCATTACAGTCTCCTGACCTTAATATCATCGAGCCACTCTGGGGAGATCTCAAACGTGCGGTTCATGCAAGACGACCAAAGACTTTGCATTACCTGGAGGCATTTTGCCAAGACGAATGGGCAGCTATACCACCTGCAAGAATTTGGGGCCTCATAGACAACTATTACAAAAGACTGCACGCTGTCATTGATGCTAAAGGGGGTAATACACAGTATTAAGAACTAAGGGTATGCAGACTTTTGAACAGGGGTCATTTAATTTTTTTCTTTATTGCCATGTTTTGTTTTATGATTGTGCCATTCTGTTATAACCTACAGTTGAATATGAATCCCATAAGAAATAAAAGAAATACATTTTGCCTACTCATTCTTTTTCTTTAAAAATGGTACATATATTACCAATTTTCCAAGGGTACGCAAACTTTTGAGCACAACTGTATTAGTATTTATTTATCACCCCTCATTTATTTTAGATACAGTTCCTATAATATTGTTCCCTGTCTGTCACTCACTCGATGTTGTGTCGATGTAGTGATACTAGGGGTCACTCTTGAGAGCCCCAAACACCTCTGATCTTTTTTTAAAAGGCCAATGAGAATTGGCGAGTGGAATTTGCATGCCACTCCCCCGGACATACAGGTATAAAAGGAGCTGGTATGCAACCACTCATTCAGATTTTCTTTTCGGAGCTGAGCGGTTCTATTCATTGAGCTGAATTCATCCGCCGAGTTCATACACCTCTCTCTGCTGGATCTCACAGTGCATTTCAGCGACTTCTCCCCCTCTGCATCTGTGGTTTGCAGAGAACGCCCCTGGGCACTTCGGCAGAACATTTAAAAGAGTATATTCTAAAAGAGTATATTTTCTTTCTGAAAGAGTGGCACACACAGAACGTCTCTTTAAAGACGCATCTTTTTAAAGATGCCTTTCCATTTGTGTGTTATTCCTGGTTGCGGTCGTTATCCCTCTGCTTCTGACGGCCACGATCGCTGTCTTACTTGTCTGGGCGCTGCCCATGCGGAGACATCGTTCGTGGATGGATCATGTCCTTATTGCGAAAACATGACCATGGCAACGTTGTGGTCGCGGCTTGCATTCGTAAGAAAGCAAGCCACCCCAGCGGCTCACCGCCTCGGTCCTTCTACCTACGGGTATGAGGCCGTGCTGGTTAGCACTGGGGGCGATTTGGGGACCTCAATGGGACCACCTCTGCCGGGTCCCACGGACCTCAATGGGACCACCTCTGCCGGGCCCCACGGACCTCCCATTCCCCAGCACGCTCGCTTGCCCCGGTTGCGCACTCGGATGAGATCGCCGGCTCGTCTCAGGGCAAGTTCAACCCCTCGTTCAGAGCCCGGGAAGAGGATGAGTTATCGAGCGCAGCATCGGAGAGCGGGCTCGTCCAGTCAGACGCAGAGGCTTCGACTGGGCTTCCTCCTTCGGGAATGGTCGCCCAGTTCCAGGCTGACACAAAAATGATGGACATGCTTTAAGGGCTGCCGCGAGTGTCGGGCTAGAGTTGACGGGTGACCCAGGGGCAAGGAGACCTGCTACACTGGAGCTGGTAAGCAGACCACTCTATCCCCCGGTGGAGGGCCGGGAGGAGAATCTTTTGTTTCGTTTTCATTTAATTGCGGCGCATGCCCAAGAGGCTGCGGTACCCAAAAATTCAGCAAAAGAGCAGTTTCCTTGTTCCCTGGGTCACATGTCCGGTGTGGACGGCCATCGTCATGACCACCGTCCACCGTCTCATCTTTGCAGGTATGGCGCTCCAGCGGCGGTCCCCTAACCCCTGTGCACCAAGCTGTGGCACAAACATGCCCACACGAGGCTGGGTCCAGTGGACTACGGTGACGAGACTCCTCCTCCCCCCCTTCGGCCAATCTTATGGTGGGTGGCAGGAGCCAGGTAAGTGCTTCGATGTCCCTGGACTCAGCACAGCCACGGGGCTCGGATCCCCTCGATGTGGCACCTTGAGCTCCGCCCCACTGCGAGGCCCCATCCGCTGGTACGTCCAACGTTATCATTCCCTTGGTCCCCCTCATCCGGAGTTTGGGCGCGTGGCACACGCTTTCCAACCCATCACGATGGCTGGTCTGGACCGTCCAACTCGGCTACGTGATTCAGTTCACCAGGCACCCACCCAGGTTCAGCAGCGTCCGCTTCACCTTGGTGAAGGGCGAGAACGCTGCTACCTTGCGTGCGGAGATCGCTAACCTTCTGCGCAAGGGTGCGATAGAGCCTGTCCCTCCAGCCAAGATGAAGAAAGGGTTCTACAGCCCTTACTTCATCGGACCAAAGAAAGGCGGTGGGTTGCGACCAATCCTGGACCTGTGAGTACTGAACCGGGTTTTGCACAGAGTCCCGTTCAAGATGCTGATGCAAAAGCACATTCTAGCAAGCGTCCGGCATCAAGATTGGTTTGCGGCGGTAGACCTGAAGGACACGTACTTCCACGTCTCGGTCTTACCTCGACACGACCCTTCCTGCGGTTTGCCTTCGAAGGCCAGGCGTCCTCCCCTTCGGCCTGTCCCTGTCCCCTCACGTATTCACAAAGGTTGCAGAGGCAGCCCTTGCCACGCTAAGGGAAGTGGGCATCCGCATCGTCAAATATCTCGACGACTGGCTGATCCTAGCTCACTCTCGAGAGTTACTGTGCGCACACAGGGACTGCGTGCTTCGGCACCTCAGCCGACTGGGGATTCTGGTCAACTAGGAAAAGAGCAAGCTCTGCCCGGTTCAGAGCATCTCTTTTCTCGGTTTGGAGTTGGACTCAGTCTCGATGACAGCACGCCTCACGAATGTGCACGCACAGTCGGTGCTGAACTGTCTGAAGGTGTTCAGATGGAAAACAGCGGTTCCACTGAAACACTTTCAGAGGCTCCTGGGGCATATGGCATCCTCAGCAGCTGCCACACCGCTCGGGTTGATGCATATGAGACCACTTCAGCACTGGCTTCGGACTTGAGTCCCGAGATGGGCATGGCACCGCGGGACACATCGCATGACCATCATGCTGGTCTGTCACTGCCTCTTCAGCCCTTGGACCTGGCATTTCTACAGGCAGGGGTTCCCCTAGAGCAGGTCTCCAGGCGCGTCGTGGTTACAACAGACACCTCCAAGACGGGCTGGGGCGCCGTATGCAATGGGCACACAGCCGCCGGCTCCTGGACTGGCCCGTGACTGCGTTGGCACATCAACTGCTTAGAATTGTTGGCAGTACTGCTTGCCCTGCGGAGGTTTTGGCCATTGATCCAGGGCAAGCTTGTGTTGGTCCGGACGGACAACACAGCGACGGTAGCATACATCAATCGCCAAGGTGGTCTACGCTCATGTCACAACTCGCCCGCTGTCTCCTCCCCTGGAGTCAGCAGCGCCTCAAGTCGCTACAAGCCACTCACATCCCGGGCGACCTCGACACTGCAGCAGACGCGCTGTCACATCAGGTTACCCTCAGGGGAGAGTGGAGACTCCACCCTCAGGTGGTCCAGCTGATTTGGAGTCAATTCGGTCAAGCACAGGTAAACCTGTTTGCTTCCCGGGAATCCTCCCACTGCCCGCTTTGGTACGCCCTGACCGAGGCACCTCTCGATATAGATGCATTGGCACACAGCTGGCCCCCTGGACTACACAAGTATGCGTTTCCCCCAGTGAGCCTACTTGCACAGACCCTGTGCAAGGTCAGGGAGAACGGGGAGCAAGTCATCCTAGTAGCACCCTACTGGCCCACCCAGACATGGTTCTCAGATCTCACGCTCCTTGCGACAGCCCCCCCCCCAGCGAATTCCCCTGAGGAAGGACCTTCTTTCTCAGGGACGGGGCACCATCTGGCACCCGCGACCAGACCTCTGGAATCTCCATGTCTGGCCCTTGGACGGGATGCAGAGGACTTAAGTGGCCTACTGCCCGTGGTAGTAGACACGATCACTCAGGCTAGGGCTCCCTCTATGAGGCGCCTGTATGCCTTGAAGTGGCGTCTGTTTGCTAACTGGTCTTTTTGGCAACTCGACCATGCAGCTCATTTATGTTCAAGTATCGTCATATTGAGCTCCTTGAAACAACCACACCGTCTTTTTCCAGAGCAGCCTGTATTTCTCCTGAGGTTACTTGTGGGTTTTTCTTTGTATCCCGAACAATTCTTCTGGCAGTTGTGGCTGAAATCTTTCTTGGTCTACCTGACCTTGGCTTGGTATCAAGTGATCCCCGAATTTTCCACTTATTAGTAAGTGATTGAACAGTACTGACTGGCATTTTCAAGGCTTTCGATATCTTTTAATATCCTTCTCCATCTTTATAAAGTTCAATTACCTTGTTACGCAGGACAGTTCTTTTCTGCTCCCTATGGCTCAGTATCTAGCCTGCTCAGTGCATCCACATGAGAGCTAACAAACTCATTGACTATTTATTCACAGACACTAATTGCAATTTAAAAAGCCACAGGTGTGTGAAATTAACCTTTGTGTGTCTGTAACAAGGCCAAACATTCAAGGGTATGTAAACTTTTGATCAGGGCCATCTGGGTGATTTCTGTTATCATTATGATTTAAAAAGGAGCCAAACAACTATGTGATAATAAATGGCTTCATATGATCACTATCCTTAAATAAAAGACTTTCACAATTTCTGCCAGGGTATGCAAACTTTTGTGCACAACTGTATTTTAATGGGGGTATAATTTATTACAGCTGACAGTTACGTGAGCAAACAAGGTTTGAACATCAACCGTAACAAGATAAAATTGAAATTCATGGCTTTTTAACACTTCTGTGTATAAATTTGAAGGCTGCTTATTGCATAAATACAGGTAAACGTCATATTATGCGACTACGCATTACTTTATGAAGAGCTTACGAACTACTAGTTAAGTATTGCCTTAAGAACAGGTGGTGCAACCAAATTAAGCACTGACTTAGTTACAAACTAACTAGTAGTTACTAAGCCCTTAGTGTGAACTTTACGTCCTAACTTCCGTGAGAACTTACACACAGCTGGTGCAACCCTACCCTGATGCAGATTGATAGAAGCGACTGTCTGTGCGCGCGATGGTGCAAGGAACCAGAAGGCGGGGAAAAAATAATGTTCAGTGAAAAGTCAAAAGAAGATCGCAATGTATGTAATTGTAACTATATCGGATATTATTAATAAAATACGGAAACTCGTGGCATGGTATTTTTTGCCTTGATATTTTTGTTAATTTTGGTGGCATTTTTGCCCGAGTCCCCGTTTATTTCCGTCACTATGCCATTGTATCTATCTAGGTATTGAAAAGTTTGTTTTAGACATGTAGTAGAAAGTAAACAAGATATCCCCACATACAGTATATGTCAAAGTACATTGTGTTAATGTTTGACACATTTAAAACATTGCCTACCTTAAAAACAAGTGAAGTTTGATCAGTGATTAAACATGTTCATATGGTTCCCTCGTAGCTGAATGAACGGCTCCTTTCCAGAATAAAATGAAATAAGCAGAAAATCACAGTATTACAGTTCTTGTATAGTGACAGGGCAGAAAGTCTTGAAGAAGCTAGAGAAGAGAGGACTCCGGCAGCAGTTTATGCAAGCTGCTGTACTCATGATGCTGTGCCCTGCAGGCTTCCGTCATGCTGCACAGCACATTTTAGTTTATTAATGGATTTAGCGCTTATAACTTTCTTCTTCCCAAAAATTCAGAAATATTATGTATTGTTTTTGTACTTTGTAATTGTGGTGAAAAATAAATGTAGTGAAGTTGAATACTTCATTTTTAATCAACTCAATAAAAGTACTATTATTATTTATACTTAAAAAAGTAGAAAAATGCACTCGAGTAGCCTACTGTAACGAGAGTAGTTGCAATTTGTTACTTTCCACCTCTGGTCACACGCTATAGTAGGCTAAATGTGTTTCGATGTCATAAGATAGCATTGTGTGCTGTTATACTTGCGATTTTTGTATGAAAGTGAAAAATGTCATTGTTGTTGTAGTGCCTCTAGTGGTAATTTCACCAGGAACCTACAGCAATGTGTACAACGAGCCATGAAAAAAATCAACTGGCAAAATTATAGGTATAGTAATGTGATTCTAGGCTGAGAAATGGCACAGGAGAAAAATATTTTAACATAAAATTTAAAGATCTTTTCTTTTCCTCCCTTTTCTTTCTGGAATGTGGATGAAATTCATCTTTTTGAACAACAGCATATAAAGCAAAGTATGGGCTGTTAACAGGTGTTTGAACATGGCCGCTTTTCTCACTTTATTCCTGTGTTTTTGCTAAATTTAATCCTCTGGTATCCTGACCCATGCTAATCTCCTTAAAGCAGAGAGTCTCGGAGTCACCTGCCAAACCTCTGACAGGTGGGTGTTGACAGTCTCGCTCACATTTACCCTCAGATTTAGATTGAGCATGCGCCACATGTAACATTTTATTACATTATTCCTTACTTGCAGTGTTGGGTGTAATCTAATTACCCTTTTAATCAAAAGAAGTGTAACACATTACATTTTAAATTCTTATTATCAGATACTGACTTTCAATCAATTACTTTACTTGGGTTACATTTATTCTAAAATATTATTTATGTATATTACATTCAGAATATGAATTCATATTTTCATATGTATGTGTGTTTGTGTTTCTGTAACAGCTGAAGGATGTGTGACAATGAACAAGGCAGAAAAGTAGACATTATTTTGAATTCGTTGAGCGGAAAAACAAAAAAAGTTTTTGAAAAGTGTGTTAGAAAGTAACTTAAAATTTAAAGTAATTAGAAATTATAATTTTTTCTTGTTATTTGTTATTGTTATTTTTTCAGTTTAGTAATCAGTAAAGTAATGTGATTACAATTTTTAGAGATGTAATTAGTAATTTAAAGTGGATAACTTTTTTTTTAGGAACTTACCCAATACTTCTTATTTGTGTTTGCTAAGCATCATGTCTTTAAAGGAATATTCCAGGCTCAATACAAGTTCAATACTTAATCGACAATATTTTTGGCATCATGTTTAGTGCCACAAAAATAATTTAGGCTTTTTCTTGAAATATGTAAAAATCGAGGTTACAGCGAGGCACTTACAGTACAACAGAAGTGAATGTGAGTAATTTTAGAGGATTTAAAGGCAGAAATGTGAAGCTTATCATTTTAAAAAGCACTTACATGAGGAGTCACGTGGCGCCATGCGAGGGTCGGACGTGTAAACGATGAGCTCTGTGCACTTTGCTGGTTTTTTGTATTATTTTTGTGTCATAAACCGGTGAGAGTCAACACATCCTACTACATATCTGTTCTTTGAAGTCAAGATGGCAAAGAGGTCAAAATCCTCAGGCTCTGGAGATATTAAAAGACACGTGCTCAAGCTGAAACCTCTGACGGGCCTGCTGACCAGGGACTCAGTTTGGACGGTGCGGCAGGAGAAATTCAGCGTCAACTGTCCAACATGTCTGTGATGCTGACGAAGGTTGTTGCTGACTTAGAGGATCTTGTTGCAATATGTCAATCGATTACGGCGACGGAAACGGAATTCTCGGAGTTAGTTACAAGATTGTCGGACATCGAGAGATGGTTCGATTATCTGGAGTCATCGGAGAGGGAATTATCTGATAATCCATTGGTGACCAAAGTTGATTTGGAGCGCGTTTTTGAAAAACTGGAAGATCTTGAGAATAGGAGCCGCCGGAATAACATCCGAATTGTTGGAATTCCTGAGCATGAAGGAGGCAGAGATATGGTAAAATTCCTAAACAAACTCTTCCCGAGTCTGCTCGACATAACAGACCACAAGCTGGAAATCGAGCGAGCTCACAGAGTCCCGGCTCGCAGATCCACTGAGGGAGACAGGCCCCGATCAATTCTGGCCAAATTTCAGAGATCATCCGATAAAGATATTGTTGCGCGAGGCGAGAAGCAAAGGAAAGCTTTCTTGGAAGAATCACAACATTTTCTTGTTCCCAGACTTTGCGAATTTGACGAGAGAAACGTGATCGATTCAAGGAATGCAAGAAACTCTTACATCAATTGAAGATCACTTTTGATCTGATGTTCCTGGCCAAATTGAGAATAGATACTAAGGATGGCCGCAAAGTATTTACATGCCCACAACAAGTGATGTCCTTCATAAAGTCAATGGGGTGAGTAAGCCATTTGGTGTTTCTCATATGGCCCCCGAGTGGATTGACTCGTCTGTCGACTGATGAGGCTGGGTGTCATTTTGTTTCTTTATGTGTTGGTTCCGCCTAGCGGCTGGAGTATGTTTTAAGGAATAACACTCCTTCAAGAAACTTTTGCATCGACGAAGGGTCGCTTTTACACTGAAGTTCCCGGCTAAATTGAGAATAGATACTAAGGATGGCCACAAAATATTGCTATGCCCACAACTAGCGATGTCTTTCATAAAATCAATGGACGGAGGAGGTCATGGTGTGTTTCTCACATGCCTCAAGTGGACTGACTCACTGAACATGCCTTTGGCCGTCCGAGGAAGCTTGAGCCTTTATTGTTTCTTTTTGTGTCTGTTCCGCCGAGCGGCTGGAGTTTGTTTTGTGAAATAACACTCCTTCGGGTCAGTTGTGGATGAATCTGCTCATTCTCTGTGCTTCTGCCTCCTATTGGCTGGAGTTTGTTTTGTGGAATATTTTTGCAGGACATTGGAATGATACGTCATCTGCTGAACTCTTGGAACAGCCGGTTCACTGATCATTCATTTGACTGTACGAGGAAACTGAACGGCTTTATTATTAATTTTTTTTTTTTTTTTTTTTACTGGTTCCGCTAGCGGATGGAATTTGTTTTGTGGATGAACACACCTTCGAATGAATCTACACGTTCTTTGTGCCTATTTTGCCTATTGGCTGGAGTTTGTTTTATAGATTCTGTTATGTATTTCTGTCCCACAATTTATACAGAAACACCGGACTTCAGCAATCTGACGGCAAAGTTGTCGCGGGGACTCTCGTAGGCGTACATGGACTCTATGAGTTTAGAGGGATGGACACCAGTTGGCGCTGTCATGCGCGGGGTTAATGCACACGTTTTTCTTTTTTTTTTGTTCTGGGTGAAGTTCGGGGTTTGATTGTTGCACTAATGTTGGAATGTGGTCTTTCTAATTTTATTTTTGACACAAAATCAATTTTTTCTAATATTTCAAAATGTCAAATGTTAATATGAGTGGATTGTCTCCCTCCATGTGGAACGTGAATGGGTTGGGGCACCCCATCAAAAGAAAGAAGGTTATTTATTTTCTTAAATGTAAGAAATATGATATAGTGTTTCTTCAAGAAACGCATCTTTCCCCGCAAGAAGCTGGAAAATTTGGGAAGATATGGAGTGGACATGTTTTCTTCAGTGCTGGCTCAAGTAAGAGCAGGGAAGTCATTACATTGATAAGTAAACATCTACAATTCAAATGTCTCAAACAGATTAAAGATAAATTAGGTAGAGTCATTATTGTTGTAGCTGAAATTCAGGGGCGAAGGTTGATTTTGGCTAATATTTACACACCTAACGCTGATGATCAGGGTTTATTCATAGATCTTGAAGGGATGCTGCAAGCCTCATGATATAATATTGGGAGGAGACTTTAATCTGTTGATGGACTCAGTCCTTGATCATAGTGAAGCAAAAGTGTGTAAGCCCCCTAGAGCAACAGTGTCGCTTCACTGTTAGTTCCACATCTTCGTCTACTGATGAAGATATTAAAAAACTTTGTGCAACCATTAGAACTCTCTAAATTGACGATGGAGCAAAAAAATTCTCTTGATTCTGAGATAACCTTGGAGGAGCTTGACGAGGTAATTAAGGCCTTGCCTACAGGCAAGACTCTGGGGCCAGATGGCTTTGCCGCCGAGTTTTTTATATCTTATGCTACAGTACTGGCTCCACTTTTGTTAGTAGTTTATCCAGAATCATTAAAGAATGGAAAGCTTCCGCAAACCATGACACAAGCCCGGATCAGTCTGATTCTTAAAAAGACAAAGATCCAAGCGAGTGTAAGAGTTACCGTCCAATTACCCTGATCCAGCTAGACGTTAAAATATTGTCAAAAATGTTTGGCTAACCGAAGCAAAGTTATGACATCTCTTATACATACAGACCAGGTGGGGTTTATTCGGGGCCACAGCTCTTCTGATAACATTAGGCGTCTCATCAATATCATGTGGTCAGTGGCGAATGATCAGACTCCGGTCGCTGCCATCTCACTTGATGCCGAAAAGGCGTTTGATATGGTAGAATGGGATTATCTTTTTAAGATTTTGGAAATATATGGGTTCGGGAATACTTTTATTGGATGGATTAAGTTACTTTATAGACATCCGGTAGCGGCGGTACAAATGAATGGATTAATTTCAGACCACTCCTCACTGGTTTTATTTTGTCATAAACCATATATCACCATATGGTCTCTGTTTAAACGCTATAAAAAATATAATCTTAAGTAAAAAAATTTTTTTTTTTTTTTTTTGTTAGGTGGCCACCTGCTCTGCACTGTTTTTGGGAGTAGCACACAGCCCCCTAATGCGGCAGATACTCTGGGAGAGGTGATTACTGCTTTTGGAAAAGGTCATGAGGCATCAGTGTATTACTCCCTGCTAATTCAGAGTCTGGGGGACGAAGCTTTAAATTCTCTCAAGAGATTATGGGAGGAAGATTTAAACTTGTTATTGGAGGAGGGAGTGTGGGCTAGGATTCTAAAAAACATCAAGTCTACATCTAGAGATGCAACGTTGTGCCTTATGCAATTTAAGATTTTACATAGATTTGATTGGACCCCTTCTAAATTGTATAGGCTTGGTCTTAAAGAAACACCCACCTGCTGGTGATGCCATTCAGAAGATGGAGACACAACCCATGTTTTTTGGGGGTGTCATAAGATCCAAGAATTTTGGTTGAAGGTGCAAAGTTTTGTTTGTGATGTGGTGAGCACTCAAATTTCGTTCTGTCCCAGACTCTGCATTTTGGGAGATGGGTAGGTCATACATTTGGAGGATAAGTACATAAAAAATTGGGTTTTGACCAGTGTGATGATTGGTAGGCAGGTTATTTTAAGTGGATGAAAGTCAGATGGAGCACCCTCATTCCCAGAGTGGTGTGTGAAGACGGGGAGGGTGGCTGCTTTGGAGGAGGGGTCGAACGGAAGGATGGGAGTTGGGAATTTTTTCAGTAGGAAATGGGGCAACTATTTCGAGTTTTTGGGGGACTCTCGAGGAGGGGTGGTGGAGAGAGCAATTTAATTTAGTTTTTAATTATACTTGATTATTGTATTTTCTTTTTATGTTGTTTTAGTTTTGTGTTTTTGTGTGTGTGTGTGTCTGTATTCTATTGACCACAGGGGTGTTCGTGGGGGGTCAGGGTGGGGTGGGAGATTGGTAAGGGTAGGGGTTATAGTGGGGGTTTAATGTTAAAAGTGATTGATACATTATATATATATGTTTTTTTCTTCTTCTTTGTGTTAACTTATGAATCAATAAAAATTGTAATTACAAAAGAAAAATGCACTTACGTACATTCATTCTTCTGTTAAAACTTGTATATTATTTAAGCTGTAAAGTTGTTTAAATCATAATTTTTTTTTGCGGGTTTACATCATCGTGGCAATAAAGTTTAAAATTGTACATATCTTTACACAGAAAAGTTTAGTAAGGAATTTTATCACACTAAAATCATATTAACACATATATTGTGGCTATACTTTTGAAAGTGAGTGTTTTAATGTTTACTGGTTGGCCCCATTCACTTCCATTGTAAGTGTTTCACTATAAACCAGATTTTTGCTCTTTTAATAAAAAAAGCAGGGTCAAGTCAAAATACATTTTTGTGGGAACCAACCAACATTATGCCACAAATGCTGTTGATTTACTTGTATTGATCCTGGAATATTCCTTTAAAGTCAGAAGTAGAGACTTCTGGACTAAAACAAGAAAGCTCTGAGAACATCCACTTATTACTGATACACATTTGGTTAATATATGTGGTTTATTCCCTTTCATCTCACTGATAAGTTATTCACATTTATGTATTTAAACAAATCAGAGATAACCAATAGAATCTAAAATGACAAATCACATGACATGGTTTCAGGAGCATCAGTCCAGGTGCTACAGAAGTCTCTCATCCTTTTGCTTTTCATCCCTTTGTAGCAGCCACAGATGCTGAAAACATTTAAACATCTCTTCAAATATACACAACAGAGGCTTCACAAACCTTCTAATGAGTTTGTGGACCCGAAGCAGCTTAAATGAATGTGACACAGATGTGCTCTTTTTTTATGTTTCAAAGTGCAAAGTCAGGGGTGTTCTGACCTCTGCCATGCAGCCAGACCAGGAGGAATTTCTAAATTTTTTCTTAACACTTAAAAGTTGTCCATTTTCCAAACAGTTTCAAATCCACCATGCTGTATTATAATGAAATAGCTCCAGTTCAGAGTGATTTCAGCATGGTAATATGATGTAGATCCTGGACACAAAACATTCACACGTAGTTCAGTCAGAGCATGTTTCTTCCCCAGTGACTGCATGAATCTGTGCATTTCTACTCATCTGTGGTCAGTTTGGTAGCATGTCCAAGCCTAGTGAGGCAGCATGCTGCTTCGCCCTCAGTCGCAGGTTTTCAATGCTTGTAGTTTTGCTATTTAGGGCAGGAAGAGCCCCGGAGGCCTGTAGCAGTGGACTGCTCCACATTTGCTGGGCTTGAGACAGGGACTGGTAGTAAGACTGACAAGTCAGTGATCCCAGCGAAGACCCCATGTTCACGTTTACGCCCAGGTAGGGTAAGGAAGAGGGTGTAGTCATGTCGAAGGCAGGATAGTGAACGAGGTTGTTGGTGGCAGCCATGTGCTGGCGAAACTGTTCCTGCAGACGGAAAAGACTGAGAGGGGATGATGCGTAGGAATTCGTCTGAGCCACCCCGCCGCTGATGCCACTGGAGGAGGGTAAAGACAGAGAATCGAGCAGCACATCTGGGGCAGAAAGGAAGACGACAAGCTGTAATATTGTGTACATTTCAATCTTACGTTCTTAAAGGAATAGTTCACCAAAAATGAAAATCCTGTCATCATTAAAAGAATACTTCATTTACACACTCTCATGTTTTCTCAAACTCATTTGACTTGCTCTCTTCACAATGCAAGTGAAGGTGACCAAATTTTTAAGCTCCAAAAAAAGACAAAGGCAGCATAAAGATAATCCAAAAAAATCCAGTGGTTTAATCCATGTCTTCTGAAGTAATCCAATCGATTGGGTGATAGCAGACCAAAATGTAACTTTTTTCACATTACATTTTGACATTTCAGTCTCTAGGCACAATCATGATTTCAAGCTCTATTACACTTCCTAGTGGTTGACGCATGTGCTGAGCACTAGATGGTGCTAGGAAGTGTAATCAAGCTTAAAATCATGATCGCCAAGGAGGCTGCTGATGTCAAGATTTAAAGTGAAAAAGGAGTTATATTTTGGTCTGTTCTCACCAAAAACTGATTTGATCGCTTCAAATAACATGGATTAAACTACTAGAGCCTTACTCCAAAATGACAAAAAAAGCATAATAAAAATGTCATAAGAGTGGACAACAGTAAATTACTTACATTTCAGTCTGTGAGACATAAAACTTTTATAGCATTTTTTTGTTCTTGTGGAACCATTCACTTAAATTGAAATTAATTACATGTATGGAGCCAACAAGAGGACAGGGAGAGAATTTATTAAAATAAATTAAAATGTATGATAAATCTTGTGGTAACTACGGTTTTACCAAAAATACCATAGTTCAGCTATGGTTAATGTAGTAAAACCATGGTTAATTTTCATCTGGGATAAATAAAGGTAGTGCAAGGGAATCCATAATAACTGCGAGGGAACACAAAACTTTTTGTGAGGGAACGCAAACTATTGTAAGGGAACGCAAATTAATTGCAAAGGAAAGCAAAACTTTTTGTGAGCAAATGCAAAACTAATTGTGAGGGAACAAACTATTGCGAGGCAGTGTTTTTATAGTTTGGGATTTTTTATTTTGTTTTACATTCAATTTGTCATTACAGTTTAGTTTAGTTTTCATTAGTTTTCACAGTTTGTCTGTTTTAGTTTAATTTTCATTTTTTCAGTGCTTTGTAGTTTCAGTTTAGTTAGTTTTTATTTTAGTTTTAGTATTTTTAATGGCTGACAAAGCTGAGCGTTTACTGGTGAAATTTAAAAAGTCTAACATCATTACATTTCTCAGGGCAGTTTTGTGTTACCTCTATCACAAAACTTGTATAACTCTAGTGGTATTTTCATGTTTAATGTGGATTGTAAAGGTGTGCAAATTTTATAATATAGAGTAAATATTGGTAAAGTGACAAAGGACATTTAAGCTTGATCCACATTGTATCCATATGTATTTCCTTAAATGACTGTAAATCATTATTAAACTAATCTTTGGGGAGTAAAAAAATAAAGGGATATTTCACCCAAAAATAAAAATTCTCTCCCTCATGCCATCCTAGATGTGTATGACTTTCTTTCTTCTGCTGAACACAAATGAAGATTTTTAGAATAATATTTCAGCTCTGAAGGTCCATACAATGCAAGTCAATAGGGGACTAAAATTTGGAATTGCACATAAAAGCGGCAAAAAAGTAATGCATACGACTCCAGTGGTTTAATTCATGTCTTTAGAAGCAATGTGATTTTTTTTGGTCTGTTCTCACCCAAAACAGATTAGATCACTTCAGAAGACATGGATTAAACCACTTATGGATTACTTTTATTATGCCTTTAAGTGATTTTTGGAGCTTCAAGGTTTTAGACCCAGTTGACTTGCATTGTATGGACTTACAGAGCTGAAATATTGTTCTAACAATCTTCATTTTTCACACATCTGGGATGACATGAGGGTGAGTAAATGATAAGAGACTTTTCATTTTTGGGTCAACTATCCCTTTATCGAGATTTCAAGTTGATGATTTTACTTTGGGATGTGTGGCAGAGCTCATTTCATGACCACTGGTGGGAAAAGCAATGATAAAGAAAATGACAGAAATTTGAGATAAATCTTGTTAAGGTTATTAAAAAAAAAGTAAAAGTTAACTTAATGTTATGATGTGAAAGTGTATAAGAAAATTAAAAAATTAATTCCAATACTTTGTAGATATTTTCTAGAGAATAATTTCCCCTCTGTCCCACTTTACCAATACTGCTTAAAAAAAATCTGGGATTTGGTCAAAAGAGGGTCTTCAAAGGTTTTACTTCCCAGTTTTGAATATGTTTTGCTTTTAACTAAGGTAGAATACGTACTAAGCTTTCTTCAAAGGTATAATGTTAGGTTATGTGGCATTTAGATCATAATTCGAAGTGTCAAGAAAAGTAAAATTTCCAAAAGTGTTCCATTTTGCCCATATTCACCCTAGTATATCATATATACTAAAATGAATTCGAAATCATTTTTATTTTATTTTAGTTAGTTTTGGAGTTATGAAAAAGTATTTTTATTTTAGTTAACGAAAATTATTTTAGTTAGTTTTTGATTTAGTTTTTGTTAACTATAATACCACTGTTGCAGGGAACATAAACTTTTGTGAGGGAATGCAAACTAATTGTGAGGCAATACGAAACTTTTTGCGAGGGAATGTAAAACTATTGCGAGGGAACGCAAACTATTGCGAGGGAATGCAAAACTATTTTGAGGGAACACAATTTGTGAGGGAATGTAAAACTAAATGTACCTGGCTGGTGTCACTCAGCACACCCTGGATTCGAACTTGTGACTCCAGGGGTGGTAGTCAGTGTCAATACTTGCTAAGCTACCCAGACCCCACACTGTGCGATTATTTAACCGCAAAGGGCTACAACGATTAAATTAAATTAATAGATAAATCAAGCTGTTCGCTTCAAAGCCTATGCACGCTGCTCTGTCTGTATTGTGTATAGGCATTATTACAGTGTATTCAGAGCGGTTCTGTGCTCCACAACTCCATCTCATGCTCGGTAATGGATGTGCTGCATTCGCATACTGAGCATGTAATTTTTAAAGCACTCCAGATTCACTTTAATTTCACTTTTGCATATTTCCAAGTATGTTTGACCATTACATGTTAATATACAAATACAAATAATTCACCCCATGGTATTTATGTACAGCGGAGGAGATATTAAAATGTGGAGTACATTATTGGAGTATATTGCTTAATTTATATATTTGTTTTCTGTGGGTGAAGAGAAAAAAACATGGAAAAGTAATTTACGAAATCCATGGTTATGACCATTTTTAAAGCTAAGTTATATTAAACAAATGTCTCAGTGTAATACTTTAATACTAAATAATAATGTACTCAATGTAATGCATAAAAACCAAAACATCCACTGTCACCAAAATCCACTACGTTGAGGATTAGATACACTACGTCATTGCGCTACAGTCTTTAGCAAGGACCCTCTCACACATTTCAATGGAAACCCTTAGGGGAATTTATTTTCTGAAATAGTTTTGGAGGTTTTGCGTACCCTTTGAATACATTTTGCGCTCCTCCACAATAAGTTTTGCGTTCCCTCATAATAATTTTGCGTTCCCTTGGAAAAAGTTTTGTGTACCCTCACAAAAGGTTTTGCATTCCTTTGCAGTCATTTTTGCATTGCCTCGCAATAATTTTGCATTCCCTCACAATAGTTTGCATACTTTTGCAATAGTGTTATGTTCCTTCGCAATATGTTTTGCAACAGTGTTATTATAGTTAACAAAAACTAAAACAAAAACTAAAATAATTTTCGTTAACTAAAATAAAAATACTTTTTCATAACTCCAAAACTAACTAAAATAAAATATAAAAATGATCTCGAATTAATTTGAGTATATATGATGTACTAGGGTGAATATGGGCAAAGTGGGACACTTTTGGAAATTTTACTTTTCTTGACACTTTGAATTATGATCCAAATGCTACATAACCTAACATAATACCTTTGAAGAAAGCTTAGTACGTATTCTACCTTAGTTAAAAGCAAAACATATTCAAAACTGGGAAGTAAAACCTTTGAAGACCCTCTTTTGACCAAATCCCAGATTTTTTTTAAGCAGTATTGGTAAAGTGGGACAGAGGGGAAATTATTCTCTAGAAAAGTATTTGGAATTAATTTTTATATTTTCTTACACACTTTCACATCATAACATTAAGTTAACTTTTTCTTTTTTTTTTTTTTTTATAACAAACAAGATTTATCTCAAATTGCTTTTCCCACCAGTGGTCATGAAATGAGCTCTGCCACACATCCCAAAGTAAAATCATCAAGGGTATTATGCTATAAATGTGGTTTATGAGAAAATTTCTAGTGTCCCCATAATTCAAATTGCTTAAAAAAAAACATACTAAACGATGTTTTTTTGAAAATGTAAAAATGCAGAAAGTTTTTTGTGAGGGTTAGGTTTAGGGGTAGGGTTAGGGGATAAAATTTATAGTTCGTACAGTATAAAAATCATTGTCTATGGAGAGTCCTCATAAGGTTAGCCACACCAACATATGTGTGTGTGTGTGTGTGTGTGATATGAATATATACTGTATTAATGACCGTAAAGTACGCTACAGTAATAAAACAAAACAATAATATGTGAATACGCATGCGCATTAAAACATCCACTACGTCACTAAAATCCAATACGCTTGGGATTAGATCCACTACATCATCGTGCTACAGACTGCAGCGAGGAGTATTTGAAATCAACCCGGGCTGCATTCCACTTCACTTTTAACATCCACTTTATAACTCCCCTAAGCACTTCCCCTCGGGTGAATCCCCACCACAATTTTGGAAGTACGTTCCACTTCGTTCAGTGAGCGAGGGACATTTCTGTTGACAGACCCTCAACCCTTCGATTTTGACCGAGGGAGCGAGCCTACTCTGATGTACGCTTCAGGCAGCTCCATATCCCACAATGCAACTCAATTGTGACGTGACAGCAGATTGCACTTCATAAACTCCACACAACTCTAATGAATGATGGAAGTAAAGTTAGGTCAATTAAGCAGTTTAGAAAAGTTATACTGAGATTTAACAGCATAATACTTGTAGCTACCTTAAACTGTTAATCACACAGTTATAGCCTGTGCTCATTATTATGTTAACATTTTTGTTTGTGTAAATCTTGATTAATCCTAACAACTCATTCTAATGAAAAAATAAAATAAAAAAATACAAGATTTATACATAAGCCTCTGAAATCAATCCAGAAAACAATGTTTTCTCAGGTGCCAAAATCACTAAATAATTCCATAAATTGACATCAGCCTTCAACATGCTCCAAGTGATCATATATAATATTTTAGATCTCCCAACCCCATTTCTAAACCTAACCGATAATCAACAATATAAAATATGAAAGAGACACTTTGATATACATAATTTGATATACATTACACTATTTATAGAAAATATTAAGCGCCCAACAGCGCATGTATGCCTAAATTTAACCAGTTCTCAACAAAAGAAAAGACGTAACAAGCAGATAAAGTAGTCACAATCATTTATTTCTAAAAATACACAATAATAATATTCCAAACCATATGATGACATTGTGTGAGTAGCAGAGTGAGACTGAAGGTTTTAATCTGTGAAAATATCCCCCCTCCGTGAAGGAACTGTCATCCTGATTCTACCAGCACGTCTGGTCGTGATATCCAGTTCGTGAATGAATCGTTCTTTTGAAACGGTTCTTTTTAAGTGAACGAGTTGAACTAGTTCACCAAATCGGACTGCATCGTTTGAAACAGTCCGCGTCTCGAGTCAACACTGATCCACAAGTTACTCTATCTTAACCTGTCTCTCACTTGTGCCTGACACTCCGGATCGAAATGAGCCGATAACCGGGAGTAGTATGATCCTAGAACTGGTGATATCTGCTTTTGCCAACTCTTCTTTGCAATTAACCCACTCCAACTAGTTCACAAATCGGACTGAACGCTCAGGTCGCAACAGTGCTCGATTCAACAGTACAATGAGTCACTCGTAACAGTTCATGAGTCAACAGTACACTGAGCTGAGAATCGCCTCTTTCGGATGTGTCTGACATACTGAGAACCGATGAGCTGCTGACATTGAGCATGTGTGTGATTAAGGGGCGAAATGTATGTTTCAGGTGTATTTTGCTGAACAACAGAGAGAGTAACAAATAAAACATACTGGAAATATGTTTATGACTTGATTGTATTACCGTTTGAATGTATGAAGATTATCCAGTCTCGAGTCAACAGTCGTTCGCATCTGTTCTTGAGTCAACAGTACACTGATCTGAGGACAGCAGCTCTCGCGTCAGCAATACATTGAGTCTATCACAGAAGTTTGCAAGTCACCAGTACACTGAACTGAGAATCGCCTCTTTCGGACATAATACTGAGAACTGCTGACCAGTGAGAAGCTGATGAGCATGCGTGAACCGAGGACTTGAATGAGGGGGCGAAACCTTTTAGTCGAGAGATGTAAACAAATTTTACTTTTGAGTATTGTGCATGCAGATTATATCTGCAGTTGTGATGAGCTGGATCATGGTTTCTGTAAAAAAGGGTGAGTTGATTAAGACTAGTTTAATCACTTTTTATGCTTTAAACATGTGTAGAACATCCACATTTGTATATCAGTGTCAGTATTGGGTGCTTTATGTGCAAAACTTTAATGTAGGATGTATTGTAAGATCACTGCATGAAACACTGATGACAATTTACACCCTTATTATTATAACTTAATTAAATAAAATGTAATAATCAGCAATATGCCCTTACATATGGCTTTATTGAATGTGTTTGTGCGTGTATTCTATGACGCTGGCGTATTAGCATGATATATAGTGACGTCAATATGTGATGACGTAAATTAACTGGTGAATCGGTTTTTTGAACCAGTTCATTGAAACTAACCGTCGGAAAGAACCGGTTCGCGGAAAAGAATCGGACTTCCCATCACTAATGTCTGGTTCAAAAAATGAATGCAACCGAACATGGGGTCGTCACAATCGGTCACAAGACACACGAGTCTCTGATGTCAAACTTGTGTCATTACGCTTGAGGCGCCAAATTTTGAATGTGTTACAATGTAACTTGTGCAGGGTGTGTAACGGTGGACGCCAGTTGACCATGATCGATAACTAAACACATACATTTAGGTTTGTTCTTCACATAAAATGATTGTAAGACTTGGAATACACCCAGAATGAAACAGGTCACTTCAGCAGAGCAGGATGTGTACAGACAGATTAAATAGACATATGAACAACAGATTAAATATTAACCACTCTGAATAAATGTTGCTGATTTCAAATTAAATGAAAATCATACCCCCAACATATGTCACGATTACAAAATTGTACCCCAATGTATAATTAAACGATGCTAAAATTCAAATGCTAATTCTGACGTCAGTCAGCTGACGTCAAAGTTTGCATGTTGAAAAGAACGCACTTGCGCTTTTGACGTATGTAGATTGACGTACTGGGCTTTTGCACAAGCATCAGTCTCCTTGGGAGTGAAAACTTGTTGAAATGAGTGGCCACATTCCTCCTTTTTGTGTTCCATGGATGAAGAAAGTTAAACAGGTTTGAAACAACAGGAGGCTGAGTCAATGATGACAGAATTTACATTTTTGGGTGAACTGTTCCCTTTTTAGTATTGTGAAAGAAAATTAATATAAATGTATATACCTGATTTGGGGCTGAGTGGTTTGCAGGATGGCGAACTGTCATCTGTCACCAGGGGTGGACCTGCCTCTTTTGGTTCCTCTTTGACGTACAACGATTCATCCTCTTTGTCAGTAATGTCCTCAGCTCCTGACTCCACCCCTGACTGTTCAGGTGAGGTGACATTAACCTCCTCATTCAGCTCACAGGGAGGGGGACATGTGAGGCCACTCCCCTCTGAAGGGGAGGGCGGAGCTTGTGATTCAATGGGTGGAGCGTCTTCTTTCCCTTCTTCCAGAGTGCCCTCCGTCCCAGCTTCCTTCAACTGCTGAAGCTGCTCTTTCTGCAAGCTGCGTTGCTTCTTGCGGAACTTTGCACGGCGGTTTTTAAACCAAACCTGTTAGAAATTAGAAGACATTTTCATTTGTGAAACTTAAAGTTTGGTCAGCTCAGCTATAATTAAAACAATAAGGGAAATCAACCTGCGAATTGCTTACTTATAGTTTTCTCTGCTTATCAAGACAGGGCTGGAGAAATTATTGTAATATCTAATACTTGTGATTGGCTAGTATCAGGTGTATGTCTGCGTTTATGTTTCTGTGAACTCACCTGGACTCGAGCTTCAGGTAAGTTGGTGCACATGGCCAGGCGTTCACGCATGACCACATCAGGGTAGTGAGTTTTCTGGAAGGTTTTTTCCAGTGCCTCCAACTGCTGGGCGGTAAAGGCCGTGCGGCTGCGACGCTGTTTCCTGTGCTGAGAGCCGTACCGTGCCTCCAAGATGATATCTGAAAATATGTAGCAATTGAGGATGATGAATCTCTATCTATCTATCTATCTATCTACAGGGTTCCCACTCTTTTCAACCAATGAATTTCCATGAATTTTCCATGAATTAAAAGATCATTTCCAGGCCCAAACATTTTATCCTTCCATTCTGAAAATGGCACCGAAATCACATAATTGCAAATTTGTAAAAAAAAAAAAAAAAAAAAAAAATGAATCCTAAAATGGGTGGGAATTAGCAGCACATCATTGTCTCTAAGGGTGCTTTCACACTTGGTTGGATTGCTTGGACCACACCTGGTTCGTTTCCTCGCCTCTCCCCCTGCCCCCACTGGTCTCTGTTCACATTAAATTATTTCGGTCCGAACCGCATTCCGATGGAGTCATCAACGTGAGTAGCTACAAACGGCAGCTGTTTACCACTGTAACTAGGCAACAACTCAAGAAGACATCAGCTTCGCTGTGTTATTAAAGTATTCATCTCTTTGGATTTATCACCAAAACTTTACATGCACAAAGCGACACTTGTGTTTGTCTCCTGCTGGGCTGGGCGATAGGACAATGTAATCATATATCGACGATATCTTACAAAGAACCCGATGCTGATTGCCACACTCAATTGACCGAAGATGATCGACAATATCGGGAAATGAAAAATCAAGGATCTGGGAAGTCAGCAAATATATTAAACAGTAGCCCAGGGTGTGAAACTAGCACCCGCTACCCACCAAATGCGACGAGGCTGAATCCAGTTCATGGCAAGTAATTTTGCTCATCTACCCGCAACAGTTGGGCAGACCTGTAAGATGTCTCGGAGTGACACATGACAAGAAATGCTGTTAGAAACAAAGACGCGCGCTTGAAGAAACACACTTATATTTTTAAGAACAGTCTAAGGGGCCGTTTACACCACAACATTTTCAACTAAACACTTTTTATGCGTTTTGGCTGTTCGTTTACACGACAATGGCGTTTTGGAGCCTGAAAACGCAAACTTTTGAAAACAGGTTTCAAAGTGCAAGTTTTTGAAAATGATGCCGTTATCGTCTCCGTGTAAACATACAAAAACGATGACGTCATGCGCACGCGTATTACGTGTTCAGCCTATAGGCATGCGCGTGAGTACTTCAAAACAACGAGCGAGACATTCAAAACTACAATGGCGGACTACAGGACTGTGTTTGTGCTTCTCAAGATTTTGAGTTTATTGACGCTTCTCCAGCAAAGTAATTGTAGTAATAAAGCAAACTCATCGTCCGTCCAGACAAAATTGCTCGATGCTTTCGCCATCTTCATTGTTTGTATTCACCGCTCTGTGGAAGAATGCTTATGTGCGCAGGCGCGTAGTGTTTCTTTACAAAGTGACATCGCCAGCTACTGGCCTGGCATGCATAATACAGCGTTTTTAGTCGTTTTCGCGGATCCGTGTGAACGGGGAGCGTTTTGACAGCGTTGTCGTCTGTACGCAAAACTTTTCAAAAACGCAAAGGAAAAGCTTTTCCGTTTTTAGTACATCGTTGTCGTGTGTCTGATTTTATGTTTGATCAGAGGCGTGCAGCACAAGCCTGTCTCCTGGAACAAGCACATGTAAAGAGTTTTCAATCTTTTTTTTCTGTTTCATTCATATGAAAACTGTTTGCAAGAATAATGTCGTCTATAAAAATGCTGCAAATGATCTCCGGTCATCTCAGGAGGTGCTGTGAGTTTAGTTTGCTTTATTTCCACGGACCAGTTTGCGCTTAACATGCATTGTGAACGTAACTCTACAGGTTCAGTAATATATTTCTTTGTATTAAAGAAACAAAGACGAAAGTGATTAAATCATAAAATAATACAAGACACTTCACCTTGAACCTAAAATTGAGTTCTATTTTAATTTCTTTAGGCAGCATTAACTGTATTACCAAAACGCAATACAAACACAAATTCGTTAAGAACACAGATTTAGCAGCATTATTTTGGGAACACAAGGGAATTTATTAGGCTTTATTTTTATTACTATTATTATTGTTACATTTATAATTGTCTTTAGTTCTTAATCTTTAGGCTATTAGTAATTTTCCACCTGTTGTCATTGAGGTATACTTGCGTGATGGCAAATATGGCCGTTGAAGATGGTGAATGTTTGGATTTGGGGAGGTGGCTATAAGATTTTTATAGTTATTTTATATTGTTATTTTAATTGTTTGTTTTTTCGTTTAAAGTAAAATTTGAATTTAGAAATGTCTTTTGTTTATGTTTTTCGTGTTTCAATAAATGAATTTAAAATGAATTTTCACCGACCCTCTGC
Organism: Myxocyprinus asiaticus; assembly: GCF_019703515.2. Lineage (NCBI taxonomy): Eukaryota > Metazoa > Chordata > Actinopteri > Cypriniformes > Catostomidae > Myxocyprinus > Myxocyprinus asiaticus. The sequence continues at coordinate 11,873,512 of NC_059355.1, read as the reverse complement.
AGGGGGGTTGACGATATTATCATATATCGCTATATTTTTTAAGGCGCTTATCGCTAAAATATGTTTTACATATCGCCCAGCCCTAGTTCACTTCCGTAATTTGGGACGACTGTGTTCATTTCAGCAGGGAAGTGTACTGGAGTTCACATGAACTGTACCCCAGACCACTTTTTCAAGTGGACTCGGGTGCAGTTCCCAGGTGTGCACCCGAGTTCGGAAAACAGTGTTCACATTATCCAAACGAACTGAACTTTGATGTCATTTGAACCCAGGTGGGCACCAAAATTGCTAGAGTGAGAGCAACCTAATTGGTCAGGTATTCTAAATAACATGATTTATTTTAAACTCTTCACCGCATGTTTTTAGTCCAGTGCAATGTAACACCCTGGTTCAATATTTTAGGACAGAGCCATAAATAAAAATATATTAACTATAAAAAAAATTCCAGGCCTGGAAATCACAATTTTAAAATTCCCTGATATTTCCATGACCGTGGGAACCCTGTATCTATCCATCCACCCATCCATCCATCCATCCATCCATCTAACACAAATGGAAGTGGAGTGTGACTGGTTGTGTACAGTCGTTCATAATGCTTATTTTTCATTTTAACACGGGTGAATATGTGTAAAGTGGGACAGTTTTGGAAATTTTACTTTTCCTGGAACTTTTAATTTTGATCCAAATGCCATATGACCTGACGTTTTACCTTGAAAGCTTGGGATGTATCTTACCTTAGTCAAAAGCAAAAAATAAGAAATACTAAATACTAGGAATAACCTTTAAAGACTTTTGTTTTACCAATCCCCTGAATTTTTAAGGCAATATTGGCAAAGTGGGACACTTAATTTTCCCTTTTAAATAAGCTAGACCTGTAAATAGCCTGTTGTTAAATTTACAAAATAGTTATTTAAAAAATAAACCAGTTTAACTGTCCCATTAATTCCATATTCACCCTCTTTTTGTCAAGATGTTAAAGTTGCCCCATATTTGTTATTACCCCCTTTAACATCGTCAAATCATTTTTCCAACAGCGAGAAAATTATTTAGTCTAAAAAAGGATGCCATCCTCACCTGCCAGTCTCTCCGCGAGCGTGAGCGCGTGCACGGAGGGCCGGTAGTCGGGTGTGTGCTGCGCGTGCTGTGAGGCCTGTTGATGCAGGTTGTACATGGCGCTCAGAGAGTTCATGGCGTGCAGAGAGTAGCCATTTACCCCGTAGTGCTGCATCGCGTCCCTCTGATAACTACAGATGAGTCAGAAAATTACTGACGTGTCTAAAATAATAATTTAACGTCAAACTTTAGGAGTTCACGGTGTTTTTGAGGTTGCATTGTGGTTTTCATGTTAGCGGCGCTCCACATAGGATTTTGATGGTCATATTACTAACGCATAGGTCGAATAACGAATAACCATAACTGCCCCAAAAAGCGTTAGCCTGTGCTAGCTACACTTTTTACATCCGAGAAAAGGTTTAGCCTTAATAAGTGCTCAACTTCTAAAGTTTGACTATTAATATGAATAATTTATTTCTTAATAAATCAATATATATGTAACAAAATCATAAAGAAAATGTAAAAAAGATCTAAATATCTCATCTTCATATTAGACATTGTTGATACATAGCATTTAGTCTACGCATTTACAATTTCTTAACAAAATTCCATAAAATGTATTAATCTTTAATAAACTAAAATGAACGTTTCATTAATATATTTAGTTAAACATTATCAATTTGATGGAATTTTGTCAGGAAATTGAAATGCGTAAATCTTAATAGAATGTGTTCATAAAGGCTAACTCATATTTTTCTTGAGAACACAGTACAATAAAAAAATCCTGCTTATTAATAGATCTGATTTTTTTAATTATTTAAAGAAAAATCCTGTAAAAGGTCACTTAAAAAAAATGATGCCAATAAATACCAAATTAACTGTTTTTATCTGTCCTCTTTTTAAGCAAATATCATATAGATAATAATATATTTGCCTTTTGACATTCACTATTAATTCATCTTTATCAAACAGAAAAAAAATGATCTGGCACTATTTTTTAAATTCTGTAATTTTATTTAAAATTAAATTTTTATTGACGCATGTTTTTGTTCAGTTTGCAAGCAGCCATGACAATCCCTGGATTGGGTTTGGTCAGATTAAATGTGTAATAGATGTGGATCATTCATTTTAGGAATGTAACAAATATTTGCCAGTTTTATTCATTTCTGCGCATTCTCTTTAACAAGGACGAAGTGCCCTAGGGCATATATGGTTAGATGTCAGTCTTTCAAATAATGAGAAATGACTCCCTTATTATAGGATACCATGATAAACAACAATTTAGATGATATAACATTAATAATAATAGGCTATAGTAATACTAATGCACATGCACTATAGCTTGTTTATGACTAATAATGGTTGCATGCATGTTTGTTGTTGGAAATAACTTATATAACCCACTTTAATGATAAATGGCACATTTTAATCTGAAACCTTGAATTTTAGGGTTATTTGCTAATTTCACCGAGCCTGCACAAGAAAGATGTATAAGGAATTGACCCTTGTTAAGCAGTGATCTCCATTTAATCGCTCATTGGCTACAGTGGTAATAATCTCTTTATTGGTCATTATTATTATTTGAAGCAAGAATAATTCTAAGCAGCCTGAGGGTTTAGGATTTAGTGTTCACTAAAGAGCCCGTTGGCATTTGTGTCACTGACACCATCTAGTCCCCAAGACAATTCCCCAATGTCATCATATTCCAGCCACATGGGAATATTTTAATTCGGCTGAACAAAAAGTGCTTTGCTAAACATTCACTTTGCCCTCCCAGCGTTAAACTCAATTGGTGCACGTTCTCGATGGCGTTTTCTTTAGTCGCCTCGGGGCTGCTGTTGGCGGAGATGTGGACTATGCATGCTGGTCCCATTGGGCCGCGTCTAATGTTGGTTCATATAGCTGTCATGTCCAGTCTGACATGGGACGAGAGGTTGTTTGAATATTGAATGGTGAATGAATATTATTATTATTATTATTATTATTATCAAGACTTAACAATCCGCCACAATTTCTCTCAATCTGGCATTGCATACAGAGACAGCAAAATGTTTTTTAGTAAGTTATACATTATTACGCAGAGAAAGATTACGCCTAAAATATACAGCAAATTTTTTTGTAAAGGTCTGAGTTAAAAACTAAATATTCGGGTAACACATTTTTTTTATATTTTATTTATTTATTTATTTATTTTTTAAATAGCCTAACTTTCAATCAGAAGTCATTAACTAAATGTATTTCTTGGCACTACTTAAATGTGCGTTCAAAAGTAAATATAGACTATGAAAATCATGATGTGCTCATGTGGTAACATCCAAATAAACTGGTCTGATTCAAGCCAGAAATATTAGGCTATTTCATTTCACTGATTCAACCAGACTACATTATATACCCAACAAAACACATTTTAAGGTTAAGATTAGGAATAAATATAGCTCTATAAGGAAAAATCTGCACTGTTGTTTTTTACTTTTTAAAGAGTGTATAATCCAGTAATATTTATATAATTAATGAAGTTATACAAGGTTGCAGTGTCATGACTAGGCCTAAAATTGAATAGCAAGAAATAACAGATCCATTTATTACGGGGGCATTTTTTCCCAACATTTTGAATTTTGGGGGCATTTTGGTCACGTTTGGTGAGCCCTGGTTATTTTCCGAGCCTGCAAGGTTGCACATTTGTTATTATTATATTTTCCTAATAGCGGTGTTTAAAGCCTTTTAAACATTCACACTTTTTATTAGGCTTTTTAATACGCAATATTTCAACAGGCCTCAAATCTAATTCTAAAACACAAACTCTTGAATTTGTCCTGTTACAGTTAAAACAGACAAAACAGTCTATTTTAACTTTTGAAAATAGCTTTAAATTTTTTTTTATTTTATTTTTTTTTATTTTTTTTTTTACAGACTCCTATGAATGTTAAAAATGCAGTTACTCACCTCTGTGAGAAGTTTTTCCCCCTCCAAACAATGTCAGTTGCAATGTACCTAACAATTTTGCGAAATTGAACAGAAGTGATTGTTTACAGTTTCCAGATAGTTCAGAATCCTGTTGGCACTCAGAAATATCCGCGACTGTTTACAGCTGCTCTGTTCTGAAGAATTTTTGATGTTAGTCCCCAAAAATATCACAGCCTCCTCCGGTCAGAGCACCAAGAGCTCCCGCCCATCCAGCCAATGAGGAAGACTATGAGATCACAGTAGAATCGTAGTGGCCAATTTCGCTGTCAGTCAGAGTTTTTACAGTCTCCATGAGCTTATTTTACAGTCTTCATAAGGCATCTTATGTCTTATTAAATATGAGTGATCCAATTAATCAATAAGGAAGAAATTAGGAATTATATAACCTGATATCATAAAAAAAATATGATATTTTAATAGCTAACTCTTTTAACAGTTAAACTAGTTAACCTGTTAATTCAATTTTATGATCAGTTAGAATTTTCTCATGTGGATATTATAGCCTGTTTTTTAAACAATAAGAAACGATGTAAAACCAAATGTACTATTTAGAAACAGGGCCAGTTTTACTACTTTGAAAAAGCAAAACTGGAAAATGGATACATTTCAGGCTGTAATGTTAAGTATAAAATATAAGGCCTTAAGACGAAGCTGTGGCGGGGAAAAAAAAGAGTTATAAACTAATTCAGCGTGTGTTATTTGCATTACACCTCTCACAAGCTGTTTTCAAGAGGGACCGAAGGAAAGAAGGTGGAGTGAAAAAGAGATCTCTAATAGATGGCAGAATCCTTCCAGGCCTGGAGGATTTAGAGAGACAAGACGCCATCTCAGCCTTTAAAAAAAAAAAAGTCTTAAAATGACGGATGGTAAGAGGATTAAAACAATAATGCCCTCTCCTTCAAGGTTTTTTTTTTTTTTTTTTTTTTAAGATTTCTTCTTCCAAAGAAAAAACGTTTAGGCTAGAATTAAGAAGTGGCCCTTTAATGTAAAGCTTGCATATTTTGTTGAAATGCTGGGAAAATTTGTCTTGGGGAAATGGAAATGGTCATATTTTTAGCTAGTTTTAGCTGTGTGATTATAAAACTTACAAATAAGCCGCTTGTTGATGGCTGAAGCGCAGACCTGAAAGAAGTACAAAGTATAGGCTATCACTTTTTGAGATTTTGAATTCGTCCTCTTACCTGGAAACGAATCGCGAAAAAGATGAGCTACATAATAATAATAATAATAATAATAATAATAATAATAATTGTATACACATCTTTATGCGATTATGGTCTAAAAAAAAAAAAAAAAAAAAAAATCAGATTAACTTTTGAACCGAGGGAAATAAAAAGTTAAATAGCAAATAGGGGGTATTTTTGGTCTGTGTGTCTTAGTAAGGACCGTTTAAAACAATTTTAAAAACGTGTTTAAAAGTTTAAAGTGTCTCTACTGGTTCTAATGGGCTCACGTAGCGCTCGAATCGGAGACTCCGGCTGTGGCTAAGAAGTCTCACTTTTCCCGCCAAAATAGTTAAGAAGTTTTCGTCAGAGATTGTCTTCAGACCTGTCGTTATATGCCAACCGCCATAAAACTTTAAAAGAAGAAGGAGAAGAAGAAGAAGACTGGTCGTCAATTGTACAGCCTTCAGTATTGTCGTAAGTGACATCTGGCCTCCTGACCAACCAAACTGAATGCAGGTTTCGTGCTCTGGGGTGCCTCACAGTACTAGGGTTGCTGGGTAGCTAGCAACAAAAATAAACAAAATATTGTTAACAGTCTAGGTTAGGTATGATGTGAAGTGAACACACAAGTGGGAAAATGAAGCAGGGATTTGTCTATTAATACTGTAGATTTTGAGACATATTGGAACCTAAATGTAATTTCTGCGTGAAAAGATGTGGTAAATTGTGTATGTTTTGCCAATTGCTTGTAGTCTATTAGTTATGATCAGTAATAAAAAAAATTAGGCTACTAGTTGATATGAACCTTCTCTTTGAGGGTTGAATAGTAGCTAATGATAAACAAGATTTTTTTTTTTTTTTTTTTACATTTTCTGAAGAAAATGTTGCTTGAAAAGTGGTGCTTGTTCAAACAAAACTTGCCAACATGATGCTAGAGAATGTGTTGTGGGTGGTTGCCATGGTGGTGCTATATTGTTGCTGTAATGTTTTATGTGTTTTTTTTTTGTTGTTGTTGTTGTTTTTTTTAGCACGTTGGTGTTGTTAGGTTCTAAATTGTTGCAATACCATTGCTAGCTAGTTGATGGAGTGATCTGGGTGGTTGCTTACTGGCACGTTGGGGTTGTTCTGAATGGTTGCAAGGCCATTGCTAGCTAGTTGCCACACAATTGAAGGTACCATTCATGTCCAGAGCACACACAGTGTGGGATGTGTTTATACCCAGTCTGATCTCACAGTGAAATCAGAAACAGTAGGTTGACCTTTCTTTAGCTAAAATTGGTATGTGCTTACTGAAATGCGAAACACTGCCCCCAGTGACCAAAGCAGTAAGTGTTGTTGGGCGTAGGGGCACATGTGAGCTCCATTTTCCAGGTGAAATGTCCACAAGGGGCGACAAAAGCGAGTTGTTAAGTGAGTTGTTTTCAGTAATACAGTGAGGAGGAATGCATATTTTATAAACTGTACCCCCCAAACCAAACCAAACACCAAACTGAAACCTAACCATCAGTGGAGTAAGTGTAATGTTAGAGTGAAAAATCCAATCTCAGAATCACACTTGTCACTGATTATACAAATTAGATTAGTTCCTGGTTTCAATGCAGGATTGAACCAGGTCTCCCACACTGCTGACACGTCGTGCTTCCGGTCACACCACAGGGATAGATAAACTCACTGGAGCCAATGAAAAAATGTCTGATAGGAGATGAGGCTTGTCAGTGGCCGATCCTAGGGTACCGGGACTCTCGGAAACAACATGCAGAATTCCCATGTGATCATGTTAGTGTTAATGCACTGAGGATGACACTTTCCATTCTTTAACACATTATTACTTGTAGATTTGATGGAGGAAGTGGTTTTAAAATGTGGCTCTTGTTAACAAAAGGAATTTGTCAACTTGACTCCTGAATTGGCTTAGGTTGAGTACCATTGATGTTTCACGCGACCACCATTTAGGTTTCATTATCTAGCCGTCATTTCAACACACTCTCTGTGTGCACATATTTAGTCTCTGTGGATGTTGTTCTATGCCATCAATCTCAGTATTTTACTCAGAAGGCGCTCCATCACAGAAAGCCTCTTTAGATGATTTAACGTCTTTCCTCTTGAAGAAGACGCTCTTGCATGCCAGATCTACAGAACAAAACTTTATCCTCTCTGCCTTGAAGCTCAACCGACCAGCCAGAATGCGCAAGCTTAGTGAGGTGTAAAACCAACTTTAAGCCAATGAGCCAAGTGAAATAAGCAGAGTTTTAGTTAGCCTACTCAATTTTGTGTTTATGATATGGATGTTTTAGATTTTATGGTCTGAAAATGATCAAGTCTTCCTCAGAGAGACGTACTAGGGAACTCTTGGAGAATTATTACTTATTTTGTTCTGAATGTAAACAACCTATGCTGTTTACAAAGGGTTACGCCTCTCTCTTTCTGGTCAGGAGTATTGTAATATGTGCTTGATATAGGGAATATTAATAATTTTGATTAAAGGTTTTAAGTTGACTACTGCCTGGGGACGCTGGTCACAAGAATAATAAAACAACTTTGCCAGAAGCAGTTCCATCAGATTTTAGTAAGATAATTTTCTGCTGAATCTGATTTAAAGGGGCCAAAATGAATTTTTGAGCATGTTTTCTGTTTTATGTCTTGACTATCATGGCTTAAACTAGAATGTTTTTATCTTGTCATAGGGATGTCAAGAGTACCTGTACTTCAGTATCAAGCCAATGCTAAAATATAGATATATTTTAATATTAAGGTGTGTATAAGTAATAATCTGGTCTTTCTATTATTGGTATTACTTTCTAGTATCAGTAATACCAAATACAGACTCAGTTTGGTACCCACATGGTCTGGCGGCTGCTTTTAGAATGCGTATTTTACACTGGCTACTGTGTGTGTTAACAGTTAAAATGCTTGTCTTGGTGAGATATTGGAAACTGTGTCGGAAACTTTAAGACAGGAGCGACATTTGCATTCTTTGCGAAACTCTTATTTATACACGATGTCATGAAACTCACAAACTTTGGCAAATCAACTTTTTTATCTCATAAGCACCAATTGTAGATTATTTACAGCCTGCTAACTTCTAAACTAACTTACCCAGCAAATCAATGATCTAAAGCTGCGTTGTTAATAAATTACGTTCTTTAGGCATGTAGGTGAGTAGAATGAATACATTCCCAAACATACTTTGTACAGGAACTTGGCATTGTCCTGTAACCCAAATATGTGATGTACTAGTAACAACAACTGTGAAAATGATCTACCGGTGCTCTAGTTTTGTTAAACAAGTAGGGCCTACAACTTAACACACAAAGAACAACTTTCTTGGTATATATAGCAGTTACAATTGAAAACACAAGGGAAAACTGTACAATGTGCATTGAACCATGGAAAGCCAAAAGGGCTTTAAAGTAGTTCTTCAAAGTAAACGTTCTTTAGGGGGATGTTTTAAAGTACATAGTGTTTAAAGCACACAACTCCTAATCTTTGAGGCTGAGAAAAATGTTAGTGGGATATTTTTATACCAGATTTAAATATGTACTTTATATAAATGACACCTCACAGATGTAACATTTAAATGTTAATCATTAAAATAGAATACACTGAATAGGAAAATTCTGTAAATGCATAACAGTAGAAGTATGATTTATCAGCTCTGAAACAAACACTGAGCCAGATTTTGTATTTGTATTAGCCATATTCACAGGTAGCAGACAAACTTGCACCAAAATACTGTAGAGTTTGATTTGACATGCAGCCAACAGCAAAAATATGGGAAGGATTTTCACCTCCCTTTTTAAAAGTTGATTAACCTATTTATTTTGCAATCTAACCAATGTATAATTATGTTGCATTTTATTATTTGCATTTAGCATTGTTTTTGGTGCGCAACTCTTTATTTGAGAACCACTGCTTTGATGCATGAATGGGAACAGACCTAAGCTCAAATAAAAACGTATACACTGAAGTGACTGACTCTGGGTTCAATTACATTTCTGGGTTCAATACAAGTTAAGCTCAGTCGACAGCATTTGTGGCATAATGTTGATTACCACAAAAAATTATTTAAATTTGTCCCTCATTTTCTTGAGAAAATGCGAAAATCGAGGTTACAGTGAGTCACTTATAATGGAAGTATATGGGGACAATTTTTGTAGGATTTAAAGGCAAAAATGTACAGCTTATAATTTTATAAAAACACTATTAATTCTTCTGTTAAAACTTATGTATTACTTGAGCTGTAAAGTTGTTGAAGTCCTAATTATTTATGGTCGTTTTTGGTTTGTGGCGTCACGTCGTCATTTAAATGAAGTTGTAAAATTCTATATAACTTCACATAGGAAAGGTTAGTAGGCAATTGTATCACACCAAAATCATGATTTTGAAAAGTTGGGTACCTAAAATCTGATCTTGTCCCCCATAACCTTTAATTAAAGCCTGTGAGTATTTGGAAACCAGAGCTCTCCTCAATTGGTTTGGCCAAATTCCCATCCTGAGAACATTGATATATTGAAACTGGCAGTTGAGTTTGTTCCCTCCAGCCTGTGGCCGGACACAACAACACCTTTTGTGTTGGTTAATCCTGGGGCTCCACCGTCTTCGCAAATCTGGGGCATAAAAGCACCATCAAACCACTACTTTAGGGGGAAAATCTTCCCTAATCCGAGCTTTACCTAAACAAAAGGATGGAGAAAAAACAAGAGGGTGGAGAGAAATTGTGCAGAAACAGGGCAAGACCTGGAGCAAAGATCCATACAAACCATTTTCCTGGAGAAACTAAGCATTTCTGACAGGCTTTCAGGGCTACAAGTGACACAAAGTACTGAGAAGGTCACAGAGAGAGTTTTAGATATCAGATATTTGACTAGTTAAATGACAAAGAAATGAAAAGTTTACAGGATTTAAGTTTAAGAATGATTTCAAGAAATTTGTTAATTTTTGTCCCTAGAATCATCTTAAATTAATAGTCTATTCCAGGTTCAATACAAATTAAGCTGAATCAACAGCATTTGTGGCATAATGCTGATTACCACAAAAATGTTATTCGACTCGTCCCTCCTTTTGTTTAAAACAAAATCTGGTTTACATTTAGGCACTTACAATTGAAGTGAATAGGGCCAATTTTTGGAGGGTTTAAAGGCAGAAATGTGAAGCTTATAACTTTATAAAAGTGCATACATGAATTCTTCTGTCAAAACCTGTGTATTGTTTTAGCATAAAGTTGTTTAAATCATTGTTTTTCAGTCGTTTTAGGGTTAACAGCGTTGCATTGCCATGGCAACTAAGATATAACTTTACATAGCAAAGTTTAGTAAGCGATTTTATTACACAGTGCTGTGGAATACTCGATTCTGATTGGTCAATGACGCCATCAATATACGGGTATTGCGAGCCATCGTTCCTGCTTCTTGGATCACTGTTCGATCTCTACAAGTAGGCTAAATTAATAAAACAATTTCAAATCAAATCAATGTTTCATGTGCATTTATTTATTTAGCCTATTTGGCAAGTAGTCTTGTTATAAGATGCATAATGAGCAGTCAGACAGTCATTAATTATAATATAAACAACAACAGAACTTTGCGTCAGGGTCCTGATCACCCTGTCTGGGTTTATTTTGCGAAAACAACCGGCTGACTGTACATTATCCCTTATTTATCACTCTAATATCATGTGAACACACATATTGTTTACGTCTTGTGGCTATACTTTTGAAACAGTGATATTTTAACATTTACGGACTGGCCCCATTCACTTCCATTGCAAGTGAATTTCCAGATGTTTGCATTTTTTAAAGAAAAAGAGGGACAAGTTCAACATAAAAGGTCCTGAAGCAAAACCAGTTGAGAACGGCTATACTAAACAACCTGGTGGGTCAGTGACTGCATTTCTGCTTCATTTGAGGACTAATAGTATGTCTAGTTTAGGCCATGAATTTTTCACCTGTTCCATTCCTGTGATGGATTTCTTCGACCGATATAAATCTTAAATACGATTTCGTCCTAAATCTCACCTAGAGTGACCACTTTAAGAATCTAGCGATGATGGATCCCATTTTCTCCCACACACTAAATATTCCACGAGAGAGCCGTTGTGTTCCTTATTCTTTCCTTCAGAAGGATATTGAGATAAAGAATGAGCTGATGGAGACTGACTGAGGCCATGCAATAACTCTCTGGAGTCTAAACACAGCCAAACTTACAGTCCAATGCCTCAAGCAAACAGCTTCAACTGAACTCCTTGTTTTCAGTATACTATAAGTATCTTAAGACAGGATGAGTCTAATTAGGACAAAATCATCAGCACACTACTTACTCAAGAGCTAATCCAAATAATCATCTGAAGGACTTGATAGAATTTTTTAATAATTGTTTCAATATTTTACACCTCAATGGCTTGCACCTCCATAAATTGAACATCTGAGAATATAACTTTAAATCTGTGTGGCTGAGGATTCAGAATTAGTCTGTGCAGAAATTATGGGATAATTGGCTTGAGAGGCTGGTCTTTATGCTCTGATTAGATGTTGATTACAGAGGTTAAGCACAGCGGAGAGGAAAGCAGTCTAGCCTAACCAGCCATTCTTTGTGATATAATCCCAGGGGGAACATTTTAATATACAAGAGTTAGATAACATAAGTGATGTGTTTGTCTCAGAAACTTTTTAAATAAATCAAAATATGAAGTTCCAGACTGATAACACTGTGACTTCGGCAACTTTAGGTTGTAAGTTCTTCAGCTGAAATGCCCCAGTGGCCAAAGCTGGAAGTGTTGTCGAATGTATGGGCACATTTGAGCTCCAGTTTCCGGGTGAAATGTCCAGGTGAATTAGCCTACATAATTGTAATTAAATAATTATTTTCGTAATTATGTAGTTGCATTTCATGGCTGCGTCTGAATCTAGGAAAATGCTGCCTCCGGAGGCTATATATGGAGGTAGGAAGGGATCAAGGCATGTCCGAATCCAATGTTTGAGTCACATCCTGTCTACTGAGATACCGCTGGAACGAAGGTCACAGCGGAAGACATCATTCTGTTGTAGCATAATGAATTATTTCACTCACAGAACAAGAAATATTCAAACACAATGAGTCTGAGATTCACTGGTACCACTGATTACTAGCCGCAATATATTATGTGTGAATGTGTATAACTGACTACAGGGATTCTGTAGCGGTGTCAGTGGAGTCAAGGCTGTCAAACCATTGATCAAGTGTGTCTAACACCTTCACAGATGCAAACACAGAATGAACCTCCAGCTAGGGCCCTCGTTGGGTTCAACTAACCATGTAACGAGTGAGAGTGACCTGTTAGCCAGGGGACCACCGGAGAACACACACACACACAGAGCTCAGGTGCTTGCCTAAACACAGTTAATCCCTGTAGCTCACTGTGGCAGTAGGGTGCGAGTGAACAGAACAGTGATGGATGGGTTTGTCTACTTCATTTTCCCCCAATGATCAATTGATTTGCTGCCCCCGGGCAGCTCCACAGTCCAGCTTTTGACCGATACGGTGGTCCCAATATTATTACTAATGAATGAAACCCATCTGAGGTCAGTACAAATTATTTCCACATGCCATGCTCTCATGCGTTTTTTTTTCTTTTTCTTCCATTCAAAAGTTTAAAAAATTTTTTTAACAACTGAACAACTTCAGGACAAGCACAGCATGAAAGTATGCCATTCCATAAAACACATTCCAGCGGTCATCATTTACAAGGGCGTCTAGTTTTTAGGAGCACTTAGAAACTCAGGTAACTATACAGTATGTGATGCATGTATATACTGTTGGACATTGTTAGAAGATACATTTAAAAAAATTATAGAGTTTTAATGAGACTTTACAGTCTAGAAGTCCATAGTGCACTGTTAAAGTGCCCGAAGTTGACGAAACATCCTTATATATTCAGCTAAAGCTAACTGTTTTTCCAAATAATATCACTTTATATTCCTATAAGTACTTAGTTGGTCAATAGTGTGTGGCAACCACTAAAACTCTGCTAGGGCAGGAAATATTGAAGGGCCTGTCATTTTGTTTTTTAAAGCTAATAGCCTTTAATGCACGTATAACTGGCACAAACCAGGATTTGCTGTTGCTGTGTTGTTAGGGGGTGGGACACTCACAAGTTTTATTAAATCAAATTATGATTAATGTTAACATTAATGTAATTAATGTTAAACATTACACAATTAAGTTTGATGGAAATTGAAATGCATAAATCTTAAAAATAGGCTAAAATATTATTTTGAATATAGAGGCCTCAATAGACATAAACTTAAAGCAAAAAAAAGTCTAATTCTGGAGCTAGACACTGACCTGAACCAAAATGAATCAGTCTCGGCAAGGTTAGGGATCACTGAATATATGAACAATTAACCATGAGTCAGTTTGAGGACCAGATCAGTTATATTGACTTTTCTTTAGGTTTATGCAGTGTCTGGTCAGAGTCACTTTTCAGACTAAATGACAAAGTGCAATCACTATGGTATTTTCCTTTTTTTTCTTCTTTTTTTATCCCCTTTTCTCCCAATTTGGAATGCCCAATTCCCTCTACTTAGTAGGTCCTCGTGGTGGCGCAGTTACTCACCTCAATCTGGGTGGCAGAGGACAAGTCTCAGTTGCCTCCGCATCTGAGACAGTCAATCCGCACATCTTATCATGTGGCTTGCTGTGCATGACTCCATGGAGACTCACAGCACGGGAGGATCATGCTACTCTCCACGATCCACGCACAACTTACCACACGCCCCATTGAGAGCGAGAACCCCTAATCGCAACAACGAGGAGCTTACCCCATGTGACTCTACCCTCCCTAGCAACCGGGCCAATTTGGTTGTTTAGGAGATCTGGCTGGAGTCACTCAGCATGCCCTGGATTTGAACCTGTGACTCCAGGGGTGGTAGTCAGCGTCAATACTTGCTGAGCTACCCATGCATTTCAACACTCTAATTCTCAGGATTACACATAATGTTACGTTTATACATTTGGCAGATGCTTTTAATTAACTTGCAGTTCATTCAAGGTATTCATTTAATCAGTATCTGTTCTCTTTGAACTGAACTCACAACCTTGGTGTTCTAGCACTACCAGTTCAGGTACAGAAACAAATACATGAGATATTGGGCCAAAGGGAAGAAAGAAAAAGTTAACATTAACAAGACAAATATATATATATATATATATCCCCCCCAATTTGAACAAGCCACAGCTTTTTAAATAAGGCGGGGAATAATCTGTTTCCACTGTGCTGCGAGATCCTGCAGGGATTTGCAGAATCATTCACCCGTGACACAGATCTACATAATCATTTTAACTTTCTCCCCATTCCTTCCCATGATTCTCCTGCTGTCACTTTAGATACTGTTAAAAGTGATTTGGGTTCCCTAATCTGGCGGTATTTCTTACACTTTAAAAATCTCTAATATTATAAGAAGATTATTTAATTTGTAATTGATTGAGTGCATTTCCTGGTGTGCCACTTCAAAGTTGCTGAATTGAAGATGCATTTAATAGCCAGAGCATGCAGAAAAGAGAAGAGAGAGCCAAGAGCTTGACTCCCATGGTGTGGGAAATGAAGCTCACAGTATTTTCTTAAGAAAGCAAGAGGCAATAATGGCCTATGAAATCACAGAAGGGCACTGACATTGGGCAGGCAGCGATAGTACCACATAATGAAAACAAAACAAAAATTAAAAAAAGGAAAGTCTATGTCTGTAGAAATAAGTAAAAAAAATATTTCTGGTTCAATACAAGTTAAGCTCAAATGACAGCATTTGTAGCATAATGTTGATTACCACAAATGTTTTTTTCCAATTTGTTACACTTACAATCACTTACAAAGCACTTACTGTACATCTCCAGAGGCAGCAGGCTATACGGAGGTAGGAAAGGATCAAGGCACTTCTGAATCCAATGTTCGTGTCATATCCTGTCTACTGAGATACCTTCATCTGATCGATTTTTGAAGGCAGCATGCAGTGCTGTGAAAAAGTATTTGCCCCCATCCTGATTTCTTCTGTTTTTGTGTATATCTCATACTAAATTTTTTCAAAAATTTAAACAAAATCTAACATAAAACAAATGTAATCTGAGTAAACACAAAATACAGTTTTTAAATGATAATGTTATTTATTGAAGCAAAAAGGTTATCCAATATCAACTGGGCCTGTGTGAATAAGTATTAAATCCCCAAATCTATGAAACTGCATTCATAATGGGGTTCAGCTGGACTAGAGACATCCAGGCCTGATTACTACCAGCCCTTTTCAATCAAATCAACACCTAAATAGAACATTTTCAGCATAATTTTTTAGTTGGCTAAAAGACCTTCCAAAATTCCTCCAAGAGTACGGTGATGACTCATCCAGGAAGTCACAAAAAAGCCAAGGACAACATCCAAGGAACTTTATTGACTTTGCATCAGTAAAGGTCACTGTTCATGACACCACTATCAGAAAGACACTGGCCAAAAATGCCATCCATGGTCGCTTACGTCTAACGTTAATGCAACCAGGTGCAACAAATCAGGTATGTGTAAAAATATCGGATTTGTGCAAAAGACTTAGTAGTGTAAATGCACATGCAGCTTAATAGATCTGCTGCTGTCTATTATATTATTATTTATATTTATCAAACAACAATACTGAATAATCAAATACCTGGTAAATTAAAAAACATGAAGCAATGACAAAATGCCACTGAGGCATATTTTATATTAACATTTAATATTTAACTTTTTAAATAAAGTGTGTTCAGTAGCGTAATAGCATATTATCCATGTTTACTGTGGCATTTAATTTAAAATGTCAAAAATTGTAAAATTTTACTGGTATTGGTGACTTATATATGTATGTATGTATTACACAGGGTTGGGGTGTAACGAAATGCATGTAATGGGATTTAAAATACAAAATATACATAACTGTATTCCACTACAGATACAATTTAAATCATTGGTATTTAGAATACAGTTATATTCAAAAAGTATTTTGATTACTGAAGAGATTAGTTTGCATTTTATTGTCATTTGTTTCATTTAATATTTAGTCCTTTTAGATGGAAAAATGTATACATATAAATGATGCGATCCAAAGTTCATTTGAACAGTGGTGAAACACTTTCTTATGATGTGTTACATTCATACAAGCAGACAGAGAAGTACGTTTGAAGTAAGTTTGGAGCAGAAGAAATGGAAATAAACCTTGTGTAAATTGTCAGCTTTATGCTAAGCTAAAATGCTATTTCTAGCTATTTTACATGCATGTTACAGGCACGATCATATTTTATCAAGAAAATTCACATTGGATCATAATTTCTTTTTTTCTAAGACCTTTGATATCATGGCAAATATTGTATTCTTGCTAATAATTTTTGTATTGTTTTCCTGTAAAAATATCTAAAAATCCTTAAAACAAGATCAATTTGATAGCAACACTGCATAAGATATTTAGGTTTTGCAGAGAATGTATTTTTAACGTGTATATTGTCTTACTGTACTGGCAGAGTTTTTATAGTCAAAATGTGAAAAAATCTACCACTGCTGAAGAAGTAATCCAAAGTATTTAGAACACATTACTGACCTTGAGTAATCTAACGGAATACGTTACAAATTACATTTTACAGTATGTATTCTGTAATCTGTGGAATACATTTCAAAAGTAAGCCTCCCAACCCTGTGTGTGTGTGTGTGTGTGTGTGTGTGTGTGTGTGTGTGTGTGTGTGTGTGTGTGTGTGTGTGTGTGTGTGTAATATATATATTACACACACACACACACACACCAATCAGCCACAATATTATAACCACCTGCCTAATATTGTGTAGGTCCCCTCGTGCCGCAAAACAGTGCCAACCTGCATCTCAGAATAGCATCTCGGATCTCACAATGCACACACTCATTCTACAAGCACACTCTTCATGGATTGCCCCTTGCGTGGCACACGCGTGTGCTTCTCATCATACTTTCCCGCTGCTGCAGCCAGTGCCAGGATCCTCAACATCCACTGTGACTGCTCCTATTATTTTTATTTATTTATTTTATTTTTCTCCCCAATTTGGAATTCCCAATGTGCTCTAAGTCCTGGTGGTGGCATAGTGACTCACCTCAATCCAGGTGGCGGAGGATGAATCTCAGTTGCCTCCGCGTCTGAGACTGTCAATCCACGCATCTTATCACGTGGCTTGTTGAGCGCGTTACTGCTGAGACCTAGCGCGTGTGGAGGCTTAACGCTATTCTCCGCGGCATCCACGCACAATTCACCACGCGCCCCACCGAGAGTGAGAACCACATTATAGCGATCATGTGGAGGTTAACCCAACGTGACTCTACCCACCCTAGTAACCGGGCCAATTGGTTGCTCAGGAAGCCTGACTGGAGTCACTCAGTGGATTCGAACTCGCGACTCCAGGTGTGGTAGTCAGCGTTTTTACTTGCTGAGTTACCCAGGCCCCCTGTGACTGCTCCTATTAATTGTAAATAAATCCTTTGAACTGTTCCTCTGCATTTGGGTCTGTTTTTCTCGCTATCGCTCGTTACATTATATTACAATGACAGTTAGATACAGTTTCCAAGACAAAAAATAAATAAAAATGCAATAGTTCTGACAGACATGCTGTCGAGCTACAGCGGGATTTTGTATAGTCAAGCTTCAGTCTTTATCTGTATGTCCAAGTTTACATGACACAATACGTAATCGAATATTTGAAGGAAAGACGTCAGCCCAGGAAAGGCCTTTTCACAACAAGCCAAAATTTTTGGTGCGAATGTTCTTTGTAAACAAGTTTTTAAATATGAACAATGGATTCCAATGGGCAGTGGCGTAGCAAGTCACCCCTGGGCCCATATGCAGATTTTGTAGCGGGCTCCAAAATTCACCACAAAAACAAGCGCAACGTATAGCCTAGGCATATATAAATATATATTTATCACAGGAAAATGCAATACCAAATGTGATGTTTCGCAATAGGCCTATTATCTTGCAAAATAATAACAGTAGTAGGTTATTAGTATAGTAGACCATAGTAGTCTCTAGACAATGCTATACATGCGTATATACATGTGTGTGTGTGTATATATACATATACTGTATATAAAATGCAAACATGAGTGGCATTATACCGCAATCCAATGACTTTTCACAACCAGAACAGTTACTGAACTATCAGCAGCCTATTAAACAGCCTACTAGGCACACGCCAACATAAACAATGCACTTAGTAAATATCAGTACCGTAAACTACTAGAAGCATGTAAACAAACAAACAACCACATTGGCAAGGCCAATAGGCTTTTTACAGATAGAAAACAGACATAATAAATGTGAAATTAAAGCACATACTCACTAATTTAAGCTGCACTCTCCGGGCCTTCCTTTCGGCGAACTCTTCCACAAAGTCCTTTTGTGTTTAGTTTGTGGCTTATCTTCTCAATGGAAAGTATGGCTAGTGCTGAGAGTCTGCCATGACCCATGGTGCTCCTCAAATAATTTTTAATTAGCTTCAACTTTGAAAATGAGCACTCCGCTGAAGCCACAGTGACAGGGATGGTAAGAAAGAGAAATAAAACAGTACAGATTTCACTGAAGCTAGACATGATACTGTTGTTCTCGACCATCATAAATCTGGTCAGATCTTGAACTGTTGTCATCTCCGAGATTTGTCTTTTAAATGCTGCACGGAATGTAATAAATTGTTGTGGAAGGGCTGGAGACGAGTCTGCTCTATCTGTCAACTAACCTCTGTGACCCTTCATATACAGCATTATTCTCTTCAGTTGCAAGGATGCGTGGCTGTACAACTCTGAAAAAGCCGGCAATTGATCGAAAGGCTGAAAATCGCAGACTCAGTTGGGATATTATGATGTCTAGGCAAGCCTTGAATACGTTTATCTTAAAGTTATTTTCAGCATCCGCCAAACGCTCACCCTGACAGATTTCATCAAAATGGCGCTTTGTCCTTATTCTTTCATCCTCAAAGATTTGATTAATTCCCCATTTCTCAGCCATTGTTTGTGCAGTTGCTTTCACCTCCTCAGTATTTCCCCTGAACCTCATCAACTCCGCAATGACAGTGTCAAGTAATTCTGTAGGTTCGCCTGCAGCATTTTGAAATGACATTGATCTGTGGACTATGATAAAAACAAAGTCAAACCTTTCCATCAGCCTTCTTAAAGCCATGGCCTCGTTGCGCTCATCTGCCTTTTTACTGGTAAGTGAAATCTTGGTCAGAGCCTTCATCATGTCAACATATCTGCATCTGATTGCAGAAACGTCGTTATCGCATGATGCCCATCTAGTAGCACACAGTCTTTTCAGCGTGACACTGCAGGTGGGTTTCTCAGTCATCTCATGCAGTAAATTCTACCTCTTTTTACTGTGCCCAAAGAAAACTTAAATTTTTTCCATGGTGTCATAAAACTTAGTCAGCTCGGTTATTGACTTAACTGAATCATTGAGGATCAGATTTAAATTATGGGCAGCACAATGTACATACGTGGCATTTGGATGCCTCTCCTGTATCCTTGCCTGAACTCCTATGCAAATGCCACTCATATTCATGTCCCCATCAAACCCTTGGACACGGCATTTTGCAATGTCCAGACCCTTTTCCTCAACAGAACGTATAATTTATTTGGCTATTGTGCAGGTGGATGAGTCAGGTATTTGCCAGAATCCCAAAAAGATTTTCACAGCCATAGCAACACCTTTGGCGTCTCTTTACGGTTACATACCAAAAAATGTTACCAATCTGATCCACTTTAGATACATCTCAGGTGGTATCCATAATCACTGCGTAAAATTGCGCGGACTTGATTTCACTGATAATTTTTTTTCTGAACAGACTCCGAGAGAATATCTATCAATTCATTCTGGATTTCTGGGTTGAGATACTTCATGGACCCTGTAGGATGATTGAGCAGCTCCTTCAACAAGGGATCATACTTAGCCAGTAAGTCGATGATGGAAATAAAATTACCTTTGTTGTCCCTGAAATGCAAGGTTGTTTGATGTGAGAGTTAAAGTGACATTAATGGTCCTGTCAAGAACCTGCCTCCAGGAGGGGGTCACGTGATGCCATGCGAGGAGCAGACGTGCGAGCGGCTAGCTCTGCGCACTTTGCTGGTTTTTTGATTATTTTCATGTTATAACCGGTGAGATTCGATATATCCAATTACATATTTCTTCTTTGAGGTAAACATGGCAAAGAAGTCAAAATCCTCAGACTCTGGAGACATTAAAATACACTTACGTGTTAAAGCTGAGGTCTCTGACGGGACTGCGAGCCGGGGACACTATTTGGAAGGCACGTCGGGAGATGAAATCCAGCGTCAACTGTCCAACATCTCTGTGATGCTGATGAAGGTTGTTGCTGACTTGGAGGATCTCGCTGTAATACGTTGATTGATTACGGCGATGGAAACCATAGTTTCTGAATTGGTCACGAGTAACAGAAGTTGAAAAACGAATCGATTATCTGGAATCATTGGAAAGGGAATTATTGGCTAATCCACCCGTGTCCAAAATAGACTTGGAACACATTTTGGGAAAACATGAATATTTCGAAAATATGAACTGAAGGAGTAACATACGAATTGTTGCAATTCCTGAGCATGAAGAGGGCAGAGATATGGTGAAATTCCTGGATGAGCTCTTCCCGAGTCTGCTCGACATGGCAGGCCATAAGCTGGAAATCGAGTGAGCTCACAGAGTCCCGGCTCGCGGATCTGCTGGGGGAGACAGGCCCCGATTGATTCTGGCCAGATTTCTGAGATCATCTGATAGAGATCTTGTGTTGCACCAGGCGAAGAGCAAAGGAAAGCTTTCTTGGAAGAACCACAGTATTTTCTTGTTCCCGGACTTTGCGAATGCGACGAGAGAAACGCGATCGGTTCAAGGAATTTAAGAAACTCTTACATCAACGGAAGATCGCTTTTGCACTGATGTTTCTGGCCAAACTGAGAATAGACACCAAGGATGGCAGCAAAGTATTTTTATGCCCCAAAAAGGCACTGGACTTCATACAAACTATGGGTGAGTAAACCATTGGCTGTTTCTTATGTGAGTGGACTAACTCACTGTTCAGTGTCTCAATTGTCTGAGGAAGCTGGGCCCATTTTTGTTTCTTTCTGCGTTGGCTCCACCTGGCGGCTGGAGTTTGTTTGTGGCATGACACTCCAAGAAACCTTTGCATTGATGGAAGATCGCTTTTCCACTGAAGTTCCCAGCCAGATTGAGATTGGACACTATGGATGACCGCAAAATATTTACATGCTCGCATAAAGGATGTCTTTTATAAAGTTGTCGGACTGAGTAAGTCACGATGTATTTTTTTTAATTTATTTTTTTTAGGAGGCCTCCGAGTGAATTTGACTCACTCAATACACACTTGATTATCCGAGGAACCGGGATGCCTGTTTTGTTTCTTTATGTGCTGGCTCCGCCTAGTGGCTGGAGTTTGTTTTGTGGAATAATACTCCTTCGGGTCAGCTGTGGATGAATCTGATCGTTTTTTGTGCTTACACCTCCTGTTGGCGGGAGTTTGTTTTTGTGGAGTATTTTTAAGGGACATTAGAATGATTACGTCATCTGCTGAACTCGTAAAGCCGGCTCACTGAACAATTGTCTGTCTGTCCATGGAAAATGAATGGCTTTATATCAGCTGAAGTTTGTTTTGTGGAGGAACACACCTTCAAGAGAGTTTTGCAAATGAATCTACATATTCTTTGGGTTTATTCTGCCTATGGCTGGAGTCTGTTTTACAGAGTATTTTCTGTTATGTAATTTTGCCTCACAAAAACTGTGCAGAAGCACCGGACCTGAGCAATTCGACGGCAAAGTAGTCGTGGGGGTTCTCTCGTGCGTACATGGACTCTTGAGTTTGGAGGGATTGACGCCGGTTGGCGCTGTCGTGTGCGGGGTTTATGTGCATGTTTTTCTTTTTTCTGTTCGTTTTGTTTGGGGGGGAAGTTCGGGGTTTGATTGTTGCATTAATGGGAAATGTGGTCTGTATAATCTTGCTTTTGACACGCAATTTTTATTTTATTTTTATTATATCAATATGTTAATGTGAATGGGTTATCTCTCTCCACATGGAATGTGAATGGGTTGGGGCACCCCATAAAAAGAAGGAAGGTTATTTCTTTTCTTAAGCGTAAGAAATGTGATATAGTGTTTCTTCAAGAAATGCATCTTTCCCCACAGGAAGCTGAAAAATTTGGGAAGATATGGGGTGGACATGTTTTCTTTAGTGCTGCTCAAGTAAGAGCAGGGGGGTCATTATATTGATAAATACAATCCAAATTTCTCAAACAGATTAAAGATAAAATAGGAAGAGTCATTATTGTTTTAGCAGACATTCAGGGGCAAAGGTTGATTTTGGCTAATATTTATGCACCTAACGCTGATGATGAGGGCTATTTTATAGATCTTGAAGGGTTGTTGCAAACCGTTGGCACCCCTCATGATATCATATTGGGAGGAGACTTTAATTTATTGATGATTCAATCCTTGATCATAGTGAAGCAAAAGTGCAAGAGCAACCTCCTAGAGCAACAGTGACACTTCACAAGATGTGTAAAAATCTTGGTCTTGTAGATATCTGGTGACTTTTGAACCCATCTGGTAGGGATTATACTTTTTTTTTTTTTTTTTTTTTTTTTTTTTATTTCCATCAGTTCATAAGGTTTATTCTAGAATAGATTTTTTTTTATTTCTAAATCCCTCACTCCATCTGTTGTTGACTGCTCAATTGGAAACATTTTAGTCTCAGATCACGCCCTGGTGAGTTTAGAGATGTTGCCACATACAGAGAAAAAGAAATCATATAGATGGCACTTTAATGTATCCCTTTTGCAAAATCCTGATTTCAAACAAATGTTAAAGACTGAAATCAATGTTTATATGGAGATCAACTGGTCCTCCATATCCTCGGTGGCCGTGGCTTGGGAGGCACTTAAGGCTGTTCTTTAGGGGTCGGATCATACAGTATGCCTCATTCATCAAAAAATCTAAAGCACGAGAACTCGTGGAGTATTAAAAGTGCCGAAGCAGAGCTGAAGCACCGAATGTCATCTGATGGCCTCAAAGAATTGAACTGACTGAAATATAATACTATTTTATTGCGGAAAGTAGAGTTTTGGTTATTCAGGGCAAGACAGTCATGCTTTGAGTCAGGTGACAAAGCAGGAAAACCTTTGGCAAGATATATAAAGCAGAGAGAGTCTTTGTCTACCATTCCCTTAGTGAAATCTGCTGGTGGTGAAATTTTTACCTCAGCCATTCATATTAATAATGCTTTTAAAGAATTCTATATTGATCTTTACAGTTCCACGTCTTTGTCTACTTATGAAGATATTAGAAACTTTGTGGAACCATTAGTTCTCCCTAAATTGACGACTGAGCAAAAACATTCTCTTGATTCTGAGAACCTTGGAGGAGCTTGATGAGGTAATTAAGTCCTTACCTACAGGCAAGGCTCCCGGGCCAGACGGCTTTGCCGCTGAATTTTTTAGATCTTATGCTACAGAACCGGCTCCACTTTTGTTAGAAGTTTATACAGAATCTTTAAAGAATGGAATGGAAGAATGGAAAACTTCCACCAACCATGACAAAATCCCGGATTAGTTTGATTCTTAAAAAGGACAAAGACCCAAGAGAGTGTAAGAGTTACCATCCAATTTCCTGATCCAGCTAGATGTAAAAATTTTGGCTAACCGATTAAGTAAATTTATGACATCTCTTCTACATATAGATCAGGTGGGGTTTATTCGGGGCCGCAGCTCTTCTGATAACATCAAGCGTCTCATCAATATCATGTGGTCAGTAGCGAATGATCAGTCTCCGGTCGCTGCCATCTCACTTGACGTCGAAAAGGCGTTTGATATGGAAGAATGGGATTATCTTTTTAAGATTTTGGAAATATACGGGTTTGGGAATACTTTTATTGGATGGATTAAGTTACTTTATAGACACCCGGTAGCAGTGGTACAAACAAATGGATTAATTTCAGATTATTTTACTCTGGATAGGGGCACCTGGCAGGGTTGCCCTCTTTCCCCATCATTGTTCTGTCTTGCCCTGGAACCATTAGCAGCTGCGATAAGAAAAGGGGGTGATGGCGGGAGGAGTGGCGCATAAACTTTTGCTTTACGCAGATGATATTTTATTATTCGTCTCCGACCCCACTAGATCTATGCCTTGCCTCCACAGAATTATTAAATCCTTTTCTAAATTTTCAGGATATAAGAGTTAATTGGTCTAAATCCGAAGCTTTGGCTTTGACAGTGTACTTCCCAGTAACAGCTTTTCAGCCGGGTGCCTTCCAGTGGCCCAAACAGGGCATTAAGTATTTGGGCATTTTATTCCCAGCAAATGTATGTGATTTAGTTAGAGTTAATTTTGAGCCTCTAATAAAAAGGTTTTCGAGCGATGTGGGCTTCATTACATTTATCGATGATTGGGAAGGTTAATGTTATTAAAATGAACTGCATTCCAAAATTTAACTACCTGCTGCAGTCTCTCCCTGTAGATGTCCCCCTCTCTTATTTTAAGCAATTTGATACCATTCCAAATGAAGGACTTCATTATGCTAAGCGTCCCAGGTTACATTTTAATAAGTTACATAGGCTGATTGACAAAGGTGGGCTAGGCCTACCCAAGATTTTGTTTTATTATTATGCGTTCGGTCTCAGACATTTGGCCCATTGGTCGCTCCCACCTGAGAGAGCCCCTCCCTGGTTTGTTATTGAACAGGAAGTTCTTGCCCCTATTTCGCCATTTGCAAAGCCTTTCGATCAAAATAATCGTAGAAGTTAAGTCACACCCCGTTATCTCGCATCTGCACCTGGTTTGGACGAAAGTGTCCAGAGTGTTTAATTCGGACATTTATATAAGTGTTGCCTCAAGCATATGGCTGAACCCTAAATTACACATTAATAAGTCCCCTTTCTGTTGGTCAGAGTGGATTGGGAAGGGGGTTACTACACTTGGTGACCTATATGAGAGTGGAGTACTGAGATCTTTTGATAATTTGGTTCAACATTTTAAGATTCCTAGATCCCAGTTCTTTAGGTATTTACAGCTGCACCACTTGCTCTGTACTATATTTGGGAGTAGTGTACACCCCCCTAAAGTGGCAGATACTTTGGAAATGGTGATTACTGCTTTTGGGAAAGGTCATGAAGCATCAGTGTATTACTCCCTGTTGATTCAGAGTCAACTTGGTATTGGAGGAGGGAGTGTGGGCCAGGATCCTAAAAATCAAGTTTGCATCTAGAGATGCAAGGGTTCGTCTAATGCAATGTAAGATTTTGCATCGGTACTACTGGACCCCCTCTAGATTGTATAGGTTGGGTCTTAAAGACACACCCACCCGCTGGTGGTGCCAAACAGAAGACGGGGACACAATACATGTATTTTGGGGATGTGTAAAGATCCAAGAATTTTGGTTGACTGTTCTGAACTTTATGAGTGAGGTGTTGAACACTGAACTTTCATTTAGCCCCAGACTCTGTATCCTGGGTGATGGGATGACTCTGGACATTGGGGACAGTTATTTAAAAAGTTGGGTCCTAGCCGGAGTCATGATTGGTAAAAAAAATCATCCTCGGGGGATGGAAGTCGGCTGGGGCACCCTCATTTAGGGAATGGTGCGGGGAGATGGGCAAGGTGGCGGCGTTTGAAGAGATGTTTTTTAGAAGGCTGGGGAAATGGGATTTGTTTGTCAAGAAGTGGGAGGGGGGGGTTATTTGGCTTCTTTTGAATGGTTCTCAGGGAATGGCTGTGGAGAGGGATTTGTAGTTTAGTTGGGTATGTGTTTTATTGATTTTGTTTGAATGTATATATTTTTTTTTATGTATTTTGTATTTTATTTTATTTTGATTTAATTGTTGGTGACCACATGTTTGGGGGGGGGGGAGATAATGTTAATAATTGATTCAATTTTTTTTATGTTGTGTTTGTATGTTTTTATTTTTGGAATCAATAAAATTGTTAATTAAAAAAAAATAAAAATAACCTGCCTCCAAAAATTAACTTCCTGATGGATTTGCTTGTCTGACTCCTCGTCAATAGTGCCATGCAGTCACCACTGATCACAAATGCTGCAAGCTGCTAAATGGCATTCTGCAGCTTTATTCTTACACATTTTATTTGACAGGGTCTGCCATGTTCTTATTCCTTGCGTCCATGCAGCATTGTAACTTTTATGAGAGTGGTCTGCAAATAGCCTGCATGGTTCACAATATGCTGCATCTAGTTTAGGCGAGTAACACAGCCAGAATTGTGGTAACTGAATGCCAGCTTTTGTTGTGATGGAGTAAAAACTAGTCGAAAAGCACCGGCCTCCTTGTAGTAGATCTCTAGAGAAAGGGCCGGAGGGTTTGCATGAACCTTGGGACACAATAAAATACTTTACTTGCCCATCTGTCAGCATGTCTGAATAATTTCCTTTATCTGTTGGAAAGTCCGCTAATGAGTTTGCCCCCAAATATCCAGCTCTGGTCTCTTCAGCAGCTGCTTCATTGTTCCCTGACACCTGGAATTCCGCCGAGCAGCCAACTACATTGTTGTTCTCATCTGAAGCGCTGCAACTGCTAATATTAGCTGGAAAAACATCCCTCTCACCTTCGACATCAGTGTCACTGGGGCGAAGACGACACAAAAAAACTGTCAATTTTGGGTCGTTTTGTGTCGTGGCTAACTTCTCCAACCTCTCTATCCTCTTTAAGGCCCCGCTTTTACAGGTGCATCTCAAAAAATGTGAATATCGTGGAAAAGTTCATTTTGTTCCGTAATTTAATTCAAAAAGTGGAACTTTCATATATTCTGTATTCATTACACAAATTTCAAGCCTTTTTTTGTTGTAGTCTTTATGATTACGGCTTACAGCTCATGGAAATCAAAAATCCAGTATCTCAAAATATTAGAATAAAGAATTTATAATACAGAAATGTCAACCTTCTGAAAGTATGTTAATTTATGCACTCAATACTTGGTTGGGGCTCCTTTTGCATGAATTACTGCATCAATGTGGTGTGGCATGGAGGTAATCAGCCTGTGGCACTGCTGAGGTGTTATGGAAGCCCAGGTTGCTTTTATAGCGGCCTTCAGCTCATCTGTATTGTTGGGTCTCATGTCTCATTTTCCTCTTGACAATACCCCATAGATTCTCTATGGGGTTCAGGTCAGGCGAGCTGGATGGCCAATCAAGCACAGTAATGCCATGGTCAGCAAACCAGTTACTAGTAGTTTTGGCACTGTGGGCAGGTGCCAAGTCCTGCTGGAAAAGGAAATCAGCATCTCCATAAAGCTTGTCAGCAGATGGAAGCATGAAGTGCTCCGAAATCTCCTGGTAGACGGCTGCATTGACTCTCGTCTTGAGAAAACACAGTGGACCAACACCAGGAGATGACATGGCACTCCAAATCATCACTGACCGTGGAAACTTCACACTGGACTTGAAGCAACTTCTGTGCCTCTCCACTCTACCTCCAGACTCTGGGACCTTGATTTCCAAATGAAATGCAAAATTTACTTTCATCTGAAAAGAGGACTTTGGACCACTGTGCAGTAATTCATGCAAAAGGAGCCCCAACAAAGTATTGAGTGCATAAATTAACATACTTTCCAGAAGGTCGACATTTCTGTATTATAAATTCTTTATTCTAATATTTTGAGATACTGGATTTTTGATTTCCATGAGCTGTAAACCGTAATCATCAAGATTAAAACAAAAAAAGGCTTGAAATATTTCACTTTGTGTAATGAATCTAGAATATATGAAAGTTCCACTTTTTGAATTTAAATTATGGAAAAAAAACACGATAAGAACTTTTCCACGATATTCAAATTTTTTTAGATGCACCTGTATGTTTATATTTATTATCCATTCTTAACGACATTCTTAAAGACGTTCTTGTCAAATAGCTAGCTACCAACCTCTCGCAATCTTATTTTTTTTAATTTATTTGGCGTAACCACGTAAACGTTGCTTAAAACATGACGCTGCAAATAACCTCAAATTTACGGTGGCTCAGGGCTGCACAAAAATTTAAAGCACAAAGGAAATAAACCACTGCACAATGAAATTTACAGAAAATAAATGTTTTTAATCACTGAATTTTAATTCGTGTGTCTAACTCAATGCTTGGTCAACTGAGTTGGTTCCGGTACGCCGCCCCGGTAATGATGTGAAAATTATGTCACAGCCCCATGAATGCGGGCCCCAATCGCCCGGGCCGTATGCACCTGCATACCATGTATACCCAGACGCTACGCCACTGCCTATGGTACTCTTCACACCGGGTGTGACATATCATCCAAAGACAATCTGAAAAGTTTTCTTATGGAGAGCAGTCTGAATATTTTATTTATTTATTTATTTATTTTAAATTCTGGACTGTGAAGAACTGAACGACCAATGAGAAATGTCCTGAGCCGCTGCTTTCCATCTAATACCTGACAAATTACTTGCTTCTGTCACACACAACAGCTTCCTATCATGTTCACACACTCTACTGATTGGTTAAGTTTAGATAAGTGGTTTGGGTAAGGGCATAATATTAATAAGTATGTCCTTAACGACTCGTGCACGGAACTCGCGCTTACTTCCGCATTAGACATCTGGGAATTTGCACGTGATGAAGTCGTACGAGTTTATGCAAACAACACCGTGCGAGACCATACGAAATAGCCAACTTGTAAATTATGTACGAATTTTCATGAGATCGGGTTGTAAATTGCACAGCTGCTATAAATATGTAGAGCACTGGAAGGCACCCGGCTGAAAAGCCGTTACTGGGAAGTACACTGTCAAAGGCAAAAAATCAGAATCAATGGTGAGTTTGAAATAAATGTAGGCTATTTTAAGTAGTCTTGTGATTATAAAATTGTAAGCAGGCTTTTTAATAACATTTTCATTAACGAATGTGTTGTGCAGTGGAGGATGTGAAATCAAAATGGATAAACTTGCACTGTACTTTAATAAAAATTGCTTTCCGTAAATGCCACCTATTGTTTGGGTGTGAATTTGCTTGTGAATACACCATTTGTCAGCATTGTATCTCGTAAATTCGTCCCAGATTTGGTTTGAATAGGCCTGAACTGTTAAATACTCATCCAGCGTCACCTCTGTCTTCAGAGCACACGCACAATACTGAGACCAATTTTGATCCGATTAACAAGTACACATGCTGGATAAAGACGAGCTACAATCGCATTACTTAGACCTGTTTGTCTGACTTCGCAAAAATCGGAATTCAGTCTGACTTGCTTACATTAAATTTTTATTATTATTGTTGAAGTCCGACTGAAATCTCTCTATCTGCCCCATACATGAGTAGCACCTTCTAGTGCTCATCAGAATAGCTCACTCTGAGTCTTCATTAACTCAGTAAAGAGAGGAGACTGGAACACATTTTCTGAATATGGGATTGTCATTTTGCTGATCAATTCTGAGGGAAATGAATTTTGACAGTGAGAAGGATCCCCCTCTCAACGGGGCCATGGTCAAATGGGATCATAATCCTCTTAGTGCCTATCCTTATTAAACACCTCTCTAAATGACATGAATGGAAAAAATAAAAAAAACTATTATTCCCCCCCCCTTTACTGTACAGAATGTGCATTTGACTTTTGGTTTCATGACAAGTGTGTCTAAGACTTTTCAAGTATAATGTATAAGGGCTACCTCCAAATCCCATCCCTCTCTTTTGATATTCTGATTGGGTAAATTGTGATCTAATTGCCAAGAATGGTGGCATGCTAATGTTAAGCAAGCTATTAGTGCTTACTTGATGAACTCACAGCTATTAAATTCTTAATGTGGACTAATTAATTTACAGGACTGGTTCACCCCTAAAGTCATGGTGGTCTTCTCTCCCATTTCAGCCTGATCTCATTATTATTTTGGTATTTGTAAAAACATTTAAACCTAAGTTTTTTTTTTTTTTTTACATTTAGATAGACATTGAAACATACAATATAGATGTACTGACAGCATCTAAAACAAACCTTTTTGCATTTTCACAACTATATTTTGGAATACTTTATAAATATATTTGTATATTCACATTTTTATTATTTTATAGATATTTTAGGTCCCCTAACCCTGCCCTACATCTAAACATAACCACTTTTCAACAATATAAAAAACATAACAGGCAGATAAATATGCAGAGGTGGAAAGTAACGAATTACAACTACTCTTGTTACAGTACTTGAGTACGTTTTTTGCATTTTTCGAATTTAAGTATAAATAAATAATAGTACTTGAGTTGATTAAAAACGAAGTATTCTACTTCGCTACAGTTATTTTTCACCACAATTAAAAGTACAACAAAATACATAATGTTTCAGAATTTTTGGTAAGAAGAAAGTTATAAGCGCTAAATCTGTTAATAAACTAAAATGCTTTGGGCGCAGCACGATGGAAGCCCACAGGGCACAGCATCATGAGCACAGCAGCTTGCATAAACTGCCGCCGGTGTCCTCTCTTCTCTAGCTTCTTCAAGACTTTCTGCCCTGTCACTATACAGGAACTGTAATACTGTGATTTTCTGCATATTTAATTTTATTCTGGAAAGGAG
Organism: Myxocyprinus asiaticus; assembly: GCF_019703515.2. Lineage (NCBI taxonomy): Eukaryota > Metazoa > Chordata > Actinopteri > Cypriniformes > Catostomidae > Myxocyprinus > Myxocyprinus asiaticus. The sequence continues at coordinate 11,842,747 of NC_059355.1, read as the reverse complement.
CCATTTATTCAGGTATGACACGTCTGAACATGTTTAACCACTGATCAAACTTCTTTTGAGGAGTCTGTTTCTCAAACTAGAGACTGTGATTTACTTGTCTTTTTGTTGTGTATCTGGGCTGTCCACTTCCCTCTCTATCCTGGTTAGAGATTATTTTTTTAAAACAGTAATGCATGGAATAGTCTTCTCTCTAAAACAATAGACTTGGAGAAAATAGAATTTCAGGAGAAATTGGTTTATTTTGCCTATTTTTAAAACCCAAATTTGACTTGCAAGTGTAAAGCAACTTGTAAGAACACAATACCTCAGCAAATGGGGAAAAACCCCACTGTATTGTAAGTTCCACATGGTAGTGCTACCATTTTCAATTGTTCTAATAATAAGAAAATCTTGAGTACCAAATTAGCACTTTAGAATGCTTTTGTAAGGAATAGGTGACACAGTATATGTTTGTCATCACGGGTAAAGAAAAAATGACAAACATAATAAAAATTAAATGATTAAATACTGATTAAAAGATGACAACATTTTTGTTCATTTTAACATTTTGAAGTTTAGGCTTTGTTAAAGTGATTAAAAACCTTTGAAACAAGTTAAATATGGCACTAGAAATCACACCATCAGAACAGAATGAAATCGACAATGTCAAATTAGCCAAATGCGTCAACTGTGTTAAATAAACGTGATTGCATTGACCATTTCATTAATCTCATTCATTAAGAATACAATAAGATGAACAGATTAATTTCACAAATTCAATATTCATGGATTCAATAAGGATTTGTAAACATTTGTATGTCTCTAAAGTTGTTCATATGTAAAATTATTTACGTTTTAGATGCTGTCAATACGTTTCAGTGTCTGTGCAGTCGTAAGCGAATGTTCATGTGCTAGAACCACATTTCACGTGGTTCTACTTTATTCCTACTTTAAGAATTTATACAAATACTCGATCACATTGGTTTTGCTGACAAATTGCAGACAGGTGAGCTTTTGGGAAATCTGTTTCCATCAAGTCTTTATTTTTGCACAAGTGAAGCAGGAATGCTCACTTTAAATTCCATTTTCAAAGAGGATTTTTTCATAAACAAAGGTTTTTAATAACAATTAACTGATTAGAATTAAACCAGCATCGTATTTTACCATTTTTAAACATACAATAAATGTATTCTTTTTCCAGAGAAATGTCCCTCAGTGATCCTGGTAGAGCTGTCAGAACTGTTTCTTAAGGCCTCGATATACTTCCTACGAAATTGAAGAACGAATGGGCGTGACGTCATTTAGAACAAAATCTGGCCAAAAAGAAAGTGTTTTTGCATTTGTTTCGGTGGTTCGAAACAGCTCGCTGGGGCGAACTTTTAGGAAAAATTCTTATCGGCTGCTAAACACCTTACTGCCATTGGTCCACGTCATCAGTAGTGTGACCTGGAGCTCCACCTACCTTGAGGCCAGTGGCTAATTTTGTTTATGTTGTTCAGTGAGTCAAAATCAGTCAACATGAACACATTGATGTGCAGAGTTATTGGCGTGCTGGTACAAATTTACCTACAGTACATCTGTATGATCGTTCGCTTAGAGACATTTTCCAAGACCAAGTCATGTGATTTATTTTATTTTTTTGTCTACTTAAGGAATCAAATCTTCTCAAATACTCAAGTGCCCATTCACCAGTGGCAATTTCTCAAGGCCAGCAAAGCCTTCTCTGCTGGCCTAACATGCCAAATAAATATTTTTCATCCTTTCATTCTCAATCACCTTTTTGCCTATATATATTTTTAATCGCTTTCCACTCATAATTAATCTACAAACAAATAGAGAAAAACAAAAAGTTTATCCAGAGATCTTGCTGACGAGTCGGCTGTCATCACTGCTGGTATTGCCATTGAGAAAGAGATTCTTATGGATTTAAAAACATGAGATGTTGTGCATGATCGTGCGATTGATTTAATTAAAAGGAGGGCTGATTTTCACTTCAAGCAAATTAGTAAGTGCTTTTTGCATTATAGCAACATCAGGAGTTTTCTAAGTGTAAATTAGGCTGCTTGAGAATTCAGTGTTGGATCAAGTTTTGAAAAGTAGTGCTGCGTTCCATTAAACTCGGAAAGTCGGATTTTACAACTTCCTACTAGGAAAAGTGCAATGGAATGCATCTTTAAGTCAGAATTACAACTTGTAGGCTCGTGCAGAAATTCTCAACTCTGATTTCGCCGAGATGCAGGTGCATGATGTCACACAAACATGTCAACACTCAGGAAGATATACAAAGTAAGTGATAAACATTCACTTTAAGTAATATCGATAAATGATGTTTCCACATTACATGATATTAAAGCTTGTTTAACAAACGCCTGCATAAACAGGTGTATAAAATATGGTAAATTATAATCTCTTTTGATAATCATACACCTGAAGCACAAATGCTAGCGCTGCAGAATTGTTTATCAGTTCGGTTGCTAGGAGACATCTCTAATGAGAGTCAAACCCCTGCTAAGCTAACGGGAGCATTGCAGTTTTGTTTCCTTAAACATCATCTTCCGAATGTCAGGGAATGGAATGCATTTATGGTCGGAGATATCAAGTAGGAATATCCCACATCCAACTTGAATAGAACACAGCATAAATGTGTACCCTGACAAAACGAAATGTGCAGTGTTTAAATCGCAAATATTATTAGATAGATTTTCCAGGTATTATAGACCTCCTTGGTAGTTTCATATGAAAAATTATGATTTTTGAATGTCTGTTCGGGAAATGTTCATTTCATAAAACAGTCATGCTGCAGTTAAAATTAGGCTTGCTTGAGCATTAAGTGTCGTTTCGAGTTCTGGCGTGGATGTGTTTTTAAAATGTCAATTGCTATTATTAGTTAGCTGTGACATAATGTATGATGCCCAAAGGCATAGGGTGTCTTATTCATTGTGAAACTGTGTTTTCTTAATGGCATGAATCACACTAAAGGCCTAGACTTCAAATAAACGGCCCGCCACTGCCATTCACTCATGTGTCATCTGCAGCAAAAGCCTTTCACACATCTGTCTAAAGTAAGATATGCCTCTATCATCACTGTTTCATCTTTGTTCTGCACATTAACACTTTTATACACTCATCTTTGCATTGGTATCAGTGTCATAATAAATTATAATAACAGAGTGTATTATGTAAGAGCATTAGCATCATGAATTCATAATGTAAACAAGACAAATAAAAAAATTTCTACTGCATATACTGTGGTTAAAACAGCTTCTTTTACTGATCTCATGTGAATTCTACCCAGAATGAGGCATAAAGTCATTGATAACACATTTCTAAGGTTTTACATGTAGCGTCCTCATATATAAATGTACTTCTAAATGCCTCCCACATCGGTATGGCAGGTGTCTGAATGTTTGGCAACAGTATACCATTAGAACTTCTTTTTACCCCTGATCAAAGAAAGAAGACTAACTTCTACGGAAGTGTATCGAGGCCTTTAGGGTTAATTCTGTTGGTTTTAAATTCCTTATATACTTCCTGCCCATCCTAGTGTGAGGACTGTATTATCAGGGTCCTGTCAGAATGTCACACCTTCACTAAAAATAACTGCAGTTTGCCTTCACTTTGACCTGCAATGGCATCATCTAGAAGCACGCTCACATTCTCATACACACTTGCTTAAAGAATTTTTGCATGGTCACTTTGATATTAAGCCAGAAGACCTCTCATCCAAAGTCTTGAGATTTGCACGACCACGGCATGTTATACAGAAGAACTAACAAGGTTTAAGTTACTGTAAATGGCTGTAAAGGGTAAAATACACAAGAGCATGTGAGGTGAAAAGTTCTGTCTTTTGTCTCATCCTCACAGGAATCTCTGTAATCTCTCACACCTTCTTCCCATAAAAGCACCTGAGATTTTTGCACTGGTCTGTTTGAGTTCATATTTACCCTGACCTCTCGTACAGAGCAAGAGAGACGTGCACTTTCTTTGTATCTGTCAGCACCATCCAATGCTTTTGACTGGCCTAAAAAACACACCTTTTTCACCTGATTTGCTGTCTTTGCCTCTTTCTGTTTTTACTGATGTCTGTTTTACTGATGATTTTTACTTATTTCACTGTAGATTGGAAAGTACATATTTTTGAGTCTTTAGTAAGACAGTATGGTAGTACTGGGATGTAAAACTATGACATAAAATTGTTTCTGGATACCACAGAGCCCTTTGTTGCATACAGTTTTGTAACAGTTATGGAAAAGAGGAAGCTGGGGCCGGCTTGACAAAACATGTAGACATTTATTGTTGCGCTTTTCAGCAGTACACAAAAGGTTTGCTTTTCAGCAACACCACACTGACATGCAGATACACACAGACAGCTTCATGCATTTCTCTCTCTCTCGTCTGCCGCTGTCTCCTCTCCTCAGATACTCCCGCTGCCCCTCACTGGAACGCGAGACTGGTGTGGCACACAGATGGAGCTCATTCACCACTTATCTTCCTGGCCTCGCTCTGCCCAGAGGCTGCTCGGTCCCGCCCTGCTCGCCACAAGTTTATTTCTTGTATACTAGTGTTAGCATCTAGCTAAATTGATTTCCTTAACATTCAGTTGCTTACCGTCAACATTACACAGCATTCACAATCCATTTCACTTATTTACTGTGATATGGCATATTTCTAAAACAGGTTATTTTGCAGGACTTAATTTTATCAGGAATTTACTGGATCAAAGAGGTCAAAGTTTGGCTGTTTAGCATTGTGCAGTTATCCTCTGTTGATAGATGTTGTAACTCAGGCTGTACAATATATTGAATATGCACAATATTATCGCAATCATTTTCTGGCGATATCAAGTTGGGTGATTTAAATTGGTGATTTGAAAGCGCTATTTATTTGGTCACTAAATTTTCTAAAGAGAGTGTCATTAGACTAATTTCACAATCCTTCAGGGCTGCACAATTAATCAAAATAACATCAAAATCACAACATGGCCATACAGTATATGATTATTAAACCACAAATGGCAGCGATTTAATTAAATGAATACAAGGACTGTATATGCTTAAGAGTGAATGAGTGACGCTCTGTTCATGCACTGGGCTCATCATGATACACTGTTTTTTTAGCACTCCCTGAGTGGTTTGTGTGTATTGTGAAAGCAAATTACTGCAGGTTCAAAAATGTGTGCAATTCCAAACATTTGTAACCACTTTAAGTTGTTATACAAATCTTAAAACACAACTATCACAGAAAAGGGGGAGATGACAGTGTTTCACTAGATCATTGAAAAGTCCAGTAGTGCTGTTCAGGATGTAGTTCAAAAACTGGGAAGAGAATTAGCATTGTCAAGCCATGGGTTTCCTAAGATTTTCTTCTATGGGTTTTTAAATTATAGTTTTGGATTTGAGTAAAATCAGGTCTGTGGTAAACATTACTTGAAGATACTTGGACGTTTTGTTCTATAACATAAATTACAAATAGTCATACCCCAAAAGTACATTTGGAAGCCACCATGTTCTTTTTTTAAATATGTTGCTAACCAGGGACCCACTTTATATTAGGTGTCTTTAACTACTATGTACTCAAGAATTTTAGACCATGTACTTATTTTGTATATACAGTACGTGTTGTTGCATTGTACTTACTGTTAAAAGTACCTGCATTTAATTACATCTGTGATGACAATGTTATATGCCTAACCCTACCACAACCCTTACCCTACTTCTAAACCTATCCGTACCTCAACCTCAGAAGTAGCAAATGTGAATCTTTTGAGAATTTTGCAGAAAAACATGTAGTTACACAATAAATACATTGTATTGTATGTATTTCAATGTTAGTACATAGTTGTTAGAGACACCTAATAGACCCTAGCCAGTTTCTAGATTAGGACTTCAGTGGCTTTCCATTTCATCAGGCACGTTCACTCACATGCTTGTGTTAAGTTGTAGTCCTTATTTAGCAACTTTGTTGTATTGTAATTGTAGCATTTTTCTGGCTGGGATGCAAATTAGCAAGTGTTATAATCTCTATGTGCAGTGCATCTATGTCTTTTATACTATCCTTCTACAAATAAACTCATACAATACAAAGTCAATAGTGTAGTATTTGGAAATATTTTAATATTTAAATATAATTTTCATGTCATTTTATCCCTGTGCAATATTTCCCAAGTTTTTAAAGCATTAAATGAAGTCATGTATCCATATTTTATTATATGATTCCAAGTTAAATACACTTTAAAAAAAAATATTTTAAGATTTATACATTTAAATTTCATAACAAAATTCCATCAAATGAGTAATCTTTAACAATAAAAAACTAAATATTAAAAACTAAAAACTAAATTATAAAAAGTTATTTATTACATTTTCTTAAATTACACAATTAAATTGATGGAAGTTTGTTTGAAAATGAAATGCGTAAATCTTAAAAATAAGCTAAAATATTTTCTTTTGAGTGAAATTAATAAATGAGAAAAAGGTGTATGTATATTAAGTATATATTCATCTTAAAAAGTATGACAGTTTGTAAAAAAAGGACTTGTCATAATCCTGGCGAAAACAGACTAAATCAGAAAATTAAATAGTTAATTGCAAGTATTTGTGACAATTAATCGTCAGCCAAATTTCAGGATTGTGTCCGCCCTACTTCTAGTTCTGGAAAAGTTGAAGGAGAACAGTCTCATTTAATATGGAAAATATTAGCCCAAAAAGCATGCACAAAGCATGCATCCTTTGGAAATATACATTAGCAAAGGTATACCATCCAGGCACCTTTTGTGTACCATCCAGACATACTATTTCCAACATGCTGTGTTTTAGGACGCACTCATCTAAAGCTTGCATAATATATAGTATGAGAATTGGTATGCAGCTATTATATTCGCTTATTCAATTTTGTTTATAGAACAAATGAGAGAGCTGAATAAATAACCCATACTGTAGGAGGTGCTACACGGGCAGGGGGATTTACCCTAGCCTATAGAGCTGTTAATTCCCCAGAGTATGATCACCAGGGTGACACTGTCTGTGGGGACAGAGATACTCAGCGCGGGACTCCACCCCCTTCTTTTCAGAGTATGCGAGGAGCTTTGCGATGGCGTTAAAAAAGAAGATTAGGTTTCCTCCCAAGAGCAAAGCTCCTTAAACAGTATCGTTGTGCCTCTCAGTCTCCCGGTCACTAACAGTGAGAAGGTGGGTATTTATTATACACACACACACACCAGCATGCCCAGTGCGACCAGGGTCATCTCATACATTTATGTTTGAAAATCTGCTGTGATGTGATTATTGAGTCACCCTTTCTCATGGCTCTCGTGTGGGGTGGCAAGATATTTTTACACTGGCCACTTCAGAGCATAGATATATAATGTGCTTTTGCTCTTGCATGTAGCTTTTGCTTATTTAATCCTAATTACTGTGTGATTGAAGACGCCACATGAGCGAACAAATCAGAAGTTGTCGCACCGAGAAGGAAAACTGTGAATATACTGTATCTATGACCTTTTTTACATATAACAGGGGCAGAAATTAACCAGGGCTTGGGGCAAAACATGCAGACAGGCTGTATCAGTCAGCAAAATAAAACAATTGATCCTGCTTTGGCTGAGTTTGGAACTATTTATCGTTAGTGGCGCAAAAACTAGACAAAATAACAGGCCATACTGTGTCTAAAATGCAAGTTAGTCAATTTTATGTCTCGTTTAATATCTTGTTTTTAAAAGAAATATATTCTATAAAAATATTCTATTCCAGGCATATCTAGTGATTGGTTTAGTATCATTGCAGACACCAAAGCTGTCAAAATCGTTTCATATTCGCTGTCTCTGAGGTTTTTGTTCGTGGCTGTGTGTAGCACCTGCCGCTCTAAATTTCCTCAAGAATTCCAATATTAGAAACTAATGTACCTGATCATTTCAGTCTGCTTTTAACCGTTTGCGTGGTATATTTGAGTGTATTCTGTTGACGAGATTAACACTTGAAGCAACTTGTGTGTAAGCGCAGCAATGTGCTGTTACTCATTTCATGTGCAAAGAAGGCATTTACTTATGTTGCGTTCAAGTCCTCCTGGGAAGTTCGTACTTATGAGGTCACTAATTGTGAATACCATGTGATGTGCTTTCAAGTGATTTTAGTCGGAAAGAACAGACCTGTTTGCATCTGAGACCTGTGACTTTTACTTACTAGTGAAGGCAGGAAGCTTTTTAATAACCAATGCAACAAAATGAAGAACAAAGCTACGCCTAAGGTGTGTAAATAATGCATTATCTATATTATCATTCAACATACATTCAAGCGTGTTGTGTCAGCATGGTGAGAGAACTGGGTTCGTATCCACCTTGAAACCAGGAAGTAATTGCATTCGCTTAATCAGTAATGAGTGTGATTCCCATTTCATTTTTACTCCACTAATGGTTAGGTTTGGGTTTGGGGATAGAGTCCATAACTGTAGAGTGAACTAGAGTTCACTGTATTATATCCTGTACAGCTGAAAGGAACTCGCTTCACAACTAGCTTTTGGTAACCTCTCCTTGACATAAATGGAGCTCACACATGCCCATATGCCCTACAACACTTACTGCTTTGGCCTCTGGGGGCAGTGTTTTAAATTTCAGGAAGCAGACAGATTCTTGCTAAAGAAAAGTCGACCTACTCTTTCCAATTTCGCCTTGAGATCAGGCTGTATCATTCTAGTGTGGAGACATATAATGATTGGAAATGTAGTTTTTTTTTTGTTTTTTTTTGTTTTTTTTGCAAAAGCTTGTCGCTGTGTAAACCAGCATAATGATTTTTTTTTTTTTTTTTTCTGGCAAGTTTTAACATTATACTTCTTGAACAGTACTAAAAATGCATGCAAACTAAATTGCACACTCAAAATCCTCAAGTAAAACTGAATTACCAATAACAATTTGCTTCCGCTATGATTCTCAAATCACCATGCCCCCAAATCGGAAAGTCGGGGCTTAAAGAAAATCTTACCTTTCCACTGGAAATTACGACTTTGTGGTGGTGTTCAAGTGCGCTCAACTTGTAAATACCATCATTCTGACATGACTTGAATGCACCAATAGAAGTCTTAAAGGCACAGCAGCAAAAAAACTTACTAATAAATTCTAAGGTTTTGAGAGAGGATGGAAAATGGTCATGAAAGAACAAATTCTTGCAAACAATTTTGATACAAACAAAATCAAAATTATATGAGGACCCTAGGGGAAAAAATAAATAAATAATGGAAAATATATGATATGACCCCTTTTAAATTTCAAAAGATTTCTTGTACTGATATCATCAGCTGTTCCTGTTTGGTTAAGAACAACATTCCGACAGTTCATTTATCGCCGAGAGAGAGAGAAATGAGGCCAAGTAAAATCCTTACACATTCATTTAGCAGTTTGAAAGTAGTGATGACTGTGTGAAATGAAAATGTGGGGCAAAAAAAGTCAATGGATAAGCTTTATCTGTATTCAAATTCATGATATTTCCCTGGAGGCTGGATAACTCACGTTTCAGGACTGTCAAGGCCTGCCAATGGCCATAATGGCTCCTAATACCACATTTATGCGGTCTAAACGAAGTGTCACAGGAAGATTGATTTGTGGAAGTCACTGTCTGAGCAGCTGCCACGGGCTGCAGAAGTGCCTCAGGCCCTGAACATCAGCTGACTGACCAGCATCGGTGAGGGAAAGAAGGCAACGTTTACGGTGCACAGACCTGCTAAATGTGTGTATTACACAGTTGAGTCCATGCAGCGACACTGTGGATATTAAACTATTAACAAGTTCATAGTGGTTTGCACAGTGGAAGGAATGATATATTATGGATGGATAATACAATGAGCTGGTCATTATTGCAAAATAAACAGTTTGTACACAGAGAACACATTCTTGCGTCTGCATCTTTTAATGGGTTTTCTATGTAAATTTGTGCTATATCAGACTGATCACACTGTAAACTTAGCAATAGTAGGTTAAAAGTTTTCCTGCTGAAATCGGTCTGTTTACTGAAATTCTTTAATACAATGAATTTAGTAATAAAGTTTCTACCTTACACTGTAACCCAAGTCCCAACCCTAACCGTCAGTGACTTTTTCTGACAAAAGTGTTTTCAGGCTAGCACTAACATATTTAATAATACATTGCTGACCCATCTTAAATAAGATTACATTGCATACTTACCTCTCTCATATTTTAAATGACCCTGATTGGAGTGAAACTGTCCTGGAGCAGGGGGGTCTGGGAAAAGCAGGCGTTGGCTGCCCAGGTGATCTCCACTAGCACTGAGGCTGCAGCGGCTGCAGTTTGATTAAGCGTAAAGCAGGTTTTAGGGACATGCAGGCAGGTTAATGAAACTCTGCGGGGCAGAAGTTTACACCCTGCCTGTGAACCGCAGGTGACAGAATAAGGTTTACCATCTCTGGTTAAATCCCTGGATTCCCCCTCCCCACCCACCTAAGCTTACCTGCTGACAACTGTGACACCACCACACCTCCTGCATCAAACTCCAAACAACATCATACATACTGTTTACTTTAACTCTTTTATTACAGTTCAATTCAGTCCAAATTGTATATAATAATAAAAGAAAAATTGTGATGACTTGGTTGCCAGTTCTAAAGTCACCACAATGCTAGAGGTTGCCAAGGTATAAAGTGCCCTGATTGCTTTTTAGTGCATTGCTTTGCGGTTGCTAGGGCATCCTGGGTGGTTGCTAGGGTGTTAATTGCTACAGTATGTGGTTGCTTACTGGCCCAAGTGAAAAGATCTCACCCCCAAGCCCCTATAATATTCTGGTCCCTACACATGACTTCGGTCCATATGAGGATTCTTTTTTTTTTTTTTTTTTTTGTGATTTCAATTTTTTTATTGAATCATCTATTAAACAATGAAAAGCAAAACGTATACAAACAGAATCAATATTTAATCCTTACAATTTAACCCCCCACCACCCAACCCCCAACAACACCCCAGTGGTCACATAATTATAGACACACAAACAAACAAAAACAAAACAAAGCAAAACAAAAAACTATATATAACAATCACACACATCCACTACACCTCTCTCTCCACTATCCCTCCCCAAGAGACTCCAAAAAAGCCAGATATTTGCCCATTTCTCCACAAACAAGTCTAAATTTCCCAGTCTTCTGGATGCCCCCTCTTCAAAAGCTGCCACCCTGCCCATCTCCGAACACCACTCCTGAAATTGGGGCACTCCAGCCGACTACCAACCCCTTAAAATTATCTGTCTGGCAATCATAATGCTAGATAGGACCCTGTTTTTTATGTGCTTATTCTCCATATTAATGACCGCCCCATCTAAAATACAGAGTCTGGGGCAAAATAAAATTTGAGAGCCCAGTACCTCACACATAAAACTCTGAATCTTCAACCAAAATTATTGGATCTTAACACATCCCCAAAAGACATGGGTTGTGTCTCCATCTTCTGATTGACATCGCCAGCAGGTGGGTGAGTCTTCGAGACCAAGCCTATACAATCTAGAGGGGGTCCAATAGACTCCATGTAAAATCTTAAATATCATAAGGCAAACCCTTGCATCTCTACATGCAGACTTGATGTTATTTAGAATCCTAGCCCACACTTCCTCCTCCAATACCAAGTTTAGATCTTTCTCCCATAATATCTTTAGAGAAGTTGAAGTTCCGTCCCCCAGACCCTGAATTAGCAGGGAGTAATAAATGCAAATATTAATATTTGCTGAGAAAGACCCCCAAATTAAGGTTATTCAATATAAACAATACATAATCATTTAAATAATTAAAAAAATTAATATATTGGGGGGAGTCACGTGACGTCATGCGAGGTTCGGACGTGTGAACAGTGAGCTCTGCGCACTTTGCTGGTTTTAATACTTTTTATGTCATAAACCAGTGAGATTCGATACACCCTGATTCTTAACTGTTCTGGGAAGACAATATGTCAAAGAATTCTAAATCCTCGGGCTCTGGAGACATTAAAAGACACTTACGTGCTCAAGCTGATGCCCCACCGGGGGTCTCGAGCCCGGGACTCAATTCGGACAGTGCGGTGGGAGAGATTCAGTGTCAACTGTCGAACATGTCGGTAATGCTGACGAAGGTCGTTGCTGACTTAGAGGATCTTGCTGTAATATGTCGATTGATCACTGCCATGGAGATGAAATTCTCTGAGTTGGTTACAAGAGTGGCGGATGTTGAGAAATGGATCGATTATCTGGAGTCATCGAAGAGGGAATTAGCTGCTAACCTGCTAGTGACCAAGGTGGACTTGGAATGCGTTTGGGAAAAGTTGGAAGACTTTGAGAATTGTAACCGGCGAAACAACATCCGAATTGTTGGAATTCCTGAGCGAGCAAAGGGTCAGAATATGGTGGAATTTCTGGACTGGCTCTTCCCGAGTCTGCTCGACATAACAGGCCATAAGCTGGAAATCGAGCAAGCTCACAGAGTTTTGGCTCGGAGATCTGCTGAGGGAGACAGGCCCTGATCAATTCTGGCAAAATTTCTGAGATCATCCGATAAAGATCTTGTGTTACGCGAGGCGAGGAGTAAAGGAAGGCTTTCTTGGAAGAACCACAACATTTTCTTGTTCCCAGACTTTGCGAATTTGACGAGAGAAACATGATCAATTCAAGGAATGCAAGAAACTCTTACATCAACGGAAGATTGCTTTTGCACTGATGTTCCTGGCCAAATTGAGAATAGATGCTAAGGATGGCCGCAAAGTATGTACTTGTCCCCAACAAGCATTGTCCTTCATAAAGTCAATGGAATGAGTAAGTCATTGTGTGATGCTCTCGATGCAGCCGAAGGAAACTTTTTTGTTTCTTTTTGTGCTGGTTCTGCCTAGCGGCTGGAGTTTGTTTTGTGTAGTAATACTCCTTCGGGACAGTTTCTGGATGAATCTGCACATTCTTTGTGCTTATGACTCCTATTGGCTGGAGTTTGTTTTGTAGAGTATTTTTTGCAGGACATTGGAATGATTAGGTCATCTGCTGCACTCATGTAACAGCCGGCTCACTGAACATTCATTTGACTGTCCGAGGAAACTGAATGGCTTTTTGTGTGTGTGTGTGTGTGTGTGTGGAAGGAACACACCTTTGGGACAGTTATGCGGATGAATCTACACGTTCTTTGTGTTTTTTCTGCATATCGGCTGGAGTTTGTTTTATAGATTTTATTCTGTTATGTAATTTTGTCTCACAAAATTTGTATAGAAACACCAGACTTGAGCAATCTGATGGCAAATTTGTCGTGGGGACTCTCGTAGGCGTACATGAACTGTTTGAGTTTAGAGGGATGGACGCCGGTTGGCGCTGTCGTGCACTGGGGTTAATGCACACTTTTTTTTTTTTTTTCGGGGGGAAGCTCGGGGTTGGATTATTGCACTAATGTTGGAATGTGGTCTTTATAATCTTGTTTGTAACACACAATCAATTTTTTCTCATATGTCAAAATGTCAAATGTTAATAGAGTGAATTGTCTCTCTCCACGTGGAATGTAAATGGGTTGGGGCACTCCATAAAAAGAGGAAGGTTATTTATTTTCTTAAACGTAAGAAATATGATATAGTGTTTCTTCAAGAAACGCATCTTTCCCCGCAGGAAGCTGAAAAATTTGGGAGGATAAGGGGTGGACATGTTTTCTTTAGTGCTGGCTCAAGTAAGAGCAGGGGAGTCATTACATTGATAAGTAAGCATCTACAATTCAAATGTCTCAAACAGAGTAAAGATAAATTAGGAAGAGTCATTATTGTTTTAGCAGAAATTCCGGGGCAAAGGTTGATTTTGGCTAATATATACACACCTAACGCTGATGATCAGCACTTTTGCTTTTTTCATGATATAATATTGGGAGGAGACTTTAATCTATTGATGGACTCAGTCCTTGATCATAGTGAAGCAAAAGTGTTCAAGCCCCCTAGAGCAACACTGATGCTTCACAGGATGTGTAAAAATCTTGGTCTAACAGATATATGGAGACTTTTGAACCCATTTGTCAGACTTTTGTCTGATAGGGACTATACATTCTTTTCATCAGATTTATTCTAGAATATAGATTTTTTTTATATCTAAGTCCCTCATTTCATCTGTTGTTGATTGCTCAATTGGAAACATCTTAGTCTCAGATCACGCCCTGGTGAATTTAGAGGTGTTGCCACATATGGAGATAAAGAAATCATATAGTTGGTGCTTTAATGTATCCATTTTGCAAAATCCTGATTTCCAACAAATGATAAAGGCTAAAATCAATGTTTATATGGAGACCAATTGGTCCTCGGTATCCTCTGTGGGCGTGGCTTGGGAGGCACTTAAAGCGGTTCTTAGGGGACGGATCATACAGAATGCCTCATTCAACAAAAAAAATCCAAAGCACGAGAACTCGTGGAATTGGAAGAGAATATTAAAAGTGCCGAGGCAGAGCTGAAGCGCCGAATGTCGTCTGATGGCAGGGGCAGACTGGGAAGAGAAATCGCTGTCCTATCCTGCATATCGCTGCCCCCTTCGGCATATTGCGGTGCCGTTTTGTGGCCCTTTCTGCATAACGCGGCAGCCCATTTCAGCTTATCGCAGCCCATTCGGCCCTGTTTCACAGCCGGCCCACCGGGAAAAGTCCCGGTTCTCCCGATGGCCAGCCCCCCGTGTCTGATGGCTTCAGAGAATTGACCCAATTGAAATACAGATATAATACTATTTTGCACGGAAGGTAGAATTTTGGCTATTCAGGGCAAGACAGTCATACTTTGAGTCAGGGGACAAAGCAGGGAAGCTTTTGGCTAGATATATAAAGCAGAGAGAGTCTTTTTCTACCATTCTCTCAGTGAAATCTGCTGGTGGTGAAATATTTACCTCGGCCATTGATATTAATAATGCTTTTAAAGAATTCTCTATCTATTTTGATCTCTATAGTTCCATGTCTTCGTCTACTGATGAAGATATTAGAAATTTTGTGGAACCATTAGAACTCCCTAAACTGATGACTCTTCTCTTGATTCTGAGATAAACTTGGAGAGCTTAGCGAGGTAATTAAGGCCTTACCTACAGGCAAGGCTCTGGGGCCAGATGGCTTTGCCGCTGAGTTTTTTACTTTTACAGTTTTGCTACAGAACTGGCTCCACTTTTGTTAGATGTTTATACGGAATCATTAAAGAATGGAAAGCTTCCGCCAACCATGACACAAGCCCAGATCAGTCTAATTCTTAAAAAGGACAAAGATCCAAACGAGTGTAAGAGTTACCGTCCAATTTCCCTGATCCAGCTAGATGTTAAAATATTGTAAAACATTTTGGCTAATTGAATTAAGTTGTGTCATCTCTTATACATATAGATCAGGTGGGGTTTATTCGGGGCCGCAGCTCTTCCGATAACATTAGGTGTTTCATCAGTATCATGTGGTTGGTGGCGAATGATCAGACTCTGGTCGCTGCCATCTCACTTGACGCCGAAAAGGCGTTTGATATGGTAGAATGGGATTACCTTTTTAAGATTTTGGATATGTATGGGTTTGGGAGTACATTTATTGGATGGATTAAGTTACTTTATAGACACCCAGTAGTGGCGGTACAAACAAATGGATTATTTTCAGATTATTTTACTCTGGATAGGGGCACCTGGCAGAGTTGCCCTCTTTCCCCATTATTGTTCTGTCTTGCCCTGGAGCCATTAGCAGCCGCAATAAGAAAGGAGGATGGAGGGCCTGGGTATCTCAGCAAGTAAAGACGCTGACTACCACACCTGGTGTCGGAAGATCGTATCCAGGGCATGCTGAGTGACTCCAGTCAGGCTCCTAAGCAACCAATTGGCCTGGTTGCTAGGGTGGGTAGAGTCACATTGGGTTAACCTCCTCGTTGTTGCTATAATGTGGTTCTTGCTCTTGGTGGGGCTTGTGGTTAGTTGTGCGTGGATGCTGCGGAGAATAACGTGAAGCCTCCACACGCGCTATGTCTCCGCGGTAATGCGCTCAACAAGCCACGTTATAAAATGTGCAGATTGACTGTCTCAGACGTGGAGGCAACTGAGATTTGTCCACTGCCACCCAAGTATTTGGGTATTTTATTCCCAGCAAATTTGTGTGATTTAGTTAATTTTGACCCTTTAATAAAATGGTTTTTGAGCGATGTGGGCAGGTGGGCTTCATTATATTTATCGATGATTGGGAAGGTTAATGTTATTAAAATTAATTGTATTCCAAAATTCAACTACCTGCTACAGTCTCTTCCTATAGGTGTCCCCTTGTCTTATTTCAAGCAATTTTATAGCATAGCAAAGTCCTTCATTTGGAATGAGAAACGTCCCAGATTACATTTCAGTAAGCTGCATAGGCTGATTGACAAAGGTGGGCTAGGCCTACCCAAGATTTTGTTTTATTATTATGCGTTCGGTCTCAGACATTTGGCTCATTGGTTGCTTCCATCTGAGAGAGACCCTCCCTGGTTTTGTATTAAACAGGAAGTTCTTGCCCCTATTTCGCCATTGCAAAGCCTTTCTATCAAACTAAATTACACCCCGTTATCTCACATTTGCACTCGGCATGGACAAAAGTGACCAGAGTGTTTAAATTGAACATTTATTTAAATGTTTCCTCGAGCTTATGGCTGAACCCCAAATTATGTATTAATAAGTCCCCTTTCTGCTGGTCAGAGCGGATTGTGAGGGAGGTTAATACACTTGGTGACCTATATGAGAGCGAAGTGTTGAGATGCTTTGAAAATTTGGTTCAACATTTTGGGATTCCCAGATCTCAGTTCTTTAGGTATTTACAGCTGCGCCACTTGCTCTGTACTATTTTTGGGAGTAGCATACACCCCCCTAAAGTGGCAGATAATCTGGGAGTGGTGATTACTGCCTTTGGAAAAGGCCATGAGGCATCAATGTATTACTCCTTGCTAATTCAGAGTCTGGGGGATGGAGCTTCAACTTCTCTCAAGAGATTATGGGAGAAAGATTTAAACTTGGTATTGGAGGAGGGAGAGTGTGCTAGGATTCTAAAAAACATCAAGTCTGCATCTAGAGACACAAGGATGCACCTCAAGATTTTACATAGATTCTATTGGACCGCCTCTAGATTGTATAGGCTTGGTCTTAAAGACACACCCACCTGCTGGCAATGCCAATCAGAGGATGGAGACATAACCCATGTCTTTTGGGGGTGTGTTAAGATCCAGGAGTTTTGGTTGAACTTTCAGAGTTTTGTGTGTGATTTGTTGGGCACTCGGGTTTCGTTTTACCCCAGACTCTGTGTTTTGGGCGATGGGGCGGTCATCGATGTTGAGAATAGACACATAAAGAGTTAGGTCCTGACCAGTGTCATGATCACCAGACAGATAATTTTAAGGGGATGGAGGTCGGCTGGAGCGCCCTCATTTCAGATGTGGTGCTCAGAGATGGGGAGGGTGGTGGCCTTTGAGGAAGGGTGATTTAGAAGACTGGGGAAGTTGAACCTGATTGTGGAGAAATGGGGCAGATATCTGACGTTTTTGGATGTGTGATTATTATTATATTATTATTTTGTGTGTGTGTGTGTGTGTGTGTCTATAATCATGTATGACCACTGGGATGTTGTTGGGGGCCAGGGTGGGGTTGGGGATTGGGAGGGGGAGGTGTATTAGTGGGGGTTAATTGTTGATTCTTTGTATATATGTTTTGCTTTTCTGTGTTCAACATGTGAATCAATAAAAAATTGTTAATCTGAAAAATATAATATAAATGGCCCATAATAAATATAATAATGCAGATATTCACATTGAAATATATTACATTTTAATGTATACATATAATAAAAATAAATATAATAAAGCAGATATTCAGATTGAAATATATTACATTATTTTAATGTATAAATATAATAAAAATGTATATAATAATGCAGATATTCAGATTGAAAAATAACAATTATAATGTATACATATTATAATAAATAAATATAATAATGCAGATTTAAATATATTGCATTATTGTGACAGATGAGTAAAGCATTGATTAGACAACACAAAAAGTAGCTTAAGATATAAAAAAAATAATTTTGTTCCCATATCATTGAGCAACCCTACAATCAACAGTAATCCATTTTGCAACTTAATTTTTCAATCTGTCCTGTGCAAACGAACATCTTGCATCGCATCTGTGCTATTTTTAACTGTCAAACTATGTATATGTGCTTCAGAAAGACACTTTAAGATCAACTGGTTTTCAGTGTCATATACGCAGAGTTTTTAGGAAACTGTTTCAAGTTAAAAATAGTTGAAACTTTGATGCATTCTGTTTTGCTTTGTCCAGCTGTCAAGAATGTGTCCTGTGTAACCGGCTCTCATTCCGTGGCTTTGATGTTTGTGAGATTTGTTAAATCCGGCTGACTGCCCCCTGCTGACGTGGCGCATAAAAACACTACATGTACTCGCTTAAATTGCTCCGATAGTAGGATAAAATTTACTTTTATTGCAGAATTTGCATATGGGTCAGAGAGCATGATTAATTGTGTAACGCTTTATTAAAGATGCAGGTTGTAAGATTCAGATTGTTATTAATGACACCTGTGGCCCTTAAGTGAACTGCAGCCAGCTACCTGTTGCTCGCGCTCGTGCACACACTCCATAGGGACGCGTGCGAGTGAGCATTGGCCCAAACAATGACGTAACGTACAAAGAGAATCATGCTGACTGATGAGGTAGCATAATTAAAATTACACAGCTATGATTGTTTTACTACAAACTTTGAGACTGTATATTACATTTGACTCTCCAGTGCTGGAACAGGGCTAAAAAAAAAAGTGTGGACATAGGTCTGGCTATGTGAGACTGTAGTTTGAAGTAATCACTTTTCTATGCATGATACATTGACTGCATTTATATATATATATATTAGTCAGAACAACATAGATTTTTTTTTTTTTTTTTATGCATCTTGCTTATGTTAACATGCAATTTAAGGATAAAGTGCATAAAGTAAAATTAGGTTACATATTAATAAAACACTGACTTTTGGAAGAGATGCATGATCCTTATTTTCCAAAAAATTTCACTCCAGTTCCTATAAACATGTTAAACAGAACAGAATAACACAGGATATGAGAATAGCAATGGAATGTAGGTTACTCTAAATGTACCTGCCTCATTTTCACTGTATAAAGTGGCTCCTGCCACCCTAGTGACTTGACAGATGCAGAAGTAGGACACACCATTGGGAGGAGAGCACAGTTTGGAGGCACCCTACCTCCTTTGGTTTGGTTCAGGAGGGGGTTCATCTAATCTTTACCGATCCTCTTGGGTCTTGGATTTATAAAGTCCTAGCAATCTTGGATTCTCAAATCCATCGTGATTGTGTGGGTCTGTGAGGGTGCAAGGTGGCGTAGGGTTGTTTGTGATGCCCTTTAGAAAAAAAGCTTATGGGTTCAGTTGAAGAAACATGGGAAGCTAATGTGAAGATTTAGGACTTTCTGTGCAGCTTGGCCTCCTCTAAGCGCTGTTTGCTTGAGCCGTTTGTGGGGTCCTGCTCATTCTAAACCCAGATTAATATTCTTTTATATCCAGCAGCCCAGACACACACTTACACACTCACGTTGGACTAAGCCCCCTCCCTCTAAACACTCCCTGTACACACATACCTTCTTTTTGGCCATAATCGTCTCCAGTCTTTAATCCATAGCTTCTCATCTTTCCTGTTATCTGTTGCCAGTAAGCCTCTTTCTCATGGGTTATTTCCATATGGCGAGCATCAGGAATTGCTGTACTGTGTTTGCAGTGTTTCACTCAAGCGCCTTGACCTCTTAGATAATTTTTTTTTGTTCAATTTAGAAGATTCAAGTAACAATTATAAGAATAGTTCACCTAAAAGTGAAAACCAGTTACTCACCTACATTACATACTTACCCAGTCTTCTGTGAAACACACAACGGAGTGTCTGAGCTGCTCTATTCCATACAAGGAAAGTGGATGGTGATTTGTACTGCCAAGCTACAAAAAGCACCATTATAGAATCAGAAAAGTAGTCTGTGTGACTTGTGTTCTATATTCCACATTCCATGTCTGAAGTCATGCAATAACTTTAAATTTAAATTATTGTTCACAGATCACAATCTTGCCTTCTGCCGTAGTTCTCAAGTCTCACCCAAAACTGATTAGATCGCTTCAGAAGAACTTGATTAAATCACTGGAGTCCTATGGATTACTTTTGTGCTGCCTTTTATGTGCTTTTTGGAGCTTCATAGTTCTAGCCACCATTCATTGCATTGCATGGACATACAGAGCTGAAATATTCTTGTTTACTCAAATGAAAATTCTGTCATCCTTTACTCACCCTCATGCCATCCAATATGTGTTTGACTTTCTTCTGCTGAACACAAATGAAGATTTATAGAAGAATACTTCAGCTCTGTAGGACCATACAATCCAAGTGAATGGTGACCAGAATTTGAAGCTACGAAAGGCACATAAAGGCTGCATAAAATAATCCATATGACTCCAGTTGTTAAATCCATGTCTTCAGAAGCAATATGATAGGTGGGGGTGAGAAACGGATCAATATTTAAAGAAATAATTCACCCAAAAATGAAAATTTGCTGATAATTTACTCACCCTCGCTCGTTGGTAAGGTCACGCATCACGTGGAAGAGGAGTCAGGAAGCGCGTCATTGTTTACATTGTTTTTTTTTAAATTATTATTTGGAAATGGTTTTTTATTTTATATTGTTTTGAAATTGTTTTGGACTGTTTTGGTTTGTGAACGGCACAAGTTTCTCTTGTAAACAATGACGCGCTTCCTGACTCCTCCTCCACGTGACGCAACCTTACCAACGAGCTTGCATCATCCCTCTCATGTGCGCACGTCACAGAGATGTACAGAAGCGAACATTTGTAGTTAAAAAGTATATAAGTATTGTTTTGTTTCTCAAAATAATCAGTCGTTTGGGATCAGAAGAAATTTATTTGTCGACTGGAGTCATGTCGATTATTTTGATGCACCCTAAATATGCATTTTGGACCATCAAAAAATGGAGAACATTCACTTGCATTGTTTAGAGGAGGCCTGAAATGAAATCCTAAAAGTCTTAAATTCTGTTTTGATGAAGAAAGAAACTCAGATACATCTTGGATGGCCTGAAGGTGAGTAAATTATCAGCACATTTTCATTTTTGGGTGAACTATTCCTTTAAGTCCTTTTTTACTATAAATGTCCACTTTCACATTCTTCTTTTTGTTTGTGGCGATTCGCTTTATTTGTGCATATTGCCATCTACTAGGCAGGGACAGCCCTCTATGGACACATTGGAGAATTAACCGCCACTGGCTAGTAATTTTTAGTTTTTACTCACCAGACTCTTAACAGCATGTAAGTGTTATGCAACTGAAAACTAAAAAAGATATTAAGGAAACTGAGAAGGGGGCATTATATATATATATATATATATATATGTATATGTATGTATGTATGTATGTATTAGTTTTCATATTTAGATTTCACGCAATATATTATGTGAGATTGTACATTTTATTTTCATATTGCGCTTTTGATCCTTTTAATCACATTTTAACTTGTGTAAAAATGTCACATTCTATCAATGTATATGATTTATATGATCATTTTTAATAATGATACAAGCTGTTTCCACTGTTTGAAATGTCATGCAATTTTCACAATGTATGATTGTGCCTTTTTTTTTTTTTTTAAATATTTATGAAGTTACACATTTATTACACTTACTACATTACTACATTTTGTAACATGTTTGTACATATGCGCTTGTTCGATTTACATTGAGTTTACACTGATATGAATAACAAGCGCTAAATTGGTTCTGTCTCTTTAAGAGAATGGCTTCCCTGAGCAAGTGTTTATGGTTGAATGAGTGCAGCGCACATTAAGGAGAGAGTTTTAGCGACGCTCTAAACCAATTACCTAAGTGTCTTTTATCCGCTATATGCTTTTGTGTCTTCTTGATCTGCTTTGAATCTCATGAAATCCCTCCCTGAGATAACAAACAAACGTATCAGAGGAGCGTGTTGGCGAAAAGCCTTCTGGCATGGGGACATAAACAGTGCTGGCTCTGGTGTGAGATTTCATTTGTACAGAGAATGCATATAAGGGATAGTTGTCACATTTTAACCATTAAATCAATTTCTTTATAGGCACATATGTCTTTTAAAGTTTTGGCCACGAAAAAAAAAAAAAAAAATAAATAATATATATATATATATATATATATATATAGCCCTTTCAGCAAAGTTATTATGAAAACATCAAAATAATTATGAAGCACAAAACAATTCATGAAAAAAGGTAACAAACAAAAACAGCAAACCATTTCTTGGCCAACAGCTATAGCAAAAAAGAATAGAAAAAAATATTAATATACAGTATATACACCGATCAGCCACAATATTAAAACCACCTGCCTAATATTGTGTAGGTCCCCCTCGTGCTGCCAAAACAGAGCCAACCCGCATCTCAGAATAGCATTCTGAGGTTATATTCTTTTTACCACAATTGTACAGAGCAGTTATCTGCATTACCACAAACTTTGTCAGTTCAAACAAGTCTGGCCATTCTCTGTTGATCTCTCTCATCAACAATTCATTTCCATCCGCAAAACTGCCACTCACTGGATGTTTTTTGTTTTTGGTACCATTTGAAGTAAATTCTAGAGACTGTTGTTTGTGAAAATCCCAGGAGATCAGCAGTTACAGAAATACTCAAACCAGCCCATCTGGCACCAACTAACATGCCACGGTCCAATCACTGAGATACATTTTTCCCCCATTCTGATGGTTGATGTGAACATTAACTGAAGCTCATGACCCTTGTCTGCATGATTTTATGCACTGCACTGCTGCCACACGATTGGCTGATTAGATAATTGCATGGATAATTGTTGGTGCCAGACGGGCTGGTTTGAGTATTTCTGTAACTGCTGATCTTCTGGGATTTTCACGTGCAACAGTCTCTAGAGTTCACTCAGAATGTTGCCAAAAACAAAAAACATCCAGTGACCGGCAGTACTGTGGACGGAAATGCATTGTTGATGAGAGACGTCAACAGAGAATGGCCAGACTACTCAAATAACCACTCTGTACAATTGTGGTGAGAAGAATAGAGTACTATTCTGAGATGCGGGTTGGCTCTGTTTTGGCGGCACGAGGGGAACTACACAATATTAGGTAGGTGGTTTTAATGTTGTGGCTGATCAGTGTATATATATAATAAATTACAATGTATAAAGCACACCTGTGATTTTGCATGTAGTATTTTGTAGTATAGGAAATGAAGTGTATTTTTACATTGACATTATTTTTATGACAGCTATGCACAATTTTAGTTTGAAGGATAGAATTCACCAAAAATATCCTAATTTATGACAGTTTTGAACTAGGTGTTTGAACCCAACATACAAAACCACTGCTAGAGAAAATAAGCATTTGTTAAGTTGGGCTTTTCACTCAAAACCTCATAGTTACACATCCCCAAATTATATAAATTCATATGTTTTATGTTCCAAAGGCAATCTATTGATTTCATTGCAATAGGTAGGGCCATGTGGGTTACAGGGGTTAAAATCTTGTCACTGATAGTCTCTGTTGTAGATAACTTGAGTTCAAAATGAAAAAGAAAAAAAGGTGAATTGGAGATTCTCATTCCCTTTAAATCCAGTGGTGAATCTGGTATTTAGAAGCATTAAACAATGAATGAACCATCTTTGTGAAATAATCACACAATGGCAGTCATTCTTATCAGATTAACTGCAAAAACTTTTTGAACAGTTTTGTTTCTGTGTTGCCTGAGGCAAAAGGGCAGAACAATTGAGGTGATGGGTCAAGAGTAGCTTTAATCTAAAGATGTCTCACCCTGGAATATAATATGACTGGAAACTAAGAGGCATGTGAGGGAAGAATGTTTGAATTAGTTAAACACATGAAATAAATACACTTTGAAATACAAAGTGTCTTTAACCCTCATTATAATTTTCCCCTAAATGAAAATTCTGTCATTATTTACACAAGCTTATTTCATTCCAAATCTGTATAATTGTTTCTTCAAAAAATTTTGAAGAATCTTTACAAAGCTCTTTTTCATACAATGACAGTGGGACCATAAAAAAGTAGCATATATATATATATATATATATAAACAAAAAACAATTGTAGTCGATACAACCTGTGCGCTATATTTCAAGTCTTCTGAAGCTATACTATAGCTTATGTGAGCAACACACTGGAAACAAATGACCAGTAAAATTAACTTACGGTTATTTTTATTTTGCAAGTTATTGCACACAGTTTTTCTAAGCAAATTTGAGTAACAAGTAAAATCTACTTAACTTCGTGACATAATATTGATTTATATTCTTTTTAGTGAGTGAGTGAGTTTAATACAGTAACTTTTCCTTGCCAGAGTACATAAATAAACAATAGAATTTAAATAAACATTTTAGTAGAATCGTTTACATTTTGAACTCTTCTTATAAAACACATTTAATCACATGATATACGGAAGCCTTCCACAGGAAAGCTTAATATTTACTATATAGTCTAAATTTTTTGTGCATTACTTGCAAAAGAATCAAGATACAGAGCTGCACACACATACCTCAACATTTGGTGCACAAAACACAATGATGGCAACAATCAACAGAATTTTTTTTAATCATGAATGGGTAGAAAATAAACTTCAGGCTTCATAAAACAAGAAGTTACCAAACATAACAAAATCAACATTAAAAACGGTGTAAATATGCTTGCAAACAATGAAACCATACTCACTCGTTAATTATTCAAACCCGGTGAATGCTGGGAACCAGCCTTGAAAAGTTAAGTAAAATGTACTCATTTTATTTACCTGTGAAATTTACTCCAATTAGTGAATACATAAACTACCTGGCCAAAAAAAAGAAAAAAAAAAAAAAAAAAAAATCACAGTTTGAATTTAAATAAGCAGATACTTAAGAGCCTATGATTAGATCATTATTGCAGTGGTTAATACGTTTCAGCTTTCAACAATTCTTTTAACCCTAACTGATGAAGTGTGTAGCTTCTCATTTCTTAAACAACCATGTCGGAAGATGTATCCCATGGTCGTGGAAAAGACACGTGTTTCTGTGTTTCAGAAGGGGCAAATTATTGGCCTGCATCAAGCAAAGAAAACAACTAAGGAGATTGCTGAAATCACTGGAATTGGATTAAGAACTGTCCAACGCATTATCAAAACCTGGAAGGATATGGTGAACCGTCAGCTTCGCGGAAGATATGTGGTCAAAATAAAATCTTGAATGATCGTGAACGGAGATCACTAAAATGCTTGGTAAAGACACATCATAAAAAAGTAGAACTCACAGCTATATTTAATAGTGAAAGAAAGAGCATTTCCACAAGCACAATGTGAAGAGAACTTACAGGATTGGGACTAAACTGCTGTGTGGCCACAAGAAAGCCACTTGTTAGTGAGGATAATCGGAAAGAAACGACTTCAGTTTGCTAGGGAGCATAAAGATTGGACTGTGGAAAATGGTCATGTGGTCTGATGAGTCCAGATTTACCCTATTCCAAAGCGATGGGTGAGTCAGGGTAAGAAGGGAAGCGCATGAAGCAATGCACCCGGTTCGACTCTCCCTTCATTAATGCAAGATCTCAGCCAAAAATTAATGCAACTCTGGATGGAAATAAATGTTGTGACATTGCATAAGGTTGTTGAAACAATGCCACGATGAATGTGCTCCATAATCAAAGCTAAATTTGGTCCAACGAAATATTAGAGTATGCAACTTTTTTTTTGGCCAGGCAGTGTTTAAGATTTTCTACTTTAGGATTGATACATGATGACGCATTGTAATGGTTACAAACAATCATAATTAATATTTATTATAAGCTGCTACAGCATAAATTTTTCAGCCTGGAAAATGAAATTTACCGTGGGTATTGCTACGTTTTTGCAAAACATCATTTGCGCGGTGTATTACATGTTTGGCTGCAGTTTGAAAGTGAAATGTCCAGCTGAGGGCGCCAAAACCCAGTGAAATGAGGTTGTATTCAGATGAGCCTTTGAAGGTGGTTTGGAGTAAAACGTACATCCCATAACAAAAACTTTACCCTAAACTTAACCAATATTATTTTAAAATAGAAATGAGACAATAAAAAGACAACCTAACCCAAACAAACCCCTAAACCCAAACAAACCCCTAAACCCAACCGAATAGTGTTTTAAAATGCAAAAGTGAAATGAAAAGCAGTTTTTTTTTCTGAAGCAACTAGCCAGCTGATGGCTAAACCTAGCCAAAAAATGCACAAGAGAACATTTTCTGTGGTGCTGTGTTTCAGCTTGCATTCTTGAGCGGTTTTGAACTCATGTTTGTTGGGTTCTTGGTCCAGTGCTGTACCATGTGAGCTTAAGAATTAAGTGCATTAATTTAAGAATAAGTGCATATAAGTAGCAGGGTCTATAATACAAGCTTAAAAAATTTCTCGTTTTTCAAGCGATGCGTTAGAGTAAAAGTGTGCTGATATCATAACATAGCATTGTATGCGTAATAGAGAGAAAAAGAAGTGTTTATAAATCCTAATCAGCTTTTGACCTTATGATCTGTGTGAATGTGAATAAAACACAATTGTTGCACCTCCAGTGTTTATTTCACATAGAAACTGCAGCGATTTGTATCTGGAGGCACGTATATGGATTTTTGCAAAAATGTATATAGAGTCACGTTTCACTATGAAACCAGATTGACATTTTTACGTTTGAATTGACTACAAATGTAGAATTTACTTAATATTTTCAATTTACCACTTTAACTCATTCAATGTAGAAAGTACTTAATCTTTTCTGTTATATTTAATTTACCACAAAATAACTTTTTTCAGTGCAAGCTGAAAATGTAATTGTTATTCACTGGCAATCTTCCCCTATGCCGAAGCTCTAAAATCCAATTTGCATTCACATTCAGATTCAACAATAACTATGTTTGATGGAAATCATTGCCTCAGGTTTGATGTCACTGACACAAGGGCTTGCATGGTGACTAATTTTTTTACTAGTTAAGTAACAGAAGTGGAGTACTTGGTTACTTGATGGGTCAACATTAACCTTATGCAAATGTTAATGAGGTTTCATTAACTTAAAATATTCCGCTACTTTCCATATTTTAAAAACAATATATTTGTATATATTTGACACATTTTGTAGAAGAAGGAGTTTTCCTCCTTTTATCACTATGTGAAACAAGTATAACAGAAATCTTGTGATGCACGAATACTCATACTCATTAGACGCAACACGTCTAAAAGTGGCAAAACTAACCGGCTAGCCAGGTAATCAACTAGTTGGTGTATTCCCTAATTGACACCAAAATGCTATTGGTTCTCACATGTGTCATAACCAAAAATGACATGCCAGTTTGAATTTACAGAAGCACGAATGAGATTTGAGGGCTTTAGCAGAGGTGAAGAAACATGACTTGAACCTGTAATTGTACTTAAAAAAAACTGACCCGAACCATGCCCAAAACAGTTTGTTGAATCCTGTTGGGCTAGGTTCGGGTGGTAAAGCTCAAATGAAAAAGAGCTGCATTAAGAATCTTCAAAACTTCTTTTGTGTTCCATGGAAAAAATAACAGCCTAGAGCTTTGTAACGACAAGAGAGTGAATAAATAATAAAATAATTTTTGTGTAAAATGTTCCTTTAATATATGTCTTGCTAGTTCAATGCAAACATCATAAACACATCCATTTCCTTCTTCTGAGACCTATTGCTTTTGTCTGTCTGTCTCTCCCAGGGAAATCTGAGAAAATAGGTGTCATTAATAAAAGCTTCACTCTTCCACCCCGTGTGTGGTTCATCAGCTCCACTGTGCTCTCCTGGAGCAAGCCGTGGTCTCTAAGATGTTACACAATTACCTCTTAAGTGCTCAAACAAATAGACAGACCTGGCAAGTGACATCAATTCAACCCTGTCACAGGTGATTGAGTTTAGTCATTAAGTCAGGGCCAATGCTGCCACCAGTCAGTAAAGAGAATGAGGGTTTGTCATCAGAGAATGCAATAGACTCCTATTAATACTGTAACTGAACTCTGAACATTTTCAAGTGATAAAGATGGAAATAGATTCTGCTTGTTCTTTCGCAATCTTGTGGGTCATGTAGATACAAACCTGGAAAATGGGTTTGTTTGGAGTAAAGATTGTGCAGAGCAAGTTAGCTGTGTTTACATGCATGACAATTCAGATTAATATGGGAATTTGATCATATTCTGTCCCATGTAAATGTGTTAACCTGATTACTGTAACCCAATTAATAATGTGGTTTCTGAAAATCTGAATAAAACTGACAAGCTGACAAATGCCTATATTAGTTTGAATGAAGTCACCATATTCAGACAAAATTATATGGCCATATATGAACAAAAATGGAAGTTTCTTCAACTTTGGGCACTTTTAGAACTCTAGACTTCTAGAAAGTCTAGAAAATCACGCTAGCTTATTTAATATGTTATGCCAGTTTTGTCTGTTTTTATGAAAGTCAAAAAAATTCCCACCACAGTGCCATTCCCAGCACATCTCACATTCTGGATTATGTTTTACAGAATTCTGTGCAGGTAGAAATTACTAACTTTTTTGAATAAAAAATTCTGACAAATTTGTCTTGCTAAAATTAATTTTATAGCTAACATTTTAGTTATTCTAAATAACCTAAATAAATTTAATTTATGTCATAAATAATCCCAATTAAATAATATTTTCACACTATTTACAATTTTTGTAGTATTTCGAAATTGATGTTGCATGTACTGTATGGACAACTACAACACTTTAAATATGCACAAGATTTTCCAATTAGGTCAATATTCTGCCTAAGCCTTTATTGTGAAAAAGACGTTTGCATGCTCCACAGCTATTGGAATATTCCTTTATGCATGTAATTAGCATAATCTGAATAAATTAACACACTTCTGGAAATACTGAAGATGCTCCTGCCATTTATTGCGCTCAAATTTTGACTTATATTTTACTAATATGAAGCAGGGACTGTTTTGAAATGTTTTGGTTAGAATTAAATGTAACTGGTTAAAAACAAAATAAAAGAATGGTTAATAATGCTCTTTTTAAAATTATAGTACTCTGTGCTAAGGGTGGGTTATGTACCAATTTCAGTGTTTCCAGATCTTGCAAGAGAATCAAGGCACTTGTTTTTAAGGTTTAAACCTTTTTGGTTTTTGTTTTAGTTCCTTGAAACATTTTTAGTCCCTGATATGAAGAGTATTTTATTTGAAACAATTTATATTGGTAAACATGGTTTTTACATTTTTTAAAGCTGTTTTAAATTAAACACCATGTTTCAAAATAAAAATGCATATTTGCTATAAAAATAATATCAACGACCAATAAGAAGCAGTGATCTTTTTCTCTTTTCATGCACATTTTGACAGCAGACCACCGGTCAACCATGCAAGCAGACTTCATGAGCAGAGCATGCATGCAAACAGGCCGAGAGCGCTGGAACATGCTGGAGGGCATAGGACATTATCAGCGAGATAATATTGTCAGTGGCTGATGTAAATTGCAGCGTGACACAGTCAACAGTCATGGCTGAGTGGCTGCAGCGTGTCGGGGCCATGACATTGACAAATGGAATATTTTTGGAGGGCTTAATCGCAGGAAATGGAGTTCTGTCTGAAGGTGACATACACACACTCCCACCACAAGCCACCGCTCCAATGGCCACAGAAAGAAAACTGATTGTCTGGTCTGCTCACTCAATCTTGCTTTCTTCAAACTGCTAGCTTTCCCAACACACACCACTTTTCACTTGCCGTAAACAGAGTGAGGACTGAAATCGAAAGAGATGTTCATCTGATTCAATAAATCAACACTCATTGTAATATTTACTCCATCCCAGAGGGAAATTGTATTGCACAGAGTTTCCTCTTTCAAAGCCCAGGAAGCTTATGGAGGTCTCAGTTTTGTCTCCTTTACATGTCAACTTTGTGTTAGAATGATGTTTCTCCTAAATTCCTTAGGAAAAATAAAAACAGACTCAAATGAGACCATTATTTGCATACAGTTAAAGTATTGAGCTATACAATTAATGTGGATAGCTCAGATAATTTGGTCTTGGAAGAACTTCATTAGAAATGTTTGTGTTTATGTTGAAATACCTTCTGACTTTTGACTGAAGTCTTTGGTATCCTGGCAAATCTGAACACAGTTTGATACATAAAAATATTCTGAAACTCTAAAGGAGACACATTTAAGTCCTTCAATCAGGAGAAACATTTGAGAGGCAAGAGACTTAAGCAAAAGACTCCATTTGTTCTTTGTTTAACCTCAGAGATTAGAGAAACAATTGAGATATTCTGAGAGAAGTGATCATTTATTTCTGATTAAAAACAATCATGCATAAATACATCTCATACCTAATGGAAATTTACCATGGGAACAAACATTTCTAATAAATAAATACCATAGTTGCTAAAATAGTTCCTAAAATAAAGCTAGTATTAGCATGGTATTAGCTCTTTTAAAAAAATGAAACAAAGTGACTGAAAGATGCTGAAAACATATACAGTCATTTTGGCAAGGGACGATGCTAATAAATTCTGTTTGCTAATACTGGTGCATCAACCAAATGAAATATCTTGCAGCCTATAGCATAATATGAGTCTAGTGATGCCAAGTTATGGCTAGCATGAGTTTTTGGTATGTTTTCTTCAGAGTACCACAACCACGACCTGAAGATGAACATAATTCACCTGTATGATAAAAGTTGGGGGTTTATGATCTTATAGTTGATAGTATTAGCATTAGCTAACAGCATGGTATTAGCCACCACTTTTATTAAAAAAAAAAAAAAGAAACAAAATCAAAGAAAAATCCTGAAAACTTATGTTGACAATGTTTGAAGGCGATCTTTCATTAATTACAAATTTAAGTTCTAACTATGTAAGTGACTGTTACTGTATAAAAACTGTAATTTTAACAAGGGATGCTAATAAATATTGTTCACTAGTATTGGTACATCAATCAAATAAAGTATCTTTCAGAATAGTATAATATAACTTTGTCAACTTTACTCTTCACTAAAGCATTTCAGTAACTTTTTTATGAATCTAGCGATGCTAAGTTATGGCTAGCAAGACCTTTTGCTGTGTATTCTTCAGAGCACCATAACTACGACCTGCAAATGAATTCACCTCCATGTCTGTAATGAGAAAAGTTTAGGTTCTATGATCTTATAGTTGATGCCATAGTTGCAAAAATAGTTCATTAAAAAAAGTTATTATTAGAATTAGCATGATAGCCACCACTGTTATCAACAAAAGTAACAAAATGACAGAAAGACTATGAAAACTTATGTTGACAATGTGTGAATGTAATCTCATATTAATACGTGCAAATCTAACAATAGCCCTATTTGGACGGGACTAGTCTTCTAAACACTGTTTGAGTTACAATTATTATCAAACGACACCTATGATTTCATGGACTGATTCGGACGGGACTAAGACCTCCATGTTTATTATGGAGGTGGGAGTGTCTTTTTTCTAGATGTGGGCATTACAGAAGGTTGAACACATCAATTTAGGTGTTAAAATTAACGTATCTTTTAAAGGTTATCTGTTTAAATAATTACTTCTCATTTAAAAAATACATTTCAAATAACTAATTATTTAATTTATTGATTTAATTTAAATGTATTAACTATTCATTATAAATTACTTATTTTAAAAAGCCTATTAAAATAAACTTCACATGAGTTTATAGAAGTGGCTGCTTATAATAAACCCACTGAAATAAACAAGATCAGGCCTATCAGTGAATTATATAATTATAACATTATGTAACTGATCTGAGAAATTAAGATGAGTATCTTGCCTGATGCTGATTTTACTGTAGCCAGTCTGAGCAATTTTCACAGTTTGGCTCTCCTTGTTGATTTTATTTTTGTATTTTTTTCGTCAGGTGGCAAAAAAAAAACAAATAACAAAAATAAAATCTACATCCATACTGAAAGGCAAAAAGTACAATCTTAACAGTAGTACATGCAGGTCAAAATACATGAGGTGACACGTTCTGAAAATTCAATATCAGCTATCACAGACATTTGCATTCGGACGGGATTAGATTTCTCATAGGACCCTTGAGTTAGCCAAAAAATAGTAGGTAATTTGCTCTGTAATTTTTACAGGTTGTAAGAGACACAGACTTGTCAGATTCGGACGGGATTCAAATCACAAAGTACGTCTGTGAAACACATTTCTGACCTCCTCAGGGAAAACTAGTCATGTCAGAATAGGGCTAATGGCTGTTGTAACTGAAACTGTATAAAGTTCAGTTCAGTTTTACAAATGAACTAATAATGAGCAGACATGGAGGCGGGGTATGATGCAAGACTGAGAGAAATGTGGCAATATGGAAACAAAACAAAGCCACACGTTCTCACAGGCACAAACACATGAATGACACGAGCGCATATCGCCAGACAACAAGGCAACATGCGTCCATGCCAAATGATAGACGAGATGGGACATTTGTGCGAGTGTTCGTCCACAAATAAACAGGCACCAAGACAGAAGCGGCCGAACCCCAGCACAACATGAAAACGGATCGCGGCCCGGACTCACAGCGCAAAGCGAGCGCATCGCGAAACGCGCCCGAGGTAGCGAGAGACAGACACAAACAATTGACATGGGTGCATACTGCAAGGATGACATAAGAGCAATGCCCTTGTGCCAATAAACAACAAGACAAGAGAACACATGACAATGCCAAAAGGGTGAGCCATGCATTCTCACACAGACTAGAAAAGACACTAAACATGAGTGTCAGAGTTCAGCCACAAAGACAATAAAAACATAATCAACAGAAGTGGCTGAACACTGACAATTAGGAGAGGGTCTGAGTCCGGCAGTCAGGGAGGAGGCTTCAACAGGGCTGACTGGACAAACACAATAGGCAGGGCAGGTAGGGTAATGGTCACTGGGGAGCAGCCACAGGAACTGGACAGGCTCGTCGACGACCACAAAGAACAGGACAGGCTTGTTGATGGCTACAGGGAACAGGACAGGCTCGTCAATGGCCTCAGGGAACTGGACAGACTTGATGACCACAGGGAATCGGACAGGTACTTCAACAGCCTAAGGGAACTCAACAGACTGTGCGGCAACCGCCGTGGTTGGGAGCACTGGCAGCAACTGGGAAACAGCCTCTGTGGTCACTAGAAGCAACTGGGGAATGGCCTCTGTGTCAGCGAATGCTGGCAGCGACTGGGAAATGGCCTCCATGGCCGTGGGTGCTGGAAGCAACTGGGGAACGGCCTCTGTGGCCAGGAACGCTGGCAGCTACAGGGGAATGGCCTCCATGGCCAAGGATGCTGGCAGCGGCAGGGGAATGGCCTCTGCGACTTGAGGAACGGTCTCCGTGGCCATGAGCGCTGGCAGCGACTAGAGAACGACATCCGTGGCCTTGAGCACTGACAGCGACTGGGGAATGGCCTCCATGGCCGGGAACACTGGCAGCGGCAGGAGAACTGTAGCAAGAACGGTCACCGTCTCCTGGCAGTCGGCGGCGGGAACGAGCGGAGGGGCTGCAGCTGACTTGTTCTTCCTCCTCCTCCTTCATTTGGGGATTGGGCTTGTTGAGGGTGGGATGATGGTATTGTCCACCTGGGGAAACCCCTCCTGGGATGGAGTGCAGACTCCCTGCACTCGAAGAAATGGTCATCAAAGTCCCAAAAGCACAAATGCCCCAGCTTCTCCATCTCCCCCGTCTGAGAGGTTGATCGAAGAAGATGTTATAAACCACTTTCAGATCAGTCTCATCAATGACCAGCTCGTCCACTGCAATTAAAAAAATAAAAAAAATCACAGGCAAAGTCCCTCACGTCAGTTCCCCTCTGACAGACGTTGCAAAGGTGGACGAGCTGGGTCATGCTCTGGCAGATGGAAAATACCATGGGGGGAAATGGAAAAAGGAAGATGTCCATTGTGTCTCATTGTGCCAGAATTGGCTGGATTGTTCTGTCACATGTTGGGGTGTTGAGGGAAGGACCCAAACACTGTTTTCTTCACTGTGAAAGCAAAACATTTTTGTTTGGACTTCCAGAGGCCGACGAATTGAAGAATCAGTGGTTCAAATTTATTTGTACCACTATTCCTCAGCACTACAACCACAACCAATGCCGGATTTTCAAGTCGGTTACTCCTGAAAGATGGTGCAGTTCCCACTTTTGTGGGACAATCTGGCATTTGAGAATCACAATCTGGTAAGTATGTTTGATTATTTGTGGATTTATCTGCTACCAAGAGTTCAAATGTGAAGTTTTGTGTTGTAGCTACGATGTACACTCAGTGCACAGCTGCAGGCCTCTGCTAACCTGCTAACTAATGTTATTGTGTTGAAATAGTTTTGCTAATCAGCTGCAGGTCCACTTTTACCTACAATTGTGTAGAATTATGCAGAGTGTTTGTCGTTCTTACTATCATAAATAGTGATCAAGTGTGGAGATGGATTTATTTTTACTAACGGTAATTTTACATCTGCAATCCACGGTAGTAATATTATTGTTTTGGTAAGGGTTTACTATTCAGCTGTGGGCCGGCTTTTACCTAAAACTGTGTAACAAAATTTTTACTTGAAGCTTTGTTAGGTTCACAATAATCAACAGTGTACTTGTAAGAAAGCTACAAAATTAAGACTTACCACTGTGAAACGTCTTGCTCAAATCGTGCTTGCGAAGGTGGTTCGAGTCGATCAGCTTGTTCTTCCAAACTTTCATTATCGGACTCGGGCTGGAACTGGTACGGCAAAAACTGACGCCACTGTTACAGTGTAGTTACAATAGTGTTTACAGCTGCTCAGGAAGCCTTAAACTCAGTTATGGTAAGGGGCGTTACATTTCCGACACATGCTCTAAGCGGTTGACCAATCACAACAGACTGGGCCAGCTGACCAATCAGAGCAGACTGGGCTTTTCGGAAATTGGGGCTTAAAAGAGACAGGACCTACAACAGAGTGTTTCAGCTAGAGGGCGAAAAGAGGGGCTGCAGCAATGTACATTATGTGTTTGTTTTTTTACATTAAAGCATGTAAACCTGTTCTAGTAGACCCCCAAAATAAAATTATGAACCTGTAAATTAGCATAATATGGACTCTTTAAATAGAGAAAACAAACATAACCAAAAAAATCCCACAATGGAGAAAAAGGAAAAACAAATACAAACTCAAAACTTGAACTGACAGGGAAGGTAGACAGAAGACACGAGCACTCAACGACAGGAGAGAACAAACAATCCAGCACAGGACAGCATACACAAGGAGCTAAAATAGGGAGAGAAATCAAACAGGTTAACATGGGGCAGGTAAAAACAAATGAACTAATAAT
This sequence comes from Myxocyprinus asiaticus, assembly GCF_019703515.2. NCBI lineage: Eukaryota > Metazoa > Chordata > Actinopteri > Cypriniformes > Catostomidae > Myxocyprinus > Myxocyprinus asiaticus. The sequence continues at coordinate 11,807,422 of NC_059355.1, read as the reverse complement.
GAGCATACGAGGAGGTGGAGTATGACACAAGACTGAGAGACATGTGGCAATACGGAAACAAAACAAAGCCACGCGCTCTCACAGACACAAACACACAAATGACATGAGCGCATTTCGCCAGAGACAACAAGGCAACATGCGCCCATGCCAAACGACAGACGGGATGGGACATTTGTGCAAGTCTTCAGCCACAAATAAACAGACACCAAGACAGAGCGGCCGAAGCCGAGCACAACATGACAATGGAGCGAAGCGCACCTGAAGTTGCAAGAGACATACACAAACAATTGACATGAGTGCATGCCACAAGGATGACATAAGAGCAATGCCCTCGTGCCAATAAACAACAAGACAAGAGAGCGCATGACAATGCCAAAAGGGTGAGCCATGCCTTCTCACACAGACTAGATAAGACACTAAACATGAGTGTCAGAGTTCAGACACAAAGACAATAAAAAACCCCTGACAAATAGGGAATCATTGAAATACTGTATACTTAGAAAAGTACATACATTATACAAAATAAAAATAAATAAGTCAGAAACTACAATGAATTTAACATGCCAACTGTTACAGGGAAGAATGAGTTTCTAAATCTTTTTGTTCTTCTCCGAGGCATTCTGTATCTACAGCCTGAAGGCAGGAGATCAAATTAGTTATAAAGTGGATGGTCAGGACAATCAAGTATTGAATACACTTTCTCTTTTACTCATTTGTTATAGATTTAATTAAACTGAGCTTGTTGCAATCCAATCAGCTTCGAAGCAGTTTTAACACGCTTTATCAGCCTGTTTTTATTAGTCAGTGTAATGCTATTAAACCACACCACAACACAGTAAGAGTTAATAGATTCTATGACACTCCGGTAAAACAATGTCATTAACTCATAATAAATGTATATCTTGAAAGAATTAACATTCCTTAAAAAGAACAGGCACTGCTGAACCTTCTTACAGACAGCATCAGTATTAGAGTCAAAATCAAAATTCAATTTATTAACAATAATTGTTCCCAAATACTTATATTCAGATACAGTGTGTGTCAATATTCATCCCTTGTATACTTGTGTGTGTAACAGAGGTGACAGACCTTCCAAAGTCTATCATATCTTTTGTCTTGGATGTAATTATTGTCAAACAAAAACTTACACAAAGAAGCAAAGTCCTCCACCACTGAAAACTGTAATTTTAGCAAGGGATGCTAATAAATACTGTTCTCTTATATTGGCACATCAACCAAATAAAACATCTTGCATGGCAGCATAATACTGTATAACTTGCGATGATAAAATTATTTCTGCTTTTCACCAACTTACTCTTCAAAAATGCGTTACTCCAACTTTATTCATGAATCTACCGATGCTAAGTTATGGCTAGCAAGAGCTTTTGTGTATTCTTCAGAGCACCATAACCACGACCTGAAAATGAACACAATTCACCAATATGATGTCTGTGATTAAAAAAGTTGGGGTTTTATGATCTTAAAGTTGGAAAGAGTGGATGTTATAATGATTTTGATAATGATAGTTTGTGGCCCTGAGCGGTGTATATCTGTACTGTGTCTGGGGCAGGAATAAACCTCTCAGAGTGAGAAACAGGGGCTATGCTTTATTAGGCGGCTAAGAGTTGCCGTCTGATGCTGGACGTGCAGAAGGAGAGCCCCTTAGTAGCTCTTCATCATTGCTGCTACCCACTGTGAAAGAGCGAGGTAGACCCATGTCAGTCATGAATCATTTCCAAGTGTGTCTGACTCGTTCTCTGTAGATCAATGATAATTACCAGCGTGACATGAGTACAATTATTACAGTACAGGATCAGAGGCTGCAGGGGAAAGCTGGGAGCTTGATAGAGCATGAGTTATGGCTCTAGTAGGGCCCACATGGGCCTTGGTCACTAAGCAAGCTATTGTACATGGTTATATGACAGTTTACAGCAGAATATAAAGCCTAACACATGAGAGCCAAAGAAAAGCAAGGAAAGCAGGGCCTGTCTCTGAGTCCTGTTTTACAGATATTGTGTATTTGGTGCTTGAGCATGTATTAACTTTGGAACCCATGTTAACAGGTTACAGCATTCATATTGCTAGTAGCACTGAAAGTAGCTGAGCGCTGAGCAGATTTTCATCAGAAAACATGTTTAAAGTGCACTATAAATCTATTTATCAACACAATCTTTTGCAAATGAGTACAACTGTGCCCACCCGCGTTTTCAGCCGTCATGGTTCCAGAAGTGTTTTTCCCATTAATTATTTCCATAGAGATTTCACAAAACAGTTCAAACCATGAACAAATCAACCAGCTCCGAGGTGAATCACAACATCACAAACTTTGATTTTAAGCAAAAATGTACTTGTAAATTGGACAAAAAGGCAAAGGCACAAGACTGTGTACTTCATGTCTTTCATGAGGGAATGAAATACAATCCCATGAAGCATTGCAAATAACGTAATAGAAATAAAACCATAGGAAACTTACAACTATGGATTTCAAGTGGCTTATAAGTATAAAAACAATATATTTTAATTTTGTTTGATTTAAAAAAAAATTTTTTTTTTTTTTGCAAAATATTCAGATATTTGCAAATATATATTATAATGGGTGGTCACTGTACAGCTCTTTTGGTGTGCTTTGGTCACTGCAATTCTCTGATTGGTAGATTGTTTGCCCTTAGGATCATGGGTAGTGTAGTTCTTGTCTAGAAATTCCTCTGTTAAAATTTTTTTTTTTAAATTAAGATGAAATAACGCGGATTGATCGCTTCAACAGAAGCATATACGATCAATTTACCTTCAACCATCAATCTTGGAGATCACTGTAGGTTTGTCTTTAAAGGTTTATACTGTATATTATTGTCAAAAATCAATTCCATGTACTCTATTAGAACATATTTGATGTTTAATATACAATTTTGTGGAGTAGGTTTTTTTGACCAATGAGATTTCACTGTGGGCGGGGCTACCCAGAGCAGCACCACCAAAATTGAAATCTCTGGACTGACAAAATGCACAGTAGCTCATCGGTTACCGCAGTTTGTTAGGACAAATTGTAAGGGGCCATTCACAATGAATGTGGCCTTGCGCTAAAAAATGCTCGAGGCAGTGCCACAAATCTAGCAGAATGCAAGTGTCTCCAGGTGCTTTTTTAAACATTTAGATTGTTTTTAACATACAAAATGTGGCACTCCTGCACGAGACTCTGGAAAAACAGTCAGGCACGGCACAATGGTTAAAGAAGTCTGACTAGTGCATGTTTACAAGGAAAACAACAGATGTAAAAATGTGTTTGGTGTGAACAGCCCCTAAGTAACAGTGAACATCTTTTTTTGGTGTTCAGACCTTTACTTATTTTATAAGCGGACCTTAGGAAAAAAATATAAAATTTATCAAATGACTTTAATATACCTGGTTGATAAGCAAAGGAGCTCTCAAACACACGCATACACAGACACACATGCTCTTATTCCAGTATTTTTATGCTCTGTTTGGCAGGTCTCATCTTCCCTTTGATTTCGTAAGACTGCTTTTCCTGATGGTGTGTGTGTGTGTGTGTGTGTGTGTGTGTACGTGTTGTTGTTTTTTGTTTTTTTGTTTTTTTAGAATCCAGTCGTACCTGTAATCATAATCTATGACAGGAAACTTCAGAGAATCAATTACCCCAACCCTCATCCTGCGAGCGAAGACGATTTCCCCCGACTTGAGCCACAAACACCTTCTATCATGAGTCATTTTGCCTCCCTAACACCCGAATTCTCTTCCCTGAGCCCGGATAGGTTTGACTGTAAGCCTCTAAAAAGTTGACAACCCAAAAGCGCTTTCCCCCCTTCTCGCTCTCACCGCAGCCCTTCTCGACTTTCAGCCTGTCATGAAAGAAAGCTGGATTTGTTTTCCTCCACCGTTGATAGCAGCACCTGTTATGGCATTTCATCCCCAATTAAATAAACAGTCTTTTAGAATCGTCTACAGAAAAGACTCCTGTAAATAGACACGCCCGCAGAGGAAGCCGGCGGCTCAACATTTTCCTTTGTCCCGTGGAAAATGAACCTCTGAAGAGAATTCATTGTGGCTCTGTTGTTTTTAAACTTGGCCGCGTCACACAAAAGGAAACGTAAACCTGGCTCTCTCCTCTCGGCTAAAGTGGCTCTCCGGCTGGAACAAACACCTCATTCAGGGGTCAAATTTAATCCACCCCGCCTCAAGCTTTTGTATTCAGATTAGAGACTAAGGAGGATTTGCAGCAGCTCGAAGCCTCTTGTTAAAAGGCTATGTTTCCCACTTAACTTGCAATTTACCTGTCACTTAAGCCTTGAGTGGTGATGGAGCTCACCTCTTCAAAAGAGGTTCAAGGTTTTCTCCTTTTCTCTTAACAAGTGCTTTCTCTAATGTTTACTGTACAGAGAGAGAGAGAGAGAGATTAGAAGAATCAAATCCAATCGGGTGTTTGGAACAAGCAAGAAAGCATCTACGTCTGAATAAAGCATCAAAATATTAAAACACAGACCTTTGAATAACATTTTTATATTCCAACAATGGTTCTGGCCCATGTTTGACTGCAGTATAGCCACACAGCAACACTAGTTACATAGAACAGAACAGAAAAGTTTTAAATCACTTTTTAGCTCTGACTTGGACTTGGCTGCATTATTTTTTGTTCAAGTAACTTTTGACGTGACATGTTTAATTCCTGAGAACCGGTTATTCGGAATTGGGTCAATTTAAATAAAAATTATAATACAGGAACTGTGTGATTTTCACAACATTTCTGCAGATGCGGACAGAACACCGTACTGAATTACTGTGAAAAATGTTTCCATTGAAGTTACAAATTAAATGTATGTGAAAAATTGGAATATTGCAAAAACAATATATAGAATATAGCAGCATTTCCACTCCCTGGGAAATTGGCACAAAATGGAAGTTGTAGCCACTGACGAAGCCACTGTAGCTCTTTTTAGTACACTGTAATAAATAAGGCTACTTGTGGTTTTCATTATTATATGAGAGAAATAAATTACATTTTTATTCACAATCAACATTTTTTTTATATTTTCATTAGCTCAAACAAGTTGAGCGACTAGACGGGAAATATCCAAACCTAATAGAACAAAACATGGACCAGTTTATGAAATGTTGTAACGTCATAATGGTCTATTTACATACTGCCACCATTATCCTCCACATTAGATGGCCCAGATTTAATCAGAAAACCATTTTTGATGAAAAAAGAAGAACTGGGATGTGGTAAAAAGCTGCTGTCATAGGCGACTCACAACAAAGCTTTTCCATCTAAGCACCCAGAGGAGATGTTTATGAATATGAATTATCATAAAAATTTTCAGGTCAAAACTTTCATCATGCCCCTGTGTGTGTTTACTTGAACAAACATTGTTGTAAAATTCGTCCCCAGAAGTGAGCAAAATCCAGCCTGATCTCATGAACATTACATGACTGTGACAAACGTTTTTGCTAAATGAAATTGTGTGCCGTATTACCCGTTTTGCAGCAGTTTCCCAGTGAAATGTCCAGCGGGGGGCACCACAAGCGAGTGAAATGGTGTGGTAATCAGACAGATTTTTTAAGGTGAATATTAGATGGAAATTTTAATAAGAAAAAAGTACCTCCCAAACCTAAAACTATAACTTAAACCTAACCAATATTGTTCCAAAAAAGCAAATGAGAGGTGAAAAAAACAGACCTTACCCTAAACCAACACCTAAACCTAACCGATAGTGTCGCAAAAGCAAATGCGACATTAAAAGCACATTTTCTGAAGCAACCACTTAATTTCATGTAGCTTCTATGACACTTTTGTTTCACGTGTCAAACCTGCCCCCTTTGGCATATCGCGGTGCCGTTTTGTGGCCCGTTCTGCATAACGCTACGGCTCATTTCAGTTTATCACGGCCCATTCGGCCCGTTTCGTGGCCAGCCTGGTTCTTCCGATGGCCAGTACGCCCCTGATTGGCCCCAAAGTGCGTCAGACCACTGTGAAAATGCCCGGTATACCAGATTACCAATCCAGCCCTGATCTAAGGCCATTTTCAACTGGAAAAATTATTCCTGCACAAAAAATACAAAACGTTTGGGTTAATCTGGAGTAATTATAATTAGCATAATATATATATACAATAGAAGTCTATGTTATGTCCTCAATTATACAGTATAGCTAATTACTATAAATAAAATGGCAGGTTTTCCCTACTAAATTTGTGTGGAGCAGTCAACGATTCCTACAGTACAAGGAGAACGGCTTCATAAACATACCAAATAATGTCTTTCTAAAAATGTAAAAGTGCAGAAAGTTTTCTGTAAGGGTGAAGGCCAAAACATACTCTATGCAAATATATGAGAGACGCAGACACTTGATTTTGTGCATTGTTGCACAAACACGACACAACACAAAGTAAGTAAACAATGCATTCTCAACTTGCTGCTAGGGGCGCTATATCAGACGTTAGTGTGAACTGTCCGCTTTTGTGGTGAGCGTTCTCGTTCAAGTCAGCAACTGTCAGGGCAGAGCAATATTTTAAAGAGAATACTGGTGAACAAACAAGGTAGTCAACATATTTATAGCAACTTACCTACTCACACATACGGTTTACCGTTTTCCTCGATCGATTTTACACATTTATCAAACTATATTCAATGCTTTCAAAACAATTCACACAGCCGACGAAACAGGACACTTAATTTTGCAGAACAATTCAATTTCACTGCATAATGAAATAATGTATTCTTTTCTGATTTTCTAAGTGCATTTATTAAAACTAAATACTAACATCAAAACCATAGCTGTGTTCTCTATTGAATTCATAGCATTTTCAGCTATAGACACACAACTCTACAATTGAAATAACATATTTGTCTTAAACATTTGTTTTCATATAATTTCTCTAAATATCTAGTTTTTTACTGCTTTTCCTCTGGAAAGAGGATAAGGAAGTTTACTGTAAAAAAAAAATTGCTATATCATATAGACCTACTGTACATAAGACAGCACTGTAAGCACAGATAGCACAGAAATTGATTGTGGCATGCAGACCAATGCCATTCCTCCCTCTTCTTTTTTGTTGAGATTGAAGTCACTGTTGATTTGCTCACATTAGGCCAAACACTTTGTGTGTCTCAGAGAGACTGTGATTCATAACATGACCAATTAGAGGGACTCTCAGATAAATTGAGCTTCTTCTGTGTCTTATTTACTGTACTCTTCCACCCTGCTGTCCTCTTTCTCTATGCTCACCATCATTACACCATCTCCATTTGGTCTTGCAAATATCACCCCTGAAAGAGTTGAGAAAACCTTCCCCTTTTCTCATCACTTCTTAATTCCTCTTCCTTTACCCACTCTACCTCTTCTCAGTTTGCACCTCTTCTTTGTCTTGTTCTTCCTCTTCCTCTTCTTCCTCATTGTTTGTTTGTTCTGAATTTTCATATTTGACCCCTTTTATAAATAGCAAGGTCTTGATAGTTGTATGAAAAAATTTAGTGAATTGCATTTTCTTTGCTGTGTGCATTAATAACACTTCAGATATCCATATAAAGGGATTTGACAACCTGGCATGTGCATTTCAGAATATGACTTTAATTTAGTTGTCTGTTTTGAAAGCATGAATCTTGGATCAGAGAAATTTGTGTGCAGTCTTTCAAAATAAATAAATAAATAAATAAATAAAATAATAATAATAATAATAATAATAATAATAATAATAAAATAAAATGAAAATCAATAAAAATGTACAATTTGTTTAGGACAATTTAAAGTGTTTAGATGGCTGTGTTAATTGTTTTGAAAGCAGTGTTCTGAGTTTGGAGAAATGTGTAAAATCGATTGAGAAAAACTGTAATTGCACAGACCTTTCCAGACTGATCTCAAAGTGAAACTGGAAACAGTAGGTTGATTTTCTTTACCTTAAATCGGTCTGTGCTTACCGAAATTCGAAACACTGCCCCCAGTGGCCAAAGCAGCAAGTGTTGTTGGCCGTACAGGCACGTGTGAGCTCCATTTTCCAGGGGAAATGTCCACAGAGGGGCACTAAAAGCGAGTTGTTTTCAGCTGTACAGGCTGTACAAGAGGAATGCATATTTTATAAACTGTACCTGCTAACCCAACCTAACCCCCAAAACCTAAACCTAACCATCAGAGGATTAAAAATATAATGTTAGAGGGAAAAATGCAACCTCCGAATCATGTTCGTCACTGATGCAAACGCGATTACTTCCTGGTTTCAACATGGGATCTGAACACGGGTCTCCCATGCTGCTGATGCAACGTGCTTCTGGTCGCACCATAAGAGAAGGTATACATGTTTGAGCCGATGCAAAAATGTCTTATGGGAGATGGTGCTTTTCAGTGAGTGAGCATATGAGATCATGTAGGACTTTAGAAGGTAACTCTATCGCCCCCTGAAGTACTGCAGTTTGTTACAGCCACAGTAAGGTCGAGTTATTGCTGCGTCAGAGAACGCTGCGTTGCATTGATTTTAAAGGGGTTGGTGCATCGGAAGGACGGAGAGGGAAAACGCAAGGGTTTCCGATAGTGAAGCTCCGTCACGTGACAAAAAGTAGTGAACATTTTAACTTTTGCTGCAACGCACTCTGCTGTAGGCATCCGTTGACCAGTGGAAATCTCTGAGATGCGGGACTAGTTGCAATGTGAAATCGAAAAAAACATGACGGACAAACTCAAACATGCAATGGATTCATTCCCTGTCCTCTATTATCTTTCTCTGTCAGGCTAAAAAGATAGTAATTGTGAAGAGAGAGCCTAGAGAGGAGTTTCAGTGTTTACAGGTACATTGTCATTAAGATATATTTTAAACAGCCATCTCTATCCATGACTGCCTCTTCCCTGTGTAGTACACGCCTTCCAAACAGACCTTACGTACTTCCATGCATCAAACGCTCTGTCTGAGCTTTCCCTAGTGTGTAAGTGCCCTGACACAAGAGCACATGTTAAGCATGTTCAACTGCGCGTTGGCAATGCGTTCTGCACGCATCTGTGCACGCGTAAAGTATGTTTCTGACCTTAGGTTTTGGGGATAGAAAATATTAGTGTAGCTTGTGGGTTGAAAATAATCACCACAGAACACAAAACTATTTTGGGGGGGTTGTTGGCTGTTATAAAAAATTCAATAACAACAACAGTCGATGAGGGCATATATACGTATATATTTAAAACAATACATTACAAAAAACTAAATTCAAAAATTAAATATGGTTCAACAAAATACAAAAAATGGAATACGGAAATGAAATAAGTTACAATGAAATACGGTAGAGGATAATGTCAAAAGAAAACATAAACAGGGCATTAGCCTACCCATATGCTTCCTGCCTCCTCCTCCACGTGACGTGTGACCTTACCAACAAGCTTACGTCATCCCTCTAATCAGCACGTCACAGAGATGTATGGAAGCGAACATTTATAGTTAAAAAGTATATAAGTATTGTTTTGTTTCTAAAATCAATCGTTTGGGTTCAGAAGAAATTTATTTGTCGACTAGAGTCGTGTGGATTATTTTGATGCATCCTAAATATGCATTTTGGACCATCAAAAAATGGAATACATTCACTTGCATTGTTTAAAGGAGGAGGCCTGAAATGAATTCCTAAGTTTTGATGAAGAAAGAAACTAAGATACATCTTGGATGGCCTAAGGGTGAGTAAATTATCAGCAAATTTTCATTTTTGGGTGAACTATTCCTTTAAGGACATATACGCCAGTTTAAACAATAAAATTCTCATATTTTCACATATAACACATATTACAATTATTTGTAAAACACTCTAGGCTACAAACCATCAAACAAGATATGATTAATACCAAATTTACATACCCAGTTCTTGCAAGCGTGCACCAGAACGTGGTCAAACTCCACACATGCATTCCATATGCATCCTTCAAAAATAATCCATAACAAACACTCAATTTTAACATATTACTATTGTGAACACATATTTAATGCAATTTATGAGCATTTTGTGTAAAATTTGATATTTACTCAAAGAATTATCAACCGATGAACAAAACCGGGAGCTCTCTCGCACAATGTATGCTCTCACGTTCTAACCAGCTGTGTGTAACACAGCGGACATGCAAAACTCTTAAAAGGGCCACGTCCAATTTTTTACCAGAGTTAAATTACATGAAATTTGTCCACTTGGCTACATCAGTATAAAAACAATAGCACTCCCCACCATGATAGAAGAACAAGTGTGTGTGTGTGTGTGTGTGTGTGTGTGTGTGTGTGTGTGTGTGTGTGTGTGGACATTTTCTCCACTTGTCTGTACTCCCTTGGCTCCTCAGCGTTTTTCCCCATGAAATTATTTTGTAAATTCAGGAGGCCCCAGGGCCACAGTGCTCCAGGTCTCCTTCAGAACTGGATAATTGAGTCTTTTTCCTTAATTCATAGCTTGCTCACATGACTGATACACCTGAGGACTGAGAGACGCTAAAAGACAAGAGAAAACATGAGTGTTTTTGGTTTTATGAATGAATTACATCCTCAAAACATCTTTGTCTACAACATTGCTAACTGACTATTTTTTAATTTTATTTTAAAAGATGGAAGGATAGGCTGACGTGAAATGAACAGATCAATCAGCTGATAGAATATGATGTCAAACTTGTTTTAATACATTTATCAAAACCTGGCAGTTCCTCCTTTAGTGTTTAATATCGTCTTTTTCTGGAATGAGATTAACATAATTGTGGGAAGAAAAATGTGCCATTTGTTATTACAATAGGCATGTCAGATCCTTTAGTTTTCTTTATACATTTGTTTGTATGCTCATTGTGAAACCTTGTAATAGAAAGTGAAAGTCTAAAAAGAGAAAGAGAAAAAACAAAGAGACCATCACATTTGTCCACAATGCCACTTTTTGTATGCAAATTTCACAATATTTAATATGAGTTTTCTGCAATCGAATAAAAGCAGTGCTTTGGTATGATGATATGTCGACAGTTTGGTTGTTTTATTGGTGTAAAAACAGACAAAAATAACTTCTGGATGTTATTACATATTACTAAAGGATTGCCAAGATTCAATCACTTGACTGGAACAATCATTAGGATGATATAATATATTTTGCCTCAAACTGAGTTCAGGAGGCATTTATGACATCTTTTTACTCCATTATTTTCCCATTGTACAGAGTGTCTGCCTGTTCCCGGGCGCTGGTCTTTGGAGAGATGTGTCGAAATGCTGGTAGGTCATTTGGCCATTTGGGGACGGACGCTTCACTTTGTGTCTGTATTACTCTAATGGTTTCTGTGCTATCACTGACAAAACAAAAGAAAGAAAGATCAATACACCATCCTTCATATGTGATCCAATGTCAGATAAGTGTTAGAATAGTATATTATTCATATAATAGTGTTATCCCCTCAAATGTCATTATGTTGAAACTTTGTTTGGAAAAGCGTTTTGTTTTTTCTGTGTGTCAAAATGTTTTTAAAATATATTTATATTTTATCTAATTACTTTTCTACATAGCATCACTTTTCAGCTATTTTATTATGCCATTATGGTGATGATTGCATTTATTGCATATGTATAGGGGAGAGTTGTATGTTCTTTTCAAACACCTAGTTCAAAACATTAGTAAATTAGGATAATTTTCTGTGCTCCAATCTAAAATTCCAATCATAATTTTTCCTAATAGCTGTTGGGTAAACAAGTGAACACAATAAGGTAAATGCTCTAATTTTGGGGGCATGTTGTCACAAAAGGTAAATGTGTGTTTAATCTTCTTAAATCTTTTTTTCTTAAATTGTTGCTTTTTCCCCTGTGCAATAACAGTGGAAATGTTCAATGGCTTTTTTTGTAACCATCTTTTTAAGGTATTTGCCTAAACAGAAATTGACTTTCAAAAATAAACCTGGCTTAATATATATCTTGGAGTAAAAAGTAAAACAGTTAGCCACTATGCATAAAGTACATATCGCAAAAAAAAAAAAAAAAAAAAAAAAAAAAGTGAAAATGTAGCAAATTAAAAAAATATTATTGTAAAATAGCTAACATTTACCACATTTAAAATGATTTTGGTTTCATTCTGTTCTCTGAAGACTGATTTGAAATCATGAAACTAATTGTGATCACTATATTGACAGCCCAAATTTGCATATAGTTTTATGAAAAATTTATTTAAAATTTAAATTTAAGAGTTCATCTCTCTCCTTCCTTACTATCAAGAATTGTTTGTACTTCTAGGGAGATTTTCCTCGCCACTGGGGGGTTGTTATCTTTTCTGCTATATTTACTTCACCTCAAAATCATTTTCCCCCCAGTGTGCTCTGAAACAGTATTTATTGTGAAAAGCAGTATATAAATGAATTTAATTTAAAAAAAATTATCTTTAGATTTATACATCTAAAATTAACATTGGGCAGAAAATATATTTATTTTCAGGTAGCCTACTATTTTTTTTTTTTTTTTTTTTTTGACCAGTACAAAAGCAACATAGAAATTATAATTACAATAATTAAAATACATTTTATTTTCCATTTTACAAGTTATTTAATTCAACAACATGTTATCTTTATAAAATTTTAGGAAGGAGAACATCACAGCGGAACGTCAAAAAAAAAAAAAAAAAAAAAACTCTAATGCAAAAACACAAGGTTTTGCTGCCCTCTGCTGGTGGATATAAATACAACTGTGTAGAATCGGTTGTGCTGAACTACACCTCTGCTAGGACACCTGTGTGAACTTGAGGGGAACTGATTCTTCTCCTTCTATCTATTTTAATTCTAAAAGGTGAAGTATATACTTTCTGCGCCTGATGGGAGTGGTGAATTCTTCATGTTTGTTGGCTTAAATAGTTCTTCTTCGTCTAGAGATGGTTCCAGTTGTTGAATAGCGCTGCTACGTTAGTGATGTGGCTACGACGTACGTTACGCATCAAAATACACGTACGAGTTAATCCGTTAACTTGTCACCTGTGCGTTAACAAACTACCCGAAGAAGCCAATTAGCCCGCTGTTAAAGCAGCTGCATTTATTAATCTTCATCCGTTTATTTTCTGTATTTATAATTATCAACAGTACATCAGAGTTTGGATGTTATATTGAAGCAAACTTTAATCGATTGAATTCTGAAGTGTAGGATGAGTATATTCTGTTTTATATTGAAAATTAGATATTAAAGATACCGAATACAATGCTGAAAAAAGCTAGTCTCTCAGGCTAACCAGCTAAAAGTGTCCACAAACCCTGTAAAACGAGCCAACTGACAATTATTATTCATGTTTAATTAAGAGTACATTCCATTAATATTGTTAATACAATCATATAGAGAATTAATGTTTATATATTTATTCCTTCATTTGTTTCAGAAACTATTCTATAATCCATTAGACATATTCTGTACCTGTGACTGCATACATTGCCTGAAGAACCTTGAGCCCAAAAGGGACCACTTGTATTATAACGAATGGGAGAAATTGGAACACCCAATATGGTGGTTGTAAAAAAGGAAGTTCTGCCTTAAAGGTAATATCACCTTTGAGATATAGACATCGCCTGTCAGTAAACTCTATAACGTGCATACTCATTAGCTGAACCAGCCTGAAAAATTGCTTTATTTTTTTTATTTTAGATCAGATTTTAATGCTTTAATGGTCTTGGGGTCAGAAAGTCTAAAAAAATAATATCAGACATCACCTATATCACCACAAGTTTTTGGGAGGGTTTCAAGAAAAAAAGCCTCTGCTCTCATCCAACAACAAACTCAATTGTCTGCCAGACACTACTGGAACTTCAAATGCGACCAAGTTCTATGGTCAGATGAAACAAAAAAATAGCTTTTTGGCAACAAACACCAGAGATGGGTTTGGCGCACACAGAGATGAAGAAGTACCCAATGCCCACAGTTAAATGTGGTGCTGGATCTTTAATGTTCTGGGGCTGCTTTTCTGCCAGAGGTCCTGGACATCTTGTTCAGATACATCGCATCACGGACTCTATCTAATACCAACAGATAAAAAATCAAAACCTGGCTGCCTCTGCCAGAAAGCTTACAGTGGGCCCTGGTTGTATCTTCTAGCAGGACAACGATCCAAAACAAACATCGAAATCAACACCAAAATGGTTCACTGACCACAAAATCAAGGTTCTGCCATAGCCATCCCATTCCCCTGACCTGAACCCCATAGAAAATTTGTGGGGTGAACTGAACAGGAGAGTCCACCAACATGGACCTCTAAATTTGAAGGATCTGTACAGATTCTGTATGGAGGAATGGTCTTAGATCCCTTGCCATGTGTTCTCCAACCTCATTAGGCATTATAAGAGAAGACTTAGAGCTGTTATCTTGGCAAAGAGAGGTTGCAAAAAGTATTGAATAAAAGGGTGCCAATAATTATGGCCAATAATTGGAAAACAATATTTATTTAATGATGAGATATTTCCCCTGTTTCAATTGTTTTACTTCAACTAAAAGTTAGATTTTTGTGATCTTTTTTTTTTTTTTTTATGTCAGATCAAAAGGAAAAACAATGCAGATTTTTTTTTCACGCCTTCTTTGCTCATATTTACCAAGGGTGCCAATATTTTTGACCACAACTGTACAAATCAAGTTGTCGACATTGGCTGTCCTTTAGTGTCTGAACAGGTCTCAATGTCAAAATTTATTTCTAATGTCCAAAACTTCTTCAAAAAAAATTTCTTGTAATTATTCTAAGTCTTACTTTTAGGAATTATTCACTTATAAATTAAAATTATAATTTTTAATTCAGTCATTCCAAACCGATATGCTGTTATTGTTTCAGTGGAGCACAAAATAATAGTGGTTCACCTTCAGATCATAGTGACTACTTCAAAAAGGGCAAGAAACACCATAAAAGTAGCCCATGTGACTCGTGCACTTTATTTCAAATCTTCAAAAGTGAAATTTGACACCAGTGACATTTCGTTGACCTGTGAGAAGAACCAATGACTTTTGATGGTGCCATTAATGTCCAACTTGACATGATGTTTTTTTTTTTTTGTTTGTTTTTTGTGATCTGTAACTTGTATAAAGCTATCAAATGGCTTGTATTACAGTATATAAGTTGTATGGAAGGCTTTGATCATGCTTTTTTGGTGCTTTTGGAGCATGACAGATTGTAATTGTATGTAAAAAGCTGCATGAAGGTTTTTTATATTTTACTTTTGTATGAACAAAAATAGAGAACACAGTTTTTTTTTTTTTAAACAAAGTATTCCTTTAAAGGTGCACTGAGGTTTTTTTTTTTTTTTTTAATTGCTAAACAAAGAAATTAATAGTATTTTTGAAAAATATGTTTAAAGAGCACCTATTATGGTTTTTCAAATATTACCTTTCATGTAGTGTGTTATATAGCTGTTTGTGAATGTAAAAAAGTCTGCAAAGTTTCAAAAATCAAAGTGCACGAAATATGAAGTTATTGACAACCAAAAGAAAGAACCGATTTTTAGTAATTCCAGACTTACTTCCTGTACTAACCTACGTAATTTGGTAACAAAAAACCCGCCTCTGGTCTGTTTACATGTACAGCCAGTGCACGCTGTTAGCCTCTGCTAACCGGCTAACTCACGTTATTGTCAAACTACATATAAACTTACCACTGAGAAATGTCCTGTTCTCGTCGTGCTTGCGATGGTGGTTCGGGTTGATCTTCCGATGTATCACTGTCGGATTCAGGCTCAAATTGGTATGGTAAAACAGACATTTTTTCAGACGGAGCTGAAACTCGGATATGGTAGTGGGCATTTCCTTTTTCCGACATGCACTGTAAGCGGTAGACCAATCTCAACAGACTGGGACATCTGACCAATCAGAGCAGAGTAGGCTCTCTGAAAGGAGGAGTTTAGAATGAATCCTTTAGAACGGATCATTGAAGGAGTCGTTTTTGACACTGGGAAAAAAAGGTAATGCTGCAATTTAAATTATGAGCCAATTAAAGTGTTTTTTGACCTTGGATGCATGTAAATCTATTGTATGAGACCTTTAAAACAAAATTAGGCACGTTTAAAAATCACAATAGGTGCACTTTAATACAAAAAAATCAACAAAATTCCATCAAATTGTGTAATCTTTAACTAAATTAAATTAATTAAAATGTTCATTTATTCAAGTTTTTTTAATTTCAGTCATGACAACTCGCAGAAACATTTAGCATGTTAATCTTGGTATGACATGTTGATAGGATATTGGTCTTTGTGGACTAGATCTGCTAAGGCTGCTGCTGCTGCTGCAGAGCAAGTACAGAGACTTGCTACTGCTAGAAAATAGACATATGTACTGAGTTAGCATTTGGACATGTTGCTGCTGCTGCTGCACAATTAGACAAGACATGCTGCATCGAGCATGTATTGCATGCTGCTGCACAAATAGTATAAACAATCCCCTAACAAAGCAGGGAAGCTGCACAAAATGCATAACAAATAAACAAAAAACACAACCCCCCAACCAAGCAGATCTGTCACCAAGACTTGTGTACAGCTGCTACTCAGAAGAGCCATGTGCACCAACTGTATGCTAGCTAGGTGTGCCTTGGCCACTGGCCAAATGGCCTAACACTAATGAACTGAATTTGTATGTGTGTTTCGGCCTGCTTAGCCGAAAAGCTTAAAAGGCTAGTGACCTAACTGATAATGTGTACCTGAGCCAGGAAAGCCCTGAGATTGTTTAGCGATTGTACAACTATGTGAGGATTTATTTAATCTAATGACCTAAGACAGCAATGTGTGCCAGGCAGATTTAGCTAAGGCTTAACTTGTTAAAGACTCACTTCTATGTGTCATGGCCAAAAGCAGACCTTACCATGCATGCTGTTAGAAGAGAAGCCCCAGCAACCACCTGAGCAAATAGCATTTTCAGAGAAAACTCGTGCAACACGCTGTAGTGAAACCGGCTTTTCTGTTAAACTGATAAATTTAAATGTTACACTAAGAGAGAGATGCAAGTTGATTAGCTATCCGATTACACGTCAAAGAACCAATCATCTTACACCACGCGAGCCGATTGGCTTAAAGGAATAATTTACCCAAAAATGAAAATTCTCTCATCATTTACTCACCCTCATGCCAACCCAGATTTGTATGACTTTCTTTCTTCAGCAGAACAAAAACGAAGATTTTTAGAAGAATATCAGCTCTGTAGGTCCATACAATGCAAGTGGATGGTGATCAGCACTTTAAAGCTACAAAAAGCACAGACAGTCTCTGGTCGCTATAACTGAGTGCACCTTAATATTTATTTCTTGTTACACATTTATGTTCATTTCTTTCCATATTTCAGATGACGACTGTAATTTGGAGTTGGCATTTTTAGTGGACAGTTCCGAGAGTGCAAAAGACAACCATGCCCAAGAGAAGTGATTCGTTACTGTACTTGTTGCCTGAATCCAGAATATTAGTCTCCAAACAGGGCAGGGTCTGATCTTCAGAACGGCCCTCCTGCAGTACAGCAGTCACATGATCACAGAGCAGTCCTGTAAAGATTGGTGAGGTGTGCCCACCTTCCAAGACCACATTGCAACCATTCCGTACATCGGGCATGGAACCTACACCACCTATGCCATCACTAACCTCACCCGCATCTACCTGGAGGAGACTGGCCCTGGTACCATGAAGGTGGCTATTCTGCTGTATCACGCGAGTCTCATCCTAAGAACCCTGATATATTCTCTGCTTTACCTGATGCCAAGAACCAAGGGATTAAATTCTTCACAGTAGGTTTTAAACCTGCTGCCAACGTGGAACAGCTTTGCCTACTAGCGAGCCCTCCGGCCACCCGCTACATACACAACCTTCAGGACAAAGGAGCTGTGGACAAGATTGTTAAAGAGATTTTGAGTAGCTTCTTTGTATTTTCTCATGGGACAGAAAATCATAAATGAGATCTCTTTAATATCTCAATTGTTTCTACAAGTCAGCAACAAGACTCAATGGAGAGTGAATGGAGACTTTTGCACAAGTCTCCTGCTTCTCAGTTGTTTCTCCTGAGAAAATAGAGTCTAATGAATTTCAGAAGAGATCTTAACAGTGAGCTCGCTTCTGCATTCATGGTGCTAACATGCTAAACGCAGCCATTACATGCATCAATTTCATGCTGTTATTACTATATAATTTGATACTACTGCAAATATGGGTGTTTAAAAGTGTGTTAATGAGTGTGTAGAATACAGACAAAAAAAGGATGATGATAGGCATGTCTTACTTTGGGCATATGGAGGTAAATATGCACCAGCTCGCTAATAACTCTGCACAACGGTGTGTTCATGTTGACTGATCATAACTGACTGAATTAGAATCAGCTGTCTGCCTCCGTGTAGGTGGGGCTACAGGTCACACATACCAGTGATGTGGACCAATGGCAGTAGAAGGTGTTTAGCAGCTGGTACAAAGTTTTCCTGAAGGTTTGCCCTTGCAAGCTGTTACGAACCACTGAAACGAACTCAAAACAACTTTGTTTTGGGCATATTTTATTCTAAATGATGTCACACCTGTTCATTCTTCGTTTTGAAGTGTGAAGTGCACAGGGGTCTTTCAGCCGCTTTCTGCAAAAACCCTGGAATAAGCCATTTTCTTAAGTGCATGTAAAGGAAAACTTTGTACCAGCTGTTAAACACCTTCTTACTGCCATTGGTCCACATCATTGGTATGTGTGACCTGTAGCCCCACCTACATTGAGGCAGACAGCTGATTCTCGTTCAGTCAGTGTCTTAAACTATGCTGTGATTTGCCAAGATACCAAAGTCTGCCATTAAAGTGTCAATATGAAACATTTCTCATCAAATTCTTCCAACACCAAAATATCTGTACTATGCTATCCACATAAATTGTATAGCTCTGTACTTTTACTGTATGTCAACAATTGTCCCATTTTGTGTCTAATTTTAGTTCTTTTAAGGAAGTTTAAGAGGGCCAAAGCAGGGAAAGCAAAACGAATTGTGAGGGAGCGTAAAACTATTTCAGAAAGTAAATTCCCTACCTGTCTTCTAAGGGACTACAGTTATAGGCAAGCTGTTGCCAGGAAGTCCACAAATTGAAAAGAAATGTTGCTAAGCCAAGAACCAATGGCTGAACAAACTAGCATGAATATTCAGATGGTAAATTGCATATCACGATGCTTCTTTTCTATTGCCAACAATAGAGATTTTTAACGAAAATGATAGCTGTGGTAAAAAAAATTTGTTAAATTTTGTATGGGAATGCAAGCAAGCTGTGAAAACAAGATTTTGGTTCTGAGGGACCAACTTTGAAGTGTAGAAATGATCGCTTCATTTGAAGTTAAGGTCAGATGCTTGTCAAAGCACAAATGAAGGATTTATGTCTCTTGAGGGATCTTGGATCAAGAGGTGCATGTGTGCTGCAGTTTAGTGCTACCTGAGGACACACATCTCCAGCAGCAATGGAAAAAGGAAAGTCTTATTTCTTTATCTCTCCTGAGGAAATAGAAAAACTTGGTGTAATTAATTCCTTGAACTGATGAGGTTAGAGCATAATAACTAGCCTAAATGTTCTCTCTAATGAGTCTAATAACAGGGGATGATTTAAGAAATTTTTGTGGGGGAAATGTTTTTTTTTCCCGAAGCTATGACTAATTAAAGTTTTTATTATAAAGCAATATTTTCCCTGGGATCTAATTTATTAGGGCTTTTTTTTTTTTTTTTTTTTTTTTACCTTTATAAGGACATTTAAAAGGACATATTTTTATGTATAATACTTCAATTTAATCTATTTATTAAAATAAATTCTAAATTAAAGAAATATTCCAGGTTCAATACAAGGTAAGCTCAATCGTCAGCATTTGTGGAATGATATTGATTACCACAAAAAATAATGTCGACTCGTCAGTCCATTTCTTTAAAAAAGCAAAAACCGAGGTTACAGTGATGATCTTACAAGGAAAGTGGAAGGGATCAATTTTTAGTGTTTAAAGGCAAAATGTGAAGCTTAAAATTTTATGAAAGCACTTACGTTAATTCTTCTGTTAACACTTGTGTATTATTTGAGCTGTAAATTTGATGAAATCGTCATTTTTACGATCATTTTAGGGTTTAGTTGTTTCATTGTCATGGCAACAAAGTTGTAAATTGGATGTAACTTTACACAGAAAATGGTAGTATGCAATTTTATCACACTAACATCATGTTAACATGCATGTTGTTTACGTTTTGTGGCTATACTTTTATAACAGTATTTTTTACGCTTATGGATTGGCCCCATTCACTTCCATTGTAAGTGCCTCATTGGAACCCAGAATTATTATTTTCTTTTTTTTAAGAAAAGGTGGGATAAGTCTGAATTAATTTTTGTGGTAATTAAAATTATGCCACAAATGCTTTTGATTGAGCTTAACTTGTATTGAACTTGTGTTGTATTGAATTTGGAATGTTCCATACTGTTATCTGTAACTACACAAGCATCAACTCATATTTTGATAATATGTATTAAGCTTCAAATATTATGACAGGAAATATATCAGATGACAGCAATGTCAAAAAAGCAATGTTATAAAGTTATGCACTTTGATAAGCGCGTAGCTGAGTTCAAGTTCACCTTTGCATTCACTTCATTGTCTATGCAGATGTTAGTTGTAATATTAAGTTTATGTTGTAGAAAAAGCTGATTAATTTTACATATATAGGATGTTTTTGAGTGAGGTAATTAGCCCTTTGGTAAACTTCATTGTACAGGTGTTCAGCTCTTTCAGATAAATCCCCAACATACTATGACTGGATTATTTGAAACAATCTAGATTTTTTCAAGATTTTTCTTTCTTTAAAAAAAAATAAATATAAAAATACATTTAAAAAAGTGTATCCTTTGCGAAGAACACAATCCAACAATCCATTGCAGATGGTGAATGAAGCAAGAGAAATGTCGAAAGGCTTGGCAACATGCAAATGCATGGTTGGGGAGTAACGGAATACATGTAACGGGATTACGTATTTAAAATACAAAATATAAGTAACTGTATTCCACTACAGTTACAATTTAAATCATTGGTAATTAGAATACAGTTACATTCAAAAAGTATTTTGATTACTGAAGAGATTACTTTGCATTTTATTGTCATTTGTTTCATTTAATATTTAGTCCTTTCAGATGGAAAACATTTATACATATAAATGATGCGATCCAAAGTGCATCTGAACAGCGGTGAAACACTTTCTTATGATGTGTTACATTCATACGAGCAGAGAGAGAAGTACGTTTGGAGCAGAAGAAATATAAATAAACCTTGTGTAAATTGTCAGCTTTACGCTAAGCTAAAATGCTATTTCTAGCCATTTTACATGCACGTTACCAGGCACGATCATTTTTATCCAGTAAAATCACATTGGATCGTAATTTCTTTTTTTCAAGACCTTTGATATTAGGGCAAAAATCGTATTCTTGATATAAATTTTTGTATTGTTTTCCTGTAAAAATATCTAAAAATCCTTAAAACAAGATCAATTTGATTTATCTTGTTTTAGAAACAACACTGCATAAGATATTTAGGTTTTTCAGAGAATGTATTTTTAACGTGTATTTTGTCTTACTGTACTGGCAGAGTTTTTAATAGTCAAAACAAGTGAAAAAATGTACCAGTGCTGAAGAAGTAATCCAAAGTATTTAGAATACGTTACTGACTTTGAGTAATCTAACAGAATACGTTACAAATTACATTTTACAACATGTATTCTGTAATCTGTAGTGGAAAACATTTCAAAAGTAACCCTCCCAACCCTGTGCAAATGTTCTTTTGAAATCAATTGTGAGTCGAGTTTCTGTGTACTTCACATGAGGAGAGCTATTTGCATGCTATTTATGTAAAATGTTCCAAACTTACAGTGACCCAGAAGTGCAGAACACAACGAAATTTACAAAGCAAGCAAAAGTTTGCTTTTGTGGCTAAATTTTGATGTGTTGTAGCTTATTTTAGTGTGTGTAGCTTAATTTCGGTGTGTTGTAGCTTAATTTATTTGTGTTGTAGCTTAATTTATTTGTGTTGTAGCTTAATTTTGTTGTGTTGTGGCTTAATTTCATGTTGTAGCTTAATTTATTTGTGTTGCAGCTTCATTTCGTTGTGTTATGGCTTCATTTCATTGTGTTGTAGCTTAATTTCTTTGTGATGTGGCTTAATTTAGTTGTGTTGTGTCTTCATTTTGTTGTGTTGTAGCTTAATTTCTTTGTGTTGCAGCTTAATTTCGTTGTGTTGGGGCTTCATTTCGTTGTGTTGGGGCTTCATTTCGTTGTGTTGTAGCTTAATTTCTTTGTGATGTGGCTTAATTTAGTTGTGTTGTGTCTTCATTTTGTTGTGTTGTAGCTTAATTTCTTTGTGTTGTGGCTTAATTTAGTTGTGTTGTGTCTCCATTTCGTTGTGTTGTGGCTTAATTTCTTTGTGTTGTGGCTTAATTTAGTTGTGTTGTGGCTTCATTTATTTGTGTTGTAGCTTAATTTATTTGTGTTTTGGCTTAATTTAGTTGTGTTGTGGCTTCATTTCATTGTGTTGTGGCTCAATTTATTTGTGTTGTAGCTCAATGTATTTGTGTTGTGGCTTAATTTTGTTGTGTTGTGACTTATTTATTTGTGTTGTGGCTTAATTTATTTGCAGGTTTGGATGGATTACTTTAAAAAAGTATTTTGGGCTGAATACTAAATACTCTTTCTAAAAATGTATTCAGTAAAGTATTCTGAAAAAACCACATAAAAAGTAACATATTCAGAATACTTTTATAATACACTTAGAATACATATTTAAAAAGGAACAAAAAGGCACAATTGAAAGAACTGAAAGAATTACACGTGATATGTCATTATTATCTTATCTGAACCGCTACACATTACACTATTAACATCTAAGTGAATCTGAATAGCTTGTGTCTTTAAATTAGATGTGGTGTTGGACAGTGGTAGAAATGTTTTTCTTTATGGAAGGCAGAAGGCAAACAGCAGGCAGTTTGTGGTCAGCTACAATATTTTAATATTTAATTTTTTTTCTTCTTCTTAACCCATTATTTGATTGGATTGACCAAGAATAACACATTTAGACACAAAATTAGATAAGAAATGCAAATTAACCAAATTTATTTTCGAGATGATAACTGGATGCCATGTGCAGAAATGCAACAAATAGTGAGTTCATGTGACAAGTAGTATATTAATAATTTTTACTATGCTTGCTTGCATATTTCCATAGTAAGTCCTATTTATTAATTTTTTTTTCTTTCTCTTTTATTACCAATACTTTTGCTTTTGGATGCTTTTGATAATTTTACTCATATTTTGTTTGTTTTAATTGTTGTTGTTGTTGTTTTTTGTTTTTGTGAATCACTTCCTTTAGATGTTTTTTTTTTAAAATGAGATATAAATATTAGTGTGCCTGTTTGTTACAATATGTGTCACACTGAACTAGCCGCCCATACGCCTATAAGCCACACATTTTACACTAGTTCATTACATTAGGTGTCCTCGTTTGGACTCCTTTTCTCACTTTCAGCCTTTGCAGTATTTCTTAGCGTATTTTACCTATTTATATAATTTTGGTAAAAACTGCTATTTCTCAACAGTTCTTCATTCTAGAAGTTTCTGAAGTGGACGTGACTCACCAAATGCTTATCGAGAGCAGTCCGTCTTTACTCCATCTTTACACAGAAGCCGCATCTGCAGCTACATAAATGTATTTACACGGCAACAATCGCGGAAAACAATGGATCATGCCCACGAATGTTAAGTATGTGTAAAAATGTTGCTGTACTGATTCACAGCACGCTGATTGTTAAAACAACGGTATACCAGTGCAGTTGCCAGATATTCAGTCCGGGAATCATTATACATGAATAAGACGTTGTATTTTCATTCTTTAGTCCCTTCTAACCTTTTGGTGACCGTGGCCCATTTTTAAAGTATCCCCAAAACGCAACCTGCCATTCTGTGATTTTAACCCGTACTTGTGTTTTCAAATGAGCCCAATTTTGCATGAAACTTTGCCAACACTGCTCACATGCTTCAGCTGATCTGGGGAAAAGAGAGCGAGAGGATGCGTTTGCAGTTTGCATCTGCGCAGTTCAGAAAATCTCTTCAGAAAAACAATCAAGTTTCTCACTTGACTGACAATAATTTTTTTTTATTTCCACCTTATTTTGTGGTCATTATGAAAGAAGTATTCTAACAAAATTGTATTAAGTAACTGTATTCTGAATACAGATGCTTGAAAACGTAATGGGGGCTGAATACAGTTACTTCATTTTTGTATTCTGAATACGTAATGCCGTTACATGTATTCCATTACAGCCCAACCCTGTTTATTTGTGTTGTGATTTAATTTCTTTGTGTTTTGGCTTATTTATTTTTTTGTGTTGTGGCTTTATAAATTTCGTTGTGTTCTGCACCCCTGGGCCACTGTACAACCGCTCACTTAACAGGCTTCATTTAAGTTAGGATTCAGTTTACTAGGTTTTGGAACAGAGCCATTTTATATCCACACATTGTATTGAAGAAAAGAAACACAAACACAGATTTTCTTGATGAAATTAATCAAAGTGGCCTGAACAAGATCTGTGCTGTGGATGAAGTTACATCTAACATTAAACATAATTACATCTAAGTACATTTACAAATATGCACCAGATACATGTGGCGACACATCTGAGAGATTAAAGGTAAATCAGAGGAGACATTTGTGGATGTTTTTATGGAATTTAATGGATGCTGTCTCCTCAAATATGTATAATAATGGCGCAGTTTAAAATCTCTTGCCGCCAGCCTCGAACCCTGATACTTAAACTATTTTAGATGCTGGCTTTTCTTTATTATCAGCAAGCTAGAACTGAATTCTTAATGAAAAGTTACATTAAATCTATCATCAAGGGTTTTATCAAAACAGCTTTGCCAGCAGAGGAATATTTCCAATCTAAAAATAGCTACATGTTTTCAATTTCTAAATGATAAAAAGATTATTGTGGCATTTTTTTCTGGATCTAAAAAATTTGTAAATGTTTTTGTTTTTTTCAACCAACATGAAAGTAGCCATTCTGTTGTGAAGTGACAAAAAAACTTATAAAAACACCTTAAAAACTTATAAAAGGACCCCTTTAGACCCTTTAGACTGTCTGTAAAATTTGTAAAAAATATCTGATATTTTGACATTTTTATGAAAAGTTTAGGTCAAATGGAGTAACCCTAAGAAAACTTCTTGACATTCCTGACTAAAAATGTATGATACATGTATTAAAAAAAAAAAAATTTTTTTTTTTGGAAAACTTCTTTTGAAATGAATGATTTAGTGTTGTATACTCATATGTTTTCGAGCTGCAAGGAAAATATTTTAATGGCAAATTGTTTTGTTGACAATTTAAATTATTTTTATTTTTTTTACCAAGTCAGGCCTGAATACATTTTAGAGTTTTAATACAATAAATCTTGACAAACTTATTTGTCAACGACCCAGATATAGAAACTTTGCGGGAAAGAGTGTTCTGTAGATTTATAAGTTTATGAAGCATTTAAAGGTCTTTTAAATCTGTCACTCTATTTTAAGTCTAGGCCTTCAGTGTGATTCATGCCATCAAGAAAACACAGTTTCACAATGAATAAGACACCCTATGCCTTTGGGCATCATACATTATGTCGCAGCTAACTAATAATAGCAATTGACATTTTAAAAACATGTCCAGGCACTAAAGCCAAAACTTGAAACGATCCTGAATGCTCAAGCAAACCTAATTTTAACAGCAGCATGACTGTTTTGTGAAATGAATGTCTCCAAAACAGACATTAAAAAATCATAAATTTTCATATGAATCTACCAAGGAGGTCTATGATACCTGGAAAAATCTATCTAATATTTGCGATTTAAATGTTACTTGCAGTACATTTCGTTTCGTCAGGGTACACGTTTATGCTGCGTTCCATTCAAGTTAGATGTGGGATATTCCTACTTGATATCTCTGACCATAAATGCATTCCATTCCCTGACATTCGGAAGATGACGTTTAAGGAAACAAAACGGCAATGCTCCAGTTAGCTTAGCAGGGGTTTGACTCTCATTAGCGATGTCTCCTAGCAACCCAACTGATAAACAATTCTGCAGCGCTAGCATTTGTGCTTCAAGTGTATGATTATCAAAAGAGATTAT
Organism: Myxocyprinus asiaticus; assembly: GCF_019703515.2. NCBI lineage: Eukaryota > Metazoa > Chordata > Actinopteri > Cypriniformes > Catostomidae > Myxocyprinus > Myxocyprinus asiaticus. The sequence goes on along the minus strand of NC_059355.1, from coordinate 11,781,332 downwards.
AATTTACCATGTTTTATACACCTGTTTCTGCAGGCGTTTGTTAAACAAGCTTTAATATCATTTAATGTGGAAACGAACTTATTTATCGATATTACTTAATAAAGTGAATGTTTATCACTTACTTTGTATACCTCCCTGAGTGACGACATGTTTGTGTGACATCATGCCCCTTCATCTCGGCGAAATCGGAGTTGAGAATTTCTGCACGAGCCTACATTCCATTGCACTTTTCCTAGTAGGAAGTTGTAAAATCTGACTTTCCGAGTTTAATGGAACACAGCACTACTTTTCAAAACTTGATCCCACACTGAATGCTCAAGCAGCCTAATTCACACTTATAAAACTCCTGATGTTGCTATAACAATGCAAAAAGCACTTACTAATTAGCTTGAAGTGAAAATCAGTCCTCCTTATCTGTTTAATAAATTAAGCAATTTCATGGTCATGCAGAACATCTCCTGTTTTTAAATCCATAAGGATCTCTTTCTCAACGGCAATACCAGCAGTGATGACAGCCGACTCGTCAGCAAGATCTCGCGCTCTTCACTTTCAAATTACGTACAACACTTAAAGGGGATCTATTATGCAAAATTCACTTTTACATGGTGTTTGAACATAAATGTGAGTCGGCAATGTGTGTACACAACCACCCTACAATGTTAAAAGTCCACCCACTCCTCTTTCTTATATTTCTATTAATCAAAAACAGTGTCTCAAAATGACTGATTTTCATATCTGCTCTAAAGTGACGTCACTTTAGAGCAGGCCACGCCCACGACTTGTGATGGACTCCACCCTATTATCATAGATCCTCCCCTGAGTGATCAACACACAGTCCGCCATTTTTTTCCGCTCTGGAGCAGCTACAGTGAGAAGAATAATGTCTCAACTTCGTAAGCATCATAAGTGTTCTGTTGTTGGCTGTAAAAGTGAACATAAGAGTCTTCATGTACTCCTGGCATCAGAGCCACTGAAGACGCAGTGGACAAGTTTTGTTTTTGAAGAAAATGTGCCCCAAAACATACCAAAATTTGTGTGTTTGTGCAAATCATTTTACACCGGACTGCTTTGTGTCATATAAAGCTATCTTATGGCTTCAGAAGACTTGGACTATGGTGCTACTTTTATGATAAAGTTATGGTAATTTTATGGTGCTTTTTGGGCATTTTAAATCACCTTTAAAATCCAACTGGAGGGAGATAAAGGAATACAAAGAGAGAAGGAGATGGATGTTTTATGGTTGTTCTAAGTGGTTCTGGTTCTTCAGGATGAGAGAGGTTTTCCCAGGCCACCAGGAATCCAGGGAGAAACTGGGATTGGACTTCCTGGTCCCAAGGTAAGCTTTGAAATATACACTGCCTTTCAAAAGTTTGGGGTCACTTACTCATTCTTCTTTATTATATTTTCTTCACATTTTAGAATAATAGTGAATCATCAAAACTATGGAATAACAGAAATGGAATTATGGGAATTATGTTGTGACTTAAAAAAATCAAAAATAAATAAAAATATGTTATATTTTAGCATCTTCAAAGTAGCCACCCTTTGCTTAGTATTTGCAGAAACTTACTCTCAACCAACTTCTTGAGGTATCACCCTGGGATGCTTTTAAAACAGGATTAAAGGAGTTCCAATCTATGCTGGGCACTTATTGGCTGCTTTTCTTTATTATTCGGTCCAAGTCATCAATTTCAAAAACTTTTTTTTTTAAATACAGTTTTTGTTTTGTAATGAAATAAATTAATATGTTGGCACAATTATATTTTTGATTACAAAACTAATTTCAAACATTTAAGCATACACCTTCAGATCAAAAGGTTTTTAAGATCATGAGAAACATTTCAGTCAAGTGACCCCAAACTTTTGAACGGCAGTGTACAGTGCCCTGAAAAAGTATTTGGACACTTAAGCTGCATTTAAAAATGTATAAATCATGCTGTTGCATTACATAACAAAATATTGAAGCAAGTGGAATTTATTTTAAAGAAAGATAGCCCAGGTACACTTTTCAAGCAGTACATTTTATTAAAAAGTAATTTGTTAGTAGTTTTCTAAATGGTAAAACAAAAGTTCTAGTGTTCAAAATGAAGATAAAATTTATTTTGACTTTTTTGTAGAACACGACCATACCAGAGGTTGAACGATAGTGGATTTTGCAGATACTGATAACTAAGGTGGTGAAAAAGACTGATAACAAATTAATCAGCCGATAGTTTTTAAAATCGGTTTAGAATGTTACAAAACTTTCTTGATCTTTCCTTACCTTGACGTGCACAGACACAGAGGCTGCAAGAGTACGAAATAAATAAAATAACAGATGCAGTTTATTGTTCAATCAAAATCCAAATAATAACCAGAAAAATGGGAGATTTGGAACAGGGAAACGCTGGACTTTTAACTATAAACAAACCCAAAACACACTGGGGACTTTTATTTTGAAATGACAGCGATTTGGATCTGTTAACTTAATTAAGCTTTTAAAAGCCTATATATTCACCAGATAAAAAGTTGTGTACTGTATATATATACTGTATATTTTACCAGATGAGATGTAATTAGGAATAAGGTTTATTATTATTCTGAAGATATGAAGTTGGAGACAAGATGCATATGCTGACCGGGCTCGTTTTCATATAGTAACATTTTTCTTTGCATGCCCTCGCTTCAAATTAGAACACTTGATTATCTCATCAAAATAACAAAATATGCTTGATAAAATGAAGATAAAAATATGGATGAATGTTTTAAATGATGAAAGATTTAGATACAGCAAATCCCCACATGATTGTTTTTATTTCATTGTAGAATCCTCCAGCAACGGCCACAGAGGAACACGGAGGAATAAAAAATAAATAAATAAACTAATCGGCATAGATTTTTAACCGATTACGATAGTTCCAAAAAACAATTATCGGCACCGATTAATCGGTAAAGCCGATATATCTGTCTAACTCTAGTCCATATTTATTGTACTGATTTACACTTGTGGCTGCTCTGCTAGGAAACTTGTGTGAACCTTGATGTTGCTACTAAAATGACAATTGGCTCAGAAAAGTGAAGTTAGTTCTGAGAAAATCTCAAGCAGCATTTGTTTACACATACCACTTGGTTTAATATTGTGTTCTCTAATGCAACAACTCATATTTTTATTATTTGGGCCCACTTTATTTAAAATTAGCTTGCATATAATATCAGGTTATCAGTGCACTCATATTTGTGGTCATAAACACATGAATGTGTGTATTTCTTTCATCTATAGGGAGATGTAGGGCCCTCCCTGGCCTCCTGGACTTGGCAAGCCAGGCCTGACGGTAAGACATTTAACTATCCTGCCATTAACTAAAAATATTGAAGTAATTGTATTAAACTTGACTATCATGTTTGGTCTAAAGGGGCCACAGGGGCCGCAAGGTCTGCTAGGAGAGAAGGGCCCTCCAGGAGAGAGTTTACCAGGGCCGAAAGTACACACTTCATTGTACACCATTTCATTGTTTTCATCAGTCACCATGTGTATTATAGTCATATAAAAGCTGCGTAGACGTTAAATGTGTATTTTTATAGGAGACCTGCATGCAGGAAATTTGTACACTATCTGGGCATTTTGTAGATCCATTTGTGATAGATATAAGTTTCTGATCACTAAAGACCCAAGTATGTTATAATGTTTGGCAATACATCCATGCATTTAAGGGTTAAGTGTGTACAGAACAGAACTGAACAACTAGTTCTTTATGATGTAATTAAAAGCTCCTCTCAGGTCATGTGTCTCTTTTTCAATTCAAGTAAAACCTTGCCTTAGGCTGAATGAACAAGGAAATTCCTGGAAATATTGGTTGAACAATAAATATAATTTTAATATTAATATAATAATATTATTTTAATAAAATAGTATATCATTGAAATTAATTATCCTGCAACAGAGTTTAGAAAACTATCTTGTAGCATAAAGAAAAAAGTACGTCAACAAAATTGCATGAAATATTTTTGAGTAGTTTTTTTTTATTTATTTTTTTATGAAACCTCCCCAATAAAATTACGGAAACTGACTAAAATTAGTTACATCTAACGAATGATCAGCTTAAATAAAAGGGGTTCATTCTACCAATAAAATTAAGTAAACTTAAAAAAAAAATATTAACCACCTATGTAAATAAAATCATTAAAACAGTTTAAATAATAATTATTAAATTGTAAAATGCCTTACATTTTTCGATTAATTTATCTTCCATTTTTTTATGTTATAACTATTGTTTTCTAAGCATTTATACTTGAAGAAACATATAATTAAATAACTTGTACAATTAGCTACCGCAAAAATATGCATCGGTTATGAAAACACCAAACACAGATATTGTTACGTATTTATTTATTTATTTTTCGGACATGGCTGGAGCAGGTGTAGTATTCATTTTACACAACTATCAAAAGTGACTTGAGACACAACTTGTTAACTTGAGTCTTGACTTAGACTCATGACTAAAAACTTCAACGTCAGAGACATTTCTGCTTAGAATTTCTGCATGGTATGAAAATGGGTGTTTAAATTGAAGGGCTGGGTATTGATACAGATTTCCCTTTTCAATTTGATTCTGATTCACAAGGTCTCGATTCGATTTCCATTCCAGTTCATTTGGGTATTTTTCAGTTATAATGTCCATTTTGCGTACATATAAAATACATTATCTCTCAGCTAATGCTGTTAATTATACAGGAAAACTTCTAACTAGGTAGTGCATTACAAACATATTTTACAAATGTTATTTATCATTAGTTTTTCCTCCTTTTGGTCACATTTTAGCTATTAAAAATGCATAATTTGTACTGTTTACAGTTACATTGATATGTAGAACAAGCACTAAAGTGGTACTGTCTTTTTAAGAATAGCATCAGTTCAATGAGCATCTCATAGAAGGGTTTTGGCTTCTGTGCTGCATCTGTACTATGTGCAATTGGAATTAATGTTTTTAATTTTGTTGTTTTAGATCAACAACTGACTGTTAAGAACAGAAAGTGTATTACTAGAGACATTATTCAATGACAAATGGATTGCCTGGATCTCATCTTTGGACACGCATTACACGGAGCGAGTCAAACCAAACTTTTACATGCGCAGTGAAAGGATAGTGTGAAATTTGGTTGCATATGGGAGTGATTTACTCACTTTGTAAAGGGTTGTACATAGAGTAAAAGATCGATCTTGGGTTTTAAAAATCGATATTGGGATAATTCAAACGAAGGTTGCAGTTAATCAGAAAATGTATACTTTTACACTTTTTTATTTTGTCTTTTACAGGGAGAAAGGGGTCTGGAGGGGCTTAAGGGACCCAGAGGGCCAGTAGGTCCAGGCATTAAAGGAGACAAGGTAAAACACGTATTTACACACCTCATACTGTACAGTACATTGTGAGATGGCTGAGAAAATTGTGGACTGACAGACCACACATGCTAATTTGAACACTTATTTTTTTCTTAAAAAAAAATAAATAAATAAATAAAAAAACATGGATGCAAATTCTCTCATTTGAATTTGAAAGTTTCTTGGCTCTGAAAGTTTGTGGTTTAATTATTTGCTTAATTAGCATTACACCATGTAACAAATGTTTTTTTTTTTGGTTTTTTTTTTTGGTTCCTGGGTACTAAGTGTTATTTCCTAATTGCATATGCCTCAAAAGTACAGAAAACGTCCTGGTTACTTTCGTAACCTCCGTTCCCTGATGGAGGGAACAAGACGTTGTGTCGATGTAGTGACACTAGGGGTCACACTTGGGAGCCCCAAACACCTCTGATCTTTGAGAAAAGGCCAATGGGAATTGGCGAGTGGGAATTTGCATGTCACTCCCCTGGACATACGGGTATAAAAGGAGTTGGCTCGCAACCACTCATTCAGGTTTTGTGCTGAGGAGCCGAGACAAGGTCCCGTCCATTTCAGCGGGTAGTTCAGTGTTGTGGCAGGAGGGACACAACATCTTGTTCCCTCCATCAGGGAACGGAGGTTACAAAAGTAACCAGGTTGTGTCGATGTAGTGACACTAGGGGTCCATATAAGAAATGCCACAACTAGCTGAACTGTGCTATGTGGACTGGCGGTGTGAGACAGGCAGACCATTGCGTGCCTCGTAGCCAGCTATCCCAGCCGTGGCCTCTTCTCTTCTTTTTTCTCCCCAAAAACGAGTGGAAATCGTTTTATCAGCTAGGGGCCATAAGTGTTCGCATCAGGGGGTTGTCCCTCCCAAGGGGAAGACACCGCAGAGACCACACCCTGCCCGAAGGGGAGGTAATTGTGTGGAAATACGTCACCTGGTCTTACTGTGTTTTGTTGGCAGTGTCACATGTGGAGAAGTCCCAGTGGTAGGTCCTACCCAGAGGGGATGGAGCTCTACAAATATGGCGACTGGTGGCAGAGGGGACTCTGCCCAAGGAAGACACGGGTTTACCAACAGGGAAACAATCTCACGGATGATACATCACACGGCGTTACATACAGGCAACCAGCACATGTGGAGCACCTACCCCAGTACAGGGCCTACTAGCATCGAGTTTCTCCATGAACTCGCCTGCCACAGGGCTAAGGAGGAAGTACATCCAGGGTCCACGGTCTCGTGAACACGGCTGGGGGGTAAAAAGCACACGTCTCCCCCTCCAGGAGGGGAAAGGCGCTATGTGCAAGCGGAACACCCGGCTCAAACCAGAGATTGTAGAATCTTGTGAAGGTATTGAGTGTTGCCCAGCCCACTGCTCTACAGATGTCTGCTAAAGAGGCGCCATTGGCCGCCACACTCCTGGTAGAGTGTGCTCGTAGCCCCAAGGGAGGCAGCATGTCCTGGGCATTATATGCCAAGGCGATGGTGTCAATGACCCAGTGGGCGATCCTCTGTTTGGAGACAGCGCTCCCTTTCCGCTGTCCTCCAAAGCAGACAATGAGCTGCTCAGAGCGTCTAAAGCGCTGCGTGTGATCCAAATAGATGCACCAAGCGTGCACCGGACACAGCAACGACAAGGCTGGGTCTGCCTCCTCCCGGGGCAGTGCGTGCAGGTTCACCACCTGATCCCGAAATGGGGTCGTGGGAACCTTGGGCACATAGCCCGATCGGGGTCTCAGGACCGCGTGAGAGTATTCAGGACCGAACTCCAGGCACATTTCACTGACAGAGAACGCCTGCAGGTCCCTTACCCTCTTGATGGACGTGAGCGCAGTCAGGAGGGCAATCTTCAAAGAGAGTGCCTTTAGCTCAACTGACTCCAGGGGCTTAAATGGGGCTCCCCGCAGGCCCCGTAGGACCACGGAGATATCCCATGAGGGAATGAGGCACGGTCTGGGAGGATTCAGCCTCCTCACGCCTCTAAGGAACCTGATGATCAGGTCGTGCTTCCCGAGAGGAGTGTGAGGTCCAAGAACCAAGTCTGGGTGGGCCAGTAGGGTGCTACTAGGACGACCTGCTCGACCTGCTCCTTGTCCTCTGGGTCTGTGCAAGTAGGCTCACTGGGGGGAATGCATACTTGCGTAGGGCCCGGGGGCCAGCTGTGTACCAGCACATCTGTGCTGAGGGGAGCCTCAGACAAGGCGTACCAGAGCGGGCAATGGGAGGATTCCCGGGAAGCGAACAGGTCTACCTGCGCTTGACCAAATCGACTCCAAATCAGCTGGACCACCTGGGGGTGGAGGCTCCACTCTCCCCTGAGCGTGACCTGCTGCGACAGCGCGTCCGCAGCGCTGTTGAGGTCGCCCGGGATGTGAGTGGCTCGTAACGACTTGAGTCGCTGCTGACTCCAGAGGAGGAGACGGCAGGTGAGTTGTGACATGATGGGAGCACAAGCCGCCTTGGCGGTTTATGTATTCTACCATCGCAGTGTTGTCCGTCCAGACCAACACACGCTTGCCCTGGATCAACGGCTGAAGCCGCCGTAGGATGAGCAACACTGCCAGCAACTCGAGGCAGTTGATGTACCAACGCAGTCGCGGCCCAGTCCAGGAGCTTGTGGCTGACTTGGAGGCATCTGTCGTGACAACAACTCACCTGGAGACCTGCTCTAGGGGAACCCCTGCCCGTAGAAATGCCATGTCCATCCAAGGGCTGAACAAGCGGCAACAGATTGGCATGATGACCACGCGATGTGCCCTGCGGCGCCATGCCCATTTCGGGACTCGAGTCTGAAGCCAGTGCTGAAGCGGTCTCATATGCATCAGCCTGAGCGGCGTGACCACCGCCAAGGATGCCATATGCCCCAGGAGTCTTTGAAATTGCTTCAGTGGGTCCACCGTTCCCCACCTGAATGACTTCATGCAGTTCAGCACCGACTGTGCGCGCTCTGAGCCAGGGAGAGCTTGCTCTTTTCTCAGTTGACCCGAAGCCCCAACCGGCTGAGGTGCCTGATAACCAGGTCCCTGTGTGTACACAACAAGTCTCGAAAGTGAGCTAGAATTAGCCAGTCATCGAGATAGTTGAGGATGTGATGCCCACTTACCTTAGCGGGGCAAGGGCTGCCTCTGCGACTTTCGTGAAGATGCAAGGCGACAGGGACAGACCGAAGGGGAGGACCTTGTACTGGTACGCCCGGCCCTCGAAGGCAAACTGCAGGAGAGGCCTTTGTCGAGGTAAAACCGAGACATGGAAGTACGTGTCCTTCAGGTCTACCACCACGAACCAATCTTGATGCCGAACCCTTGCTAAAATGCGTTTCTGCATCAGCATCTTGAACGGGAGTCTGTGCAAGGCCCGGTTAAGTACTCATAGGTCCATGATTGGCCACAACCCACCGCCTTTCTTCGGTACGATGAAGTAGGGGCTGTAGAACCCCTTCTTCATCTTGGCTTGAGGGACAGGCTCTATCGCGTCCTTCCACAGAAGGGTCGCGATCTCCGTATGCAGGGCAGCGGCATTCTCGCCCTTCACTGAGGCGAAACGTACGCCATTGAACCCGGGCGGACGCCTGGCGAACTGAATCGCATAGCCGAGTCGGACGGTCCTGGTCAGCCATCGTGACAGATACCCAAAGGTGAAATACTTTGAGTAAATGACTGTTAGCTTTGAAGCCATCTTTATGCTGGTGTACTCTTAAAAGTTAACAAACCTTTAGCAGATACACAGTACACATTTAACATTTTTAGTCTCTCTCTTCCAATATGACATCTACTTGCACTCAGGGGCGCATACACATTTTTGTCCAATAAAATGCCCTCTAAATTGAGAATGTCCCCCACCACTTTTAGGCTTTTGGCTATTTAAAAAAAGGTCGAGCCCTCAGATTTATCACCCCATCTGAAGAACAGAATCAATACAGGAATGAAACTGTGCTTATCAAGACTTTTCATGGGGTTTTTAACCATGAAGACCAACTTGCTGCCTGGTGATTTAGTGTCTGGTTGATGATTTAATGCTGTTTAGGGCGATCAGGGTCAGCGGGGAATCCGTGGATTGGCAGGACCACCAGGAATAGCTGGACCTTCAGGGTCAAAGGTGGGCAATTAGTTTTCATCAGTGTCAGTTTGAGAACCTACAGCAAACAAGGGACAAAATTCATTAAATGTATCTATTCTCTGTTAATCTGTTTGTAGGGTGAGCCTGGCACACCGAGGTGACATGGTTTACCTGGGCTACCGGGACGTGCAATAACAGGACCAAAAGTATGAGCTCTCAGTTATCAAACACCACAATATTATCAATACATGTCAATGCAGAATAGTCTCTACAATCTGGAGTCCTAAAGTCTGAGACCACATTGAAAATATAATTTTTAAAATTAAAACATTGAAATACGCAATAGTTTAAACATTGATTTCATTGCATCCATTGAAGCACACAAGATGCTCTTTGGAGCTTTCTCAAATCATGCTGGATAACAATCAGGTTTCGCACCAACTTGGGGAGTACATGCCAGCTCGAGTGCATGCTGTCATTAAAGCAGAAAGGGGGGGGTGGGGGGCATAATACTTAGAATGTCATGAAGACGAGGACACAAGATGAACTGAAAACCCAATAGTGGGGACATTATTCCAATATAGGTAGTAGAAACGATGAACTGAACAAAAGGTAACAAGCCAACACAAAGATGAAAAAACAAACAGAAATAAATCCATGGATAGCAATCAGGGAAGTAAGAAGAAAGCAGGTAGGGTCTGTGTATACTCTGATGAGACTAGACAAAGAGTGACTGGTGTGTGTGTGTGTGTGCATATATATATATATATATGGCGCATGTGCTGATGGGGAAATGAGGATCAGGTGTAGCTGCCAACAAGCTTAATAGTCCAGGGAATTGGAACGGATGACGTCATGAGGGAGAGACGTCGATGAGGGCGTGACATAGAGATTCTGAAATGTATTTAAATGTTTTTTATTCAATGTTTCACATAAATTGTTATGCTGATATTATGATTTTCAATTTAAAATATTGTATTAAATTTTTAAAAAGTATATAAAACAGAAGCATTTTCTATAGGTAGAACAATATATCGGTTTTACCGATTAATCTGTGCTGATAGTTGCTTTTTAAACTATCTGGTTCACATAATAAAAAAAAAAAAAAAAAAAAAAAAAAGGTATTCCTCCGTGTTCCTCTGTGGCCATCACTGGAGGAGTCTTCAGTTAGAATGGTTTAGTTCTTCAGTATATCAGTGGCCTCTAGAGGTGAAATAAAAACAATCACTGACACTTAGTGGAGATTTGCTGTATCTAAATCTTTCATCATTGAAAATATTCATCCACATTTTTATCCTCACTTCAATGCATATTTTGTAGTTTTGATGAGATAATCAAGAGTTCTAAATTAAAGAAAGGGCATGCAAAGAAAAATGCGACTCTATGGAAACGAGCCCCGTCAGCACTTACATCATGTCTCCAACTTAATTTCTTGTAAATAATACAACATTTTATTCCAATGAATATATATTCATCTGGTGAATATATAGGCTATAAAAAGCTTAATTTGGTTAATACTTAATATAAAGCATTAAAACGAACCAAGTCTCTGTCATTTCAAAATAAGAGTCCACGTGTATTTTAGGCTTGCTTGTTTACAGTTGAAGGTCCTGCATTGTGCACCAAATCTTTTTTTTAACTGAGATTTTAGTTGAACAATAAAATGCATCTGTGATTATAATTCATGTAGCCTCTATGTCTGTGCCCATTATAGAAAGCAAATAATAATTTTTATAAGAATAAGAAAATCGATTTTAAAATCTATTAGCCTTTTTCACCACCTTAGTTATCGGTATTGGCAAAATCCACTATTGGTCAACCTCTAGCATTTTCGCTACTGGTCTCAGGCTTTGGACCTCACTGTTTTGTATGTATGCTGCAAATATTTCGAACACCCAGCATGCCTGTTAACAACAAGCAACGTCTCATTGCAGGGTGATGTATGACAACCAAGTCCGTCCAGGCCTGTAGGGGACACAGTATATGGACTTCCTGGACCAAAGTTTGCCCATACATTTGAGCATCTAAATTAAAGCCTTTACATAGTCTAAGTTATTTATAGCTATAGAATAAACACATTTGTTTGCTATTACTATGTCTTCATCAAACATCAATGGATCATTCACTCTTTGTTTGTAAGGGTGATCGTGGTGACTCGGGTTCTCCTGGTATGAGTGGTCCAAAAGGGGATGGATATCCTGGTCCTGTACTGAGTAAAAAGTGCATATTTTGTTCAAAAGTTCATGCAGTGTGGTTGTGCACACATTATGTGTGTACATTTAGCTTGCATGGCCTGGCTGCTGAAGCTTAGGGCTGGGATATTTAAAACGTGTGTAATTTCTGATTAGTCCAAATGTCACTTGCTACATTTGTTTGTTAACATGCATTGCAGGGGCCTCCTGGTCTTTCTGGTCTTCAAGGGGAACCTGGTCAAGAAGGGATAGGTTTACCAGGACCCAAGGTAGGAGGACTCACTCGACTTATGTGTCAGATCAAGCAGAGAATATGTATGTATACTATGAAAAGATGGGCTGTGAACACAGATATTTCACCATGACTGTGTCTCAGGGTGATTTTGGCTTCAGAGGTTTGCCAGGCCCTCCTGGACCACCAGGGGAAGGACTACAAGGACCACCTGTACGTCAGTTGAAATTTATAAGCACAGTCTGATAATGAGATAACCCTTAACCTTTTCTCACAACTAACTTCAAACCAAACCTACTTGAAAAGTGAGCTATATTTTGTTTAAATAAATGCCACTTGTTGGTTTCATATTTTGTAATATGTAATGCAAAGGCATTCATATATTTTTAAGTGTGGCCAAATACATTTTGGGGGCACTGTAGATGCCAAAGCACAATACTATCTGTGGTCCCTACAAGTCACTAGATTCAGTTTTTTTTCTGAATTAACATTCCTTGGGAAACATTGCATTCCTTAATCATCTTTACAGCACATTTACCATAGTACTACTACATCCATGGTCACATATTCTCCACCAGACACACTCTGTACCTATTCCAAATCTGTTACATATGTCCAACAAATCCTGTCTATCTCCTCCAGTAACTGAACATCTTTCCAAATGTCCAAGTGCTGGTTTTATCTCAGTGTACAGTAATCTGAATGCGTTTCTCCCTTTTGATTTGTTGTCCATACTGTTTCTTAACACACCAGGGCACCATGGGAAGACCAGGACCTCCTGGGCCTACCGGGCCACCAGGACAAGGCTTACAGGGTCCGAAAGTAAGACATACACTAATGCATATGCGTGCTTGCATAAACACATTTGCACATCTCTGCATTTCAAATGGAGACAGATATCTTAAAGGAGTAGTTCACCAAAAATTTTAAATTCTTTCATCTTTTACTCGCCCGCCTCATGCCATCCCAAATGTGAGTTTTTGTTTTTTCTGCAGAACACAAATGAAGATTTTTAGAAGAATACCTCCTCTTTGTAGGTTCATAAAATGCAAGTTAACAGAGTCAAAAACTTTGAAGCTCAAAAAGCATATAAAGGTAGCATACAATTAATCCATATGACTCCAGTTTTTTAATTCATGTCTTCAGAAGTGATATGATAGGTGTGGGTGAGAAACAGATCAATGTTCAAATCAAAGTCCTTTTTTACTATAAATCTCCACTTTCACATTCTTCTTCTTTTGTTTTTGGTGATTCACATTTGTCATATCGCCATCGACTGGGCAGGGAGGATATTTTATAGTAAAAAAGGACTTGCCTTATTTTGTGTTATTTTCTTAAGTCTTCTCAAGCCATACAATAGCTTTGTGTGAGGAATATATAACATTTTTATTTGTTATTTAATGACAATCTTCCCCTCCGCCATAGCTCTGATATCTCTTCCAAATGGCATTATTTTCACATGTCGTAGCCAAACGCAACATGCTCAAATGTGCGGAATGGAGAAAACTAATAATAGCATACAGGTTTGCAATGGTATAAGGATAAATAATGAAAGAATTTTCATTTTTGGGTGAACTGTCCATTTAATACACTATTACAGGGTGATCAAGGGTCACAGGGCGTGACAGGGCCAAGGGGACAACCTGGAGAAGGAATCCCAGGGGCAAAGGTCTGTGGTTTTGTTACAGTATATAAGCTGAATGAACATTCATACAGTGTTATTATTAGGCCAATCTGTGTTCCTCAGGGTGATTGTGGAGCTCAGAGCAAGAGAGGGATGAAATGAGTCAAAGGTGATTTGGGAGATCCTGGAGTTCCTGGACAAACAGTTAGTAAACATCATGAGAAACAGTTATGAACAGGCTATCTTCCAAACCCTAGTGCCTAACTAGTCTAAAGGGTCAAGAGATGACTGGTAAGCATGGGCAGTTGGCCAGATCTTTGACCTATACAGCCATTTTTAGGTGTGGTGCCAACATAAAGGCTGTTTAAAACAGTAAACAGGAAAAAAAATTATGGTATTATTCATGATTATTTGATTCTATTGACAGCCCTTGTTTTAACTGTAAGAAATAAAAATAAAAAATCTGCATATAAGTTTGTGATAAAAAATATTTCTTGAACTTGTAGTTGTCACTTTTAGGGGGTTGCAATTCCATTTTCTCAGTAAAGCTGCTTTGGAGTAAGATTTATTGTAAAAGTGCTATACATATACATTAGAATTTAATTAAATGTTTCTCTTAAGGTTTATATACAAACATTAATTGTTAAAATAAAATGGTAACGAAAAACACTATCAACACTAAAATATATATATCTTTTTAAAGTAGTTTTTTACAACTAATTATTAATAATAAAAAATATAATTATTTATGTTAGGAACGGGGGTCCTTCGCATGGGGGACATCATATTTGGGGGTCCTGTCTAGTGTAGGTCATTTCCTTTTCTTGAGTAGTTTGAGACATTTTTGATGATTTGATTGATCAAGTTTTCTTCCAGGGTAGACTGGGAATAAAAGGAGAGTCAGGACTAATAGTATGTATTTTTTTATTTTTTCAAAAATATAACTAAAATTTAATGACTAAAATATGTGATTTTGTTTTTTAGAGGGACGAGATAATCGGAATGATCAGGGAGATTTGTGGTATGACACTTTTTCACATGTCACAAAGGAAAAGTTCACCCAAACATGTACATTTTGTTATTATTTATTCACCATTTTATTCCAAACCTGAATGCTGTTATTTTTTCTGTGGAACGCAAAAGGAGAATTTTTTTAAGAATCTTTAAGCGGGCTCCTTCCGACATAGCAGACCATAAACTGGAAATCGAGCGAGCTCACAGGGTTCCTGCTCGGCAAGCTGCGGAGGGAGGCAGGTCCCGATAAATTCTGGCCAAATTTCTGAGATCATCTGATAAAGATCTTGTGTTATGCGAGGTGAGGAGTAAATGAAGGCTTTCTTGGAAAAATCACAGCATTTTCTTGTTCCCAGACTTTGCGAATTCGACAAGAGAGAAACGTGATCGATTCAAGCACTGCAAGAAACTTTTACATCAATGGAAGGTCGCTTTTGCACTGAAATTCCTGGCCAAATTAAGAATAGATGCTAAGGAGGGCCATAAAACATTCACATGCCCACAGCAAGCGATGTCCTTCATAAAGTCAATGGAGTAACTCCTAAAGTCGTTTAGGAGCGGGTTTGGTTATTAGCAATAATTAATAATTATCAAAGATAATTATTAATTATTAAAATCAATAGAACATTGATTAAAATTAACACTAGCTTATTGATCATTCAAATTCAACAATCATCAAAGATAATTATCAATTATCAAAAATCAATAGAATATTAATAAGGATTAACATTGACGGGGCACCACCCTGGAATCAGGGACTAATAACCAGATAGTAAAACAGTCTCAATATTAGATTGTTTTCTTAGGAAAATCGACATCCGAAGAATATCGATTTTCGGGAAAAAAAAAATGAATGAAGGCTTGAATCCGAGCACTGACATCCTGTCAGCATGACACAGGCGTATGCAAAACAAACCAAAACACTTCTCTTTGTAATATAACAAAGTTTATTTATGCAGTAATATCAATTAATAATTAATACAGTGCAGTCAATAAACTTCCGACTTACAACTACAAACTAAACAGTGATATGATTAGATATGGAAATAAAAATAATCCTATAACACATAAGGTGTGTGTGTGTGTGTGTGTGTGTGTGTGTGGTTAGTACGAGAGAGAGAGAGAGAGAATTAAGTGATGGCCCTAAAGGCGATTTCGCGATCATGGGAGAGAAAGCAGCTGTTAGTTTATCACTCAGAGATGCGGTGGACAGCTCGTAAAAGTCCCGCGTTCTTTGACTCTTTAATGGTTAACGCAGTTTGCTGGTTTCACCCGCGATGGCGAAAATGCACAACAGTCCAGTTTGGTTGGACCACAATACAGCAAAACAAATTCGTGATAATTAATACCCTGAGTATTAATAATGAGCGGACATGGTGGTCCGTAAACTGTACAAGCAAAAAAAAAACTTTGAAACACAAGAATAACACACTATAATATTCTATCTCTGCCCAGATGTAAACCTCTTACTTGAATCGCATGAGGACACAGGTAGAATGTTTGTCCCTCCGTCCTTTAACTCCGACCCGGTTCTTTGAGGCTCGTGTGATAACAGGAGGCCGTTTCCTCGCTCTGTTGGCGGGCACGGCTGCTGATTCTCAGCGGGCTGGCAGAGAACTTCAGAAATGTCGACTTGATTGAAGATGGAAGATGGAAGAGAAATCTTTAATCTCTTCACTTCTGCAGGCAAACGGATGAAGATGTGGATTGCTCGGCGGTCTCCTTCGGATCTGTTAGAGTTTTCGGTTGAACACAGAGTAATCTCAACTCGGCCAGCGAGATGGAGATTGTATGGCCACAGTTTCAAGTCGGACGTTACTTCCTTGTGCCACGAGGTTGCACCTGAGAGCAGCGATGAGCTGCGTCTACACACTGCAAACAAAGTTGCTGGAAGCAAATCCCGGAAGCATTTCAGAGGTATTTCTACTCCTGATGATGTCATGGTTGAGGGACGTTCTGTTGTGTGCCTCATCCAATAGGAGTTGAGAGTTCGATCCTTTAGTGAGCACGGCTTCATGGGATTTGTAGTCTGTTTTGGACTCCCTTTGTTTGATTTTGGCGTGATTTTTATCAGTAAGATTTACGACTTGGTTTGTGGGGGCTGAGTTAGGTTTTACGACTGTGTAAGGCCTGCCTTTGTCTTCTATCTGAATACATGAGGCCCAACACCAGGATGTGTAAAAATCTTGGTCTTACAGATATTTGGAGACTTTTGAACACATCTGGTAGGGACTTTACATTTTTTTTACTCTAGAATAGATTTTTTTTATATATATCTAAGTCCCTCATTTCATCTGTTGTTGATTACTCAATTGGAAACATTTTAGTCTCAGATCACACCCTGGTGTGTTTAGAAGTGTTGCCACTTACAGAGAAAAAGAAATCATATAGTTGCCACTTTAATGTATCCCTTTTGCAAAATCCTGAATTCCAACAAATGCTAAAGACTGAAATCACTGTCTATATGGAGACCAACTGATCCTCTGTATCATCGGTGGGCGTGGCTTGGAAGGCACTTAAGGCAGTTCTTAGGGGTCTGATCATACAGTATGCCTCATTCACCAAAAAATCCAAAGCATAAGAACTTGTGGAATTGGAAAGGAATATTAAAAGAGCTGAAGCACCAAATGTCGTCTAATGGCCTCAGAAAATTGATCCGATTGAAATACAGATATAATTCTATTTTGTCGCGCAAGGTGGAGTTTTGGCAATTCAGGGCAAGACAGTCATACTTTGAGTTGGGGGACAAAGCAGGGAAGCTCTGGCTAGATATATAAAACAGAGAGAGTCTTTTTCTACCATTCCCTCAGTGAAATCTACTGGTGGTGAAATATTTACCTCAGCCTTTGATATTAGTAATGCTTTTAAAGAATTCTATCATGATCTCTATAGTTCCACGTCTTTGTTTGCTGATGAGGATATTAGAAACATTGTGAAACCATTAGAACTTCCTAAACTGATGACTGAGCAAAGGAATTCTCTTGATTCTGAGATAACCTTGGAGGAGCTTAGCAAGGTAATGAAGGTCTTGCCTACAGGCCAGATGGCTTTGCTGCTGAGTTTTTTTTAGATCTTATGCTACAGAACTGACTCCACTTTTGCTAGAAGTTTAAACGGAATCATTAAAGAATGGAAAGCTTCCGCCAACCATGACGCAAGCCCAGATTCTTAAAAAGGACAAAGATCCAAGTGAGTGTAAGAGTTTCCAATTTCTCTGATCCAGCTAGACATTAAAATATTGTCAAAAATTTTGGCTAACTGATTAAGTAAAGTTATGACATCTCTTATACATATAGATCAGTTGGGGTTTATTCAGGGCCATAACTCTTCTGATAACATTCTGAGTTTCATTAATGTCATGTGGGCAGTGGTGAACGATCAGACTCTGGTCGCTGACATCTCACTTGACGCCGAAAAGGCATTTGATATGGTAGAATGGGATTATCTTTTTAAGGTTTTGGAAATGTATGGGTTTGGAAATACTTTTATTGGGTAGATTATGTTACTTTATAGACACCCGGTAGCAGTGGTTCAAACAAATGGATTAATTTCAGATTATTTTACTCTGGATAGGGGCACCCGGCAGGGTTGCCCTCTTTCCCCCTTATTGTTCTGTCTTGCCCTGGAACCATTAGCAGCTGCGATAAGAAAGGAGGATGATTTTCCAGGGATGGTGGCGGGAGGCGTGGGGCATAAGCTTTTGCTTTACAATTTTATTATTTGTCTCCGATCCTACTAGATCTATGCCTTGCCTCCACAGAATTATTAATTCATTTTCTAAGTTCTCAGGATACAGAGTTAATTGGTCTAAATCCGAAGCTTTGGCTCTGACAGCGTACTGCCCGGTAACGGCTTTTCAGCTGAGCGCCTTCCAGTGGCCCAAACAGGGCATTAAGTATTTGTGTATTTTATTCCCAGCAGATTTGTGTGATTTAGTTAGAGTTAATTTTGACCCTTTAGTAAAAAGGTTTTCGGGTGATGTGGGTAGATGGGCTTCATTATATTTATCTATGATTGGGAAGGTTAAAGTTATTAAAATGAATTGTATTCCGAGAATCTGGGGACGCCATGCGAGAAGCAGACGTGTAAGACACGAGCTCTGCTAGTTTTTTAATTATTTTCATGTTATAATCTGGTGAGATTCGATACACCCAATTACATACTTGCTCTTTGAGGTAAACATGGCAAAGAAGTCAAAATCCTCAGAATCTGGAGACATTAAAAGACACTTACATGTTCAAGCTGAGGCCTCTGATGGGCCTGCGGACCAGGGACTCGATTTGGACGGCACGTCGGTAGATGAAATTCAGCGTCAACTGTCCAACATCTCGGTGATGCTGACGAAGGTTGTTGCTGACTTGGAGGATCTCGCTGTAATACGTCGATCGATTACGGCAATGGAAACAAAATTCTATGAGTTGTTTACAAGAGTGACAGAAGTTGAAAAACTAATTGATTATCTTGAGTCATCGGAAAGGGAATTATCCGCTAATCCACCCACGTTCAAAACAGATTTGGAATTAATTTCGGAAAAACTGGAATATTTTGAAAATATAAGCCGAAGGAATAACATATGAATTATTGGAATTCCTGAGCATGAAGAGGGCAGAGATATGGTGAAATTCCCGGACGAGCTCTTCCCGAATCTGCTCTACATAACAGGCTACAAGCTGGAAATCGAGCGAGCTCATAGAGTCCCGGCTCGGAGATCTGCTGAGGGAGACAGGCCCCGATCGATTTTGGCCAAATTTCTGAGATCATCCGATAAAGATCTGGTGTTGCGCCAGGCAAGGAGCAAAGGAAAGCTTTCTTGGAAGAACCATAATATTTTCTTGTTCCTGGACTTTGCGAATTCGACAAGAGAGAAACTCGATCGGTTCAGGGAATGTAAGAAACTCTTACACCAGCAGAAGATCACTTTTGCAATGATGTTCCTGGCCAAACTGAGAATAGAAATTAAGAATGGTCGCAAAGTATTTAAATGTCCAAAACAGGCACTCTCTTTCATAAATACATTGGAGTGAGTAAGCCATTTGATGTTTCTTATATTAGTGGACTGACTCGCGGTTTAGGAACTCTATTATCTGAGGAAGCTGGGTGCCATTTTTGTTTCTTTTTGCGCTGGCTCCGCCTAGCGGCTGGAGTTTGTTTTGTGGCATGACTCCAAAAAACTTTTGACAGAAGATCTTTTTTATACTGAAGTTCACGGCCAGATCGAGAATGGACACTTTGGATGACCACAAAATATCTACATGCTCACATAAAGGACGTCTTTTATAAAGTTGACGGGCTGAGTAAGCTATGGTGTATTTTTTTTTTTTTTTTTTTTGTGGCCTCCGAGTTAGTTTGGCTGTTGATCATCCGAGGAACCGGGATGCCGGTTTCGTTTTTCATGCTGGCTCCGCCTAGCGGCTGGAGCTTGTTCTTTTGAATATCACTCCTTTGGAACAGCTGTGGATAAATCTGTTTGTCCTTTGTGCTTATTCCTCCTGCTGGCCGTAGTTTGTTTTGTTGAGTATTTTTACGGTACATTGGAATGATTACCTCATCTGCTGCACTCATAACAGCCGGCTCACTGAACAATTGCTTGTCTGTCCGAGGAAACCAAACGGCTTTATATCAGCTGGAGTTTATGTTCTGTGAATGAGTCTACATGTTTTTCTGTTATTCTGACTGTTGGCTGGGGTCTGTTTTACAAAGTATTTTCTGTTATGTAATTTTGCCTTACAAAATTTGTATAGAAGCACCGGACTTGAGCAATCCGATGGCAAAGATGTCGCGGGGGCTCTCGTAGGCGTACATGGACTCTTTGAGTTTTAAGGGATTGACGCCGGTTGGCGCTGTCGTGCGCGGGGTTAATGCGCATGTTTTTCTTTTTTCTGTTTGTTTTGATCGGGGGGAAGTTCAGGGTTTGATTGTTGCATTAATGGGGAATGTGGTCTGTGTAATCTTGTTTTTGACACACAATTTATTTATTTTTATTATATCAATATGTCAAATGTTAATATGAATAAGTTGTCTCTCTCCACATGGAATGTGAATGGGTTGGGGCACCCCAGAAAAAGAAGGAAGGTTATTTATTTTCTTAAACGTAAGAAATATGATATTGTGTTGCTTCAAGAAACACATCTTTCCCCGCAGGAAGCTGAAAAATTTGGGAAGATATGGGGTGGACATGTTTTCTTTAGTGTTGGCTCAAGTAAGAGTAGGGGAGTCATTATATTGATTAATAAACATCTACAACTCAAATTTCTCAAACAGATTAAAGATAAATTAGGAAGAGTCATTATTGTTTTAGCTGAAATTCAGGGGCAAAGGTTGATTTTGGCTAATATTTATGCGCCTAATGCTGATGATCAGGGCTTTTTTATAGATCTTGAAGGGATGTTGCAAGCTACTGGCACCCCTCATGATATAATATTGGGAGGAGACTTTAATCTTTTGATGGACTCAGTCCTTGATCATAGTGAAGCAAAAGGGTGTAAACCCCCTAGAGCAACACTGACGCTTCACAGGATGTGAAAAATCTTAGTCTTGCAGATATTTGGTGACTTTTGAACCCATCTGGTAGGGACTATACATTTTTTTCATCAGTCCATAAGATTTATTCTAGAATAGATTTATTTTGATATCTAAGTCCCTCATTTCATCTGTTGCAGATTGCTCAGTTGGAAACATCTTAGTCTCGGATCATGCCCTGGTGAGTTTGGAGATGTTGCCATAGACGGAGAAAAAGAAATCATATAGTTGGTGCTTTAATGTATCCCTTTTGCAAAATCCTGATTTCCAACAAATGTTAAAGACTGAAATCAATGTTTATATGGAGACCAACTGGTCCTCAGTATCCTCTGTGGGCGTGGCTTGGGAGGCACTTAAGGCAGTTCTTAGGGGTCGGATCATACAGTATGCTTCATTCACCAAAAAATCCAAAGCACAAGAACTTGTGGAGTTGGAAGAGAATATTAAAAGTGCAGAGGCAGAGCTGAAGTGCAGAATGCCTTCTGATGGCCTCAGAGAATTGATTAGACTGAAATACAGATATAATGCTATTTTGTCGCAGAAAGTGGAGTTTTGGTTATTCAGGGCAAGACGGTCATACTTTGAGTCAGGGGACAAAGCAGGAAAGCTTTTGGCTAGATATATAAAGCAGAGAGAGTCTTTTTCTACTATCCCCTCAGTGAAATCTGCTGATTGTGAAATTTTTACTTCAGCCATTGATATTAATAATACTTTTAAAGAATTCTATATTGATCTTTATAGTTCTACATCTTCGTCTACTGATGAAGATATTAGAAACTTTGTGGAACCATTAAAACTTCCTAAACTGACAACTGAGCAAAGAAATTGTCTTGATTCTGAGATAACCTTGGAGGAACTTGACGAGATAATTAAGGCCTTACCTACAGGCAAAGCTCCGGGGCCAGACGGTTTTGCTGCTGAATTTTTTAGATCTTATGCTACAGAACTGGCTCCACTTTTGTTAGAAGTTTATACAGAATCATTAAAGAACGGAAAGCTTCCTCCAACCATGACACAAGCCTGGATCAGTCTGATTCTTAAAAAGGACAAAGATCCAAGCGAGATCCAGTTAGATTAGTTAGTTTTGGCTAATCGATTAAGTAAAGTTATGACATCTCTTATACATATAGATCAGGTGGGGTTTATTTGGGGCCGTAGCTCTTCTGATAACATTAGGCGTCTCATTAATATCATGTGGTCAGTAGTGAATGAACAATCTCCGGTCGCTGCCATCTCACTTGATGCCGAAAAGGCGTTTGATATGGTAGAATGGGATTATCTTTTTAAGGTTTTGGAAATATACGGGTTCGGGAGTACGTTTATTGGATGGATTAAGTTACTTTATAGACACCCAGTAGCGGCGGTACAAACAAATGGATTAATTTCAGATTATTTTACTTTGGATAGGGGCACCCGGCAGGGTTGCCCTCTTTCCCCATTACTGTTCTGTCTTGCCCTGGAACCATTAGCAACCGCGATAAGAAAGGAGGATGATTTTCCAGGGGTGGTGGCGGGAGGTGTGGCGCATAAGCTTCTGCTTTACGCAGATGATATTTTATTATTTGTCTCTGACCCCAGTAGATCTATGCCTTGCCTCCAAAGAATTATTAATTCCTTTTCTAAGTTTTCAGGATATAGAGTCAATTGGTCTAAATCCGAACCTTTGACTCTGACAGCGTCCTGCCCAGAAACGGCTTTCCAGCCGGGTGCAAGTATTTGGGTATTTTATTTCCAGCAAATTTGTGTGATTTAGTTAGAGTTAATTTTGACCCCTTAATAAAACAGTTTTTTAATGATGTGGGCATGTGGGCTTCATTACATTTATCTATGATTGGGAAGGTTAATGTTATTAAAATGAATTGTATTCGAAAATTCAATTACTTACTGCAGTCTCTCCCTGTAGATGTCCCCCTCTCTTATTTCAAGCAATTTGATAGCATAGCAAATTCTTTCATTTGCAATGGTAAGCATCCCAAACTACATTTTAAGAAAGTTACATAGGCCGACGGACAAAGGTGGGCTAGGCCTTCCCAAGATTTTATTTTATTATTATGCATTCGGTCTCAGACATTTGGCTCATTGGTCGCTTCCACCTGAGAGAGCCCCTCCCTGGTTCTGTATAGAACAGGAAGTTCTTGCCACTATTTCGCCACTGCAGAGCCTTTCTATCAAATTAATCGGAGAAGCTAAAGTACATCCCGTTATCTCGCACTTGAACTCGGTATGGACTAAAGTGTCCAGACTGTTTAATTCTGACATTTTTTTAAATGTTGCCTTGAGCATATGGCTGAACCCCAAACTATGCATCAACAAGTCCCCTTTTTGCTGGTCACAGTGGATTGGGAGGGGGGTTACTACACTCGGTGACCTGTATGAGAATGGAGTGTTGATATCCTTTCAAAATTTGGTTCAACTTTTTGGGATTCCTAGATCTCAGTTCTATAAGTATTTACAGCTGCGCCACCTGCTTTGTACTGTTTTTGGGAGTGGTTTACACCCTCCTAAAGCGGCAGACACTCTGGGAGAGGTGATTACTGCTTTTGGAAAAGGTCGTGAACCATCGGTGTATTACTCCCTACTAATTCAGAGTCTGGGAGATGGAACTTCAACTTCTCTTAAGAGATTATGGGAGAAAGATCTAAATTTGGTATTGGAGGAGGGACAGTGGGCTGGGATTCTAAAAAATGTCAAATCTGCATCTAGAGACACAAGGGTTCGCCTTGTGCAGTTTAAGATTTTACATAGAGTCAATTGGACCCTCTCTAGATTGCATAGGCTTGGTCTTAAAGACACACCCACCTGCTGGCGATATCAATTAGAAGATAGAGACACAACCCATGTCTTATGGAGATGTGTTAAGATGCAGGAATTTTGGATGAGGATTCAGAGTTTTATATGCGAGGTTTTGGCCTCTCAAATTTTATTTTGCCCCAGACTCTGTATCTTGGGAGATGGGGCAGTCATTAATTTGGAGAATAAGCATGTGAAAAACTGGGTCCTATCTAGTGTTATGATCGGCAGACAGATTACTTTGAGGAGTTGGAAGTCGGCTGGAGCGCCCCCTTTTCAGGAGTGGTGTTCAGAGATGGCCAGAGTGGCAGCTCTTGAGGAGGGGGTATCCAGAAGACTGGGGAGTCTGGACATGTTTGCGAAGAAGTGGGGCAGATATCTGTCTTTTTTGGAGGGCTCTCGGGGAGGGACAGTGGAGAGAGAGGTGTAGGGTTTTTACATGTGTGATTGTTTTATTTTATTTTATTTTTATTTTTTTATTAATTAATTATTTAATTTTTGTTGTGTGTCTATGGTGTGACCACTGGGGTGTTGTTGGAGGTCAGGTGGGGGATTGGGGGGGGGGGGGTTGTTGGGGTAGTGGGGGTTGTATATTGATTCTGTATATGCGTGTTCTGCTATGTATATATTTAATGGTTGATTCAATAAAAAAATGTTAATCTAAAAAAAAAAAAAAAAATGAATTGTATTGTATCTGCTACAATCTCTCCCTATAGATGTTCCCCTCTCTTATTTCAAGCAATTTGATAGCATAGCGAAGTCCTACATTTGGAATGGTAAATGTCCCAGATTACATTTCATTAAGTTACATAGGCCGATTGACAATGGTGGACTATGTCTACCCAAGATTTTGTTTTATTATTACGCATCCGGTCTCAGACATTTGGCTCATTACTCGCTTCCACCTGAGAGAGCCCCTCCCTGGTTTTGTATTGAACAGGAAGCACTTGCCTCTGTTTTGCCATTGCAAAGCCTTTCTATCAAACTAACCGGAGAAGCTAAGTTACACCCCGTTATCTCGCATTTGCACTCGGTATGGACAAAAGTGTCCAGAGTGTTTAACTCGGACATTTATTTAAATGTTGCTTCGAGCATATGGCTGAACCTAAAATTATGTATTAATAAGTCCCCTTTCTGCTGGTCAGAATGGATTGTGAGGGAGGTTAATACACTTGGTGACCTATATGAGAGTGGAGTGTTGAGATCCTTTGAAAATATGGTTCAACATTTTGGGATTTCCAGGTCTCAATTCTTTACGTATTTACAGCTGTGCCACCTGCTCTGTACTATTTTTGGGAGTAGCATACACCTACCTAAAGCGGCAGATACTCTGGGAGTGGTGATTACTGCTTCTGGAAAAGGTCATGAGGCATCAGTGTGTTACTCCCTGCTAATTCAGAGTCTGGGGGACGGAGCTTCAACTTCTCTCAAGAGATTATGGGAGAAAGATTTAAACTTGGTATTGGAGGAGGGAGTGTGGGACATCGATTCTATTAGTCTCCCTCTAGATTGTATAGGTCTTAAAGACACACCCACCTGCTTGCGATGCCAATCAGAAGATGGGGACACAACTCATGTTTTTTGGTGGTGTGTTAAGATCCAAGAATTTTGGTTGAGGGTTCAGAGTTTTATGTGTGACGTATTGGACACTCAAATTTCATTTTGCCCCAGACTCTGTATTTTAGGCCCTGGAGCGGTCATTAATTTAGGGGGTCCTAGCCGGAGTTATGATCGGCAGACGGATCATTCTTCGGGGGGGGGGGGGTTTAATTTTTATATCATTTGATTCCGTATTTTCTGTTATGTTTATTTAATTTGTTGAAGGAAATCAATAAAAATTGTTAATAAAAAAAAAATTAAAAAAAGAATCTTTACGCAGCTCCTGCTATACAGTGACAGTTTATGGTGAAGACGTCTGTCAAGCTTCAAAAAAGTTAAAAATACCATAAAAGTATTCCATCTGACTCTTTATTCTAAGTCTTCTGAAGCCACACAATAGGCTTGTGTGAGAAATGGAATGAAATTTAGGTCATTATTCACTGATAATCTTCTCTCTGCTGAAGTAGCTCAAGATTTGCATCTAGAATTAAAAAATTACTCATGTTTGGTTACAATTGGTGTCAGTGAAGACATTTTAGGGCTCGAGTTGTTTTAGACTACTTTAAGGCTGCATTTACACTGTCACAAAAAAAAATCGTATTTTTTACTTGCATCCGACACATTCGTATATTGTTGCATACGAGTAAGCAGAAAAACAAATGCATGGGATCAGATTTGTTCCACATCCGATCCACTTCCTAAGTTGTTGGCAATTCTTGTGATGTTATTCGATATTTCTAAGAACATTGGTATTGTTTTGACGTTCCTGTTTAACTCTTATTAAGACTACTACTAAAATAATCTTAAATAAATAGTGCTGACTGACAGCCTAGAATTTTGGTGGGTAATTTATGTAAACACCGTCGGTTGTCTTAAATGAATGTTAACACAGGGGACAAAAAATTGCATATGGTTGAAAGGTTGGATTTGTGCATTAAGACTTGCAGTGTAAATGCAGCCTTAGTTGTTTTTGGTCCTTTTTGGAACATGGCAGACGTAGTCATTATGCATTGTATGGAGAGAGCTGCATAAAAAATGTCCACGTTTGTATTCCACTGAAAAATAACAGCACACGGGTTTGAAACAATATAAGGGTGAGTAATTAATGACAGAATTTTAATTTCAGAGTTAATTATTCTTTAAACATTATTTTACGATATATATAACATTACATTTTAGTCCACTCTTAAGTACATTTGTTTATGAAATGTATTGTCTTTCAGGCTGAGGAGTCAAATGTAAAGAATGCCCTATTGTGCTTTTGTTTGTGATCGACAGCTCAGAGAGCGTTGGACCTGAAAACTTTGTGATCATAAAGGACTTTATTGCCACGCTAGTCAACAGACTCACCATGGGGCGTAACGCCACTCGAGTTGGCCTCGTTTTGTACAGCCTGGCGGTCCAGCTTGAGTTTAACCTCGCTCGCTACATGACCAAACAAGACATTAAACAAGCAATATGCAGGATTCCCTATATCGGTGAGGGAACATACACCGGCTCTGCCATCCGCAAAGCAACTCTGGAAGCGTTCTACAGCGCCAGGACAGGAGTAAGGAAGGTGGCCATCGTCATCACAGATGGACAGACAGATAAAAGGGAGCCAGTGAAGCTAGATATTGCAGTAAGGGAGGCGCATGCAGCAAACATTGAGATGTACGCACTGGGAATCGTTAACATCAGTGATCCGACACAGGCCGAGTTTCTCCAGGAGCTTAATCTGATTGCGTCAGACCCTGACAGTGAACACATGTACTACATTGATGACTTCAACACCTTGCCAGGTAATACAACTGCTAAGAATTAGAGGCTGCATGCCAATTCACATTCTTGCATAAAAATATCCCAATTTGTTCAGTTTGTTTAGATGTATTTATTTTTATTTTTTTCTAAACTTAGAAAAAATGGCCCTTTGTTGTCTCATACAGCTTTGGAGTCCAAACTAGTCAGTCAGCTCTGTGAGGATGAAAATGGAGCACTTATCTTCAATCGCATCAATGGTTTCCAAAATGGATACGGTATTGGCGGTAACCATATCAGTGGTAACGGCAGGTACAATTATGGGACTGACATATCTGAAGGCAACAGACAGAACACTGGAACACACTCTGGGAACAACACTGTTACACAAGAAAGTGGGAGGGGAGATGCTTTGGCTCCAACATTTGGTCCAAACATTGATGAGGTTAGTACACTTTGGGCCTCTTGATTGGGAGAAAACAACAGTGATGGTCTGGGTTCTGGAAATTGATTTTCTCCGTAGGGATTTCTAATAATTCTTTAATGAAGAGTTCGAAGCCATAAACCAAACCAACAACATTTATTTGAAGCAAAAAATAATTTGGAAATCTGAAAAAAGAGCTCATGAAATATTGTGAATTATGTAATCAAATCAGAAACAATGGTACTATAAAAAACTATTGACTGATGCTGCATTCCAGACAACTCTGAACTCAGGATTTTCCGACCTCCGACTTTAAAATAATAATTGGAATGGCGCTTGAAGTTGGACATCTGACATGTGAACTCAGGGTAGATCGATGAACCCCAGACTTCAGCGAGTAGCGTCATTTGACATCATTTCCAAGATGACACGACCTCCGAGCATAAACCAGAGCTGGGTTTTGTGAGTGAGGCATAAAAACAAACTTTTAAGTATTTTCACTGCAGGAAATGTCTGTATATGCATTATACAATAAATGTACAAGAGGATGTTAAGAGGAATTGTTTGTGTATCATTTAATGCCTATGCTTTTTTTTTTTTTTTTTTTTTAGTTATTTTGCTAATGTAATAGCTACTAAATAGCTAGCTAGCTAGCATCTGGAAGGCTGTGCATGTGTTTATGCATTAGGCATGTGTTCGTGTGACCCTGATGTGTGATTGACTGGAATGCTCTAAGGTCGAGGTGGGAAATTTCAACACAGATATTCCCACCTCCAACTTTGTCTGGAACGCAGCATTAGTCATCAGTATCAAAACATTCTAATTTTGTTTATTGCTAAATATTCAGATATATACTGTACAAATATAGTAGTTTGAGAGTGTAGGGAACAGCAACGTTTCTGATTGGTGGATCTTGCTCCAGGATTGTGGGTAATGTAGTTCTTTAAAGGGAATTCTGCTATTAACACAATTTTTTTTACAAATTAAAAGGGCTGTCAATTAATGAAACCCTCTATTTTTAATCAAATTAATTACATTATATGCCGATTAATTAAACGATTTAATCACATAGACAAATATTTCCTGAGAAAGCCCTTCAAATTACAATATTTCAGTATATATTGATTAAAAAATATAAATAGTTATATTTAAATAATAAAAAAAATATAATATATATTATAAAGATAATGATTCAGATAATTAAAATTCATTACATTATTGTAGCAGACAAGTACAGCATTGATAAGACAATACAAAAAGTGGCTTTAGAAGGCAATATAATGTTTATTTCCAGCTGTGCATTGCCTATTCAGCTGGAGTTTTACTTACTGCCACCCGCTGAAAACAGGTGGTATTTCAAGCTTGTATTGCTCTGATGGTAGGAATATTCTATATTACGGTCCGGGAACATAATTAATTGTGTTCTTTTTTTTTGTTACACAATTAATCACACTGAATTAATGCATTATCTCAACAGCTCTACAAATTATGTAGAAACTACACTGACTTGTGGTTTCTAAGGAACCATATATACTATTGCTTGGCAACCTCAGAGCTCAAAATAGGTTTGTCAATTAAGGTTTACGTGTTGTTGTTAAAAATAATTTTCTCTGCAGAAAATGAATGTAATTTTTGCTTGCACATCGTTACTCTTGCATTGTATTGTGCTTGTTTAGTTTTCAG
Organism: Myxocyprinus asiaticus; assembly: GCF_019703515.2. Classification (NCBI taxonomy): domain Eukaryota; kingdom Metazoa; phylum Chordata; class Actinopteri; order Cypriniformes; family Catostomidae; genus Myxocyprinus; species Myxocyprinus asiaticus. The sequence goes on along the minus strand of NC_059355.1, from coordinate 11,752,102 downwards.
GACAGTTAATTTTTTAGTGTTTGAGTTGGTAAACTTCTCTCAGGAGGTGCAGAGGTTACATGAGTCCACAGAGACACACACCCCAGAACGGAGCACTGGCAGAGGAGATACTCCAACATCCTGCAGACCTTCATTAGGGACAGCATCATCATCATCTTCATCGACTGTGATCACATCATCATCCTCAAAGCAGTATATACCAGCTCCACGCCTGCCTTTACCTAAGGGTAAAAACTTTTAATACCCATATTTGTATGCAATTTTTATAAATGTCATTATATTTAATAAATTATCTTAAGAAGCATAGATATTTTTTTCAATGTTTACATAGGAAGACAGAAGAAAAATAGAAAAACCGTGTGAACAGACCATAACAAAACTTTCTTTCCCAGGTTGCTGCCTTATGTCTGTCCCTGGAGTAAATGTTTAGATCTCAAAAGAGCATCTAAATCTCTTAATATTATAATGTGCATATAATGTGCATAATATCTCACCTATGTTCAGAGGTCATGCTGTTGGACCCTCGTTGTGAGCTGCTCTTGGATCAGGGCCCTTGTTGAGACTATAACATCCACTGGTACTATGACCGGCAGGCCAACGCCTGTGCGCAGTTCTGGTACGGAGGATGTGATGGAATCCAGAACCACTTTGACGCAGAAGAAGAGTGCAAAAGGACGTGTGTGATCGTGAGAGCAGGTAAAACACCCACCTGAGTTGAGGCTTTTCCTAATAAATATGAGCGCAAATGAAAGCAGGCATATAGTCATACTTGTTTCTTTGCTTTTAGAGGGCTGAAATCCAATATGAATGATTTTTTGCCCTTGTCCTCATTTTTCAACAGACCTGCACTGATATATACAAAGTATATCAAACTATTTCATAAGACATGACAGGACAGAACATTTATTTATCTCATGAGGGAAATTGTGGTGCAGCAGTAACTGAGAAAATTTTCTTTAAAGAATTCTCACACATTGCCGTAGAGGCACCGAAAAGTAAAACACATTTCAGTGCAACCAACACACTGGCCTACAAAGTTTTGCCATACGATGAAATAAATCTCTGGGTTGTCCACTTTCCTCCATCTTCGTTCATTTGAGTGCTGATAAAATTCTTTGCCACAACATATTCTGCCTCAGCAATGGGGGAAGCAATTAATTCCATGAGGTGTTTAATGGAGTCAATATCCAGGAAAGTTTCGTTCTCCGGATCCAAAGCCGCAAGTGCGTTTGCCAGCTTGCTGTTGTGCTCACTGAAGCGTGTGTCCATCTCTCTAAGTATAGCATCTATTGCGCTATAATACAGTCTCTTTAATTCAGTCTTTTCATTGTCCCTCCATCCAATTCTCACTGACCACGTACATGTCCAGGTGTGCAGTTCTTGTACGTCTCCGTTTTGATGCTTCAGGGGTCATGCCATTATTGGTGGTAGCAGTTGCGGTGTCCCATAACTGAGTGAATTGGTCATCTGTGTGAAGATTACGCACACACACAGCAGCACTAGTTACCAATTTGAGTCCCATCAACAGGTCGGTTTCCTCTCCTTGAAGTATCATTTTTGGGTAGTTCAAGGACTGTATGGATGAGATGGGCGATGAATATGAAACTGTGTTGGGAGATCTCTCTAAGAAATCCAACCGCCTCCATTCTTACTTCTGAGCCAAAGGCTCATGTATTGTTAACCTCTGAGAGTTCTGTGGTGATGTCCTTGTATGAAGTCAGAATAACCGATATAGTAGCAAGATGACCCATCCATCGTTGGTCAAGTAAGCGCTTTAATCGCTAACCCTTGTAATTGAGAGATACAGTAGGCTTTTTGATGAATTTATACAACGTGCCACAGATGTCAAAAAAATCTTTGACAGCTTGCTCAACTGACAATGCATGAGAGACATCCAGATGAAGCTGGTGATTGAACATATGGTATTTCTCTGTCCAGTCACCCTTGTAAAACCTTCTGCACATCACCATGCTATCTGGACATGAGTGAAGCTCGGTCATAGACCTGGCTCAAAATCTTAGATGAGGACAGGCCAGCTTTAGTCAGCGCTGCCAGTATTGTGTCAGTCAACATTTGAGCATCCCCTGCATTAGCAGTAGCTATTGTTAGCAGCCGTTCATTTACCTCATATGTTTCTGAGACAAAACGAATGACTATCAGTATGTTTTCCAATCCTGTTGGCTCTCGAGTTCCATCTACCTTTTATAGTGTACCATGCATCACCAATTTCTTTAACGATTTCCTCTGTGACAATACTGCTCATAATTCCAATGAGTTAATTCTGAATATCATGAGACATATACGTAGCATTACGTGGGACAGATTTTATGATGTCAGCTAATACTGTGTCTTTGCTCACTGTGTAATCAAATAAAGAGAGAAATAATCCGTGGCCTCCCCGTCTACAGCATCAAATGCTTCCAGCTTTCCCCTTAAAGGTAACTGGTGTCTTACAAGGAACACAATCACATCAATAATAGAAGATATGTAGTACCTGTTCCTCTTCAGTTGCTCATTATTTACGAGTGTGGATATTTCTCTGCCTCTGTCCTCGCGCCTCACTCGCTCCGTCCACATGGCTTGGCAGACGAGATGTTCTTTTGATGTCACATGCCTACGGAATCCCTTTCCCATTTCCGTTGCATGTTTCCAGTGGCTGTACCCAGTAACTGTGAAAGTGGTGTCAACAGTATTTCCCGAAGAGCATAACTTTAGGCAGGGATAACGGAACGCTGCATCACTTAAACTCTCTATTCACGAACAAAGAGCTGACAAATGAGCACTTTTTGTCTTGAAACAGACGACAGGGGTATTTCGCCAGGATAACTTGGTTTGGCTAGGAGATGCCAAGATCTTCTGGAGGCCCAACTTTAGATGCAGTTCAGTCCGATGGTGTAGAATGGGGGCTGCTCCTATACCTATGCTTGTCAAGCTTGACATAACTGCTAGTCTCATCAACAGTGTTGCAGCTAGTGTCTGCCGGTGCGCAAGTGGCTGATGACCCTGTCTCTACGGTGGCAGTAAAAGTGTCACCATAATGACTTCTACTTGCCTTATCATATTTGGATCCGTTGTTGAGGTTGTTTTATGGAGGCTACCATGCGTAAGCCATTTTCTTAAATCCATTTCCTTCTTTGAGCCTCTGATTGAATATGGCGGGTCACATGCAGGCGACCCGACATTTTTTTTTTTTCTAATTAAGAAGAGCGCTGAGCCAGACAGCGTAACTCCCGCCCCTAAATTTAACCTGATTCAGTGATAGGGATTCAGCACTTTCAATCACTCACCACAAAGTGAGTTTAAGGATTAATTTACATTATTTATATATTTATTTTACTATGTAGTTGCATATTTAGGCTGTCAATCAGAACGTAAAACACATTTGAAAGATAGTAACTAAATTATACAAATTTGTTCAAGCACAACATTTTGACTGAGGGGGCACATTAGTCTGGCTGAGGGGGCACTGCCTCCTGGTGACACCCAGGCGTGGGCTGGCCATTGGACTTTTCTCGGTGGGCCGGAAGGGGGCAGCGATATGCAGAAAAGGACAGCAACCCCCCCCCACCCCGAATTTTATTCCCAGTACATTAACTTTTATGCAAGAAACACTTCAATGAGATGTCAATTTCAGACCTTTTTAAAGGAATGGTTTACCCAAAAATGTAATTTGTGCCATAATTGAGTTTGTAGCGCTTAAACACGCAAGCCATTGTGAACAAGCTTCTCTTGTAGCGCTCTTGAACTTGCAACAGACGCCAAGAAAAATTACTTGCATTTCATTTTCGTTGAATGGCTTCAGAAGACTTGGAATATGTTTCACGAGCCACATGGGCTACTTCTATAGTACTTTTGGGTCATTTTTTGGGTCATATTTAAAGCTTTAAAGTGAGTCACTATCCAGTGCCATTGTATTGAAAAGACGGACAAAGAAATTCATTAAAACATCTTTTGTGTTCCGCATATGTGTTTGGAATGACATGAGCAAATTCTGAAAAAAATAAATAAAAATAGATACATAATATTGAGTAAGTGAATTTGTATTTTTTTTTTATACTTTTGTAATAAATTAAATGTGGTCTTTAAGAGCTAATGATATCAATATAATTCAGTTTGTCATTTTGTATCTTGTATGTTCATTTATAATAAAATATTTTGTAAGTGGATAAATAGCTTAGCTGTTCCGCTTTCAACAAATCTAGTATAAAGTTAATTGTTCTGGAACACTAAAGAAGAGCTCTGATGTTTACTAATGCACGTTTTCTCATGGTATGGTGCATCGTTAAGCTCAGTGAAGATTTTTGCTGCCTTTCACTGAACTCTGGTTTTGATTATGGTAGATTTTTTATTTAAGATTTCTTATGAATTTTCTAAAGGCAAAATTTCAGACATTTTGCTAACTTCAACCACACACACTCTTTCCAAATCCCGCCCTCAAAAGATATGTCAGCCAACCCAATGTCAACAAACATGATTGCCAGTCAGAGAGCATTTTCTGTTTGGTTAGTTTACTAATTGGCTAAAAAAAAAAACGTGGGCCACTCTCGACTCTTTTGCTGTTTACGGAGCCTAGGGCTGTCATAGAAACAGGTGAGATTACTCACAAAACCTATTTCAGTGCTATCTGTTGGGTCATTTTTGTGTGGTATTAAAAAAGAATCTCTTGCAGCACCTTTAAATGAAATTTTCCCTAAACAACTCCCCATCTGCCATTGGTCAGAAAAACAGTTTGGCAGTTTTGGGGTGTTATAAAATCAGAGGGTTATTCATTCATCTAGTCATTCATTGAAAATGTTGAGCTAACAGGTGGCATAGAGTTTTACAAGCTTGAAGTAATGCAAAGCCAGACAGATGAAATATAATAATTGGGGCAAAACAACCACAAATAACTGAGAGATCAGACTCTAAAAATTAAATGTAATGCCGTAATGTAGAGTCTACTGAAAAATCTGGCAGTAAACTGGTATGTGTTAGTCATTTACCAGAACAATGAAACAACAAGCAGAAAATGTCTGTACTGCCTGGCAGATATCAGTGTCGAGAAATCACACCAATAGCTGTGACAGCTCTAGGCTCTGTAAAAAAATAAAGAAAGAAGAAAAACAGGTTATGGAGAGCATTTTCAAAAGCCTCTGTTTTCGTTAAACATATTAGTGTGGACGTGGCCTTATCTGGACAGTTACATTTATCATTTCAACAGACACTTTTCACTATAGTGACATAAAAATGAGGAATGCTACAACATAAGTGATTCATCCTAAGCATAAAGTTTAGTTTATTTCTCTTTGTATTGTAGATTACCTTAAGTATTAGCCTAATCCAATGTTTCCCAAACTTTTTTGCCATAATTACCCCCATAGCACCATCAGTAAGGCTAAAGTACTCCATCAACAAAAAATTTAGATGTGTACCAAAGACTATATCATTTTACATTATCATTAATATTGATTATTATTAATGATAGTAATCAATTATATTTCACTTATTGCTTACATATGAAAGAAATAGTCTCTTAGCTAATGCTGTTAATTATACAGGGGTAATTCTAACTTGGTACATTAGGAAATATTAATTTTACAAATTGTATTTAATCATTTGTTTTTCATAATTTTGGTCACAATTAAGTTTTTCAAAAATATACACATTCCATGGATTCCATCAATAAATATGTCTTAAATTGCATATATTATATTGCTTACACACTGTATGTTTTATTACATGTTTATTGTTTACATGCATAATTTACACTATTTAAAATTAGAGCAAGCGCTAAAATGGTACTGTCTCTTTAAGACTACCTGGAGGTAGTTCAGCCAGCCAGCACATATTAACGAGACACAATGCGCATGGTTTCTTTAGTGCATCCCTTCTATGTTTGATTAGAATTAATGTTTCTTTTTTTTCTTACTACTTCTTTTTTGACTGTAAAGAACAGAGAAGGTATTTAAAAAAAAAAACATTATTCAATGATAAATGGATCTCATCTTTGGACACACGTTACACGTGACGAGTCAAACCTAACTTTTACTCTCCACACAGTGAAAAAATCTCGGTGCCAATCTTCACATAGTGTAAAAGATCAATATCAGAATTGTTCAAATGGAGATCACAATTAAATGAAAAATCAGTATTTTTACCTATCCTTAATTTTATTATTTTTATTTGAAGCCATATTTGTGATTTTTATTAGGTACCTGGAACCTGCTTACATACCCTCGGTTGGGAATCACTGGCCTAATCTTTTGCTTAATTTGCACATTTGTGGTCTAATAATGTACAGTATAGAAGTGGTTCCTGCAAATGTAACTAACTATTTTTACATTTATAGTTTTATTTGAGTTGTTGAAAATCGCTCCTTTCAGGATCTGGCGTATGAATAATAAAGTTTGGGTGACTCTGAAGGCACCAGGTGGTTGAGGTAGCTGAAAATGGCTCATCACCTGTTGTAGTCGCAGCTGTCTAGCTCCTGCTAGTGCTACATTTGTGTGGTGAATTTGACAAATAGACAGATTCACACATAGAAACTGGGACCAGAAATGCCTACAAATAATGCCTACATATAAACTCTCTTCTTGTTATTCCCTTTGAATGAATAAAACTTGCAGATTCATGGATCTCCTCTGATTTTTATGTGTCCTGTCCCGCTGTGACAGCTGATGTCTAGGCACTGGCCTGACCCACTATCCCCCTCTCCACTATCCCCCTCTTCACAACTAAGATTGAGGGATGACAGAGGCAGTGGGGGTGGACAAGAGGAGGGTTATATTTAGAATGGCAGGATTAAATAACAACCCCTTCAGCCTGGGAATCTTTTCACCACTCTGTCCTTTTCCAACTCGGACCGTGTGGCAAGCAGACCTGCGGCCACCTTATCTCCTTTTTTCTTTCCTAGTCCTCAAATTCCCATCTCAAAACACAATATCATGGATCCAAAAGCCATTAAGGAGGAACTGCGGCTATTCCAGAGCACCTTGCTTCAGGATGGATTGAAGGAACTCTTGAATGAGAACAAGTTTGTGGACTGCACTTTGAAAATCGGTGACCGCTGCTTTCCTTGCCACCGCTTGATCATGGCCGCCTGCAGCCCCTACTTCAGAGAGCTGTTCTTCTCGGAGGACGGCAAGGAGAAGGAAAGTGGCAAGGAAGTGGTTCTGGATGATGTAGATCCCACCATCATGGATATGATCATCCAATACTTGTACTCTGCTGAGATTGACTTGACGGACGACAACGTTCAGGAGATATTTGCTGTGGCGAACCGTTTCCAGATACCCTCAGTGTTTACAGTATGCGTGAATTATCTCCAGAAGAAGCTGTCCTTGTCCAATTGTCTTGCCGTCTTCAGGCTTGGCCTGGTCCTCAGCGTTCCCAGACTTGCCATAGCAGCACGTGACTACATTGCAGACCGCTTTGAAACTGTGGCTGCTGAGGAGGAGTTCCTTCAGCTGGCACCCCATGAGCTCTTGGCCCTGATTGGTGGAGACACGCTCAACGTGGAAAAAGAGGAAGTCGTGTTCGAGTCAGTGATGAAGTGGGTGCGCAGCGACAAGGCAAAGCGTGCCAAGAGTCTAGGGGAAGCGTTTGAGTGCATCCGCTTCCGTCTGCTTCCTGAAAAGTACTTCCGGGAGAAAGTTGAGACTGATGACATCATCAAGGCTGATCCAGAACTCTTGAAGAAGCTGCAAGTCATCAAAGATGCCTTTGGAGGAAAACTCCCTGAGAAGAAGATGGAGAAGAAGGAAGGTGAGGTAAATGGTGAGGCCGGAGGAGAAGAAGAGGAGTTGTTGCCAGGGTACTTGAATGATAACCGTAGATTGGGGATGTACGGACGAGATCTGATCGTCATGATCAATGAAACAGCAGCAGTGGCATACGATGTGGGTGAGAACGAGTGTTTTCTGGCTGCAGTGTCAGAGCAGGTGCCAAAGAACCATGTGAGTCTTTGCACCAAGAAGAACCAGCTTTATATCGTCGGTGGCCTGTTTGTTGATGAAGAAAGCAAAGAGTCTCCTCTGCAGTGCTACTTCTACCAGGTACGTGATCAAATGAACCCTCAAAAACCAAATTACTTTGAAAACGTCATGCTGTTGCATTGATCAATTAGCCTAAAAATTCATGCTGGTCTTTTCAACTTTAATCTGTACACAAGAAAATTGATACCTTTTAAGGTACAAGTGCTATCATTGGGGTGATACGTTCAAGGGAGGTTTTTTTGAACTTCTAGTTACATAATAGTACCCCAAGGCCCTGTTGAGTACCTTTAAAGGTACATTTATGTTTTGTTCCTCTGGGAACAAAAATGTACCTGTACCTTTTTCCTCTAAAGGGTACAATTATCTACCCCAAAACTCTAACTAGAGGTACAAAAATGGATCCCTTGAGGGGTATCACTCCAGTTACAGCTGTTATAATTTACAAGGTACAGTTTAATACATTTTCTGAGTGTAAAAAGAATCATAACCTATCCTAATTTGATTTTCTGTGGTTGACCCCAGCCAATTACATACTTAATGGCCTTATTTTTATCTTCAACTCATTGTCTAGAGATGTTGTAAAATGTTGTCTTAGTTTGAAATATGTAATTCCTGGCAAATTTGAAAAGCATTTAATTTTTGTCCTGTTGTTGCAGCTGGACACTCTTGCGGCTGAATGGAGGGCCATGCTGCCTATGCCCAGCCCCCGATGCCTGTTCAGTTTGGGTGAATGTGAGAACCTGCTATTCGCCATAGCTGGCAAAGACCTGCAGACCAACGAGTCTCTTGATTCAGTCATGTGCTACGACACTGAGTACGACATTTCAATTCAGCTGATCTTTTCTTATATAAGTCAGTGTGTTTTTATTTCACAAACAATTGAACTGCTCCTTTCTCTTTCTGTCCAAGTGTCTAGCTGTATATTCAGTTTGATTGTACCCTTCACATACATACAAGTAGGTAAGGGCTCAAACTTGGTGTTTCAATATTTCATGTCATTACAGAAGGATGAAATGGAGTGAGACCAAGAAACTTCCTCTGCATATTCACGGCCATGCAGTTGTCTCACATAACAACCTTGTGTACTGCATTGGAGGAAAGACAGACGACAAGTAAGTGTGTGTGTGTGTGTGTAAGTGAAATCAGTGGTGTTGGAGAACATATGGTGTAGTTTGCAGCTGTCTACGCTATGTCAAAGTTCCCTGTGACAGTCTCAACAATCCTCTCTGCAGTTTGAGAACTTTTAATTATTTTAGCTTCATATGGTCAGCATGGACACTTTACTAAAGATTCTAATTTGCCTTTAGTGAACAACTTTGGTATTTATTTAAATATCATTGATACACTACATGAAATCAACCCTATAGTGGGTAAAATTGCATCTTTCACTTCAGTAATCGCTGGGAGTGGGACTAGATCATTTACACCCAATGTCGAATAGGAAACTCCAGACTCACACGTACGTTTTTAATATCAGGTGAAGATTCACCATTATGCACCTCATGCCAGAGTCCACTGTCTCTGAAGCACATGCTGGTTTTATTATTTCTTTTAGGAAATAGTTTTATTCAACTGATGCTTTTGAAGAGAAAGTTAACCCTGAATCAGAGTTTTTATCGAAAATACATTTTACAAATCTTACATAGGTTTTATTCAATGTACCCTTTATTTCCCAACCTTTTTTTGTCATAAGTACCCTCACAGCACTAAGGCTTAAGTACCCCTTCAAAAGGCCAAAGACATGTACAAAAGACTAAATATAATTTAACATTCACATTAATATAGCAGGTGGGTTATGAAGAAACGTCACTGTATTTTGGGGTTTTTATCAGATGGCTGTTAAAAAAAAAAAAAAGAAAAGAAAAAACGGCGGTGTGTGTGTGTGTGTATATATATATATATATATATATATATATATATATATATATATATATATATATATATAATGATAAACGGAAATGAAATACAAAAATTAAATAAGGTACAACCAGGGCCGTAACCAGGGTTTGAAAATTAGTGAGGTCCACAGTGAGGTGTCAAGACTTTTACTAAAATTACACCTACAAATGCAACATATTCTATACATAAAAATTAAATATAAAAATTAAAGGACAGAAACCAATAATAATACTGAAATTATTTTTTAATCGTAAATGCAGTTAACAATATTAATACTGAAATTTTGTCACATAGAAATGCACATTTGACAATAATGCATTGATTTTGAGATGGGCAGAAAAATGTACTCATATTAACTACAGAAATATCAGCAAAAGTTAATTAACAACTAATTTATCTAGGGCTATGTTAACTCTTGTGAAGTGCACTAGTCCCTCCTGCATTTTAGAATCACATGACCATTTGAACACCACTCGCTTAATCTCAGTAAACATCTTGTTCTTGGACACTTTCACTGTCTAAACTAAATTATACATGCATGCAGACACTCAAAGGAGTTTTCAACTGCTTATTTTTTTTATTCAGTTGTACATAGCATCAAAATGTATTTTTAAATATGAAAAATTTACCAAAGTCCGGACCTCGATGACCTCATAGCTGGTTACGGCCATGGGTACAATGAAATAGAGGCTAATTCCAAAAGAAAATACAAACAGGGCATTAGCCTACGCGTATGCTTCAGCATACATTACCATAATAAATGCTTATATCATTCACTGCATTTTATATATTTAAGTACTTGCTTAAATCACTCACAGTATTTTATGCATTTAACACATGCTTAAATCACTCAAAGCATTCCATGCATTTCAAACCAGGCTTTAAGGACATGAATAACAGTTCAAACAATAAAATTCTCATTATACACACACAATCCACACACAACACGCATCACACCTATTCACAAAACTGGAAAATACTCTGGGCTATAAATCTTTAAATAAGATATGATTAATATTAAATTTACACACCCAGTCCTCACATGTATGCCAAAATGTGGTCAAACTCCACACATGTAATCCATATGCATCCATAAAAAACAACCCATAACAAATACTCAATTATAACATATGACTTTCATGAACACATATTTCATGCAATTTAACAACATTTTGTGTAGAATTTTATATTTACCCAAAGAATTCTCAAACGATGAACAAAACTGAGAGCTCTCTTTCATAGTGTATGTTCTCACCTTTCTAACATGAGAGAGTGCCGGAAAGCAGGTGTCACAAAACTCCGGTGTCGCAAAACTCCTGTTCTTAAAGGGGCCACGTTTATCATTGTCACAATTACCCTGGTGACCACTAGGGGTCGCCATGTATGTTTATTGTTCCCTGCCTGTCTTGTGTTTTGATTATGGGTTTTGTAGTTGTTGTCATTGTCTTTGTTTCATTGGTTCTTGTGATTATTAGTCCCAGGTGATCCTTGTTTCCTCGTTTGCCCCTTGTGTATTTAATCCCTTGGTTTTCCTGTGTTCTTTGTCAGTTGTTACCCTTCATGGATGTAATGGTTTGTTCTGATTTCATGTTTTAGTTTCCTATGTTTAATTTCCTGAGTTTTAATTAAATAAGCCTGCATTTAGATCCTCTTTCTCTCGACTCCTTCCTGCAAATGTTACAATCATTTTGGTCACATTCTAGCTCTTTAAATGTAGTCCATTAATTACTATGATATCTTGCATATATTAAATTCCATACAGTTGAAGTCAGAAGTTTACATACACTTAGGTTGTCATTAAAACTCATTTTTTAACCACTCCACAGATTTAATATTTGCAAACTATAGTTTTGGCAAGTCGTTTAGGACATCTACATTGTGACAGACAGACAGATTGTTTCACTTTTAATTGACTATATCACAATTCCAGTGGGTTAGAAGTTTACATACACTAAGTTAACTGTGCCTTTAAGCAGCTTGGAAAATTCCAGAAAATAATGTCAAGCCTTTAGACAATTAGCCAATTAGCTTCTGATAGGAGGTGTACTGAATTGGAGGTGTACCTGTGGATGTATTTTAAGGCCTACTTTCAAACTCAGTGCCTCTTTGCTTGACATCATGGGAAAATTAAAAGAAATCAGCCAAGACCTCAGAAAAACAATGGTGGACCTCCACAAGTATGGTTCATCCTTGGGAGCAATTTCCAAATGCCTGAAGGTACCACGTTCATCTGTACAAATAATAGTATGCAAGTATAAGCACCATGGGCCACGCAGCCAGGGTTGGGGAGTAACGGAATACATGTAACGGGATTACGTATTTAAAATACAAAATATAATTAACTGTATTCCACTACAGTTACAGTTTAAATCATTGGTATTTAGAATACAGTTACATTCAAAAAGTATTTTGATTACTGAAGAGATTACTTAAAATGTTATTGTCATTTGTTTCATTTAATATTTAGTCCTTTCAGATGGAAAACATTTATACATATTAATGATGTGATCCAAAGTGCATTTGAACAGCGGTGAAACACTTTCTTATGATATGTTACATTCATACGAGCAGACAGAGAAGTAAGTTTGAAATAAGTTTGGAGCAGAAGAAATAGAAATAAGCCTTGTGTAAATTGTCAGCTTTACGCTAAGCCAAAATGCTATTTCTAGCCATTTTACATGCACGTTACCAGGCACGATCATATTTTTTTAACAAGAAAATTCACTTTGGATCATAATTTCTTTTTTTCTAGTAAGACCTTTGATATTAGGGCAAAAATTGTATTCTTGATGATAATTTTTGTATTGTTTTCCTGTAAAAATATCTAAAAATCCTTAAAAAAGATCAATTTGATTTATCTTGTTTTAGAAACAACACTGCATAAGATATTTAGGTTTTTCAGAGAATGTATTTTTAATGTGTGTATTTTGTTTTACTGTACTGGCAGAGTTTTTAATGTCAAAACAAGTGAAAAAAATCTACCAGTGCTGAAGAAGTAATCAAAAGTATTTAGCATGTGTTACTGACATTGAGTTATCTAACGGAATACGTTACAAATTATATTTTAGAGCATGTATTCTGTAATCTGTAGTGGAATACATTTCAAAAGTAACCCTCCCAACCCTGCACGCAGCCATCATAATACTCAGGAAGGAGACACATTCTGTCTCTTAGAGATGAATGTAGTTTGGCGCGAAAAGTGCAAATCAATCCCAGAACAACAGCAAAGGACCTTGTGAAGATGCTGGAGGAAACATGAAGACAAGTATCTATATCCACAGTAAAACGAGTCCTATATCGACATAACCTGAAAGCCTGCTCAGCAAGGAAGAATCCACTGCTCCAAAACTGCCATAAAAAAGCCAGACTACAGTTTGCAAGTGCACATGAGGACAAAGATCTTACTTTTTGGAGAAAAGTGCTCTGGTCTAATGAAACAAAAATTGAACTGCTTGGCGATTATGACCATTGTTATGTTTGGAGGAAAAAGGGTGAGGCTTGCAAGCCGAAGAACACCATCCCAACCGTGAAGCATGGGGGTAGCAGCATCATGTTGTGGGGGTGCTTTGCTGCAGGAGGGACTAGTGCACTTCACAAAATAGATGGCATCATGAGGAAGGAAAATTATGTGGATATGTTGAAGCAACATCTCAAGACATCAGCCAGGAAGTTAAAGCTTGGTTGCAAATGTGTCTTCCAAATGGACAATGACCACAAGCATACCTCCAAAGTTGTGGCAAAATGGCTTAAGGACAACAAATTCAAGGTATTGGAGTGGCCATCACAAAGCACTGACCTCAATTCGATAGAAAATTTGTGGGCAGAACTGAAAAAGCGTGTGCGTTCAAGGAGGCCTACAAACCGGACTCAGTTACACCACTTCTGTCTGGAGGAATGGGCCAAAATTCCAGCAACTTATTGTGAGAAGCTTGTGGAAGGCTACCCAAAACATTTGACCCAAATTAAACAATTTAAACACAATGCTACCAAATACTAACAAAGTGTATAAAAACTTCTGACCCACTGGGAATGTGATGAAAGAAATAAAAGCTGGTATAAATCATTCTCTCTACTATTATTCTGACATTTCACATTCTTAAAGTAAAGTAGTGATCCTAACTGACCTAAGACAGGGAATGTTTTCTATGATTAAATGTCAGAAATTGTAAAAACTTAGTTTAAATGTATTTTGGCTAAGGTGTATGTAAACTTCTGAGTTCAACTGTATAAACATGTTTATTGTTTATATGTATAATTTGTACCATAATTAAGTATTTGCATTAACATATATAACAATAGTTAAAACGGTACTGTCTCTTTAAGAATTTTGGTTAAGCCCAGTTGCATGGCTTCTTTAATGTATCCGTGCAACAGTATGTGTGACTAGAATGAAACACTTCTTTTTTTTTATTATTATTTATGATCAACTACTGACTATAATGAACTAAGAAGGATATTAAAGGAGACATTATTCAGTGACAAATGGATTTCGTGGAGATCGTCTTTGGACATGCATTCAAACCAAACTTTTACTCTCAACTTGCAGTTAAAGGATCTCGATGCTTGAAGATAGTCAAACGTACAGTGTTATTATGAAATAAATAAATAAAATAAATACAAATATAAAGTACCTTTTAAACCTTGTAACACCTCAAATATTTAAAACATTGTTTCCCTTTCTTGGTAATTATGAATGAAAAACATTACAAACAACATATCTTTTAAAGAGAAAATAAGGCTTGAACTTCTTAGTTTTACACTTGGGTTTGTCTTTTAATGCCTTGAGAGACTTCAGAAGACATAACAACGTATCCGGTAAGGGAACATAGTGAGCAACGTTGCTCCCTGGTTTTTACGGTGCATTGAGGGATTTTTTAGGGAGTGAATGTTTCAGTGCACTGGTGTTTTTTATTTATTTATATTTTTTTTTCCCTCCCCTTTTCTCTCCAATTTGGAATGCCCAATTCCCAGTGCGCTCTAAGTCCTCATGGTGGCGTAGTGACTCACCTCAATCCGGGTGGCGGAGATCAAATCACAGTTACCTCCGCGTCTGAGACCGTCAATCTGCGTATTTATCACGTGGCTTGTTGAGCGCGTTACCGCGGAGACGTAGCACGTGTGGAGGCTTCACGCTATTCTTCGCGCCATCCACGCACAACTCACCACGTGCCCCACCGAGAGCGAGAACCACATTATAGTGACCACGAGGAGGTTATCCCATGTTACTCCACCCTCCCTAGCAACCGGGCCAATTTGGTTGCTTTGGAGACCTGGCTGGAGTCACTCAGCACGCCCTGAATTCGAACTTGCGACTCCAGGGGTGGTGCACTAGTGTTATTTTTAAGTATTTATAAGTATTTTGCGATTGAGACAGGCCAAAAAATGGCTGGCTCCCTGATCAATAACCTGACTACTGAACTAGGGAGCTGATTGAGATGCACCTTATATTAAAAGATTTTACAGGGGATTTTAAGAAAACGATATTGGAAATGTTCAAATGAAGACTGCGATTTAATCAGAAAATCTATATTTTACCCAGCCCTAGTCCCTGTTATTATTTATTTGAGCCATACATTTAGTTTTAAAGGTTCAACATAGCAAAATCAAATTCTTTTCGTGCACCCCTTGGAACCTGCTTACGTACCCCTGGGGTGAAATGGCATTTGCAATACTTTCAGAACGTGACATATTTTGTGTGAAACAGGATATTCAATGGATATTATAAGGACTTTATTTTATCCATCATGAATTGATTGGATCATGAAATACTGGGCGTTCCATACCAGAACAGTGGTTGGAATGGAGAGGTTGAAAAATAACAGGGCTTGGTGATGGAAACTCATTTCAGTGCCGGAGCAAGTTATTACATTTTGATGAAAGATTACTTTTTTTTCTTCTTTGAAATAACATGCACTGATGAATCCCAATAAGACCAGTAATTTATATTAAGAAAGTAAATAGGGTTAATGTTGATTTCATGTTGGTTTTAGCCTGTTAAAAAAGTGTCAACTATAGTAGATTAAATGACCACAGAAATCCTCTCTCTTTCCTCTCTCTCAGCAAAGCTATCAGTAAAATGTTTGTGTACAACCACAAGCAGTCAGAATGGCGCGAACTGGCAGCTATGAAGACGTCCAGAGCGATGTTTGGTGCTGCAGTTCATAAGGGAAAAATTATCGTAACTGGAGGAGTGAATGAAGATGGTCTTACCGCTTTATCTGAAGTCTATGATTTTGGAACAAACAAGTAAGTATTCAACATAGTTGCCTCATTATGAATAGTGCAACTGAACAAAGACCAAACTACTGTATCAGCTATATACAGCTCATTATATGAAACACTGTAAAAAGATGTCAGAGACAGGGATGGCAAGGGATGATGTCAGAGACAGTTTAGTAGAAATGGAGCACTGGTATTAAAATGAATGGGTGAAATTAAATGATTTAAGTCAACGGGTGTAGAAAAGGTTGTCCCACCTCACAAGCAGGCTTGATGGAGCATTAACGTGATACTGAAAGCTGATTGGCTTGAATGGTTACCTCTGATAATGATTGGTTATGAACGCGGAAGGAGGCAAATTTCATTTTGCCTCCGTTTGGCTTTTTTTTGGGTGCTTTTTGAATGGAAGCAGATAAAGATGCACCATTTGAATATCCATTTTAATTGGTCAGTTTACTAATGGGAGGAGGCATTATGCCGTCAGCCTCCTCTGGCATTCATACCGATTCATACAGTAATTTAAACTCACTTGTATTCTGCACATGAAAGACAGATATATAGAAAAACGCTGCCACTGATCACCTGTCTGTCAACTCAAGAACATACATGCGCATTAGGTGAACCAGCCTGAAAAACAGTTCGTTTTTTTTTTGTGTGATCTGAGCTAAAGCAGCACAATATATAATACAATTGTTGTCAGAATTAACGGCTGATTTGAAATATGTTCTTTGATCGTAATCTTGACCAACCGTTTTGGAGATTTCGGTCTTTCCCCATTCAAGTAGATAGGAGTTGCACTTGTATGCAACTTGTTTACATAGAAAATAGCTACCTGGGAGCGTTTGAAAGATGGCCAATGAGTTGGCTGACTTGCCGTAAAATTTCATTTAAATTTGTCCATCCTTTTCTTATAAAAAAAAAAAGAATAAAAAAAAGAAAAATTCAAAGTTACAGTGAGGCACTTACAATGGAAGTGAATGGGGCCAATTTTTGGAGGCTTGTAATTTTATAAAAGCACTTACATTAATTCTTTTGTTTAAGCATTTGTATTATTTGTGCTGTAAAGTTGTTTAAATCATAATTTTTACAGTCATTTTAGGGTTTAGGGTTTATTGACTTTACACCGTTATGGCAACAAAGTTGTCAAATTGGCTATAACTTTACACAGAAAAGGTTAGTAAGTGATTTTATCACACTAAAATCATGTTTACATGCATATTGATTATGTCTTGTTGCTATACTTTTGAAACAGTGAGAATTGTAACATTTAAAAATTGGCCCCATTCACTGCCATTTCAAGTACCTCACTATTACCTTGATTTTTGCTTTTTTTTTTTTTTAAAGAAAAGGAGGGGCAAGTCAAAATAATTTTTTGTGGTTATCAGTATTATGCCACAAAAGCTGTCGATTGAGCTTTATTTTTATTGAACCCGGAATATTCCTTTAAGTATAATTATCATTAATTTATATTGTGTCTTTACTCTCAGGTGGGACACATTCACAGAGTTTCCTCAGGAGCGCAGCTCTGTGAATCTCGTGAGCACTGGTGGAAAACTCTATGCAGTCGGTGGATTTGCAATTGTAGAGCTGGAGGACAAAAACATTGGACCCTCCGAGATCACTGACGTCTGGCAGTAAGTCCCACCGGCTAATTCTCTGTCCAGTTGCATGAGCTTATGAGGCATTCACACATACACTATATTGCCGAAAGTATTCGCTCACCCATCCAAATAATTGAATTCAGGTGTTCCAATCACTTCCATGGCCACAGGTGTATAAAATGAAGCACCTAGGCATGCAGACTGCTTCTACAAACATTTGTGAAAGAATGGGCCGCTCTCAGGAGCTCAGTGAATTCCAGCGTGGTACTGTGATAGGATGCCACCTGTGCAACAAGTCCAGTCGTGAAATTTCCTCGCTACTAAATATTCCACAGTCAACTGTCAATGGTATTATAACAAAGTGGAAGCGATTGGGAATGACAGCAACTCAGCCACGAAGTGGTAGGCCACGTAAAATGACAGAGCGGGGTCAGCGGATGCTGAGGCGCATTGTGCGCAGAGGTCGCCAGCTTTCTGCAGAGTCAATCGATACAGACCTCCAAAGTTCATGTGGCCTTCAGATTAGCTCAAGAACAGTGCGTAGAGAGCTTCATGTAATGGGTTTCTATGGCCGAGCAGCTGCATCCAAGCCATACATCACCAAGTGCAATGCAAAGCGTCGGATGCAGTGGTGTAAAGCACGCCGCCACTGGACTCTAGAGCAGTGGAGACGCGTTCTCTGGAGTGACGAATCACGCTTCTCCATCTGGCAATCTGATGGACGAGTCTGGGTTTGGCAGTTGCCAGGAGAACGGTACTTGTCTGACTGCATTGTGCCAACTGTGAAGTTTGGTGGAGGGGGATTATGGTGTGGGGTTGTTTTTCAGGAGCTGGGCTTGGCCTCTTAGTTCCAGTGAAAGGAACTCTGAATGCTTCAGCATACCAAGAGATTTTGGACAATTCCATGCTCCCAATTTTGTGGGAACAGTTTGGGGATGGCCCCTTCCTGTTCCAACATGACTGCGCACCAGTGCACAAAGCAAGGTCCATAAAGACATGGATGAGCGAGTTTGGTGTGGAAGAACTTGACTGGCCTGCACAGAGTCCTGACCTCAACCCGATAGAGCACCTTTGGGATGAATTAGAGCGAAGACTGCGAGCCAGGCCTTCTCGTCCAACATCAGTGTCTGACCTCACAAATGCGCTTCTGGAAGAATGGTCAAAAATTCCCATAAACACACTCCTAAACCTTGTGGAAAGCCTTCCCAGAAGAGTTGAAGCTGTTATAGCTGCAAAGGGTGGGCCGACGTCATATTAAACCCTATGGATTAAGAATGGGATGTCACTTAAATTCATATATGTCTAAAGGCAGATGAGCGAATACTTTTGGCAATTTAGTGTATGTTAAAGTAAACAACTATACATTCAGCATTTGCGTCATTCAACCAATAAATCTACAAAAAAAAAAAAAAACAAAAACAAAAAAAATTTAACTCAAAGTAAATCAGATTCCAAAAGGAATGGAAACCTACCAAAAAGATCCCCACCTGAATAGAGCTGGAAATACTATTCTAGAAGTCAAAAGAAGTAGCTTGTATTTATCTTGAAGTATATTTCTTGCTGTTTCCGTAGGTATGAAGAGGACAAGAAGTCATGGAGTGGTATGTTAAGAGAGATGCGCTACGCCTCTGGCTCCTCCTGCGTTGGCATGCATCTAAATGCTGCTAGAATGCCCAAACTCTAAAGGATGCCACTCTCTCCATGAGAAGCTAAGGGAACTAAAAGCTAAGCTGAGACAAAGATTCTGGGTTTCCTTGGGGTTTTTACTTTTACATTTTAGACACAACACAATTGTTATGAAATGTGTGTGTAAAGTTTTGTATTGGTAATAATATAATAGAAATAAACTCAAGTTCTCTATAACTAGGTAATGTATGTGCAATTTAAACCATACCAACTTAATTTTGGCTTACTTGTGGCTTTATCTAGCAGAAAGTTTATTTCCTTGAAAGCTGCAAAACAAAGAGCTGTGTGCTGTGGAAGTTATTGTGGTATTGGAGTTATTGAATGTATTTCCTACCTGGATAAATGTGAATGCATGTGAATTTGAGTGTTTGCAACAGCAGGATAGTTCATGTGAAAGTGAACATTCTGTCATAATGTCCATGCTGCTTTTTTCCATACAGTGAAAGCATACAATGACCAGTGGTTATAAATTCCCCAAAACATCAAAAAGTACCAAAATGTGCACTCTCTTGTGCATCTTGCAGATTATGCTGCAATGGATCTGAATCATCGCTGGATCTTCTGATGATGATGATGATGATGATGATGATGCAGATAGGGACTAGTTAAGAAGGATGGCTTCTTTTTCTTCTCATGAGCATAGCCATCACTAGACAGAACAAAAACAACATGCTCAACCAAATGCAAATGGATTTGTGTATTACTAGACTGATGGTGACTGTTGGTGCAATTTTTCACCACTTTTTCACAGTTATAAATAATGTCCCCAAAAGCCAGTCACCCCAATTGTTGGGCACTTTCGAATGCAATTGATATGCTCAATAGCTCAGACACACTGAAACCATGTCCTGTAAGGAGAAGCTGCTTGACTGAATCACTGTGTGATTTCTTTATATTACAAATAAAAATAAATGCAATGAATGGGGAGCAGCTCAGGTTTTGAATTGTTGACAAAAATAAATGCATCATACACTGTTTTCTATGTTATGGCTCAACAAATCCAAACACTAAAGTTAGATTCAGTGGAGTCAAGTGTATTTAGCATTTATTTAAATAACCTTTAAAAGCTGCTCACGTCCAATGGTTGATGAAATACTTATCTGTCATAGAAAGCAACATTAAAACAAAGAGTTCACTACTTTGGCAAAACAACTCTATTATGCCCAATTGAGAGAAACTAGACAAATTCAAGTTAACAGAATACAAACCAAGGAATTATTATTATCGTTATTATTTATGTTGTAGTGTTTTATGAGGTTCACTGTTAAAATATATATATATATATATATATATATATATATATTTACAGTAAAACACCGGCAGTTGTGGTTACCATAAATTTACCATAAAAATAAGGTGACCAAGTTTAGGGATTTATGGGATGTAATTTTGATGTCTGTAGATTTTGCTGTTCACTACCGTTTATATAATTAAATGATGTAAACTTTGTGTGCTAACCTTCTGGAACTATAAAAGTCTGCTTTTCACTTTAAAATAAATGTTTAATCACCGTAGTAACTACAAAAGTCCACATGACAACTTAAAGTACATCAAGAGTGACCTTTTCCAGGAGCAATAATTAATGCACATGTAGAGTTACTCACACAAACACAAAACACCATCAGGGTAACATGTGACATAAACATTAATTAAACTACTTAAAATATAACACAGAACCCTCCAATGTGCATAACCAATACATATAGAAACATAACTATTCACATAAAATATAATGAAATGTGACTGGTCATGCAGGGACTTCTTGAAACGCTCGATCATTGTTTTTTAATGTCTCTTGTTAAACATACATTTTTACCCTTATTTATATGGTAAAATCATAATTCTTACATCTAAAAAATATCAATTTTTATAATACTTTACCGTAAAATGACATGTATTGTCTTGTTTAATATATTATATTTTACCGTATATGTTATGGTGATTAATCAATTTAAAAAAATTTATTGTAGCAATTTTACATTCTTTTATCATTGAAATTACAGACTTTTTTACAGTGTTTTATTAACTGTGACGGCAACAAAAAGAGCTCTTAAAGTTTTGTAAAGTTTAACTTTAGCCAATTACTCATCATAGGAGCAAAATGGCTCATCTAAAGAAACGTAAAGGAAAATAAACATGAGACATCAGGGAATTAAACAATGTAGTTTTATTATAAATTACTGCAGTAATCATACAGGAAATGCAATTTATTAATATAGAAAATGTAATTAGTTGTATAACAGATTATATAGAATATGAATAACAGTCTTATTGTTAACGGAAACTAAAACAAAAACTACATTAAAATATTTTCATTGACTGAAATAAAATTAATATTCTAATTCTAATATAACATAATTAGACAAACTAAATATGCATTTTAATGACTTAAAAACAAAATAAAATAAAAATGACCACAAATTCATACTTTAAGTAATTGAATAAAAACATGAAAATTAATGCAAGCTGAGATTGAATATGTGTAACAAACGTATGTTTCTACATACTGTTGAAGATCCACTTAATGGTTCAGCTTGATTACTGCAAAACAACACAACAAAGAGCTTCACTTCCAGTTCAAAATTTAACATCAGACTGAAAGGCACTTGGTGAAAGCTGTGTTAATGTCACATGATTTATTTGACATAATTGGAGGTCACCCCAGCAACAGGGATTCTTCTGATGATGACTGATATTGGAGCCCTTATCCACAGCAATTCATCAATTTATTCTGTTAGCAAAAACACTAATGATAAAACCATTAGTCAACATTTCTCTCAATCCAAGCCATCTACCACTCTGACAAACAAAAAAGTACTTTGAAGTACCAAATACCATGCTACAGGAATATTGTAGTAATTTAGTCTTTTTCACCTTATTGTTGTATAAATTGGACTCCAATTGAGTCCAAGTTGGACTGTTTTAAGCTGTTTCTTTGCTCACTTCACTGTTGTCCTATGTCTGCACATGTAAATGTCAAAATCTGTAAAAACAATGTTTATTTATTTTCTGTTATTTATTAGGTCCACACTCAGGAGAAACTGAATAAACAGGTTGAGGTCAAAATAAAACAGGGCAAACACACCAGGCTGAAACTAAACTAATGACACTAATATAACATGCACCAACCACACACATTGTAAAGAAAATCCTGTTAAATTTACGGTAAAAAACTGGCAGCTGTGTTTGCCAGAAATTCACAGTAAAAAATACGGTAACCACGTTTCAGGCTTTACGGGATGTAATTTTGATGCCTGTATATTTTACGGTGCATTACCATCGTTTATATTATTAAATAATAAACTTGATATATTAACCTTCTGAAACTGTAAAAATCTGCTTTTCACTTTATAATGTATTGTTAATCACTGTAGTAATTACAAAAGGGCACATGATGACATGAAGTGCATCAATAGAGTCCCTTCCTGGAGCATTGACCAATACACATGTAGAGACAGTGCTCAATGTCACTCAAACACTAAACACCATCAGGGTAACACATGTGAAATTAAAATAATGGAGTAAATATTAACTAAACTACATCAAATATAACACAGAACACCCCAAAGTACATAAGTGATATTAAAAATAAGAAGAAACATAACTATTCCCATAAAATATAATAAAATGTACTGGGTCACGCAGGGAATTCTGGGAATGCCCGATTATTGTTTACCATAATTTTAACAATAATTTACCATAAAAAGTACATGTACTCTTTTGTTAAACAGAATATAAATTTTTACTGTCAATTACACAGAAAATCATCATTTACATAAATTATATTTTTACCAAATTTTACCGTAAAACTACATTAATTGTCTTTTTAAATATATTTTAAATGTTTACCGTATATTTTAAGGTAAATACCCATTAACCAATTAACGTTTTTTACTGTAGCATTTTTACAGTCTTTTACCATTAAATAACAAAAATGTTTTACATTGCACAGTAAGACATCTCTTTAAATCAACGATTGCTTTAAACACCCTATATGCTTTTCAGCAAAATTTAAAAATTAAAATATTTTATGAGGCACAAAATAATTAATGATACAGTGTAAAGTGTAAAAGGTAACATACAAAAATACCAAAACAGCGTTTGGAAACAAGAATTGTAATTGATAAATTATATGTGACAAACTACCCCAATTTTAAAAATGTGACAACATGCCCCAACATTAAAATCAGTTTTTCCTGAGAACACATTTAAACCCTTCTGTATAAATGTGCCTTCATAATATAGTTGAGCGTTGCCTTCATGTATGCCAGTGTCGTTTTATTGTGTTCACTTGTTTACCCAAGAGCTGTAACAAAAACATTAAAACATTGGAGGGTAGAATGGGTAAGAAATATCATAATCTGTATTCATATTTTGAAGTGAATTAAGGCAGTCGCACACCGGACGAGAAGCGCCATGCCGCGTGGCATCTAGGACACGGCACAGGTATCAAACACAGGGCACGTCAATGAGGTTCACATGGCAGACAGTACACATAAAAGTTTATAAGGTTTTTCCATTCTTAAAGAATGAACAAGGCTAGAGTAAATAATATATGTTCATTGATAATGATTTGGGTTTGAGTTGCGCTCCTTGGCGCGGCAGAAATTTGAGCAGCCTCCAGAGTTGTAGGTGGACAGACGCCGAGTGGCGACAGCAGTGTGCGTACATTCATAGAAAACAATTGTTTTGAATTTTAGAACGCGCCATGTCGCCAGGTGCGTCCAGTGTGCGACCCCCTTTATAGTAAGATTGGTATGGTCAAGCTCAACATCTCAACCCCGTCACATGAAATTAAGATATTAAATCAGTACTTTTTAATGTGATATTTTTTTTATCCATAAATATATATTAAATTTATTAATATTATGCATGCTATGTGGTTTTCTGTCCTACACCACATGAGGAACAGTGGCCATTTTGAGCAAAAATCCACAACTCAGTTACACGACCCTGTCACATTTCCTCACTGTAAACCTGTGATGGGGTTGAGTTATTCTGTATATTTATTAATATTGTAACAAAAATATGGAATAGTCCATGTTTTATATATTACAAATTCTATATAATTACTTGAATGAAACATGGTGTTAAAATATGTGGGTCAACTATAAAAAGTCAACAAACTTTAAAAAAATAAAAAAGTCATCTAGTGGTTGCAGAGTTGTGACGGGGTTGAGATGAAAAGTAAAAAAAAAAAAAAAAAGAAAATATTCCATGTTGAAATATTACAGAATTCCAGGAATGACCCAATTATAAAAGTATTTTATATTTAAAAAAAATATTAAAGTTCCTATTGGCACATCATAAAAATGATACAATTTGCCTAAGACAAATCAGTAATGACTAACAATAATTTACATATTTGTATTTAGTTTTATGCTATATAGATCTTGTGACACCAGAATAAAATTTTTAGAACTACTGCAGTAAAAAGGGCAGTAAAATGTGAAATAAACAAGAAAACATGGTGCCACATTTATTGTTGAGTTATTCAGATATAAAAGAACACAACTTGGTGTAATTTGATGTTTATCCCAGAATTTATTTATTTGCACTATTGGGGCAGACCTAGACAGTATCCTGAGCAGCGCTTCCAGTTCACAGGGAGATTGTGGTTATTGTTCGCCTTCTAGCTCCAGGGCATACTGGAGTTGACCCAGGCAGTGGCTCGGATGCTGGGGCAGACCCAGGGAGTGCCTCCATGACAGGAAGTGTTGCCATGACAAGAGGCTGTGACAAGAACTTCTGGGGCCGCTGATACTGCATAGGGGTTCTGAGAATGCAGCAACTGGAGCCTCTTATGTGGCAGTGACAAGAACCTCCTGTGTGGCCATGGCAGGAACTTCTTGTAAAGTCATAGCAGGGACCTCTGGTGAGCCTCTGACAGAGAGTTAACAGTGACAGGGATTTATGGGACCTGGGTAGCAAAAACAGGGAGCTCTGTCACTGAGGAGGACACTACAGAAAGGTCTGGGATCGCTCCAGTTTCTGGGGCTGCAGCGATAAGAACTTTTGGGATGGCTGTGGTGGGTACATCTGGGGTGGCACTTGCAGGAACCTCTGAGGAGGGATTTGGCAGGGACCTCTCAGGCAGCCCGTTGTAGAGACCTGTAAGGCAGAACATGGGTGGGACCATTGGTGCTACAGTGGCAGGAAACTTTAAAACAGCCATGGCAAGGAACTCTGGGAAGACAATAACAGAGATCTCTGGGGCAGCACATGGCAGAGATGTCTTGGGGTGGCAATGGCAGGTACTTTTTGGGAGGCACTGGCAGGAGGCTTTAGGGCAGCCATGACAGAGACCTGTGGGGAAGCCTTGTCAAGAACTTATGAGGCAGCTATGTCAAGAACTTCTGGGGTGAAACAGACACTAAACCTCAAGGGCAGCCTGTAATAGAGACCTGTGGGGCGGCCCTAGTCGGAATCTGTGGCAGATCTAGTCAGGGACCTCTGGGGTGGCTCCTGGCAAGGACTTCTGGGATGGACATGACAAGAATCTTTGGGGAGGCCTATGGTAGGGATCTCTGGGGCGGCAGTAGCAGTGAGCTCAAGGGTGGTACTGCCTGGAACCTCTGTTGTGGTCCTTGTCAGGGACATCAGAGGCAGCACTGGCCTGAAACTCTGGCACAGCCCATGGCAGAGACCCAAGGACATCTTGAGCAGGGACCACTGCGATGCCTTTGACAAGTTCTTCTGGGGTGGCACTGTCAGGAATCTCTGGGGCGGCCCATGGCAGGGACTTCTGGGGTGGACCATAGTAGGGATCTCTTGTTTGGCCTGTTGCAGAGACCTCTGGGAACCAGAGCATGTGAGTGGAGCATTGAGCTGAGCGGTGATAATTTCACCTGAGCGGAGAGCGCCTTTTTGAAGATTCCGCTCCGCTCGCTCAGGTCGCTCAGTGCCGCTCGCTCAACCCAGAATGCGCTTTGTGATATACTGGTTTGGGAATCTGCGAAATAAGCAATAGGCCTGAGGTTATGGAGCTCTAACATTGTTTTAGTGAAGTTGCAAACCTTATAACCTAAATAAATGCAAAGTATAAATCAAAGCTAAGAACGAGGATATCAAAAGGGAGTGTGGCCTGTGGAGAGACCGTGAGAATTAGCAAATATTCCTTTTGGAGTCATACCTGTCACATTGCCAGAGAACACGAGGATGTGCTACGTGAACATGGTAGCGCAGCAAAAGGTGAGCTAGTAGGCTATACTACTATTCGATAATAAATTACTAGATAAGTAAGGTATCTTGTTGTTTTGCCATCATGTCAGTGCAGCTGCCAGCTAGATACAGGCCCGGTTCTGTAGGGTTGCGAATGTTAGAGCACCCTCAATTGAATATGTAAGCTTAATAATACTGTATATTGGCAAAGCATTTTTCCTTGAATCCCGGCGAACACAAAAAATCCCAGCATCAAAACCAAGAAACATGTATGATCTTGCAGATCAGTGTCCTAATTTGCAGGCGGAGCATTCTGCTTTCATGCCTCTAATTGTACAATTGAGCATTTGATTGGTTAAGATTTCCGCTCTCGCATAGAGAATTTCATTGCGGAATTATCTCAGTAAGCCTACTCCACCGCCTGTTGCTTTCGATTTCTGCTTTGGGATAAAGTGGCGCATAACTGCTGGTCAGTTTCCCGAAGCCAAATCCACACCTTAACGAGAAGTGAAACATTAAAAAATTACTCTAGATTAGTGTTTGTGGATATCCTCTTCCGACATCGCTTGCTGCATTCATGCACAGAGAAAAAAACTATAAATGATTGTATATTAGAAAGAAAAAAAACATTTCTTAAACAAAGGCAGTGTAATTTGTGAATTAAATAATTTTTATTTGTTTTAGGATCATTAAACATGATTTAATCTAATATATATATTGGACAATATCTCACATTATGCAGGACAAATATTTTTTATTTGTTAAATCCATGGTTAAACCTTGCTGTACATATAAAGAGTGCATACACAAGACATGATTGTTGTCCAGATTCAATTTATAATGCTTTAAAAATATCAATAAAAAACAAAGGGGGTACATGCTATCTACTAATATAATAATTATTATATAAATAACCACAGTCCTTTAGATTGCATATGATTCGTACATATAAAATTGTAGGGAATATTAATAAAGCAACAACACTGCAAAAGAGAAAAACTTTCACTGCTCATTTCTGGATAACTTAATACACCCTTTAAAACTGAACACAAAATTAGGATGAAAAATTGCTCATTTTAATTTACAGACCCAAAGTCTGATAGCATTAAATCAGAAACATATTAATGTATCAAATCTATAATCATTCCATGGAGACAACCGAAGAACAATTATGAATTTCACTTTCACCTGCAATATTTTTCCTGGTACCAGTCCATGTTTTCATTATTGCCATAAACGACTCGAACAAACTTTAAAGTTGAAAAGATTGTAGTTTTCTGGGTCGGTTGTATCACTTGGGTCCAGTTTAAATTTAAAAGCGCAAACTTGCGCGAATGCGAGTTTCTGCGCCAACGCACATATGTTTTATCACTTGGCATGTTTGATGACTTGTTTAAAGTAAATAATGGTAGTTTAAAACTGAATTTTTTTTAAAGGTATTATTTGAAGATGTTGATGACATATGTGATAACAGAGAAATATATGACTGATTACAAATGATAATGAAGGTCTGGCAGACCCAATTATCTAACAGCAGTGTAAACCAGTCCAAAATAAACAGTGAGATTTTATATACAAAAACACAACAATACAATCACATAATTTCAGATGTGTGCATTACTAATCATTTGATAATTTAATAAATGTCGGCCTATAGTCTATATTTTACCCAGAGGGGCACCTCAGCCCATGTGGGCAAAGGGGCAGTTGCTTGGGCCACTGTAGCTACCCCCTGTATACGTGCTTGGAACCAAGTATACTACAGAGAAATTTAATGTCGGGATTTGAGTGAACGCTTTTTTACCGGTGAGCGGTACTTGAGCGGAGCGTTCGCTTGGGCCGTGAGCGGCTGAGCGAAGCGCACACGCATGGAGCGGGTTATTGAGCGGAGTGTCACACTGCTCCGCTTCGCTCACATGCTCTGCTGGGAACAGTGGCAGGAAGTTCAAGGGTGGCACAGGCTGGAATGTCTGTGGCAGTCCTTGGCAGAGACTTTGGGAGTGGCACTAGCCGTAATCTGGCACAGCCCATGGTAGGGATTTCTGAAGCACCCATTGCTAGGATTTTTGGGGTGAATATACCAAGTACCTTTGTGGTGGCCCATAATAGGGATCTCTAGGGTGGCCATGGCAGAGGACTCTGGGGCAGCAGTGGCCGGAACCTCTGGGGCATCAATTGTCGGAACATATGGGACATCCCTTGGCAGGGATCTCTGTTATGACCATGGCAGGAAACTTTGTGGTGGCCCAAGGCAAACATGTGGGGCTGACATGACAAGTTCTTCTGGGATGGCACTGTCAGGAATCTCAGGAGCAGCCCATGGCAGGGACCTCTGGGGTAGGCCATAGTAGGGATCTCATAGAAGAGACTTTGGGGGTGGCACTAGCCAGAATCTGACACAGCCCATGCGACAACTTTGACAAGTCCTTCTGGGATGGCACTGTCAGGAATCTCAGGAGCAGCCCATGGCAGGGACCTCTGGGGTAGGCCATAGTAGGGATCTCATAGAAGAGACTTTGGGGGTGGCATTAGCCAGAATCTGACACAGCCCATGGTAGGGACCTCTGGAGTGGCCCTTTGCAAGGACTTTTGGGGTGAATATGCCAAGTACCTTAGGGGTGACCCAGGTTGGGATCTCTAGGGTCGGCCCGGGGCAGAGGCCTCTGGGGTGGGATTGGCTAGAACCTCTGGGGTGGTCCTTGGCAGGGACCACTGGGGCAGCACTGGTCAGAATGCCTGGGGTGGCCAGGCATTCCAGGGCTGTTGAAGCAGAGACCTCTGGATCGACCCTTGGCATTCTGAACTCCCTTAGCATTCTACCAGGAGTGTGGCGGCCTCCTGGGCCTTGACGAGTGGCACCTCTCTAACAGACATTTGCAGAGCAGCGGGCTGGGCAACACCCAACACCTTTGCGAGGTTCTACAATATCTGGGTGGAACCGGTTTTGTCCCGTGTAGTGGCAGGCACAAGCAGGTAAGTCCGGGACAGCTGGCCGGGTGTATCGCTTGCGCATAGCGCCTTTCACCTCCCCTGAGCTGAAGACGTGTGCTGTTGACTCCCAGTAGTGTTCACAAACTGTGTTCCCTGGATGACTTCCTCCAAGTCCTGTGGCAGACGAGTTTGCGGAGAAACTCGCTGCCAGCTCAGTACATGTGCTACTGGGGTAGGTGCTCGCATGTGTTGGTTCCCCATAGGTAACCCCATGCGACATATATCTTCCGCTAATTCGTTTCCCTGTTGGTAAACTGTGTCTTCCTTGGGCAGAGGCTCCTCTGCCCAGGTCACCATGTTTGTAGAAACTCCTCCCTCGTAGGGTAGGACCTACCATGGGACTTCTCCACATGACATACTTCCGACAAAGCTCGGCAAGACCATGTGAAGTATTTTCACTCAAAATACCCAACCTCCCCGCCCCTCTGGGCAGGGTGTGGTCTCCGCGGTGTCTTCCCCTTGGGAGTGATACCCCCCCAACTTAGACCCGTGGCCCCAGTCGGTTACAAATTTCACTCTTTTTTTGGGGAGAGAAAAAAAAGAGAGGATAAGTGGCCACGACTGGGCTAGCCTGTCTCTATCTTTTGGGCAGTCGACTTGTCCCCAAAGGGCCGTTCGACACTCATAACAGCGTTGGGGGACGTTACGTGTCGGCCTGGTGCACTGTTTACGAGGCACACGTGGTCTGCCCGTCACACACCGCCAGTTCACGTAATACAGTTCAGCCAGTTGTGACGTTTCGTATAGGGACCCCTAATGTCACTACATCGACACAATGTCGAGTGAGTGACAGATAGGGAACGTCCTGGTTACTTGCGTAACATCCGTTCCCTGATGGAGGGAACGAGACGTTGTGTCCCTTCTGCCACAACGCTGGACTACCCGCTGAAATGGCCAGGACCTTGTCTCGGCTCCTCAGCACAAAACCTGAATGAGTGGTATGCAACTGTTTTTCAAAGACCAGAGGTGTTTCGGGCTCCCAATAGTGACCCCTAGTGTCACTACATCGACACAACATCTCGTTCCCTCCATCAGGGAAGGAGGTTACGCAAGTAACCAGAACGTTATCTATATGAATCAATAAAAAATGTTAATCAGAAAAAGTAAGGTTCCCTTTTATCCCTTATAATTATAACAGTAAATTCTATGGTGACTCATATATTTTACTGTATAAGTGCAAATACTCTCTTGTTGAGATGTTCACCATAAAATATATGGCGATTAGAACATTTGACTTCCAAAAACCAAAAAGTATTATATTGGAGACTGAGATTTGTTGTTACATGGGCAAGTTGTCATAAGGGCTACTGTACAGCAGATCTCACTAACTATAAAGTTTTGAGTCAAAAGTCCAATTACGCAAATGTATGTTTCTCTAGTAGTGCTTTTGTATGTTGGTTTCAAACAATGGGCCAATAAAAATAAATAAAAAATAAATAAATAAATAAAATATTCTGTCCTCCAAACTAAAATGTCCATTCCATCATATTTTTGCTATAGCTGTTGGGTAAACAAGTGAACACAATAAATCCACACTAGCATATATTCAGGCAAGGGTCAACTATTTTTTCATAAGTGTCAAGTTGGGGCAAGTTGTCACATTTTTATTGAGACGTTTAATGTTTCACAATCTTTTTTTCTGAAAAGCATATAGTACTTACCCTTTAAATAAAATAATGAACATTTTATAGTGATTGTAGTGACTTTGATGTGCAGAGCTCCATTAATTAAAAAAAGTGACACATTCTCATTACAGTTTATCTATTTTACCTTCAGGAGACCTCTCAGATCCTGTGGCCGCATTGGGACCCTGGTCCCCGGTCTCATCCTGAGAGGAGCCCAGAACCTCCTTCTCTTATTCTCTTTTCTGCCGATCACCTCTTCCAACTGCACCTGATCTCTCTCTCCATCACTTTCACCATCCGGCCGTTGGTGATGTTCCTGCAGATCAGTGCTGGATAATGGTGGTCAGGGTTGGGGAGTAACAGAATACATGTAACGGGATTACGTATTTAAAATACAAATATAAGTAACTGTATTCCACTACAGTTACAATTTAAATAATTGGTAATTAGAATACAGTTACATTCAAAAAGTATTTTGATTACTGAAGAGATTACTTTGCATTTTATTGTCAGTTGTTTCATTTAATATTTAGTTCTTTCAGATGGTCGGTCACCACTTTGTAAGGGGGAAGTCACTCACTAGTCCAAGGACGGTATCCAGTGGCGTGGCTGAAGGTCTCCTGCGTGTTCTGTCTTATCATGCACGACATTAAATAATACTTTAATAAAACATGGAACTCAAATCAAATAATCAATCTTATCATTAATTATTTTCTTTATTTTATTTGACTCCAGTTATGAAAAAACCTCGTTGATGTATCTATGCTCTGAATTTAAGTTTTGGATCTTATTATTTTTAAATTCTCTCTTCTAGACTGCATTTGTAATTTCAATGTTATTTGGGTCCTGTGCCAGTGGACACAGGTCCTTTAACTACAAAATTCATCAGTTTCAGATATTAGTAAGTTTTAGACTAAGTCCTTATAGATTCTCGGCTATATCCGTTTAGTCTGATTTGGCTAATTTCATATAGATTCTCGACTCACCGTTTAGCCCCAGTCAATGAAGTTCTGTTTTACAGATTCTCGGACCTACCCTTAGTATTCCCGTTTAATTCTACTTGGCTAAGTTCTATTATAGATTCTCGGTTTACCGTTTAGCCTTTTACATACTTAACTAATGGGTTACTTCTGAAGTAGCTTAATTAAGGCAACTCTGACCATAGATTTGTAGTTAATAAGAAATATACTAGAAAACAGTCCATCAGAATGAATCATAATAACAATTTATTTACCAGGTAATAGTAATACATTCAAACAATCCAATTAAAATAATAAATCAAACTCAAAGCTATCAGTGAACCAAGCATAATAAAAATTAAAGTTGCATTCCATTCAAACATTTACCAAACATAAGAAATTCAAATTGCAATTACCTGGTAGAGAAAAACTACATACAATGTTTACTGTGTGGATCTTCTGGCTACAGAGAGACCTTGATAAATATAAACTACATGCAGCGGTACAGCATGGGAGATCTGGCTTACAGATTCCTTCAAACATTTATCAATAATAAGAAATACCTGGTAGAGAAAGACTACATGCAAATGGCAAAGCATGGGAGATCCGGCTTACAGATTCCTTGAGCTCTTCTGCCATCCTTCCTCAAGTACCAAACGATTCCATTGTTATTTCAGATGTGTGTGTTTGATGTTATTTAGGATTTGGTTTAAAATTTAGGGAGTTGTAAGTCGACCTTTGATTGAGTAGGTTGTTTGATGTTTACAAAGAATACACCTAATCTGCATACAGCATCTGGTCTCTGTGTGAGACTTGGGAGGGGCATCCCCCGGATAGAATACAGTATTTTACTAAGTTCTTAAATCTTACTTATGATTTGACTTTGCTGAAAGGGAATGAGACCGTTTTACCAGTTGCACTGAGACCTCTTGAATGATATCAAACATGTATGATCAGAAAACTTTTTACATTACAGAACAGGATAAGTCATAACTTAGTTTTTAGTGTCCTTAAAGTGACCTAAGGTGAGAGAGAGAGAGAGCAGATGTTGAGTGTGATTTGCGTTTTATAGTCCCCAGTCAGTGGGGTGTGTTTTCTCAGGTGGAGATGCTCCTCTGTGTGAGAATTTTATGACGTTGGTTCTCGCAGAGTTCTTTGACTTTCCTGGAAGTGATGCAGACAATTTTTTTGACAGTCTTACAAGATGGAAAACATTTATACATATAAATGATGAGATCCAAAGTGCATCTGAACAGCGGTGAAACACTTTCTTATGATGTGTTACATTCATACGAGTAGACAGAGAAGTTTGGAGCACAAGAAATAGAAATAAACATTGTGTAAATTGTCAGCTTTACCTTAAGCTAAAATGCTATTTATAGCCATTTTACATGCACGTTACCAGGCACGATCATATTTTTTTATCAAGAAAATTCACGTTGGATCATAATTTCTTTTTTCTAGTAAGACCTTTGATATTAGAGCAAAATTAATATTTTTGATAATAATTTGTATTGTTTTCCTGTAAAAATATCTAAAAATCCTTAAAACAAGATCAATTTGATTGATCATGTTTTAGAAACAACACTGCATAAGATATTTAGGTTTTTCAGAGAATGTATCTTTAACATGTGTATTTTGTCTTACTGTACTGGCAGAGTTTTTAAAGTCAAAACAAGTGAAAAAAAATCTACCAGTGCTGAAGAAGTAATCCAAAGTATTTAGAATACGTTACTGACCTTGAGTAATCTAACGGAATATGTTACAAATTACATTTTACAGCATGTATTCTGTAATCTGTAGTGGAATACGTTTCAAAAGTAACCCTCCCAACCCTGAAGGTGGTGTACTCTTGTACACTGGATCAAACTCCGATTTCTTGCTAGATGCACGCTGTCCCATCGTTGTACTGTATCAAAAACCAAAGATTTCAGAGTTCAGCACCTATGTGGGCACGCAGAACTTTTCGAACTCTTCGAATTCTCATTGTGATGATGTCATATAAGGGATGGCTGCAGTGGACGGGGTCTCCTTACAGCGTCGATTGTTCAAATGATAGAAGTCATTGAACTAATATTTGATTATTCTCTCTCTCTCTCTCTCTTTCTCTCTCGTTCTCTCTCTCTCTGTCTTTACAAGGAGGGCAACAACGAAAGTCTTGAGACAAATTACTCATTTTGTGATGCCCCAGATGAATCTGTTTCTCAATTTTTGGGATTGTCCTTTTATACAGTTATTTTGGATTGACTTTTGTAATTTTACTGACGAACATTTGTTTTTTAATTTTCTATGTTGTTTTGGATATGTTTGGTTTTTATAGCATCAGCAAAACAAAAGAAAGTTTGTATTTTATTGTTAACCTTTTATTGCTGTATGCCAAAATTCACATTCACCAAAGCAAATTCAATAATCAAAAGCCCTTATTTATAGTTTTTTGTTTTTTTTATTTTAAGAATTCAAGCAATGCATCCAAACAATTTCTTCAAAGAACACAGTCACTTAAGACTGTAAACCTGCTCCCTCTTTAAACTATATTTGATGCACAATATTCAACCTGGTATTTGTCCATTGTTTTGTTATTGTTTTTTCTAATGTACGTTATCAAATTTATGTCTGTACACTTGTATTGTTTTTCATGCATATTTTTTTAAACCCTGGCAATAAAAAACACTTTATTTTTGTATTTTCTATATTTATTTTATAATTCTGTATACTGGAAAATAAAGTGTAATGCAAATTCTCTTCATGTGCATTTTAAAGAAAGATTCCACTTTTGTCAAGCGAAACATTTCACAAAAAAGTGTGTCATGTTTTAAGTAAAAAACAAGCAAACAAACAAAACAGATATTTGTCATTGTGCACTGCTAAATATTCCAGATCCATGAGATCATTGTGTACAGTGTCTAAAGTTTGATTTTGAGGCAATTTGATGTTGCAAATTTATGTAGCTAATAAGAATTCCTCAAGAATTTGAATTCTATTTCAAAAGAAAATACTTAATTTTCTTTTTCTGTTTTGTTCAAGCCAGGTGATTAAATACAAAATAAATTCTTTTTTTTTTTTTTTATAACTGTCCAGTTTGTGAAAGGAGAGTATTTAGGGTAAAAATTTGCCTTGTTGCAGTGGCTAAATGTTTTTTTTTTTTTGTTTGTTTGTTTGTTTTTTTTTAAGTGGGGTGAATAGATTTGTTATGAATCAAAATAGTTAACCCAAATGCAGGAAAAAGGAACCCTAGTCACCTTTTTTAATAAAATGAATTTTAATCAAAACTACCTTCCTTTTTTATTTCCTTTAACACAAAGTATGTTGCTCCATCAACATTCAATAAAAAGAAATGTATATTTTTTCAATCTTGATACACTTTGTGACCAGGAAAAGCACATTTTCCTTAAGGTAGGCACGCCCTGTTATAAAAATTATCAAAATTGAAATAACACAAATCAAAGAATTGAAATTATAATTTTATAAGTATCTTATAATTAAAACCATCTTTTAAGAAGCCACCCTGTGCCTAGACTACAGCTTTGCACACTCCATTCTCTCAACCAACTTCATGAGGTGCATCCTGTGATGCTTTTTAAAGGGGGAGTTCCAATCTATGCATGACACTTGTTGAATGCTTTTGATTCACTATCCACCCAAACTCATTCAAGAAATTCACCCAGAAGCAAAATTTAAATTTTGTTCAATTTTAAGCATTTACGCAAAGGTCAAACGTTTAAGTCATTTTTATTTGTATATCGGTTTCACAAAACGCATCATTTCAAAGCAGCAAAAATGAAGAAATTTATGCTGTAATGTCTTAAATGAGTCCTCATTGAGCAGTTTCATTGTACAGCCTTGTTGAAAATCATGTCTTAAAATTATTTGTCTTTGTTATTTTGGCCCCAGAGAGCAAGCCAAAGGTGACTGTGACAAGGAACTTAAATCCATAAGATGTTAGTTAATGGAGAAAAAAAACCTTTGGGAGAGAAAAGGCTCAGCTGGGGGAGCCAGTTCCCCTTTGGCTAAATTATTATTATTATTATTTTTAAAGATCAAAAATAACAATTTTAGTCAAGTATGTACAAACTTTACACTGGTAATGTTTTTTTTGTTTTTGTTTATTTTGTTTCTGCAGGTTTTATTAAGCAAAATGTAAGACTTTTTGAAGACCTTTTCAAAACCAACTAAACTAAATTAATTCATTCAAGGGAAAACAATTTGTCATCGCACAGTTCTCTAAATGTAAATGCCTAGGGAGCACAAGAACAGTCATATTAACTGTACTGTACACAGTGGTAACACTTCAAAGTTTAAAAACACAACTTAACAGATCTCCATCACTTTGTAATTCATTTGACAAAAAGTAAGAAAAGGCTTGAATACCTCGACCACCAACCACCATAAGGAGGAAATAACTTTTACCTTTTGATCAGACCCATTATATAAGCTTTATGCCTCTACGACACTGGTGTTTCACTTGAATAATGTTTAAACAACACCCAAATATATACCCCGAAGCTCTGGAATAGGTGGCACTGTCTCCAAACTGCTCAGGACGATGTCAGTGATGCATACCAAATTTCTTATAAATCTGACAATGCATTCAAAAGATATTTTACTTTTTAATAAAAATCAATATGCTGGAGACAACGTATGGCTGATATGGGTATCCTTGAAATCTTCACAACCCAAGGAATCCATAGACACCAAACTCAGGATTTATTCACTTCAAAAGTAACGGGCAAAAAAATCAAATGTTTCACATTTCTTGACCCATAGGTGGCGCTGTCACCAATCTTTGCATGTACCCTCAGATCATGGTCCTGATGAAGCATACCAAGTTTAGTTGCAATACAACAAACTGTTGCCGAGATATAGCCTCAATTCCTGTTTTATGTTGACCTAGTTAAATTTGAGCTAACGTAACTTTTCAACAAAATCAAAATTCGGTATTATTCATTCCGTGTGGATCAGTCTGGAAATCCTTTTGAGCCACTGTTTAAGTAAATCGGGCAAAGTTTGAAGGAATAGTAGCGAATAAACAATAAACGTCAATCCAAGATGGCAGCAACTGTAATGGCCGGAGCTTTAATTAAAAAAATATGTGCAAAATAAGTGCATTTTTTAACTGGTGGTGGCGCCACCTAAAGTGCATCCTAGTGATCACAAATTTGGTATGGAAGCTATTTGTGCCCAGAATGAGAAACCAATCCCTCCTGCAACATTTAATACCATGACATTATGAATTAAAGACTTTAAGTCGAAAGGGCAATTTAAAGGGATAGTTCACCCAAAAATGAAAAATCTCTCATCATTAACGCACCCTCATGCTATCCCAGATGCGTATGACTTTCTTTCATCAGCAGAACACAAAGACTTTTAGGAGAATATTTCAGCTCTTTAGGTACATACAATGAAAGTGAATGGGTGCCAACATTTTAACAATCCAAAAAGCACATAAAGGCATCATAAAAGTAATCCATACAACTCCAGTGTTTTATTCCATGTCTTCAGAAGTGATATTATAGGTGTGGGTGAGAAACAGATCAAGTAATTTTTCGCTAGAAATTCTTCTCCTTGCCCAGTAGGGGACAACATGCATGAAGAATGTGAAAGTAAATGTTAAAGTGGAGACTGACTGAACAGGGAGAATTTATAGTAAAAATGGACTCAAATATTTATGTTTCTCACCCACACCTAACATAATGTATCACTTCTGAAGACATTGATTTAACCACTTGAGTTTTATGGATTAATTTATTGCCGATTTATGTGACTTTTGGAAAAACTTTTGGCACCCATTCACTTGCATTGTATGGCCCAAAATTCTTCTAAAAATCTTAATTTGAGTTCAGCAGATTGAAGGAAGTCATACACATCTGGGATGGCATGAGGGTGAGTAAATGACAAGAGAATCTCATTTTTGGGTGAACTATTCCTTTTAAGACTTTTTATCAGACCTGCAGGAACCCTGTTAAATATATTAAGGCTAATTTTACTTCAGAAACAGACATCTCTGTCAATAGGACATTTGAAGCCATGGTCACAGGTTCAGTATCGATTTTATTTCTCAAATTCAACAGAACCTACAATGTCAAATGTGATCTCTTTACAAACATAAAGCCCTTACAAAATTCCAATCATGTCCCCAACAAACCCCTTTTAAAAAACAGGTCAAGACAGAAACTTCAGAGAAAAAAATTTTTAAGCAACCATTTTTAATAAGGAACTTTTATCCTCCTCACTAAACGTTAGTTATGACTGGATATGAGTGATGAAAATGAGAGAACACAAATGAAAAGACAAAAGCAACAAATTAGGATTTTGCCATCTGTATCAAGTCGAGAAGAAAAATATGCAGGAATTTAGGACCAGGGCATGTCCAGTTTACACGATGACTAAAATACACCAAGTCTCTTTGCCTCGATCACTGTACAGCAAAACATGAATAAAATTAAGTACATGCAGAATCTCAATCACTGTCACTAGAGTCCTTTTACTTTGCGTCTTTTCTTGGGCTTTTCGATTTGTCCTTTGCCCTCTCTTTTGATTTTGGGCTCTCACTCCTTTTTCTTTTCTTCTGTTTATCCCCATCGCTCTCAGAATCACTGCTTCCACTGTGGCTCTTCTTCCTTTTCCTGCTGCTGCTCTGTCTATCATCCATATCTTTGCTCCGATGTCTCTGTGAGGAACATTCTTTCGAGCCCCTGTCTCTCCCTCTGGTCTCTCTGCTCTTCGACTCATCCATACTCTTCCTATTTCTGTCTTCTGCATCTCTTCTACGGTCCCGAGTCCGGTCTCGCTCTCTGCTTCTGGACCGGCGAGATGATCTTCGGTCTCGGCTGCTGCTGTGATGTCTGATGCGCCCACTGTCACGTGATTGGCCACGTTGGCCACGCCCCATCGAGCGGGACCTCCGTGTGGCATTGTGGCCCTTTTCTCTGCTTTCCGATCTGTCGCGTCGCTGCTCTCCATTCTTTTTCTTTTCCACCTCCTTCATTTTCTCCTTTTCATTACCTTCGGAATATTGTTTGGTCCTTTCCTTGCTCTTGTCGTCTTGTTCTTTCTTGTCTCGTTCTTTGGTGTCTTTGTCTTTGCTGCTCGAGCGTCCCAGTTTGTCATCTGCATTGCCGCTCTTTTCATCCTTCTCTCTCTTCTTTTCTTTACTCTTGCTTCGGCTGCGAGCTTTCGTCTTTTCTCCATCCGCATCAGTCTTTTTGCGAGTGTCCCTGTCTCTGCTCTTCGAGCAATGTCTCTCCCTCTTCCTCTCTCTTCCTCTGGAAGGACTGTGCGATTTATTGCGTTTTTCTTTCTTGTCTCTGTCAGAGTTTTTTTTTGCTTCTTCCTGTCCTGCTGATTTGTTCTCTTTGACAGCTGGCTCGGTGGCTTCAGTCTTTTCTTCTGACATGTCCCCTCTGAAAAGTCAAACAAATAACATAAAGAACATAATTTAATATGAATAGTAATACTTCATATGCTTGAGTGCATTCATAACAAATGACCTAAAATCATGATTTTTACAATTGAATACAAAGATAAAAACTTTATTCCTAGCACATAGAATTTCCTAAATTAGTTCACCCTGACCTAAAATTGTCATTATTCGATCACCCTCCCCTTGTCGTTGTAAACCTGTATGCTTATTCCAAGTGCTTTTGTAATTTAACTACATACACGATATGATTGATAGATTCATAATTAAATTTTCAGTAGTTAATGCATATGCTTGATATAAGGAATGGAATTACTAATAAGTGAAAATGCTAATTTATCAAATCAGTAATTACATTTGCACTGGTAAAAATGATAATTCTTGACATAAAAAAAAAAAAAAAAAAAAAAAAACGACATTTCTCGCAGAAATACATTCTTGATATCTGTAATTGCATTTTCATAGCAGAATTTTACAATTGTCATTTACTCCTATTCAAAACGTAATTCTCAAATTTCCAGCTGAAATTCCAATTTGACTTAGAATATATATATATATATATATATATATATATATTCTAAGAAGTGATTGCAATAATTAATAAATAACACTGTATGTGTTTACAATTTAATGATAAACTTTTTTTGTTGAAAAAAAAAAAAAATCTTTATGTCTAAAGCTTAAAAGCATGCCATTTCAGTTCTATGTCCTCAATTTTCAAGGAAAAAGTCTTATTTTACTCAACTGGATGGCAGCAAGTACTATAAAAAAAGAATTTGTCCTCTATCACCTTCCTTCACATTATACTGACCTGAAATGTGAGTGGAGCTTGAACGCATTTTAGCCCTCACCCACAAACAAGTAATTTTTTTGAAATGCTGGAGAGTTTCCACATGGTTTTGTTGAATAGCAGAGAATCCCAGCTTTA
This sequence comes from Myxocyprinus asiaticus, assembly GCF_019703515.2. Taxonomy (NCBI): domain Eukaryota; kingdom Metazoa; phylum Chordata; class Actinopteri; order Cypriniformes; family Catostomidae; genus Myxocyprinus; species Myxocyprinus asiaticus. The sequence goes on along the minus strand of NC_059355.1, from coordinate 11,711,643 downwards.
CAATGATGTGTAACATTTCATCTTCTATAGATGAGAACCTATTTTGCTGATGATTTGTTTCTCATACTTTTCCAACCAGACTTCAAATTTTGTTCTAAATTTGTTTTTGACAACACTGGATTATTCACCCAAGCAAGCTAACAAACAAGTAATTTCTTTAACTCATTTTAAAGCTAACAACCCAAGGTAAGATTTAACTATAAAGTTTGAGGCTATTTGGGGATTACAGATTAGTGGTCAGCAAAGAAAAGAGACACTGGCATTTTATGCCTTACTGAAATATTTCACTGTGGGCAACAAATTAAACTATGCATTCACATTCCTGAGAATGAGAGCTTTCATTTGATATACGACTTGTCTATTTAAGTGCTATGTGAAGGACTTTTATATTCATTTAAATTTCTACAACGTAACCTCCAAGTGGGGCTAATTTGCGACAAATGATTTTGGGCCTTATTTTGTTATTTTATGTAACTAAATGCAAAAGTAATGGAGTTCTCTGAAAAGTTCTAAGCTTTCAAATGCTACCACATATGATTAACTTGTGCATCCAGGGACTTCAGGGTTTTAAGTGTTAAAACGCCTTGCCATATAGCGCTTCCCCACGGACCCGCAGATTTTAAGAGGTTAAAAGTCCATTCCTTATCACAACTGAATTACAATTTAGTATTCTAATTTTTTATATCTGTAATTTGGTTTTCACTAGTGGCAATGTCAGTTTCTGATATCTGCAATGTGCTTGTAGTTAGCAAGAAAGCCTTTTAAGATCTTTAATTACACTCCAATTTATTGATCTGAAATACTGAATCTAACATGCTAAAATACATTTACAGATAAAGATTTATAATTTTTCACTAGTTGTAATTTCCTTATCAACAAAATGAATGGAAATTTGTACTAGTAACAATTATAGACAAAAAGTAAAAAAAAAAGTGCACCACTGACATGTGAAATTGGAGATTTCAACTAGTATAAATATGTACAGATATCTGTAATTGCATTTTGAATAAGACATATTGTTAGATAATGCAGTTACAGATAATTAGTTTACTAGTTGAAATTCCATTTTTAATATCAAGAACGTGCTTTTTTGTGAGTAATAACTTCATTTTTATATCAAGAATTAACATTTTAACTAATGCAAACTTAATTTCTGATATCAAAAATTACAATTTTCTCTAGCAGTAATTCAATTCCTAATTCCAAGAATCAGCATTTTAACTAGTGAAAATTTGACTGTTGATCTCTATAATTCAAATCCTGTAAATGATTAAAAGTAAATTAGTCTTGCCATAATATGCTATTATTTTTTCCATGTTTCACAAAAGGAAAAATGTATGCAATTATTTTTCATTCAATAGCACTGTGTCAGGAACAGACCAAACGTCAAGTTGATAATATTCACCTTTGCCAAAGGTCTGAAATCTTAGTGGTGATCGTGGTTAGATTCCAAGTATTGAAATGTAGCACACAAGTCATTTGGACTATTTTAAAGGTGCTTTTATGGTGTTCTGTCATCCGTTTTGGGTGAAAGCTGTAGATACAATGATCTTTCGTTGTATGGAAGAGTTAACTGATTTTCCTTTTGTGTTCCACAAGAAATAACAGCAACATAACAACATAATGGAGAGTAAATTACAGGATTTTCATTTTTAGGTAAATTATTCCTTTAAGTCTGCATTACATGAATCTTGGATGCAATATTAGCATGCACTTTAAAACGGATGTCTAATATGTTAAGTTGACATAATGGCCGCACTTGTCGCCTTTGATCCATCGTTCTTGGGTGGAGGTGTTGGCTTTAGCTTTCTGTGTCCTTTGCATTTCCTGCCGCCAGTGTGGAGGTGTCTCACTGCGTCGAAACCGGTCCCATGACCGTGAACGTGATCGAGATGGCGTCCGATAGCGCTACAGAAGAGATCAATAGCCAAAGAAAGACAAGTTAAAAAAATAAATAAAAACGTTTATTTGTTAAAAAAAAAAAAAAAAACAAACGATTTAATTCAAAATGTCAAGATGTTCAAAAATTGTAATATGTAAAACAATACAGAGTGGCCCTAAAAGTACTTGGACACTCAAGTATATATATATATATATATATACATAAAAAAAGATATATATATTATATATGAATGTCATTGCATTACTAATAAACAAATGATGCAAGAGCTTGTCTCAGCAGTAGTTCATCTCATTAACTATGAACATGTTCCACTAATGTTTGACAACCAAAAAGTGTCCAAATACTTTGTCTTCCTTTGAACAGAACATCTATCTTTTTATCACTAACAGACATCTATGGGCAATCTTTCTTAAAAAAATAAATAAATGACACGTTATCACATGCAATGACATTATCTGTCCATATATTTGCGTCACTCTCACTTCAAAGCAAACACTAATTTATTCTCTCACCCTGGGACCTCTTCCTTTAATTCTTCGCCCTGACCTGGTCATCACCAGTCTTGTGCGAGTTGGCCTAGAGTTCGCCATAGGTCTGGAATGTAACAAAGAGTTTAGAAGATCACACATCTTAAGACATTTCATCAGTCTTTGCAAATAAATTATCCTGGACAATTCTTTTTACACAATCTCCTACCTCTCTCTTTCTCTTTCTCTCTCCCTGTCTCTCTCTTTCTCTCTCTGCCTCTCTCTCCCAGAGTCCTCCTTGCGCTGTTCTTTGCCTCGCTCCTCTTCTTTGGCCTTCTGGGGGCTTCGTCTCATTAGGAAGCGGTTTTCTGGAACATGTGGGACTTCCTCAGGGCGGATGGATGACTTTGGTTGGGCATCAGCCTCTTCCTCTTCAGACCTACACAGAAAGACACGACTGTGGAATATTACAAATGTTCCTGGTATTTAAATGTTTATATGTAGCTTAAAACTTAAGTAAAACTACGACTCAAAAGTCTGGACACAAAACTGAATTTATGTTTCCCATGCCCTTAAAAGGCTTTTGGCTGGCACTGAAATGTTTAAAATTTGTTTTATATACAAATATAAATTGTGCTTACATATGAATTTCTATACCAAACAAAAAATTACATTTAAAACTTAAATGATTTGGAGCAGACACTGAAGGAAAAGCAGTCATCAAGTGAGAAGCATACATTTGAATTCTTTGAATACTGTTAAAAAAGCATCCCAAGATGAAGTTGGTTGACAGAACATCCAAATTGTGCAGAGCGGTAATCTAGACAAATTGGGTGGCTACTTGAAGAAACTCGTATATACATTTTCATTGATTTATTTTTTACTGGGTCACACTCACTACATAATTCCCATACTTTCATTTGTGTTATTGTATAGTATCTATAACTTTAACATTATAAAATGTGGAAAACAGCAATAATAAAAGACTGAGTAGGTGTGCCCACACTTCTGAAAGGTTGTGCATGAAGTAATGTTTTCAAGAAACTTTGAAGCATTTAATCTGAAGATATAAAATAACATGCAGTATTTAAATGATGCTCTGTGTGTGTAAATTGAGGATGTATTTGTCAAGTACCCCTTCTTTTCTTTCTTCTTGTGTTTTTGTTCCTTTTTCTTGTGTTCTTTCTTGTGTTTCTTCTCATCCTTCTGATTCTCCTCTGGGTCTGTGGAGCTGTCTGAGGAAGACTCGCCGTCACTCTCAACGGAAGACTGATGTTTCTTCTCTTTCTTTGCTGGACAACAGAAATTTGAACAATGCATTAAAACGCACTTTTATCATTTGTTTTATGTTACTGTCTCATTGTGGCCCATAGGCCACTTATCACCCATCGGGCTGTCATGATTATCATATTTTGACTGACAATTAATTATCATGCAAATAATTGCGATTAATGATTGAATTGTCTGTTTAGTTTAAGTCACTGACAGTGTAAGCTGTTAGTGTAATACATATGCTTTTAGAATTTGTTTTTATTCCTATTTAACTTAGTCATTTAATAAAATAGGGACATTTGATTTCCTTTAAAGGGGTCATGACATGAGGCATCAAATTTTCCTTGATCTTTCAACATATGAGGTCATTTTACTATAAAAACAATGTAAGTTTCAGAACTCAAAACTTCCTCCTCACTGCAAAAACAGCATTTGTTGCAACCAAGCAGCCAAAAAGACTTGTTTTCTACTTTCTCCACATTGTGGTACACATTTGCATCTGACCGCCTCAACACATCAATGGCTACTTACCTTATAATCTCCATAGCCCCGCCCAGTAGAGGTGAGCAGTGAGAGAGTGAGTCATAATGGTGGGCATTTACTGTCAAGTCTTCAAGGAGAAGCAGCACCAAAACAGTGCGTTTCTGACAGAGGTGCAGAATGAGGCTGGAAAATGATCCATGTTTTACAAACGAATGTATTGCCACATATTTTGTGCAAAAAAACTTTACAAGTCAACCTCAAGAAACATTAAAATAATTAAAAAAAAAAAAAAAAAAAAAACAGCATGTCATGACCCCTTTAAGGTTGTGAAAACTTTTTTCCTTACATGGTGTCAGGTGAGCTCACTGATCTGAATGGGAGAAGAGGTGATTGAATTGATTCAGTGATTTAAGACTTAAATTTTAGTCTGTGCCTAACATATGCAATCGTATGACTTCAGAAGACTTGAAATATAACGCACAAGTGATATGGATTACTTTTGTGGTGTTTTTATGTGCTTTTGGAGCTTAACCATAATCCTCTCTTCCCTCATCCTTGTGTTCCACTGACGAAAAAAGTCATACAAGTTTTGAAGGACTAGAGGGTAAGCAATGATGACAAAAACTTTTCCTAAAGCAGTTTCATTTATTCTGTTTTTAGAATACATATTTTAATTATTTAATATATATATATATATATATATATATATATATATATATATATATATATATATATTTTTTTTTTTACACACACATATAGATTGAACTTGATTATCCACAAATGTGGAAATTTTCCTTTGGCTTCTCACAAGAAAGAAAAAGTAGTACACATACCCAAGTAGGATACAGACAGCAATCATAATCAAACAACAACATTAAAACACAAGCACCAAATAAAAATAATCATGATTACATAAAAGCAACCCTTCCTTTCATTCAGTGCTCTAACTGCCATTGGTATAAAATCATTTTTATAAATAGTTCTAAGAGATTTGGGGACCCTATACATTCTTCTAGATGGGAGCATTACAAATTCAGGGTAAAGTAAGGAATTGTGCACGCTACAGTTCTTCCAAACAGTAAACAAACAAACGAACATGAGGAAATTTTGAAATGTCACCTTTAGATTTTGGAATTAGTTCTCCACAGTTGAGCACTTTGACCTCGGCGTAGGGTTGGCTGTTGGGGTCTGTCTTCTGACTCTCGATCATCTGGATCACCTCCTGGCCGGAGATCACCTGACCAAACACCACATGAATTCTGGGGAAGGGGGGGGGGGGACACATTTTAAACACTGTGCTCAGAGCACATACATAGTACAAAGACAGTACCAATGTATATGAAGCACCAACAAGTGCTGCAAACTAGTACCTTATTCAAAGACAACACTATATTCTTCTATAATCCTGTTATATTGCGTACTAGAGGTAGACCGATATGTCAGTTTTTAGGCCTACAGATTAATCTGTGCCGATAGTTGCTTTTTGGAACTATCGGTTATCAGCAAAAATCTATGCTGACAGTTTTTTATTCCTCCATGTTTCTCTGTGGCCGGCGCTGGAGGACTCAACAGTCAAATCAACTGACTGACAGTATTCATCCACAATTTATCCACACTTCAATGCAAATTTGGTCATTTTGATTAGATAAATGAATTGTTCTAAATTGAAGCAAGGGCATTAAAAGAAAACTATGACTACATGGGAACATGCCACTCAGCACATACTGTACTTCAGGTATCCAACTTCATATCTTGTGAATAATAACAAAAAACATAATCTGCTGAAATACATTTATATATACAGTATATATTTACATTCAAAATCTTTAATATGGTGAATATACAGTATAGGCTATAAAAAGCTTAATTTGGTAGTAAAAACTTAAAGCACTGTAATGGAGCCAAGTCCCTTTCATTCCAAAATAAGAGTTTGTAAATAAATAAGTGTATTTCGGGTTTGTTAACAGTCCTGCATTATGCTCCAAAACTTCATTTTTTTCTGCTTATTATTGGGATTTGGATTGCACAATACACTGCTTCTTGAATTTTATTCATTTTGGACTCTTGTAGCCTCCATGTCTGTGCCCATCATAGTAAGGAAAGATTAAGAATGATTTATAGAATGTTAAAAAAAAACAATGTTAAAAACTATCGGCCGATTAATCGTTTATTGAATTCTCCCACCACCTTAGTTATCATATCAGGAAAATACAATATCGGTTGACCTCTACGCGTACATTCTGAAAGCTTCGATACTTAAATGAAAAGGCGCTTACCCATCCAAGTGAGGAGTTGGTTTTGTAGTTCTATGGTCAGGGACACAAAACAGTGAGGCAGAATGTAAATACAAATCTAACGAACACAAAAACAGTGATTAATGCACACCATAAATCCATTCGTGACACTGTTATATGCTGTTCACAACTAAACCAATGCACCGAGGACATTTACACTCATTATACATCAAGGCAGCAAGAAAGAAAGATTTTACAGATTATCCTCTCCATTATCCAATGCGACACTAATGATGCTCCACTTAGAGGTCAGTGTGCCAGACTCACATAAAGAATTGTGAGCCATTGGTGTCTTTCCCTCTGTTTGCCATTGACAGCAGGAAGTCCTTGTTGTGTTTCATTGAGAAGCTTTCATCTAGAAGAGATGGAAATTAGAATACTGAAATGTTGAAGAAAAAAAAAAAAAGCTGTCACACTTTTTAACCAATGAATTTCAATGGGCTTTCTAGTCGTTTGTGATCACTGTAAGTGATTTTCATTCAGGCTGACTCCAGCAAAATTGTAAAATTCCTTGATTTATCCAGGCTGTCCATTAACTATATAAATTTATGTAGGCTGGCGAAGTAAAAAAAAAAATGAAACCCACCTTCAAAGAAACCACCATATATGGATTCACCACCTCTGCCATTTCCTGTTATTACAAATAAATCATTAAATATGATTTCACACAGCCAGTACAATAATGCAATGATATGAAGCAACAGACAACAGTACCTTCACTGAAGTCTCCTCCTTGTATCATGAAGTCCTTCACTATCCTGTGGAACAGACATCCTTTGTAGTACAATGGTTTCTGAGTGGTTATGCCGATTCCTTTCTCACCTGCAGGCAGAGAGATCTTAGTTTAATTTATTAAGGAATATACAAAACACACCACTAAGCATTCACACTAGAGCTGGAAGATGTGACGATGGAATCGACGATGTCTTACAATGATCACGATTGCGAAAAGATGATGATCGACAATATTGGGAAATGGCAAAACCATGGATATGGGAAGTCGCCAAATATATTAAATAGTGGCCAGGGTGTGAAACTAGTGATGTCGGCGTCAAGTGAGATGGCCACGACCGGAGTCTGATCATTCGCCACTGACCACATGATACTAATGAAATGCCTAATGTTATCAGAAGAGCTGCGGCCCCGAATGAACCCCACCGGATCTGTATGTATAAGAGATGTTATAACTTTACTTAATCGGTTAGCCAAAATTTGACACAATTTTTAACGTCTAGCTGGATCAGGGAAATTGGACGGTAACTCTTACACTCGCTTGGATCTGTCCTTTTTAAGAATCAGACTGATCCGGGCTTGTGTCATGGTTGGTGGAAGCTTTCCATTCTTTAATGATTCTGTATAAACTTCTAACAAAAGTGGAGCCAGTTCTGTAGCATAAGATCTAAAAAAATTCAGTGGCAAAGCCATCTGGCCCCGGAGCCTTGCCTGTAGGCAGGGCCTTAACTACCTCGTCAAGCTCCTCCAAGGTTCTCTCAGAATAAAGAGAATTTTTTTTGCTCAGTCATCAGTTTAGGGAGTTCTAATGGTTCCACAAAGTTTCTAATAGCTTCATCAGTAGACAAAGGCGTGGAACTATAAAGATCAAGATAGAATTCTTTAAAAGCATTATTCATATCAATGGCCAAGGTAAATATTTCACCACCAGCAGATTTCACTGAGGGAATGGTAGAAAGACTCTCTCCGCTTTACATATCTAGCCAAAAGCTTCCCTGCTTTGTCCCCTGACTCAATATGACTGTCTTGCCCTAAATAACCAAAACTCCACATTCGCGACAAAATAGCATTATATCTGTATTTCAATCGGGTCAATTCTCTGAGGCCATCAGATGACATTCAGCACTTCAGTTCTGTCTCAGTACTTATAATATTCTCTTCCAACTCCACGAGTTCTCGTGCTTTAGATTTTTTGATGAATGAGGCATACTGTATAATCTGACCCCTAAGAACCGCCTTAAGTGCCGCCCAAGCCATGCCCACAGAGGATACTGAGGACCAGTTGGTCTTCATATAAACATTGATTTCAGCCTTTAACATTTGTTGGAAATCAGGATTTTGCAAAAGGGATACATTAAAGCAACTATATGATTTGTTTTTCTCCATATGTGGCAACACCTCTAAACTCACCAGGGTGTGATCTAAGACTAAGATGTTTCCAACTGAGCAATCAACGACAGAAGAAATGAGGGACTTAGATACAAAAAAAACAAAAAAAAAGAAAAAAAATCTATTCTAGAATAAATCTTACGGACTGATGAAAAAATGTATAGTCCCTACCAGATGGCTTCAAAAGTCTCCAAATATCTATAAGACCAAGATTTTTACACATCCTGTGAAGTGTCAATGTTGCTTTAGGGGGCTTGCACACTTTTGCTTCACTATGATCAAGGACTGTGTCCATCAATAGATTAAAGTCTCCTCCCAATAATATATCATGAGGGGTGCCAGCGGCTTGCAACATCCCTTCAAGATCTATAAAAAAGCCCTTATCATCAGCGTTAGGTGCGTAAATATTAGCCAAAATCAACCTTTGCCCCTGAATTTCTGTTAAAACCATAATGACTCTTCCTAATTTATCTTTAATCTGTTTGAGACATTTGAATTGCAGATGTTTACTTATCAGTGTACTAACTCCCCTGCTCTTACTTGAGCCAGCACTAAAGAAAACATGTCCACCCCATATCTTCCCAAATTTGTTAGCTTCCTGCAAGGAAAGATGTGTTTCTTGAAGAAACACTATCATATTTCTTAAGTTTAAGAAAATAAATAACCTTCCTGCTTTTTATGGGGTGCCCCAACCCATTCACATTAGACGTGGAGAGAGATAATCCACTCATTAACATATGACATTTCGACATATTAGAAAAAATAGATTGTGTCAAAAATAAAATTATAAAGACCACATTCCAACATTAGTGCCTTAGTCAAACCTCGAACTTCCCCCCGAACCAAATAAACAAAGAAAAACGTGCCCATTAACCCCATGCACGACAGCACCAACCGGCGTCCATCCCGCTAAACTCAAACAGTCCATGTACAAGTCCGGTGCTTCTGTACAAATTTTGTGAGACAGAATTACATTACAGAAAATAATCTATAAAACTACAGAACGTGTAGATTAATGCACAAAACTGTATCGAAGGTGTGTTACTCCACAAAACAAACTCCAGCCGCTAGCGGAACCAGCACAAAAAATAAATAAATACAAATAAAACCGTTTCGTTTCCTCAGACGGTCAAACAAATGTTCATTGAGCCGGCTGTTCATGTCAGTTGCATTTCAGTAAGTTACATAGAACAACTGACAAGGAAGGTTTAGGCCTCCCCAAAATTTTCTTTTATTACGACACTTGGCCCACTGGTCTCTTCCACCAGTGTGCGCCCCTTCCTGGTACAACATTGAACAAGCAGTCCTTACCCCAATCTCACCATTGCAAAGTCTTTGTCAAATTGTCTAGAGAAGTAAAAATGCATCCTATTATTTCACACATTTAGTATGGACAAAGGCTTCTCGCATGTTCAATTCTGATACTTAACTAAATGTTTCCTCAAGCATATGGCTGAACCCCAAATTACGTATTAACAAGTCCCCCTTTTGCTGGAAACAATGGATTGAGAGGGGTGTTGCTACACTTGGTGACCTTTATGAAAACCGAACTTTGAGATAATTTCAAAATATAACCCCGCAATTTGGGATTTCCAAGTCTCCATTTTTCAGGTATTTACAGTTGCGGCATCTATTTTGTATTATTATTTGTGGTAGTACACAGTCCTTGAAGGTGCTATATGCAAGACTGACAACAAGCGTTTGAAATGGGTACTGCAGTCCAAATTCAAAATATTGAAGAGTTGTCTCCGATATTTTGGAGACAACTCTCAAACTCGAAGCTCATGCGGGTTGCCAGAATATTTTAAAGGATTTCTGAGCTTTAAACTGTCTCCATCTCCAAAGGCATCTCCAATATTTATCCTTGTTTTACTATGCTTCTGGTCAAGGTGGTTTTTAGATGGATGGTGAGGCTTTTTAGGTCAGGTGGAATCTGTTATCTCTGATCCAGTTCGTTTGCTGGCTTCCATGGCTGCAGCACGCAGTGTTGTTTCCCTGCAAACTTGTTCAAAGCTGGCAACCCGGCGGTGTCAAAATACTATTGGTGAGTGGGCAGGATCACACAGACCAAAACATAAACAGAAATTCCAGCCCGAAATGGAAACTTCAAAGTAGAATATACTGGCTAAAGCATTGTTATAGGAGATGCCAGTATCAGCATGTTTCCTAATTCTCTAATGACATATTATGGTCATTTTATGATTTAGTACAGTAAAAATATTACATATAGCACCTTTAACATGGCAGACATTCTTTGTATGATGCTCACAGCCTTTGGAAATGGGCATGGAGCATCAGTGTATTATTTCTCTATGATTCAGAGTCTTGGTGACGGGGACTTAACTGCACTTAAGAGGTTATGGTAAAGAGATTTGAACTTGGTATTGGAGGATAGGGAGGGTTTTTTTTTAAACCATGTCTAGGGATGCAAGGATATGCCTCATTCAAGATTTCGCATCGTTTCTACTGGACTCCCCCCAACACTACACATTTTGGATACATCCCTAATCAAACACACCTGATTCAACTCATCAGCTCATTAACGGAGACTCCAAGACCTGAACTGAGTGTGTCAGAAAAGGGAGACATACAAAATGTGCAGTGTTTGGGGGCCTCCAGGAACAGGGTTGGGAACCACTGCTCTAGATTGTTTAGGCTTGGTTTAAAAGACACACATACCTGCTGGTGATGTCAGTTGGAGGATGGAGACATAGCCCATGCTCTATGGTTCTGCGCCAAGACTCAAGAGTTCTGGGTAAGAGAACTTTATCTGTGATGTATCTTGATTTATCTTGAGTGATGGGGCGGTCTTTAAAGTAGGTGACAAATATACAAAAAGCTGGGTCCAAACTAGTGTAATGATAGGCAGACAGATAATGCTTATAGGACAGAAGTCAATTTGCGCTCCATTTCAAGAATGGTTCACCAAATTGGACAGGTATCTGGCCTTTCTGGTAGCCCTTTTAGTGTAACGGTTTACAGAACTTAGCAAGTTAAGCCATAGTTCATACAATATAATGTAATTACATTACCTGTCGTCTTTGGTGTAGATATTGTCTCTGACAATCTTGCTGAGCAATGTAATAACGATGGATTGTGTTAATCCGTATGTTTAAATAAGTCCTCAAATACAAGAGTAAAAGCTGTATACAAACACACCGTGACGCGCCATGTTTGTTTATGTTTGAAGTAGTCACGTGAAACTACCACGTAGAAAGTAACCCGTTACGTCACCTTTTGGCTCTCATGTCAGCGGAAAAGCGCAGCAAGTTTACTATAGGCTCCAGGTTGCCCTGGCTGTGAACCAGCGGAGCACAGGCTCAGCACGAGAACAATCGCAATTTCGGTGAAAGAGGGCTATGGACAGCTCTCAATGAGGATCATGTGGAGAGAAACAGAATTGCAGTGGTTATTGTAAGTTCTATTCTTTGTGGAATTCTATTCTCTTTGTTTGTTGATTTCTATATTTTTTATTTTCTAAAAATGTTATTTTTTGTTTGTTTGTTTGCTTGCTTGCTTGTGTGTGCATGGTGTAATTTAGGCTATAACCACAGGGATATTTGATGAGGGACAGGATGGGGGTAAATAATGGGAGTTAAGTTGATTCTGTGTGTACAGTTGTGGCCAAAAATATTGGCACCCTTTCAGATTTGACAAAAGGCTGTGAAAAATATATACTTATCGTTTATCCTTTTGGTTCTTCATTCAAAGTATTCACAAAAATCTATCCTCAAAAAGATATCAAACAATTCCAAACAACACAAGTTTAATCAAAAAACTAATATTTTTGTCAAATATGTGTGTGACACAATTTTTGGCACCCTTGTATTCAATACTTTGTGCAACCTCCCTTTGCCAAGATAACAGATCTGAGTCTTCTCCTATAATGCCTAATGAGGTTGGAGAACACATGGCAAGTGATCTGAGACCATTCCTCCATACAGAATCTCTCTAGATCCTTCAAATTCAGAGGTCCGCACTGGTGGTCCACACTTCAGATCACCCCACAGGTGTTCTATGGGGTTCAGGCCAGGGGATGGCCATGGCACAACCTGATTTTGTGGTCAGTGAACTATTTTTGTGTTGATTTTTATGTGTTTTGGATCCTTGTCCAGCTGGAAGAACCAACCACAGCCCATTTTAAGCTTTCTGGCCGAGGCAATCAGGTTTTGAGTCCATGATGCCATGTATCCGAACAAGATGTCCAGGACCTCTGGCATAAAAACAGCCCCACAACATTAAAGATCCACCACAATATTTAACCGTGGGCATGAGGTACTTTTCCATATGGCTACATCTCTGTGCGCGCCAAACTCATCTCTGGTGTTTCCTGCCAAAAAGCTCTATTTTTGTTTTGTCTGACCATAGAATCTGATCCCATTTGAAGTTCCAGTAGTGTCTGGCAAACTGAAGATGCTTGAGTTTGTTGCTGGAAGAAAGCAGAGGCTTTTTTCTTGAAACCCTCCCAAACAACTTGTTGTGATGTAGGTTATGTCTGATTGTAGTTTGAAAATTTCTGACCCCAAGACACAACTAACTCCTGCAATTCTCCAGCTGTGATCCTTGGAGAATTTTTGGCCACTCAATTGATCATCCTCACTGTGCATGGAGACAATATAGGCACACGTCCTCTTTTAGGCCGATTCGTAACATCTCCAGTCGATTGGCACTTAATTGTTGCCATGATGGTGGAAATGGGTATTTTCAATGCTTTAGCCATTTTCTTATAGCCACTTCCCATTTTGTAAAGCTCAACAACATTTTGCTGCACATCATAACTTTATTCTTTGGTCTTACCCATTGTGATGGATGACTAAGAGAATTTGGCCTGTGCGTTACCTCATATATATATATATATATATATATACCCATGTGAAACAGGAAGCCATGGCTGAACAATTTCATGTTCCTTGTCACCAAGATGTACTAAACAAAATGTAAAATATGATGAGAATATACTTCAGATATATTTTATAAATAAGATTTCTAGGGGTGCCAATAATTGTGGCAAACGTGTTTTGGAGAAAAATATTTATTGACTTATGAGATTTTTCCCAACTTTCTACTTAAATTAAAGGTTAGATTTGTGTAAATATTTTGAATTAAAGATCAAAAGGATAAACAAGACATATTTTTCACAGCCTTCTTTGCTCATATTTACCAAGGGTGCCAATATTTTTGGCCAATACTGTATATCTTTTGTTCCATTTTTCACATATTAATAAAAAATTTAAAAGCAAGACCATGTCAGACTAGTATCGCAATACCTCCTTTCTTGCGTATAAGATCTTTTAGACAGAGGAGTGATTTAAAGCAGGGTTTCTCAACCACTGGGTTGTCTGCTGGGTCCCGATATCTTTTCTGTCATGAGTACAAATTACCAATTAGAAGGACAGAAATGTACATTTGCATTGTTTGGGGCAACAGTGACCTCTATTGTCAAATTGTGAGGAATGATATTTTGGCAGAAAACTGAAAGTGCAGTGCACATGACTGTTTTATAATTGCAAATACTGTATATTCGTTTATAATTGCAAATTTATACCACAGGCTTTTGCAGTTTAACAATGACATAAGACCATATTGCGATTCTGATGTTATTTTAATTAATATTGCAGCGTCAGAAAATCAGTTTAATTACAGGCTTTTTAGGAATCGTAGTGGCCAAGTAAAAAGTGCATTCAAATCATTAAGATATTGACGATATTGCTTAATTTGATATCGCCAGCAAAATCATTGTGATTATATCACGTATATTCAATATATCACCCAATGCTACTTCAAACAGTCCATTTAAATTAATTCATAAAAAATAAAAAACTTATTCAAAAATTGTGTTAATCTAATTTTTCTGTATTTTATTTTATGTATTAAACATTAAAAACATTTTTAAACATCTTTTTGGCAACAATGGCTGTTAGTTAAAAATTATAGTGCTTGATTGAAGAAAAAGGAAACCAAGCTATTTCAGCGCAAATACATGGGCCATTCATGGGATTCGATAATATATTGAGATATATATATCAAATATCAATAAAAGCCTGACATTTTTAAGCCCTGATTAATACCACCTCATATATCCCATGTCAGAAAAATCTACAAATTTACCTGTGCATAAGCAGCGGAAGTTTTCACAAGTCTTGGGACACACATCAGAGAAGAGTTCGATGACCACCCGACCCGCTGCAGAAAGCGAGCAGGAGGAACAGGTCAAACAGGGAAATACATACCACATCTCCAGATATTTTAAATAACGTGTATATATATATATGTACCAGGCACATTACTGATGCCGATGTCAAAGAAGCAGCGAGGACGCTGCACCTTCACGCCCATTGTACTGTATGTAAAAAAATAAATAAAAATACAAATAAGACAGGCACTAGTACAGCAACACATCTGTGTGTACAGTCTCAGCACATCATCAAAAACTTTTACTACACAGTATAAGAATGCAACTATTTTTGTATGTATGACAATATAGCACCGTTCTCTACTGGTGAATTTCATGTCCAGGTCACAAAAACTATAGCATTTTGCATAAAGAAAATTAAGCTATTTTTTTATTTTCATGACAGTTAAAACTGCATAATACAAATACAACCAAGATGTATAAGGGTCACTGACAAATAAGTTTGAGGTGATACAAATAAATCTAGTTTAAAAAGTTCATAGCAATGTAATCTTTGAGTCCATGTTGGTTTCATTAATGTTTGGAAAACATAGTAACTTCTAAAAAAAAATTATGACTTTTAAAAAATGATGTGGTGTAACCATCAAGTAAAAGACACTTAAATGCTTTCTTTGCACATTCAATACTTGAGATTGTATGCAACTTAATTATTACATTTAAATAACTTTTTAAAATGTACTTTTCAAAGAGGGAAAATGTTGATCTGACGGATCTGATAATTATCAAAATCATATTTAATTTTTCACTGCTTATCTTTTTAAGATTTCATAATAAAAAATTATTCTGCAGAATCTGGACTGCTCATGTTAACTTTTCCTTTTTAGCTCTCAATAATTTCAGCTTTTAACTTTGAAATTTGTTTTACTATCTCTGGATGGTTACACCTCATGACATTTGTTTAATTTGAGCCCCAGAAAGAAATTTTTTTTTCAAAATGACTTTGAACTCAGTAATGGAAAACATGTTCATCATGGAAGAGGTATATACTTATGTCATTGTTTTTAATGAATTGCTATTGTAATGCAATTTTGAATGCTTATTAGTTATTATAATCCTTATATATACTAATCGCATTACAGAAATGACAATAAGTTTTTTCCCCTTCTTTATGGTTATGAGAATTAAAGGGGAAAATGTGCTTAATTGTCATGAAAATAATGTCACAACGCAAAAAATCTTGAAGATTCAGTATTCATTACGCAAAATATAGCTTACTATTTGGGGGGTGATAATACAACGCTGACATGTTCTTTATAGCGTTCGATATTTTCAGCCAAAGAGAATCTTTGAATTTCCTAATACTTTAATAGCAAACACTTTACACAGCCTTACATAGTTTATGCGGACTCTATGCAGCCTTTCCTAGAACAAAATCACGTCAATCATTCTCAGTGCTTTCACTTTCAGCAGAATAAATTCAAATAGAGGAGGTCTCATTGCTCTCTTCCAGCAAAAAAAGAAGGGAAAAAAAGCGACTAAACCATAGTGTGTGACTTGTGCTTATAATATCATAGAGCAAATAATCAACTTCAACATAAAAACACACCTTTAAAACATTTGTTTTCATGATTTTGCATGCGTTCTAGAGCGAGTCACACTGCACCAACATAACATGCAATTTTACACACTTCAAACTTCGGCAAATCTAGTCCCTGATGATGTTTAAACGACATAGTCATCAACAGAAAGTCAGCACTATTCTCTCAAATCTGCAGTAAAATCGCAATGTTTATCTGTTTAGTAACTGAACGGTTAGCATGCTAACATGCTACTCGTTGCCATTCGTGTGTTCTTAGACGATTCCTTCCCTATTCTCTGTTCCAATACGCTTTCAAGCTAAAGAGGTCTGATCAACAGAAGAAAATACAACTTACATGTCTGGTCCACGTTAAGCAAATACAATTAAAGTAAATGGAAAAATAAACAGCATTAAAGACTGTTCATGTGTCCTCGGCGCGCGGTTCTCTAAAGATGGCGCGTGACGTAGCGGTGCGTTAGTGTTATTTTTTATTTTTTTTCCACCCGTATTCCGGCAACTCCCGCGAATGATATATAGACGTCAAATGATTGGACGAAAGTTGTCTATACGTCACCAACTTGACGACGCCTTCTGATTGGATGGTTATCGATTCTATATGTCGTTCCGACGGTAGAAAACTATTTGTGATTTTCTTTGTATTAAAAGTAAATGACTGAATAAATGTACTGGAAAGAAAATAGTTATTTATATGTGTCATATCACTTTGTCCTGAACAATAATGAGCGATATAAATACGATTTTTTTTTTTTTTTTTTGACAAACCAATTTTTCCCTAGACAATCCGAACGCAGAAGGCGGGACCTGCCAGAATACGGGTGGGGGAAAAAAATAACGCTTACCGCCTGAGCTGAAACTACGGCGGACGACATGACGCGTTCTAAAAATTCGAAACAACTGTTTTAAATGAAGATAAGCACACCGGCGCCGCCACTCGGCGTCTGTCGGCGGCGCCCGGCTACAACTCCGGAGGCTGTTCAAATTTCTTCCGTGCCACAGATCACAACTTGCTTATTTTTCATTAAATTCGACCTAAATCATTATCAAAGGACATAAATGATTTACTCTAGTGTTGTTCATTCTTGAAGAAGGGAAAAACCAATCGTTACGTCCAGTGACATAATTTTGTATATGTTGCTTTTTTTTTTTGTCCTGTTGTTCACAGGATGGAACAACATTGTTGGGGAATAGTCACCCAAAAATGAAAATTCTATCATCATTTACTCCCCCTCATTCCATCCCAGATGTGTATGACTTTCTTTCTTTTGCAGAACACAAATTATGATTATTAGAGGAATATCTCAGCTCTGTAGGTCCATACAATGCAAGTGAATGGGTGCCAAAAATGTGACGCTCCAAATAGCACATTAAGGCAGCATAAAATTAATCCATACGACTCCAGTGTTTTAATCTATATTTTCAGAAGTGAAAATCAATAGATTTGAAATGCATGAAAACTTAAAATGTGTAATGACTGGTAGTCCTATACTATACCAACACTTTCAATATTCTGCATTTATTGCATTTCGAACATTTTGAACAAACACAATTATTACACAATCACACAGGTAAAGAAAGGGTGTGTGGTGCTAAACTGATTTTTTTTTTTTTTTTTTTTAATAAAAAAATTTTAATATTTGTTTACATGGTATGGAGGTAAATTACCTATTCTGATGTATTTACATTGTGTGGATGACTATTCACTTGTTAACTTAAAAAAAAAAAAAATCCTAATCACTGATTTAACTATAGCTTCATATTAGGAATAAATTACTTTTCTTTGTGAATTGGTTTAGTAATAATATTCTCATTGATGGCCAGTTGCTTAATGACCATGACCAGTTATGTTCTGTTTCAAAATTTTCCCAAAAGTATAATTTATGGCCACTCCAAAAGAGTTCCAAATTGTTGCGAATGCCATTTCTATTGGTATTAAGATTCTTTTAAAAGTAGAACAAACTCTGTATGATCCAATGTCTTTGAGTTTAAGGAAGGTCTCAGTTCAAGGAACCCCTGTTACTGATGACAAGTTTAGTAACTACTTTTCATTATAAAAACTATTACAGCATATACTTTTCAATGGATAGATCTGCATTTATGAGGTCAATTGGAATTTGGTTTGGCCTCTTCCCCATAAATGTATTGACTAATTAAATTAGAGAGATGTCTTTTAAAATATTACACAAATGCTATCCCTGTAATAGTATGTTTTCTAAGTATATTGACAAAAATAAAACCTGGACAGGTGCGAAATTGGCGTAGCACATCAACCGAATAGAACTAATGGCTGTCTTTCTAGCTTTGAGAGCTTTTCATTCCGACATTGTGAATCACCACGTTCTGATTCGTTCAGACAACACAACAGTAGTGGCGTACATAAATCATCAGGGTGGACTCCGATCGCCACAATTAATGAGCATGACACAATGCCTCCTCCAATGGAATGGTCGTCATCTCCTCTCGTTGCGTGCGACACATGTCCCGGGCCGTCTGATTTTCGGAGAGGATCTGTTGTCATGCCAGGTATTACCAGGGGAATGGAGACTTCATCCTCAAACAGTGATGAGGATTTGGGAAATATTCAGCAAAGCGGAAGTCGACCTATTAGCCTCTGTGGAGAACGCCCACTGTCCCCTCTGGTACTCCATGTCCCAAGCCCCGCTGGGTGTGTACGCGCTGGCTCTCAAATGGCTGGCGAAACGCAAGTATGCATTTCCCGCGGTGCATCTCCTTCATTTTGTTATCAGCAAAGTCAGAGAGGACATGGAAAAAGTTCTGTTAATTGCACCGAAATGGTCCAATCTGTCCTGGTTACCGGAGATGATAGAAATACTAGACGGCCCTCCATGGTAAATACCGCTGAGGAGAGACCTTCTCTCTCAAGCACAGGGCATGATTTGGCATCCCCAGCCAGAGCTGTGAACGGAGCACATTGGAAGAACCCAAATTGGCTCAGTTGGTGATGAATACCATTTTACAGGCTAGAGCACCGTCCATGAGATGCCTCTATGCACTTAAATGGCGCGTGTTTGCAAATTGGTGCTCTTCACGTGGTAAAAACTTGGTGAATTGCCCCCTAGCTGAGATTTTGACATTCCTTCAAGAGCGGCTGGATGCTGGTCTTACCCCGTCAACGCTCAAGCTTTATGTAGCGACTATCTCAGCATACCACGCCCTGGAGTCTGGCTCTTCTAACATAATCAAACATAATCTAGTCATAAAGTTCGAGTCTGCTCGACATGACAGGCCATAAACTGGAAATTGAGTGAGCTCACAGAGACCCTGCTCGCAGATCTGCTTAGGGAGACAGGCCCCGATTAATATTGGCCACATTTCTGAAATCATCCAATAAAGATCTCGTGTTGCGCCAGGCGAGGAGTAAAGGGAAGCTTTCTTGGAAGAACCATAATATTTTCTTGTTCCCGGACTTTGCGAATTCGACAAGAGAGAAACTCAATCGGTTCAAGGAATGTAAGAAACTCTTACACCAACAGAAGATCGCCTTTGCATTGATGTTCCCGGCCAAACTGAGAATATAAATGAAGAATGGTCGCAAAGTATTTACTTGTCCAAAACAGGCACTCTTCTTTATAAATAGAGGCAGTGCAGGTCCGCCTCTGATGAGGACATCGAGGTTTACGCTGATAGCGTAATGTGTTTCATCAAAAAGTGCGTGGAGGATGTCATTCCGACCAGAACAACACGGATCTATCCGAACCAGAAGCCATGGATAAATAGCGATGTTCACGCGGCACTTAATTTGCGGACCTCCGCTTTTAATTCCGGGAACGCAGAGGAGCATAAACAAGCCAGTTATGCCCTCTGAAAAACTGAACAGCAAAACACCAGTACAGGAACAAGATTGAAGGACAGTTTAACACCACCAACTCTAGAAGCATGTGGCAGGGAATTAACATCATCACGGACTTTAAAGGGAATAAAAACTCCGCCATGAACACCACTGCCTCTCTCCCGGATGGGCTAAATATTTTTTATGCTCATTTTGAGGGAAATAACTCCGCCCTTGCGGAGAGAGCTCTCTTGGCCGAAGCTACAGAGGTTAGTTCACTCTCCGTCTCTGTAGCGGATGCAACCCGATCCTTCCGACGGGTGAATATCTGCAAAGCCGTGGGCCCAGATGGCATTCCGGGCCGTGTCATCAGAGCGTGCACTAACCAGCTGGCTGGTGTTTTTACAGACATTTTCAACCTTTCCCTCTCTTTGTCTGTAGTCCCCACATGCTTTAAAACATCCACCATTGTGCCTGTTCCAAAGCAATCAAAAATAACTTGCTTAAATGACTGGCGTCCTGTTGCTCTGACCCCCATCATCAGCAAATGCTTTGAGAGACTAATCAGAGATTACATCTGCTCTGTGCTGCCTCTTTCTCTTGACCCATTGCAGTTTGCTTACCGCAACAACTGCTCCACTGATGATGCCATTGCATCTACACTACACACTGCTCTCTCCCACCTGGAAAAAAAGAACACTTATGTGAGAATGCTGTTTGTAGACTACAGCTCAGCATTCAACACCATAGTGCCCTCCAAGCTACATGAGAAACTCCGGGCTCTGGACTTAACCAGCTCGCTGTGCAGCTGGATCCTGGACTTCCTGTCAAGCAGACATCAGGTGGTTAGAATAGGCAGCAACATCTCCTCATCACTGACCCTCAACACTGGAGCCCCGCAGGGCTGTGTTCTCTGCCCACTCCTGTAATCCCTGTACACACATGACTGTGTGGCAAAACATAGCTCCAATGCCATCAAGTTTGCTGATGACACGACGGTGGTAGGTCTGATCACTGACAATGATGAAACAGCCTACAGAGAGGAGGTGCACACTCTGACACACTGGTGTCAGGAGCACAACCTCTCCCTCAACGTCAGTAAGACAAAGGAGCTTGTGGTGGACTTCAGAAGAAAAGACAGAGAACACAGTCTCATCACCATCAATGGAGCACCAGTGGAGAGAGTCAGCAGCTTCAAGTTCCTGGGTGTCCACATCACTGAGGAACTCACATGGTCCATCCACACTGAAGTCGTTGTGAAGAAGGCTCATCAGCGCCTCTTCTTCCTGAGACAGCTGAGGAAGTTTGGAATGAACCGCCACATCCTCACACGGTTCTACACCTGCACTGTAGAGAGCATCCTGACTGGCTGCATCTCCGCCTGGTACGGCAATAGCACCGCCCACAACCGCAAAGCACTGCAAAGGGTGGTGCGAACTGCCAGACACATCATCGGAGGTGAGCTTCCCTCCCTCCAGGAAATATATACGAGCCGGTGTGTGAAAAAAGCTCGGAGGATCATCAGAGACTCCAGCCACCCGAGCCATGAGCTGTTCTCACTGCTACCATCAGGTAGGCGGTATCGCAGCATCAGGACCCGCACCAGCCGACTCCATGATAGCTTCTTCCCCCAAGCAATAAGACTTTTGAACTCTTGATCTCCCACGATCAAAATACATCAGCACTGCACTTTATTACTCTCACTCTCATATCTCACACCGGACTGTCATAAATTATATTATTATTATATATATTCTCTCTTAACAACTTACTATCAACCGACAGCCTGAATGTCAATACAGTACAATACAGCCTACTGTACATTCTATATATACTACTATATATACTTTTTTATTTTGATTGAATAATGTGTATCTATATTTTGTGTATTGTATACTGTATAGTGTATGTTATTATTTGTATACTGTTGTGTGTAATTATGTGTATATTAGACTTTAAATTGTGTTGTGTTAATTTGATGTTATTGTAAATTGGTATATGTCTCATCACTGTCACGACTGCTATATTGATCGGAACTGCACCCAAGTATTTCACACACCATTGCACTTGTGTATATGGCTGTGTGACAATAAATGTGGTTTGATTTGATTTTGATTTGATTTAATGTATCCCTTTTGCAAAATCCTGATTTCCAACAAATGTTAAAGACTGAAATCAATGTTTATATGGAGACCAACTGGTCCACAGTATCCTCTGTGGGCGTGGCTTGGGAGGCACTTAAGGCGGTTCTTAGGGGTCGGATCATACAGTATGCCTCATTCATCAAAAAATCCAAAGCACGAGAACTTGTGGAGTTGGAAGGAAAATTCCCTCAGTGAAATCTGCTGGTGGTGAAATATTTACCTCAGCCATTGTTATTAATAATGCCTTTAAATAATTCTATCTTGATCTCTATAGTTCCACGTCTTCGTATACTGATGAAGATATTAGAAACTTTGTGGAACCATTAGAACTCCCTAAACTGACGAATGAGCAAAAAAACTCTCTTGATTCTGAGATAACCCTGGAGGAACTTGATGAGGTAATTCCTTACCTACAGGCAAGGCTCCGGGGCCAGATGGTTTTGCCACTGAATTTTTTAGATCTTATGCTACAGAACTGGCTCCACTTTTGTTATAAGTTTATACTGAATCATTAAAGAATGGAAAGCTTCCGCCAACCATGACACAAGCCCGGATCAGTCTGATTCTTAAAAAGGACAAAGATCCAAGCGAGTGTAAAAGTTACCATCCAATTTCCCTGATCCAGCTAGATGTAAAACTTTTGGCTAAAATTTTGGCTAACCGATTAAGTAAAGTTATGACATCTCTTATACATATAGATCAGGTGGGGTTTATTCAGGGTTGTAGCTTTTCTGATAATATTAGGCGTTTCATCAATATCATGTGGTCAGTGGCGAATGAGCAGACTCCGGTCGCTGCCATCTCACTTGACGCCGTAAAGGCATTTGATATGGCAGAATGGGATTATCTTTTTAAGATTTTGGAAATGTATGGGTTCGGGAGTACGTTTATTGGTTGGATCAAGTTACTTTATAGACACCCTGTAGCAGTGGTACAAACAAATGGATTAATTTCAGATTATTTTACTCTGGATAGGGGCACCCATCAGGGTTGCCCTCTTTTCCCATTATTGTTCTGTCTTGCCCTGGAACCATTAGCAGCTGCGATAAGAAAAGAGGATGATTTTCCAGGGGTGATGGCGGGAGGCGTGGCGCATAAGCTTCTGCTTTATGCAGATGATATTTTATTATTCGTCTCTGACCCCACTAGATCTATGCCTTGCCTCCACAGAATTATTAATTCCTTTTCC
Source organism: Myxocyprinus asiaticus (assembly GCF_019703515.2). Lineage (NCBI taxonomy): Eukaryota > Metazoa > Chordata > Actinopteri > Cypriniformes > Catostomidae > Myxocyprinus > Myxocyprinus asiaticus. Next base: position 11,688,250 of record NC_059355.1, on the reverse strand, counting down.
AAGTTCTCAGGATACAAAGTCAACTGGTCTAAATCCGAAGCTTTGACTTTGACAGCGTACTGTCCAGTAACGACCTTCCAGCCAGGCGCCTTCCAGTGGCCCAAACAGGGCATTAAATATTTGGGCATTTTATTCCCAACAAATTTGTTTGATTTAGCCAGAGTTAATTTTGACCCTTTAATAAAACAGTTTTCGAGCGATGTAGACAGGTGGGCTTCATTACACTTATCGATGATTGGGAAGGTTAATGTTATTAAAATGAACTGTATTCCAAAATGTAACTACTTGCTACAGTCTCTCCCGGTAGATGTCCCCCTCTCTTATTTCAAGCAATTTGAGAGCATAGCGAAGTCTTTCATTTGGAGTGGTAAGCGCCCCAGACTACATTTCAATAAATTACATAAGCCGATTGACAAAGGTGGGCTAGGCTTACCCAAGATTTTGTTTTATTATTATGCATTCGGTCTCAGATATTTGGCTCATTGGTCGCTTCCACCTGAAAGAGCCCCTCCCTGGTTCTGCATTGAACAAGAACTACTTGCCCCTATTTTGCCATTGCAAAGCCTTTCCATCAAACTAAACAGAGAAGTTAAATCACACCCCATTATTTCACATTTGCACTCAGTATGGACAAAAGTGTCCAGAGTGTTTAATTCAGATATTTATCTAAATGTTACCTTAAGCCTATGGCTAAACCCCAAACTATGCATTAATAAGTCCCCTTTTTGTTGGTCAGAGTGGATTGCGAGGGGGGTTAATTCACTCGGTGATCTTTATCAGAGTGTTGTGATGAGATCCTTTGAAAATCTGGTTCAATATTTTGGGATCCCCAGATCTCAGTTTTTTAGGCATCTTCAGTTACGCCATTTGCTCTGTACTATTTTTGGGAATAGCATACACCCCCCTAAAGCAGCAGATACTCTAGGAGAGGTGATTTCTGCTTTTGGAAAGGGCCATGAGGCATCAGTGTATTACTGCTTATTAATTCAGAGTCTGGGGGACGGAGTCTCAACCACACTCAGGAGATTATGGGAGAAAGATTTAAACCTGGAATTGGAGGAGAGATAATGGGCTAGGAGAAAAAACATTAAAACGGCATCGAGAAATGCAAGGGTGTCTTATACAATTCAAGATTTTACATCGGTTCTATTGGACCCCCTCTAAATTGTATAGGCTTTGTCTTAAAGACACACCCACCTGCTGGCGATGCCAATCAGAGGAAGGAGACATGGCCCATGTTTTTTGGTGGTGCGCTGAGATTCAGGAATTTTGGTTGAAGGTACAGAGTGTTCTGTGTGACGTGTTGGGCATTCGGATTTCGTTTTGCCCCAGACTCTGTGTTTTGGGTGATGGGGCGGTCATCGACGTAGGTGACAAATACATAAACTATTGGGTCCTAACCAGTGCGATGATAGGCAGGCAGATTGTTTTAAGGGGTTGGAAGTCGGTGGGAGCACCCTCAATTCGGAAGTGGTGCGAGGAGATGGGAAGGGTGGCAGCCTTTGAAGAGGTAACATGTATAAGGATAGGGATATGGGATTATTTTATAGGGAAATGGGGTAGATATTTGACGTTTTTGGGGGGCTCTCGCAGTAGGTCTGTGGAGAGAGAGGTATAGTTTAGAGTTGTATGTTTATTATAGGTGTATGTGTATGTATGTATGTATGTATATGTGTGTGTGTGTATGCATGTATGTGTGTGTGTGTGTATATGTGTATGTGTGTATATATATATATATATATATATATATATTTATTATTTTATTCTCTGTATATGTGTGAACTTATGTAAGACCACTGGGATGTTCGTTTGGGGTCGGGTGGGGTTCTTGATTGGGGAGGGGAAGTAGTGGGAGTTAATGTTGAATCATTGTATATATGTTTTGTTTTTTTTTGTTTTGAAAATTAATAAAAATGTTAATCACAAAAAAGAAACCATGTAAACCTAGGTAAAGGGTTTATGTACTCCAATTATTGGCAGTGTGGAAATCAAGCATTTGATAGACTACCAACTGATTGGAGTGGATGTTGTTATTTGATAAAGTTGAAACTTCACAATATAATGATGCTGAGGGGCAAAAGAGTTAAATTAAATAGGTTAAAGTGGGCCATGGCCCAATTTGAAAATATGGAGTCGTTCCATTGGTGAATACCTTTAGGGGAAAAATGGGGATTAGGGATTTTTCTGTGGTGTGGAGTAACATTCCTCGCTGACCACATAGACAATATCACCTATACTATGTCAGGATTTGCTAATGAAACCATAAAAGGGTTCTGCCTTCTGAAAGACAATGATAAGTCCCATTGACTCACACTGCTCTAGCATGAAATGGCATTAGATTACTTTAATGGCCAAAACCGGAGGATTGTGTGTAATGCTAAACCTCACAGGAGAATCATGTTTAACTCTGATACCAGACAATTCAGATAATATCACTAATATGACAACAGCCCTAGAGAAAATTAGGGATGCATTTGGCCCATCTGAATCTGCAGGATTTAGCTTTAATAGGTGGCTAATAGAAAACTTTGGGCCTTGGGGGCCATTAATAGCGCAGGTCTTCCTGCCTATGATTGTGGTATTGGGCCTTTTCCTGTGTTTCCGCACATGTGCCCTAGCCTGTGCTAGAGTGATGATACATAGATGAGTAGGTGGAATAGTAGCTGGGCAATTTTCTCTTATACAATACCAGCAAGTGAATAATGAGGATGATGTAACGAAGAATGGCAACCGCCATTCGCAGAGCGAAAATAGTGTGTGACTTAGATTACTAGTGCTATGCTGAATGTTCTTTGCAGGAAGCTAGTCCAGAGGCAAGGGGTTGGAATATCAATAGGAGTCCAGTGTCTCTACACTGGTGAAGAATGTTAGAGCAAACCACTTGTTAAACATAAGGCATGCATAAAGGAGGGTAAGATTTTATTTACTCATGATGGTATAAAATTAAACAAACCCTCAATGCTTGCTCAAATATGTTAGCAAAAAACAGCAAATGCTATTAAATTGTGATTAAAAAATAATTTAATCAAATGGGGGAAGCGTGAAAGAAATTATAATAGTCAGGTATATTAGAACATTATTATTTATGTATAAAATACTTAAAGCTTGAAAATGCAGTGTTGGAGCAGCCCTGTGTTGTGCTTATGGGTTGAATTGGATGACCAGACTGTTTTCCAGGCAGAAGACAATATCTTCTTGTTCATACTGCTAAGGGTCCGATCATGTGACAACATGTTTGCTCAAGGATATACAATACATTCCCCATAGTGCTTACGGCAATGTCAAGTGAACTGAACCGATAGGGAACGTCTCCGGTTACACATGTAACCTTGGTTCCCTGAGATGAAGGGAAAGAGATATTGCCAAAACTGGCCGCACTACTACTTCAGAGTTTCATAATACGAGTGACTCACTCTTGTCCCTCAGTCAGAAAATTCTGAAGAAATGGTGACTGAGCGCCTGTTTATAACTGTGCGCATAAAGGGGCGGGGCTCATAAGATTGGTGTGATTGAATTAGGGTGTCAAAAAGGTCATCTAGAAGGACTTCCCCATAGCGTCTACGGCAATGTCTCGTTCCCTTTATCTCAGGGAACCGAGGTTACATGTGTAACCAGAGACGATTTCATCGCATCTGTACTGTGTGACTATACAGAATATAAAGTTATTTCTGGATTACTACATCGACTTTGTCCTGGGATGACGGATATAAATAATTCGATGTTTATCGGGAGTGGATAATTGAACTTTATTATACACTAAACTGTCATTAAATCTAGTTTACATGAGGGAAGTATTGCCTGTTACTGCATGGTCAACTTGCATCAAGATGTCTTTTTTACGTCAATGAGTGAGTATTTCAGTACAGTATTTTTTGTTGAGTTATAAAAGACTTTATTGTAAAAGATTCTGTCGATAAATATGTTTATAGTGCATTTTCAACATGTCCACTGAGTTCAGCGGACATGCTCCATGGTTAAAGCACACTTTCACAGCCGCTTCCGGCTGCAGCACGGACCACCTCACGCCTAGTTTAAACTGTAACCAGAAGACACGAGCTGCATCCGAAAACTGGTAAATGCTGCCTTCAGGGGCTGTATAAGGATGGATGAAGATAGGACGAAATAAGGTGCTTTTTAAACTGTTCAGAGAGTTCCATTCATCCAAAACACTCAAATTTATTTGGTCACACCCTCCTTTGAAACAACAAAAACTTTCGCAAAATGTACAAGATTAACTGCATTTTCTTTTATCTTCGTATTACGTAAAAAAGTTTTTATTTTAAAAATACTATGAAAACTGAATGAAAAGTTGCACTTCACTGAAAAAGAATCTGAATGAATAAACATTTGTCACAATGCCAACATTGTTCTGTTATTTTGTGTAAACTTTCTGTATACATAAATATATAAAACATTTTAATTATGCCTATACACTTTCAAACCATACAAAAACAGAAGGAAAAATAAATAAATAAAAAGTGATACTGCTGCAGAAGCAACCCCCGGGCATGAACACATTGCAAACCAAATCCTCCATTCATCTGCATTTATTTATTTTCTCTTTTTATTTACAAACATGTAACAAATGAAAACAAAACAGTACTGACAGGCTGAAGTGGTAGAAACTGGCGAAAAGTACACAAGGATAAACAAACAATACAATAAAAAAAAAATCTGTCGAAAAAGACTAAATCAAAAACAAAAGTAGTAACAGGTTTAAAAATGATAGTAAATATAATAACAATAGTAATAATAATAATTATTATTATAAAGAATACATAAGTAAGTAGCAATAGTGTTGGTTAAATAATACATATTAAATATAATATTATGATAATATCATAACAGATTAGTAGTATTATACAGTAATATTATATAATACAATGTTATTTTTATTAATAATAATAATAATAATAAATAAATAAGTACATAAATCAATAAATAAATGGTTCATATATGATATTTAGATGTGTCAGTTACTATGATATGGGGGGTACTGGCAGGGTTCGAGAGCTGTCTATACTCCATTTGGATTATGTCCAAATTGGGGGGGGGGGGGGGGACTGATGCCACCAGCGTTAGGGGGAGGTTGTTATCTAGATGGGGGTATTCTGTTGGTTTATTACATAGGTGGGTAAGTGGTCTTAATAAATGGGGTCCAGCATCTATTAAAAGAGCACTATTTTTAGTGCTATTTTTCTTTCTATTGATATGTATTCGGTTAATAGATGGTGCCACTGGGATATTGAGAGGTTAGTTCTGTCTTTCCAGTTATGGAGGATTGTTCTTTTAGCAATTGTTAAGGCTACCAGTATGGGTTGTTCATATTTCAGTGGCGGTTCAACTGATGAAAGATCTCCTAGCAGGTTCTTCAGAGGTGTAGAGGTATGACGGTCCAGTAAAATATGTTTAATGGATAGTGGGTTCTGACAAGATGAGCACTTTGGTGAATTTTCTCCAGATAGTAAAAATTGGTGTGTGAGTCTTGTATGTCCTATCTGGCATCGTGTATAAATGACTTGATCCCAGCGATTATTAAAAGGGAACACATATTTTGTTCCAACAACAAGATTTATTTCTCGTAATTTGTTGTTTAAACATTGATCCCACTCCGACTGCCATTTGATAGTACTTCTCTGGCAGCTCTGTCTGCTTGTTCATTACCAGAGATTCCTGAGTGTCCAGGTACCCAGCAGAAAATAATATTAAAGCTCTTTGCTTCAAGAGATGACAGTTTCATTAAAATCTTCACGATTGTTGGGTGCTCAGTTTTAGTAGCTTCCAATGCTTCAAGACATGATTTTGAATCAGTTATTATTAAAACAAAAAAAAGTTGTGGAGCACTCTCAATAAACTTCAGTGCCAGTAGTAGAGCGTTTGCCTCTGCAGTGAAAACTGAAATTTGGTCAGGGATGCGGATACCCTGACACAGTTGGTTTGTTGCAAAAGCTGCTGCCACTTTATTTCCAGATTTAGATCCATCTGTGTATATTGGAATATGTTGTGTGTATACTGCTCTAATGTCCAGAAATTGTTGATGGAAATCATTCGGATGTGTTTTGGATTTTTGGTTCCTTGTTAAATCCAGATGGATTTTAGGCTTTTTGAGATCCCATGGAGGAATTATTTGTTTTAAGTTTGGTTGCATATTGTAAGGCCAACTTTAGGCATCTGATTTCCAAGGAAGGTTCATTGGCTTCTGCATAGAGACTTTGGATTGGTGATGTTCTGTAGGCTCCCAAAGCTAGTCATATACCTTGGTGGTGTACATTGTCCAAAAGTCGTACGTATGACTTCCTAGCTGATCCATAAATGATACTTCCATAGTCCAGCTTTAAGCGTACCATGGTTCTGTACAAGTTCATGAGAGTTGAGCTGTCTGCTCCCCATTTGGTTTTGGATAAAACCTTTAAAACATTCATAGCTATAAAACATTTATTTTTAGTGATTTAATGTGAGGAATAAAAGACAGTTTGTTGTCAAAAGTGATACCAAGAAACCTGTTCTCTTTAACAACTTTAATGGGGACTTCATCCATAAACAGCTCTGGTTCATTGTGTAGCGAACGAAGCTGACAGAAATGCATACAGATGGTTTTTGTTTGTGAGAACTTGAAACCGTGCTGTGTTGACCAGGAGTGCATTTTGTTTATCTTCAATTGGATTTTTCACTCGATAATATTCATGTACTTGCTCTTGTAGCAAATGCAGATATCATCTACATATAAACTACAGAGGAAATCAGAGCCAATGACTTTTGCAATGCTATTTATTTTAATTCTGAAGAGGGTTACTGATAGGATACTTCCTTGAGGTACTCCAAGTCCTTGTTTATGTAGGTTAGACAAGGTGTTTGCTATTTTAACTCTAAAAAGTCTGTTCGGTAAAAAACTTTCAATGAAGATTGGCAGTCAACCTCTAAAATTCATTTGGTACAACTCCAAAAAAAAAAAAAAAAAAAATTCCATGTTTCCATGTCGTGTCATAGGCTTTCTCCAAATCAAAGGAGACAGCTACAACGTGTTCTTTTCTGGTAAAGGCATCACGAATATAGCTTTCAAGACAAATAAGGTGATCTGTAGTGCTTCGACCTTTTCTGAAACCACATTGTGCATTCCTTATGTGGTGTTTAAATGGGTTTTTGAAACAGTTATGCTTTTTAATTGATTAGGTAAGGAACGGGAGGTCTGATTTTGATAGTTCTTGGCAGTCATATTGTTCTATATCCAGCCAGGGGTGGTGTGATTGGTGAGTCTCTTGCCATATAGGTATATATTGAAGATGATTTGCTAGTTGAACTCAAGATGGCGCCGAGTATGGCTGCTGCGTTGCGAGCTCCGACACAACATAGTAGTGTTTTGTTTGTTTTGTTCACAATTCTTATGTTTTTTGTCTTGGATGTTGTCTGCCTTATTGTCTACGACAGACAAACACTTTTGGACATTGGTTCAGCAATTTCACACCGTAAACCGGACCTCACATTTCTCAATGCCGACCCGCTGTTTACAAACACGCAAGCGGGGCCCTTTGTCTGGGCAGCATGGCCGCGGAAACGCAAAAGGAAAAGGGGAAACAGAGCCGGCATTCTCATCAGAGTAAGACGCCGCGCAAATCGACCCCCGCTACCCACTATTCTACTGGCAAATGTTCAGTCTCTGGATAACAAGCTCTGCGAGCTGAAAGCGTGGATCTCTTTCCAACGAGATACAAGGGACTGCTGCATTATCTGCCTTACGGAAACTTGGATGTCTGTGGAGATTCCAGACTCAGCCATTGAACCCGCGGGGTTCTCTGTGCACCGAGCAGACAGAGCAAAAGACCTCTCAGGTATGTTTTATGATCAACAAATCCTGGTGGATCAGAGGAACGTACATTCTATCAAGTCTTTCTGCTCTCCTGATCTGGAATTTCTCATGCTTCTGTGTCGACCATTCTGGCTACCGAGGGAATTCACAGCGGTCATTATCACAGCTGTGTACATTCCCCCACAAGCCGACACAGACCGGGCACTCAAGGAACTGTATGGGAGTATAAGTGAGCAGGAAACCGCGCACCCTGAGGCCGCATTCATTGTGACCGGGGACTTTAATAAAGCCAGTTTAAAATCAGTCGCACCAAAATACCACCAGCACATTAGTTTCAACACACGAGGGGACCGGGTTTTGGACCATTGCTACTCTCCCTTCCGGGATGGCTACAAATCCCTCCCCTGCCCACCGTTTGGCAAATCGGACCACTCTTCCATTCTGCTTCTGCCCGCTTACAGGCAGAAACTGAAACAGGAAGCACCCACCCTCAGAATGATCCAGTGCTGGTCGGACCAATCAGACTCTATGCTACAAGACTGTTTTGATCACACGGACTGGGAGATGTTCCGGTCCACCTCTGATGACGACATCGAGCTTTACGCTGATAGCGTAATGTGTTTCATCAGAACGTGCGTAGAGGACATGGTTCCGACCAGAACAATACGGATCTATCTGAATCAGAAACCTTGGATTAATAGCGACGTTCGCGCGGCACTTAATGTACGGACCTCCGCTTTTAATTCCGGGAACGTGGAGGAGCATAAACAAGCCAGTTATGCCCTCCGAAAAACTATCAGAACCGCAAAACGCCAGTACAGGAGCAAGACTGAAGGACAGTTTAACACCACCAACTCTAGAAGCATGTGGCAGGGAATTAACATCAAAACTCCGCCATGAACACCGCTGCCTCTCTCCCGGATGAGCTAAATACTTTTTATGCTCGTTTCGAGGGGAATAACACCGCCCTCGCGGAGAGAGCTCTCGCGGCTGAAGCTACAGAGGTTAGTTCACTCTCCGTCTCTGTAGCGGATGTAACCCGATCCTTCAGACGGGTGAATATCCGCAAAGCCGTGGGCCCAGACGGGCCACGTCATCAGAGTGTGCGCGAACCAGCAGGCTGGTGTTTTTACAGACATTTTCAACCTTTCCCTCTCTTTGTCTGTAGTCCCCACATGCTTTAAAACATCCACCATTGTGCCTGTTCCAAAACAATCAAAAATAACTTGCTTAAATGACTGGCGTCCTGTTGCTCTGACCCCCATCATCAGCAAATGCTTTGAGAGACTAATCAGAGATTACATCTGCTCTGTATTGCCTCTCTCTCTTGACCCGCTGCAGTTTGCTTACCGCAACAACCACTCCACTGATGATGCCATTGCATCTACAATACACACTGCTCTCTCCCACCTGGAAAAAAAGAACACTTATGTGAGAATGCTGTTTGTAGACTACAGCTCAGCATTCAACACCATAGTGCCCTCCAAGCTAGATGAGAAACTCTGGGCTCTGGGCTTAAACAGCTCGCTGTGCAGCTGGATCCTGGACTTCCTGTCAAGCAGACGCCAGGTGGTTAGAATAGGCAGCAACATCTCCTCATCACTGACCCTCAACACTGGAGCCCCGCAGGGCTGTGTTCTCAGCCCACTACTGTATTCCTTGTACACACATGACTGTGTGGCAACACATAGCTCCAATGCCATCATTAAGTTTGCTGATGACACGACGTTGGTAGGTCTGATCACTGACAATGATGAAACAGCCTACAGAGAGGAGGTGCACACTCTGACACACTGGTGTCAGGAGCACAACCTCTCCCTCAACATCAGTAAGACAAAAGAGCTTGTGGTGGACTTCAGAAGAAAAGACCGAGAACACAGTCCCATCACCATCAATGGAGCACCAGTGGAGAGAGTCAGCAGCTTCAAGTTCCTGGGTGTCCACATCACTGAGGAACTCACATGGTCCATCCACACTGAAGTCATTGTGAAGAAGGCTCATCAGCACCTCTTCTTCCTGAGATGGCTGAGGAAGTTTGGAATGAACCGCCACATCCTCACACGGTTCTACACCTGCACTGTAGAGAGCATCCTGACTGGCTGCATCTCCGCCTGGTACGGCAATAGCACCACCCACAACTGCAAAGCACTACAAAGGGTGGTGCGAACTGCCAGACACATCATTGGAGGTGAGCTTCCCTCCCTCCAGGAAATATATACAAGGCGGTGTGTGAAAAAAGCTCAGAGGATCATCAGAGACTCCAGCCACCCGAGCCATGGGCTGTTCTCACTGCTACCATCAGGTAGGCGGTATCGCAGCATCAGGACCCGCACCAGCCGACTCCATGATAGCTTCTTCCCCCAAGCAATCAGACTTCTGAGCTCTTGATCTCCCACGATCAAATACATCAGCACTGCACTTTATTACCCTTACTCTTATATCTCACACTGGACTGTCATAAATTATATTATTATTATATTATATTCTCTCTTAACAACTGACTATCAGCTGACAGCCTGAATGTCAATACAGTACAATACTGTACATTCTATATATACTTTTTTATATATTTTTATTTTTTATTTTTATTGAATAATGTGTATCTATATAGTGTGTATTGTATACTGTACAGTGTATGTTATTATTTGTATATTGTTGAGTGTAATTATGTGTACATCAGATGTTTAAATTGTGTTGTGTTAATTTGATGTTATTGTAAATTGGTACTGTCTCATCACTGTCACGCCAGCTATGTTGATCGGAACTGCACCCAAGAATTTCACACACCATTGCACTTGTGTATATGGCTGTGTGACAATAAAGTGATTTGATTTGATTTGATTTGAGGTGGTAGAATCTGAAATTTGTGGCAGCTAGGCCTCCATGATCTTTCAATTTTTGCAGAGTGGATAATTTGATTTGTGGTTTCTTATGTTTCCAGTAGAATTTTGTTGTGATAGAGTCTAAAGTGTTAAACCAATGAGATGTAGGTTGGGCTGGGTTCATGAAAAAGAGATTTTATATTTTATTTTGGGGAGTATGGTCATTTTTTATAGCTGCTATTCTTCCAATTAGTGATATGGGTAAATTGTTCCAATGGGTGAGGTCTTCTTCAATGCTTTTCAGTAATGATGAATAATTCAAAGGGAATAGCTCTGACAGCTTGGAAGAAACATTAATACCCAGGTATTTAATGTTACCAGTGGTTATTGTCAGAGGAAGTTTTTTTGACGCAGCAATACAGTCTTCCTTGCTTAGTGGTAGAATTATAGACTTAGACCAATTTATGGAGTGATCAGAGATTTTTGAGAATATAGATTCAAGATTGAGGACTTCTGGAAGGGCTGTTTAGGAGGTTTGTTTGGTATAACAGGATATCATCTGCATATAAGCTAATTTTATGGAGAAAGTGCTTTGTTTGTATGGCTATGATGTAAATGTTTTGTTGAATAGCAGCTGTGAGTGGTTAGATGAAAATGGCAAACAGTAAAGGTGTAATGAACTGGCCATGGAGACGGTGTTAGTATCCATGTGCAGGAAGTTTATTAAGAACACAAGCAAACAATCCAAATTGGCAGACAAATAGACGTAGTTGCTAAGCAGGCGGTAAAATCCAATATACCAAAAAGACAGTCCAACAAGGCAAACAAAACAAAGCAGGGGTACATGGGGCAGCTGTGGCTCAGGTGATAGAGCAGGTTGGCTACTAATTGCAGGGTTAGCGGTTCAATTCCTGGTCCACATGCCACATTGCCAAAATGTCCTTGGGCAAGACACTGAACCCTAAGTTGCTCCCAATGGCAGGCTAGTGCCTTGCATGGCAGCTCTGCCATCACTGGTGTGAGTGTGTGTGTGAATGGGTGAATGAGTCACAATGTAAAGTGCTTTGGAACTGCTAAAAAAGCACTATATTATTACTGCCAAAAGGCAGTAATTCCAGAAAAACAGGCAAAGGTCATAACATGAAAACAATCAGCATTAGCTATGGAAAAATGCTTGGTAAGGAAGGTTAACTGGCAATACTTAGCTATGTGGAAGTGCATGGCTATTTATACAGTGAAAACAGGAAGTGAGCAGTGAAAACAGGAAGTGAGCAGAGAAGAAATGAGTGACAATCAGTATTAAGGAGAGGGCTCCCTCTGGTGGTTGGTCAGAGGGGTAACAACCTAGGATGTTACAAAAGGAGAGAGTGGACGTCCTTGTATTGTGCCTCTCTGTAGTCTGAAACTTTTAGAGGTGTAATTATTAGTTATAACTGATGCAGATGGTGAGTTATAGAGAGTTTTAATCCACTGAATGAATGACTCCCCAAATCCAAATTTCTTGAGGGTAATAAAAAGAAATGTCCAGTTGAGTTTATCAAAGGCTTTTTCTGCATCCAATGATGCAATTATGGTATTGAGATGGTTTCTCTGGGATATACTGTATTCATCTGCATTTAAATAGCAGAATGTTTTTCTCTCAATGGGGACATTTTACACTCGATAGTTATTTTTTAATAAAAACTAATAATTGCAAGCATTCATACCTGAGAATGTTAATCTGCCTCAGCAGTATCTAAAAAAGCATTTTTAAACTCCAGTAAACTTCCAGTAATAATAAACAACTGTGATTGGCCCATCCTGGCCAGCACTGAGAAAAGTAACAGGTACCACGTTTCAGCGACAAGACTGAGGGATGACAGGATGGTGATTGGCTGTCCAAATTTTTTTCCAAAAGCACCATACAAGTCATCCTTAACTCTTATGCCTTATAATTAAATTATTCTGAAGCCATACGATAGTGTTATATGAGGGACTGCCCGAAATATTAGTGTTAATTCATTGTTTCCCCCATTTGAAACTGGCGAGTGAGACTTCTTAGTTTACATAAGTGCAGCTAAGAGCGCACCTGACACTGACTAAATGCTTTATGCAGTTCGTGCTGCGGTGCCTGCCGAAAGTTTAAACAAGGCAGGAGAAAAGACAGAGGTGAAGAAATTGCACACATTGGTTCTTGCGTGTATTGTCACTATTTTTGCTGAATGTGTGAAAGTGATTGGAGAACGGGTCAGTCTTCTGCACCCCCCTTACAATACCTTCATGGCCCCCTATGGGCTGCGCCCCACACTTTGAGAACCACTGCATTAACTGATAAAGCAGCTGCCTACGTTTTCCGATGCAGCCACAGTTTGTATAAAACAGCCCTAAATAAACAAAAGTGTAACTCCGTGGCCTATGTCACAAAGCAGGATTAAGCAGCTAGCTAGATAAGTTTAAACTTAGTTTAAGCAAACTCTGAATTCGCGGTACCAGTAAAGTGGCTAGGCTATCATCAGGGTTCCTCGCCATAGTAACATACGCTAATCGTCTAACCTGCTCTGGGGCAGGTTATGTTCCCGATCAGAGATCTCATCCAGATTCCGGACCAATCAGCTGTGAGCAAAGTGACAGTCACTCCCCCCAGTATCTCTCACTCCAATTTAAAGTGCACTTCAACGAGACAATTGTATAAATTTAGAAAATAAGCTAGTTATGATAATTATTTATTGCAGGAAATATATTTTTGGCAGTCTTGCATTTGTTTAAAGACACTTAAATTTTTCCCCAATCATTTTACCACACTGGTCATAAAATATGTAAGTAAGATATTAATACAATATCAATAATGATCGAATGACTTTAAAATATAAACATTTAATCTCCACAATATACAGATATATCAGATATATACTGATATATAGATACACTATATTGCCAAAAGTATTCGCTCACCCATCCAAATAATTGAATTCAGGTGTTCCAATCACTTCCATGGCCACAGGTGTATAAAATGAAGCACCTAGGCATGCAGACTGCTTCTACAAACATTTATGAAAGAATGGGCCGCTCTCAGGAGCTCAGTGAATTCCAGCATGGTACTGTGATAGGATGCCACCTGTGCAACAAGTCCAGTCGTGAAATTTCCTCGCTACTAAATATTCCACAGTCAACTGTCAGTGGTATTATAACAAAGTGGAAGCGATTGGGAATGACAGCAACTCAGCCACGAAGTGGTAGGCCACGTAAAATGACAGAGCGGGGTTAGCGGATGCTGAGGCGCATAGTGCGCAGAGGTCGCCAACTTTCTGCAGAGTCAATCGCTATAGACCTCCAAAGTTCATGTGGCCTTCAGATTAGCTCAAGAACAGTGCGTAGAGAGCTTCATGGAATGGGTTTCCATGGCTGAGCAGCTGCATCCAAGCCATACATCACCAAGTGCAATGCAAAGCGTCGGATGCAGTGGTGTAAAGCACGCTGCCACTGGACTCTAGAGCAGTGGAGACGCGTTCTCTGGAGTGACGAATCACGCTTCTCCATCTGGCAATCTGATGGACGAGTCTGGGTTTGGCGGTTGCCAGGAGAACGGTACTTGTCTGACTGCATTGTGCCAACTGTGAAGTTTGGTGGAGGGGGATTATGGTGTGGGGTTGTTTTTCAGGAGCTGGGCTTGGCCCCTTAGTTCCAGTGAAAGGAACTCTGAATGCTTCAGCATACCAAGAGATTTTGGACAATTCCATGCTCCCAACTTTGTGGGAACAGTTTGGGGATGGCCCCTTCCTGTTCCAACATGACTGCGCACCAGTGCACAAAGCAAGGTCCATAAAGACATGGATGAGCGAGTTTGGTGTGGAAGAACTTGACTGGCCTGCACAGAGTCCTGACCTCAACCCGACAGAGCACCTTTGGGATGAATTAGAGCGAAGACTGCAAGCCAGGCCTTCTCGTCCAACATCAGTGTCTGACCTCACAAATGCGCTTCTGGAAGAATGGTCAAAAATTCCCATAAACACACTCCTAATCCTTGTGGAAAGCCTTCCCAGAAGAGTTGAAGCTGTTATAGCTGCAAAGGGTGGGCCGACGTCATATTAAGCCCTATGGATTAAGAATGGGATGTCACTTAAGTTCATATGCCTCTAAAGGCAGATGAGCGAATACTTTTGGCAATATAGTGTATATCAGAAAAATGTGAATGCCACCCAAACCCCTTCTTATTAGGATTTACTGGCAGAGATGCCATGAACATACAGTATTTCAATAAAAGCACACTAGCACACCAAATATGTTTTTATTGTGTCTTATGCTGCCTGAAAGAAAGAACAAATAAGTCTTTATTAGTGCATACCATCTACTCATTTTCCAGTTGCTCACATTTTTATTATTCGACAGTGTATTAATGTCTAATAGTATTAAATTATATTAAGTTAGTCATTTAAATTAATACTAAAGCTTTTAATTTAAATTTTTACAATTTAAAATCAAGATATTAAACTTTTAAAATTACAAGCCTGAATGTTCTTGTTGTGGACCTGTATAAAGTTACTTTCACATCGATATATTATTCATTTTAATATTTTCATCACATTCAGATTTTTTTAATGTGCTAGCAGCAGCAGCAATGTTTCTTCTTGCTGAGTAAATGCCTTTAAATTCTTTATAATTTACTAGTGATCCTCTGTGCTGTATGAATGTATTATAATTATTCGTGATTTCATAGTCATCATTCGTGTTGTGTATGTGATTTGATTGATCATATTTTTTAACGTCCTCTTGTGTTGTGTTATTTATCATAATTTTCATAAACATGTTCAGTGGAGAAATATCGCTGACTCTCTCGCGAGATGTGTCAGAAACGGTCTGCATTCCGAGTGAGTTTGATTCATTCATTCTTGATAGATTGATTGTCTTATTAATGATTTAATACACTGAACACTGCTGCACATTTTATAAAACAGAATGCAGAATGTACAATTTTAGAGACAAGAGAACTGATTCCTTGTCAAACTGTAATGATATCTTAATTTAACCAGTATTAGGTCTCATCCATGATAAAATTTTTAAACGTTATTGCCAGACGTGCAGTTCTCCTATAACATTACAGCGACAAACAGTAGGAACGCCCACTAGCGACACAAAGCCACAAAATCGCTGGCAGTGTAAACGCAGCTTAATGGTGCTTTCACATGCAACGTGAAGAAAATTTTCGCCTCACATCGCTCGCGCGAGTTTGATGGCTAGATTATAAATTTGTGTTTAAACTCGCCTTCCCATAAGTATTCCCCCTTCTCTTCCGGAAAAGGACAGGAGGAGGGGCTTCTACGACAACTTATCTTTCCGCCATCAACCATGGCCGATATCACAACAATTGCTGCTCTGTATCTGTTGTGGAAGTCCCAGATATGTCAGAAAATGAAACAGTCATGTTTGGGTGCATGACATCATCCAGAGACGCATACAGCTCGGTGAATTTCACCGCCTTCTCCAGGAACTGCATCTGGATGACTGCCGCTTCGTCCGGTCTCTGTACATGTATGACGTTGTGTCATACAATTCCGGGTGCCCACACACCGCTAGAACAATTTTTTCATCCATTTTTCCAGATTTCTTCTGCTACTATATCAGTACGTCAGTGACATCTGGACAATCTCAATGTTGATAGGCTTTCGCGACAACGCGTCATGCGAATTTCTCGCTCCAGTTGAAAAATTTCAACTGAATGAAGTGATTTTGCGTGTTCGAGTCACGTCATTCGCGCCGCCCGGCGTAAATTCGTGTCTATTCGCATTTTTGCATTGACTTTGTATGTAATCGCGCCACGCGAAACGCTCGCTTCGCGTTGTATGTGAGCGCACCATTAGGCTGCATCCAAAACCAGGGGCACATTCAATCTCAAAATGGTGTGCACTGTTTTGCTACGGTTTCCGGGTTGAATGACATGTTTCCTCGAAACGGTGTGCAACGGGCTTTGAGGTACGTTTTCTCTCGTTTGGTGGGTGTGTCAGAGGTGTTACCCAATCGGCAGCGACATGTATATAAACCCTGCTGTATTAAAAAGGAACCACAGTGGAACCACAGTGGAACCACAGTTTCCACATATCCCATAGTATACTATTCAGGACGGCAAGGGCAGTGACTGTAACATCGAGCGTATTTTGTAGGATTAAACACGTATTTAAACAGATTTCATCAGGCTCTGAAAATTCTGGGATATACTGTATTCATTTGCATTTAAATAGCAGAAAAACAGCCTTCTCAGCTGCCATAGTTGCAACGTTTGCATAACACAACAGAGTGTTCAAGGCACCACCGTTTCCGTTTAAATAATCGTTTTGCTATTTTGTCGGGGCTGAACGTGCCCCAGGAAAATGCTGCCTCCGGAGGCTGTATACAAAGGAAGGAAGGGATTTTTTTTTTTTTTTTTTTTTTTTTATTGCAAGAAAAGATAACAGCACTGCATTTAAATACCAAAAGGCATAACAAAAAGAAAGAAAATGAAAACACAAAGAATACAAACAGATCAACAAAGGAAACATCAATCAGTAAAAAAAAAAAAATCATCATATGCAATCTGTTACTCTTGTTGTTATTTATCAGCTTAAGAGATTTTACCATATAGGAAACTTGTTTCAAGTCTAGGCACAATACTGTGAAATTTGCTCTTATGAAACAAAATATTTGCAATGCAAAATAAAGAAATTAACAATAAGTTCAACCGCGTGGTTACTACTGGAAAAATAAAGAAATACCCCTTTCAATGAAAAACTTCAATCACATTTTATAAAAGGTGATAGATAACAACTTAAACTCTCCCAAAGGGGATGTACCTGATTACATTGATAAAATAAATGAAGCAAGATTCCTTCCTCTATCTTACAAAATACACAAATTAGAAACATCAGCAAAAATAGAAACTTGGGAGTTTGTTGGATAGATATTATGCAGTATTTTAAAATGTACTTCTCTTATTTTGTTAGAGATGCAGTATTTTTCTGGAAGTAACCATGCTCTTTTCCAGTGGATATTGTCAAAAAAATTATACCAGTAAAATTTACATCTAGGTGATGTGTAAATCCTATTATGTAATAATTGCTTTACATGTTTATGACATTTTTTATCAAGAAGGTTAACACCATCCAATAAAAGTTTGGACATAATTGTTTTTCTCTCATTATAGCAAAGGCATGTTTTAAATAAATGTATACACAGTGCATCCGGAAAGTATTCACAGCGGTTCACTTTTTCCACATTTTGTTATGTTACAGCCTTATTCCAAAATGGATTAAATTCATTATTTTCATCAAAATTCTACAAACAATACCCCATAATGACAACGTGAAAGAAGTTTGTTTGAAATCTTTGCAAATTTGTTAAAAATAAAAAAAACGAAGAAAAATAAAATCACATGTACATAAGTATTCACAGCCTTTGCTCAATACTTTGTTGAAGCACCTTTGGCACCAATTTGAGTATGATGCTACAAGCTTGGCACACCTATTTTTGGGCAGTTTCTTCCATTCTTCTTTGCAGGACCTCTCAAGCTCCATCAGGTTGGATGGGGAGCATCGGTGCACAGCCATTTTCAGATCTCTCCAGAGATGTTCAATCGGGTTCAAGTCTGGGCTCTGGCTGGGCCACTCAAGGACATTCACAGAGTTGTCCCGGAGCCACTCCTTTGTTATCTTGGCTGTGTGCTTAGGGTTGTTGTCCTGTTGGAGGATGAACCGTCGCCCCAGTCTGAGGTCCAGAGCGCTCTGGAGCAGGTTTTCAACAAGGATGTCTCTGTACATTGCTGCATTCATCTTTCCCTCGATCCTGACTAGTCTCCCAGTTCCTGCCGCTGAAAAACATCCCCACAGCATGATGCTGCCACCACCATGCTTCACTGTAGGGATGGTATTGGCCAGGTGATGAGCGGTGCCTGGTTTCCTCCAGACATGACGCTGCCATTCAGGCCAAACAGTTCAATCTTTGTATCATCAGACCAGAGAATTTTGTTTCTCATGGTCTGAGAGTCCTTCAGGTGCCTTTTGACAAACTCCAGGCAGGCTGTCATGTGCCTTTTACAGAGGAGTGGCTTCCGTCTAGCCACTCTACCATATAGGCCTGATTGGTGGAGTGCTGCAGAGATGGTTGTTCTTCTGGAAGGTTCTCCTCTCTCCACAGAGAAACGCTGGAGCTCTGTCAGAGTGACCATCGGGTTCTTGGTCACCTCCCTGACTAAGGCCTTTCTCCCCCGATCGCTCAGTTTGGCCTGGCGGCCAGCTCTAAGAAGAGTCCTGGTGGTTCAAAACTTCTTCCATTTACAGATGATGGAGGCCACTGTGCTCATTGGGACCTTCAATGCTGCAGAAATTTTTCTGTACCCTTACCCAGATCTGTGCCTCGATACAATCCTGTCTTGGAGGTCTACAGACAATTCCTTGTACTTCATGGCTTGGTTTGTGCTCTGACATGCACTGTTAACTGTGGGACCTTATATAGACAGGTGTGTGCCTTTCCAAATCATGTCCAATCAACTGAATTTACTACAGGTGGACACCAATCAAGTTGTAGAAACATCTCAAGGATGATCAGTGGAAACAGGATGCACCTGAGCTCAATTTTGAGTGTCATGGCAAAGGCTGTGAATACTTATGTACATGTGATTTTTCTTTTGTTTTTTATTTTTAATAAATTTGCAAAGATTTCAAACAAACTTCTTTCACATTGTCATTATGGGGTATTGTTTGTAGAATTTTCAGGAAAATAATGAATTTAATCCATTTTGGAATAAGGCTGTAACATAACAAAATGTGGAAAAAGTGAAGTGCTGTGAATACTTTCCGGATACACTGTAGCTTGGTGACAAAGCTTTGATGACAGAATTAAAAGTCCTTGCCGGCAGAGGAAATTTATACAAAGTCATAAATTCTTCATATTCAAGTATACTGCCATCATTTTTAAATAAATCCAAAACAAAAACAATAGCTCTATCAAACCACTTGACTTTGTTTCAGATTAAAATATTCGAATTATTCCATAGAATTTCTCTGTGGGGAGAAAAGTTGTGCATGTAACATTGTTTCCAAGCAAGCAGAGCTTGTTGGTGAAATTTAGAGAGAGACACGGGTAATTTAGATGGAGTGAAGTTGCATTTTAAAAGAAAGTCTAAGCCTCCTAATCTACTGAATATGGTATTGGGGATAAAATACCAAATTGAGATATGGTTACATAGGCATTTTTTTAACCAACAAATTCTAAAGGCGCTAACTAATTCACTGAAATCTAAGACTTCAAGCCCACCCTCAGAATGTCTATTAGATAAAACAGATTTTCTAATTTTTTGGGATCTATTTTTCCTAAAAAAAAATTCAATAATATTTTATATATAATAATATATATTTTTAATGTCTACACAACTTTTGTCACTAACAAATAAAGATAATGAGGGATAGACACAATGAGATAAGTCTTCGACTTTAGAGAATAAAACTCTACCATAAATTGATAGGTCTCGTTGCAGCCAACTATTAAAAATAGTTCTGATTTTCATTATTTTAGGGGAAAAATTTAGTTGCTGGCACATTAATCTATCTTTGGTAAGAAAGATCCCCAGGTACTGGGGGAAACAATCTTTCACAGGTAAATGTTGTATAGATGCTGCGTAACATAAAGACAAAATAATTCACACTTTGATAAATTTAAATATAACCCAGAGGCTTCCGAAAGGGACTTAATCATATTGATACACAAGGGAATTTGACTTTTGTCTCTAAGCAATAAGGTAGTATCATCGGCTAGTTGAGATATTTTAATTTCTTTACCAAATATAGAAATATCTCTTACACTGGGATTTTGAAAAATATTAATCGATAATAGTTCTACAGCTAAAAGAAAAAGAAATGGGGCAACCTTGACGCACATCTCTGTCACATTTAAAGCATTTAGTAGTTGACAAACCAACCAAAACTGAACTGTTAATGTCCTTATAAAGCATTTTCATCATGTTAATAAAAGTATGGCCAAAACCAAAAATGCCAAGAGATTTGATCAAGAACTGGTGCTCTAAAGAGTTGAATTCTTTATAAAAATCTAAAAACATCATAATAGGATCTGAATCAATATATTTAGAATAGTCAGTTAAATCAAGTACTAATCTTATATTGCAACTAATGTGTCCATTTCATAAATCCGTTTTGTGTTTCGCCAATTATATTGTCAAGGCCTGATTTTAAACGAGCAGCAAATATTGAAGCAAGTAATTTATAATCAATATTTAACAGTGATATTGGTCTCCAATTCTCAATTAATTGTAGGTCTTTATCAGATTTGGGAATCAAAGAAATAAGTCCCTGCTTCATTGTAGATGTAATTTCTCCTTTTTTATACAGTCTCTGAACAAATTAATTAGAGGGTCCTTTAAAAGATCCCAAAAATTTAAATAAAATTCAACTGATAAGCCATCAGTACCTGGGGATTTTTCCTTCTTCACAGATTTTAGTGCATCCTCACATTCAGTAGTGGAGATATCAGAATCACATATTAACATAAAATCATCATTAATACATGGAACCTTGTCATGAATATGCAAGAGAAAATCATCACATTTTTCTTGAGAAAACTGGGAAGTATAAATTTTTTTTATAAAATGAATATACAGAATTTGAGATCATTTTTGGATCTGTACATAAATCCCCATTAATATTTAAAGCAAATAGAGATGTCCTTTTACAATTCCTTTTCTCCATAGCAAAAAAGTAGTTACTATTTCTTTCACCCTTCTCAATTCATTTTGCTCTAGAACGAATAAAAGCACCTTTAACAATCTCTGTATACATGCTTTCAATTTGCAATTGACAAACATTCAGTTCTACCTCCTCTTCTTTACTGAGAAAATCTCTGTTTTAACAAGCTTAAATTATGAATAAGGTCTGATTCTATAATATTTTTTTCTTGTTTAATTTGTTTACTTCTACTAACAGCAAGGTCTCCAACTTTAAATTTAAAGAATTCCTAGTTAGAATTAATATCCCTTTCATTATTACTAAACATTGTTTTAGCTAATTGAGTTACACTATCATTAAAAAGGGCATCTTCCAAGAGGTAGTTGTTAAATTTCCAGCAACCTCTTGTATTATTTACCTGTCTGTATTGTCTATGATCCAAACAAATTAACTTGTGGTCAGTAAATGGGGCAAATTAATGATTTACAGTACTAATGTCTTTCAAAATAGCGTGAGAAATAAGAAATAGATCAATTCTGGCTTTAAGAGATCCAGATATGTTAGACCAAGTGAAATCTCTACAGCCACTGTTAAAATAAATGCCAAACATCCACAACTGAGAGATTCTCATAACCATAAAAAAATATTATCATGTAAATTAGAGGCAGTTCTTGTGGGAAATCTATCCTGTGCATCGTCAGGAGTTTCATTAAAGTCTCCAGCTATAATCAAATAAGCATCAGTAAAGCGATTTTGTATACTAATAAGTGTAGCTCCTAATTTTTTAAACATGGATGTATTCATTGGGCGTAAGTTGTGTCCGTAA
Source organism: Myxocyprinus asiaticus (assembly GCF_019703515.2). NCBI lineage: Eukaryota > Metazoa > Chordata > Actinopteri > Cypriniformes > Catostomidae > Myxocyprinus > Myxocyprinus asiaticus. Next base: position 11,666,119 of record NC_059355.1, on the reverse strand, counting down.
ACATTACAAAGAATGAATACCAAATTTTCAGTCTTACATACTAAAATTATCCATCTACCCTCGTCCGATGAAAAGGATTCTAAAACGTTACCCCTAAATTTCTGCATCAAAATTAAAGTACCAGCAGAGTGATTAGAACCGTGACTCATAAAGAGCGAATTTCCCCATTGAGTTTTCCAAAAGTTGACGTCTGATTCACATGAATGACTTTCTTGAACCAAAATAAAATCTGCATTACTCCGTTTGCAATAAAAAAATAAAGTTTTCCATTTTATATGATCTCATAAACCCCTAACATTGAGAGAGACTAAACTAAAAGAGGAAAACTTAAAAGAATACATAAGAATCAATGCTAAATGCAGTGCAACAAGAACCAGCTAAACGGCTGGTGAACAAAACAAAATCTGACTTTGGCTTAAAGAAGTTGACTTCTATACATCCATCAGGGTAGGTGGTGATTAATCAGTGTCTCCAACATGACATAATAAGAACATAAAACTGTATTATTGTTGTCAAGGCCTTTTAGCAGAGTAAAATATAATTCCTTGGATCACATCACGTGGAGTAAACGTTCCATCCCAAAACTTCAGTCTCAGTTTTATTTAGCTTCAATTTACTGTCCATCAATGAATGCAAACGGCCCCGAGAAAGGTGCCTTCTTGCCCTCATCTCTTGCCTTCTTTACACTAGGCCATAATTTTGATCACGCAGCAACATCTGCAGAAATCAAGGCTTCTGATATGCGCGTACGATTTTCTTTCAAGTAAGTGTTTTCCTTCGCAGCCTTCCAGATGAGTTCACGGTATGATCGCATGGAAAACCGTATTATAATGTTTCGATAAGGACCATCCTGGTTCCGTCTCCCTACTCGGTGCAACACTTCAAGTGCATCATTGAGTTTAGTGCTGATGTCGGGTGCCACATGTTCTAATATGTTTAGAATAATCGAGCACAGATCTTCGTTCTTGAATTCAGGAACCCCATGCAATTTTAAACACCAACACCAACTGTAGCGTTCAAGCTGCTCAGTCCTCGATCTTACATCCTTGTCTGAAGATCGAAGCACAGTAATATCACTTTCCATTTTGCACATCTTCTCTGAATGCTCCTTTATGTCAGAAACCAGCTTCTGCACTACCGCAGACAGGCTGTCAACAGCTTTCGTTGTAGCTTCAGTCGAGTTCTCAATAGAGATGAGTTTTTGGAAGGTAGCGTCCTGCTTTGAGGATAACACTTGAATAGCAATCAAATATCAGAAATATTCCCGCTTGATTTAGTCTTCTTTTTAGATTACAAAAAAGACGGTACAAAAAAGAGATAAATAAGTAGCTGATTAATCACATTCCTACCATCACTGCCAGCACAAACTTCATGACCATCTTCCACGATGCCATCTTGGCCCCCCGTCAGGAAGGAAGGGATCAAGTCACATCCTGTCTACTGAGATACCTTCATCTGATTGATTTTTGAAGGAAGCATAAATGTATCCTTAGGCTCGTTTGAGATGCCAATCACCTCGCCTTGAAAGTAGATGAGAGTAGGCGGCTACAATCAGGGGAGGAGTGAAATAAGAGCTGTCAAGTCGGACAGTTCTCACTTCTCGCACTTCGTCAATTTCTTACAGTAAACAACTAAATAGATATTATCTTTTAGAAGAGACCCCTCTCATTAAAAGAAATAAATGAATGTTCTAACAAATGAAATGTATATGAGAAAAGCTAGGGGGGCTTACAATGTACATTAGATCAAGAGCTAAATGGATGGAAAAGGGGGAAAAAACCTCATCTTATTTCTGTAGGCTAGAAAAAAGCATCAAGAAAAAAACAAAAAACAAAAAAAAGCTGTTAAAACTTTAATCATTGATGGTGTTGGGCCTCATGTATTCAGATAGAAGACAAAGGCAGGCCTAACACAGTCATAAAACCTAACTCAGCCCCCACATACCAAGTCGTAAATCTTACTGATAAAAATCATGCCAAAATCAAACAAAGGGAGTCCAAAACAGACTACAAATCCCATGAAGCCTTGCTCACTAAAGGACCGAACTCTCAACTCCTATTGGATGAGGCACACAACAGAACATCCCTCAACTATGACATCATCAGGAGTAGAAATACCTCTGAAATGCTTCCGGGATTTGCTTCCAGCAACTTTGCTCACCGGGTATAGACGCAGCTCATTGCTGCTCTCAGGTGCAGTCTCGTGGCACAAGGAAGTAACGTCCGACTTGAAACTGTGGCCATACAATCTCCATCTGTCTGGATGAGTTGAGATTACTCTATGTTCAACCGAACACTCTAACGGATCTGAAGGAGACCGCCGAGCAATCTGCATCTTCATCCGTTTGCCTACAGAAGTGAAGAGATTAAACATTTCTCTTCCATCTTCAATCAAGTCGACATTTCTGATTTCTCCGCCAGCCCGCTGAGAATCAGCAGCCATGCCTGCCGACAGAGCGAGGAAACGGCCTCCCGTCATCACCCGAGCCTCGAGGAACCGAGTCCGAGTTAAAGGATGGATGAACACACATTCTGCATCCTCATGCGATTCAAGTAAGAGGTTTACGTCTGGGCAGAGATAGAATATTATAGTGTGTTATTCTTGTGTTTCAAGGTTTTTGCTTGTACAGTTTACGGACCACCATGTCCGCTCATTATTAATACTCAGGGTATTAATTATCACAAATTTGTTTTGCTATATTGTGTTCCAACCAAATTGGACTGTTGTGCATTTTCACCATCGCGGGTGAGACCGGCAAACTGAGTTTATCCATTAAAGAGTCAAAGAACGCGGGACTTTTACGAGCCGTCCACCGCGTCTCTGAGCGATAAACTAACAGCTGCTTTCTCTCCAACGATCGCGAAATCGGCTTTAGGGCCATCACTTTATTCTCTGTCTCTCTCTCTCTCTCGTACTAACCACACACACACACACACGACCCCTCACAAACATTCTGGCACACATTTTTGGCTCGTAGATAGCTTCGTGCTAAAGCTCAGCTTTGTGCCTAAGCTATTGTACAAGCGGATACACACGGTAACTGGTAGACGCCATTGACTGGTTTCTCTCCGCCCACATTCGCGGCCATATTCCCTGGGTGGAAGTCTCGCGTGACATACTCTCCACGAGAGTCACGTCCGCCATTTTGTGCACGTCCCTCCTTACACACACACCCTCATGTGTTATAGGATTATTTTGATTTCCATATCTAATCATATCACTGTTTAGTTTGTAGTTGTAAGTCGGAAGTTTATTGACTACATTGTATTAATTATTAATTGATATTACTGCATAAATAAACTTTTATATTACAAAGAGAAGTGTTTTGGTTTGTTTTGCATACACCTGTGTCATGCTGACGGGATGTCAGTGCTCGGATTCAAGCCTTCATTCATTGTTTTTTTTCCCAAAAATTGATATTCTTCGGATGTCGATTTTCCTAAGAAAACAATCTAATATCGAGACTGTTATACTATCTGGTTATTAGTCCCTGATTCCAGGGTGGTGCCCCGTCAGTGTTAATCCTTAATAATATTCTGTTGATTTTTGATAATTATCTTTGATTGTTAAATTTGAATGATCAATAAGCTAGTGTTAATTTTAATTGTTTCATCGATGTTAACAATTAACGATTATCTTTGATAATTGTTTTTTTTAAAGGATTAAAAAAAGCTAACATTGATTCTCAATGTTCTATTGATTTTAATAATTATCTTTGATAATTATTGCTAATAACCAAACCCGCTCCTAAACATAGCGCACTACATTTACTGGAGCCCCATATGAGGTTTTAATGAGTTAGATTCAATTAATTAAAATATTAATTAATAACTAAAGAAATAATTATAATTATTTCTGATAGTAACACTGATCTAAACAACCAGTAAAGCCCTAAAATGGTGTAGAATGTTCCGATTCAAAATTAATAGCAAAAGAAAATCAGCAACTTTTATCAGAACCTAGATTCATCCTCTTCCTTATGTAAGGGACTCGACATGGAGGCGAAGGTACAATCCATATGCAAGAAGTTTATTACAATCAGCAAACAAATCTAAGACAAGGCAGAGATGTAATTGTTGAAGCAGGCATAGTCGTCGTTACACAGGTAATCAGTCCAACCAGGCAAACAGAGAAAAACAGTAATCCAATATCGGTAATCCAGAAAGCAGGCACAATGGTCATAACAAGTAGGCAATAAACAGGCAATGAGAATAATGCTTGGTAAAGCAGTGAAATTGGCAATACTTCGCAAAGTCACAATGGAGAAGCATGGCTATTTATATAGTACAAACAGGAAGTCACCATAGAAGAAACGGTATAGTGCCAGTATTCGGGAGAGGGCTCCCTCTGGCGGTCGGCTGAAGGGATAACAACCTCATTCATTACAGAACCCCTCCACGAACAACTCCTGGTGTTCTTCTTCTGGGTCGTCCCCTTGGTCATGGTGCAGGACGATTCGGGTGCGCTCGGAAGTCATGGATCAATGATGGGTCCAGAATGTCCTTGATGTGTTGTGCTTTATCTTGGGAGTATACGAGTATGTCATCAATGTAGGCGATGACACATGAAGATCATCATTGATGAATGACTGGAACACAGCTGGTGCGTTGGCCAGGCCATAAGGCATCACCTGGTATTCATAGTGTCCCCTAGTGGTGATAAATGCAGTTTTCCACTCGTCTCCCTCTCTAATACAAATCAAGCTGTATGCACTTCTCAAATCCAGTTTTGTGTAGATGCGTGCTTCACGTAGTTGTTCTAGGGCAGATGGAACAAGAGGGAGTGGGTACCTGTACTTGATAGTCACTGTGTTCAATCCATGGTAGTCAATGCATGGACGGAGCCCTCCATCTTTCTTCTCAACGAAGAAGCTTGCTGCAGCTGGTGAGGTGGATGGATGAATGAACCCTGAAGCTAAAGCCTCTTTGATGTTAGTCTCCATGGCCATGGATTCAGGTCTTGACAATGGATAGGCTTTGCTCCTAGGAGGTGCCATGTTGGGTAGTAACTCAACAGCGCAGTCCCATGGACGATGAGGGGGTAATTGTGTAGCCTTGATTTTGCTGAATACCTTGGAGAATTCAGAATATTCCCTCGGGACCTGGACTTGAGCTTGGTTCTCAGGACTTTCAACGCTGGTAGTCAAACATGGCATGGTGACTGTGACATGAAGACAATTAGACTGACAATAATCTGACCATTGTTTTAACTCACCCTGGTTCCAGGAGATGATGGGGTAATGGATAGCCAACCATGGGTGACCCAGGATGAGAAGATACTTGGGTGAGTCAATGACATAAAGAGATATGATCTCTGTATGAACAATCCAACCCATAGTGTCACTGGAACAGTTTGGTGAGTGATGCCTGTGCCTATAGGTGCATTATTCACAGCAGTAATGTTAATAGTGGGTATACAATGTACTGTAGGGATATGGAGTTCTCGTACTAGACCTTGGTTAATTAAATTCACAGCAGCCCCTGAGCTGATGAGTGCAGAAACAAATTTCAGTTTATCATCAAAGGAGTGCTCAATGGGAAGAGAGAAACTGTGGTGTGTGGGAGATGAAATGTTCATGGTACTCACAATAGTTCTGGAGTCTTGATATTTCTTGCCTTTGTGAGGGCATGTGGAGTTTCGATGATTCCTTTCACCACAGTAATAACAGTCGCTCCCAATGAAGATGATCGTGTTCTTCTTCAGAAACTCTGGTACAGGTGATCTGCATTGGTTCAGGAGCTTCGGGGCATGCCTGGACTTGACTATGGACTGATGGTTGTGACTTTGAGCTAATCTTTGAGCGTGGTGAATTGCGCAGTAAATTATCAATCCTTACGGCCAACGAAATTAATTCAGTGAGTGTTGAATCCTCACCCTTACATGCAAGTTCGGCCTGCAGACTGTAGTTCAGTACCTCTCTGAACACAGTCTTGAGTGCAATCCACTTCCATCCACTTTGGGCTGCTAATGTCCTGAAGTGTATGGCAAAGTCAGCTGCAGAACGTGAACCCTGGCATACATGAAGCAGCTGAACAGAGACATCTTTACCTCCCTCTGAGTATTCAAACACTTCATGGACTTGGGAAACTAAGTAATCAAATGACGTTTGAAGCGGTTAACACTCTCCCAAACAGCTGAGGCCCAGTCTAGCGCTTTACCAGTAAGTAATGTCATCATAAATGCACATTTCTTGGACTCCTGACTGAAAGACTCTTGTTGATATGAGAAATAGACTTTACATTGACATAAAAATCCCTTATTTCTCTGGCGAGCCATCAAACTTATCAGGAAGAGCGAAACTTACCGGTGTAGCTTGTGGAGATGGAACAGCATGGATAGAGCGAGTGAGGTTCTCATTTGCAGCTCTTAGGTGGTTCAATTGTTCGCTCTGTTGAGCGAATGCAGCCTGGAGTTGAGAAACTTCTGCTGGATTCATTGGTGGCGAAGTATTCTGAAAGGGACTCGACATAGAGGCGAAGGTAGAATCCATATGCAAGAAGTTTATTACAATCAGCAAACAAATCCAAGACACAAGGCAGGGTACACAAGTAATCAGTCCAACCAGGCAAACAGAGAAAAACAGTAATCCAATAACAGTAATCCAGAAAGCAGGCACAATGGTCATAAGTAGGCAATGAGAATAATGCTTGGTATGGCAGTGAAACTGACAATACTTCACAAAGTCACAATGGAGAAGCATGGCTATTTATATAGTACAAACAGGAAGTCACCATAGAAGAAACGGTATAGTGTCAGTATTCGGGAGAGGGCTCCCTCTGGTGGTCGGCTGAAGGGATACCCCCCTCATTCGTTACACCTTAATTTTAGACCCTAATTCCCTTTTTGAAGAAATTGGTGAATTTGTCCCTCAAACTGATGAACAATTTAAAGTGACATGTGATGCAGAATTAACAATTGAAGAGCTTGATCCTGCTGTTATGTGTTTGTCATTAGATAAATTGCCTGGCCCAGATGATCTTACGTAAAATTTTTATCTAAATTTTCTATTAAGGGATTTTTTTTTGTTTGTTTTTTTTTTTTTTACGGCTTTTCAGGAAATAACAAATAATTCGGTTCTACCTAGCTCAATGAGACAAGGTTTAATCATGCTTATTCCCAAACCGGGGAAGGACCCCAGATTGTTGGACAATTTACGACCTATAACTTTATTAAATAATGACAACAAATTGTTAACCCATATATATAACAATTGCTTGAAACTTGGTTTATCTAAAATCATTGGGGAGACACAAACTGGATTTATTAGAGGCCGATCTATACATAATAATATTTGACTGGTTTTAGAAATAGAAGAAGATGGGGTTATTTTATTTTTAGATTTCTATAAAGCATTTTATATGTTGGATCACTCTTTTATTTTTAAATGTTTACAAATGTATGGGTTTGGTAAACATTTTCGTAAGTTTGTTCAGTTGTTCTACACAGATACTAATAGCTCAGTTGCCTTGCCAACAGGTACTTCACCTAGATTTGACATTAAGAGAGGGGTTAAACAAGGCTGCCCCATATCGCATTATTTATTATGGCTACAGAGATGTTGGCCATCCTTTCCAGGGAAAGCGGTAAGGCTTGTCACCTGGGCTGTAATTACTCTAACACCCATCTTTCATTATAGTGATGGCAGAGGGAAACCTGGGGCACGTTCAATCTCAAAACGGTGTGCACCATTTTGCTACGGTTTCTGGGTTGAACGACATGTTTCCTCGAAACGGTGTGCAACGGGCTTTGAGGTACGTTTTCTCTCATTTGGTGGGTGTGTCAGAGGTGTTACCCAATCAGTAGCGACGTGTATATAAACCCCGCCGTATTAAAAAGGCAGTGCACACAATGGATCCAACTAAAGTCCTTTACAAATGTGTCCACTGCAGCTTGGTGTATGCAACAATTGAAGACATTAGAAGAAATGTTTGCCTTGTCATCCTGAAATGCGAGGCAAATGTTGGATCACCATAATTAGGAACCACAGTTTCCATATATCCCTTCACTCTATTGGGATGTTCTCTGCTATTCAGGATGGCAAGGGCAGTGACTGTAACATTGAGTGTATTTTGTAGTATTAAATACGTATTTAAACCAATTTCATCAGGCTCCGAAAATTCTTCGAAAAGAACGCAAAGAATGGCCTTCTCAGCTGCCATAGTTGCAACACTTGTGTAACACAACAGGTGAGTTGTGTTCACCCCCCCCCCCCCCCCGCCCAATTTGGGTGGAATTGATTTCCTATTAAAATATGATTTTATTGTTTCAAAACTTCCATTCAAATTATCTTCTTTTCACCAACAGATTTAGCTGTATTGGAAGTTATTATTTAATCACAACTTTACCCCACATAGAACCCCCATTTGGAATAACAGATTTGTTTTATCCAGACACAAGTCTCTATGCATTATTGATTGGCTCAAAAAGGGTATTTGGTCTGTAGTTCACTTAATGGATGAGGATGGGATTCTGTTAACTTTCAAAGATTTGTGTACTAAATACAACCTATATTGTGAACAAATTGCAAACAATTTGAGCGTATTATAAATGCCATTCCAAAAAGTTTTATTCGCTTAATACAAAACAGAATTGTTCACATGCTAGATGGCTAGTGTGAACTCCCATCCCTTCTCTATGATGGTAATGACCTTATGACAATGCTTCCCAACAAACATATTCTTTCTTCCTTTAATTCTAAATTGTATCCTACACTTTTATACCGTAATGATATTCTACAAGTTTATGATAAACCAACTGCACAAAAATTGCGAATCCAGTCTATTAGTTTTCCAGTGGCTCCTAAAGCAAAGGAAACTCATTTATTTTAAAATATTTAATGGTATATATATCCTTCAAGTGGATTTTTAAAACTTTGATTCAACTTTGACCACAACATTTGTATTTTTTGTCAAATTGACATAGTCAATAAACTGATCATCTTTTCTATTATTCTATACACTATAATATTTTCGGGGAAGATATGTCATAGGTTGGAAACAAATGTCCAGTCACTGCCTACTTTTTCTAGAAACCATGTTGTATTCGGAATATTGTTGGATGACAAATAAGTTGAATTTTTCATTAACGTAATGTTGATTCTGGGTAAATTCTTTATCCATAAATGTAAGTGAATTAAGACAAAAAATTATTTCTCTGTATTTAGAAGTGATTTTCATTGTAGCTATGTTCCATCACTAAAATTTATGAAGAGTTAACAGGCCTGCAAATTGTTAGGATGATAAGAGACTTTGGTTTACTGGAAGATGAATGAAAAGACCACTCTTTGTACATTATTATTTATTTATTTTTATTTTATTTATTTTTTCTGTTTATTTGTGTGCCTTGCTTTACTGTTCTTTTTTTTACACTTACGAATGCCATTATAAATGTATATTTTGTTTATGTTCAATAAAAAAATACATTAAAAAAAGTCAAAGGTAGATATCGCAGGATTCACATTTATACGCTGTTGCTTCTTCTTCTTCTGTTTTATTGGTGGATCGCAACTTAAAAGTGCATTACCGCCAACCGCTGTTATGTGCTGTTGCTGATAAAGTGGATATCATTAAAATTCTGTTTCTTTAAAATGAAAATAAATATGATGAAAAAGACACTCAATGTAAATGTTATTTCATTTCTACCATAGACATATATTTTCATCCATTTTTTATTAATAAAGACATGTATTTTAGATATTTCAGAAATATGATAACAATCACATATCCCATTAAAAGATCGCACTGTCAGTGTTGGGAAGATTCACAAATAATTTATATACATAAAAACATGATATGCGAGTTAAAAAAAAAATAATAATAAAATAAAAAAAGAACAAAGCATCACTGTTGTTTAAGCCAATCAGCATTAAGCTGTGTCATCAGCAAGTCATTTCCCATCATGCCTTGAATCAGCACAGTCGGGGAAGAGCAACTGCGCTCGACTGCACATCCTGGCACGGCCGCCTCGCTGCGAGAGAGTTTTTTGGCATACATCAGTATGACATCAGAGCAAGTTGGACCACACTTGGACACATTTCTAACCGGCATGCACTTCGTGGTGATCAACGCTTATCGGTGCTGCGCAGATTTTGCTCATCTCGAACGAGCCTATTCGCTGCCTATGAAATCCCACAATCCTGTGCTCCCGAATCCACAGCGGTAGAGCTGAAGAAAAAAAATGGCAGCTGAAGAGGCAGTTGATAGCCAATTTGTGTATAAATGTATGTTTTTATTCACTTTTTCCAACTTTTGATTCCATTTCTAGCGAGAAAGTAGTATTGTAGTTATTAAATATACACTTGGTTATCGCTAAAACTCTTAATTTTGTTCTAGATTATTAGTCCATTGTGGTTCGGTTGGACTGAATGAAGCAGATGCGTTACCTTTAGTGGAAATCAGATGTCCTTAATCAGTTGCTGGTATCCTAGCAACAATGTGACTTTATGCTGCCTCAGTAGCCTGTCCGAAACCAGTTCCTGGAGGTACCTTTATATGCAAATCTGTCTGTTGAGTCATTGACTGATAGGGTAGCGAAACAGCAAGACTGCTACATTTGGTGTTGGATGCAGCCTAAGGCTTGTTTGAGATGAGCAAGTTCTGTGCAGAACCAATCACCGGTGATTAGCAGCAGGTGCATGCCAGTTAGAAATCTATCCAACTTGCTGTGATGTCATGGTGAAATATGCCAAAAATGTCTCGTGAGAACGAGGCGCGTGCAGTTATAGCAGTCAGGTGGCGCAGTTGGATTTTTCCAGGTGCACAAACTGCAAGCATGATGGGAAACGACTTGGTGACGACACCGCTTGATGCTCATTGGCTTAAACAACCGTGATGTTTTGTTCTCTTCTAAAACAAATGTGATTTTTTATCTCTAATATCATGTTTTATGTATATAAATTGTATGTGAATATTCCAAACACTGACAGTTCAAGGTCTGTATGGGATATGCGATTTTTACGTGGGTACATGAGTGTTCGGTGCTTTCATGCACACGACTGTCAGCAGTGCCCTATAAACCTGTGCAAGAGTAAAGTGCTTCATGATTTCAGAGAGAATCAAGCTAAAGCTGGTGTGCATTATGAGAGGATTTGCTATGTTGGAGATGGAGGGAATGACTTGTGTCCCATTAAGGATTTGAAAGAAGGGGATATTGCAATGCCTAGGAAAGGATTTACACTAGAGAAACTGTTGTGCCAAGCCAGATCAAATGGTTCACTGACAATCAGGGCAAAAATTGTACCATGGGACAGTGGCAATGAAATCCTACAAGAAATAAGAGCTTTAATTGAGTAATAAAGTATTGTTGCACATACTGTCACAGACTATAGGGATACTGAAACTTCTTTTACTTTAAACTGTCTTTTACACTGCAGTGGGGAATGACATTTAAAATGGGCTCATATTTGAATACAGAAGACAAAACATGGGCCAGACCATGATTTTTTCAAGCTTATTGCAAGCATTGTCAGCCTGTTAGTACTGTAGGCTTATGAGTCCACATAAGTGTAGGGCTTTACTGGTTGTTTAGATCAGTGTCACTATCAGAAATAATTAATAATTATTTCTTTAGTTACTAATTAATATTTAAATTAATTAATTGAATCTAACTCATTAAAACCTCATATGGGGCTCCAGTAAATGTAGTGCGCTACATTTAGGAGCGGGTTTGGTTATTAGCAATAAAAGACAATCATCAATTATTAAAATCAATAGAACTTTGATGAGAATCAATGTTAGCTTTTCTAATCTCGTTAACTATTAACATTGATGAAACATTAATTAAAATGAACACTAGCTTATTGATCATTCAAATTCAACAATCATCAAAGATAATTATCAATTATCAAAAATCAATAGAATATTAATAAGGATTAACACTGACGGGGCACCACCCTGGAATCAGGGACTAATAACCAGATAGTAAAACAGTCTCAATATTAGATTGTTTTCTTAGGAAAATCGACATCCGAAGAATATAGATTTTCGGGGAAAAAACAATGAATGAAGGCTTGAATCCGAGCACTGACATCCCGTCAGCATGACATGGGCGTATGCAAAACAAACCAAAACACTTCTCTTTGTAATATAAACAAAGTTTATTTATGCAGTAATATCAATTAATAATTAATACAATGCAGTCAATAAACTTCCGACTTACAACTACAAACTAAACAGTGATATGATTAGATATGGAAATCAAAATAATCCTATAACACATGAGGGTGTGTGTGTTTGTGAGGGGTCGCGCGTGTGTGTGTGTGTGTGTGTGTGTGGTTAGTACGAGAGAGAGAATAAAGTGACAACCCTAAAGCCGATTTCGCGATCTTGGGAGAGAAAGCAGCTGTTAGTTTATCGCTCAGAGACGCGGTGGGCGGCTCGTAAACAGTCCCGCGTTCTTTGACTCTTTAATGGATGAACTCAGTTTACCTGTCTCACCCGCGATGGCGAAATTTGCACAACAGTCCAATTTGGTTGGACCACAATACAGCAAAACAAATTTGTGATAATTAATACCCTGAGTATTAATAATGAGCGGACATGGCGGTCCGTAAACTGTACAAGCAAAAAACGTTGAAACACAAGAATAACACACTATAATATTCTATCTCTGCCCAGACGTAAACCTCTTACTTGAATCGCATGAGGATGCAGAATGTGTGTTCATCCGTCCTTTAAATCTGACCCGGTTCCTTGAGGCTCGGGTGATGACGGGAGGCCGTTTCCTCGCTCTGTCGGCGGGCGTACAGCTGACTGTTTCTCGGCGGGCTGGCGGAGAAATCAGAAATGTCGACTTGATTGAAGATGGAAGAGAAATCTTTAATCTCTTCACTTCTGCAGGCAAACGGATGAAGATGCGGACTGCTCAGCGGTCTCCTCCGGATCCGTTAGAGTGTTCGGTTGAACACAGAGTAATCTCAACTCGTCCAGCGAGATGGAGTTTGCATGGCCACAGTTTCAAGTCGGACGTTACTTCCTTGTGCCACGAGGTTGCACCTGAGAGCAGCGACGAGCTACGTCTATACATGGTGAACAAAGTTGCTGGAAGCAAATCCCGGAAGCATTTCAGAGGTATTTCTACTCCTGATGATGTCATGGTTTGAGGGACGTTCTGTTGTGTGCCTCATCCAATAGGAGTTGAGAGTTCGATCCTTTAGTGAGCAAGGCTTCATGGGATTTGTAGTCTGTTTTGGACTCCCTTTGTTTGATTTTGGCACGATTTTTATCAGTATAATTTATGACCTGGTATGTGGGGGCCTGAGGTAGGTTTTTACGACTGTGTTAGGCCTGCCTTTGTCTTCTATCTGAATACATGAGGCCCAACATAAGATTCTTCACAGATTAAAAAAATTCACATACGATGGTGTAGTCAAGTAAGGGAGACCACATGTGAAAATGCTTCTATTTCGCATGATTTTCTAATTACATTTTTCCATTACAATTATATCATCAGCATAACAATATACTGAAGCACAAATTTAGATAAATGTAAAGTAATTGTTGCATCAAATTAAATGTAACCGTTTATGATGTAAACAGACATTCGTTCTGCTGGCGTTTCTTGAATGAGGCAATAATGTGTGGACACTTTGGTGTTGGCTTGATATAGATCAACACAGCAAAAACAACATACAGTACATTTTTAATGAAAGAGCACATTTATCACAATAATTTTCACAAACATTTTGACCAGAGGAAAGAAAATAAAAAACACCACTATTTAATAATCTTTATAAATTGCCAGTTCTTCAGGACAAGAATAGCACCGAACTGGCAAAAAGTGCAACATCCACTCATATTAAAGTTGTGAAATTGCTTAAAATTCACAGGAACATATGGGTGATAAAAAGAGAATTTAAATTCCCCAGAATTCCTCGTCTGGTCCCTATGTGACATCATAACAGCACGACGCCACACATTTGTTCACGGGAAAAGTTCCTTGCGGAGTAATTAGCTGCATTTCAATTCTACCAGACAGTTCGGAAATCAGGAAAAGTGAGTATGGTGTTCTTGAAACGTGTTCTTATGATTTTTATAGTGTCTCAATGGTTTATGTCCACAGCGGACAAAAAAGGCTATGACACATTCAGCACATGATATTTGATCAGTAAGATTTTGTAACGTGGCTCGCGTGGCGTACCTGCATTACATTAATTACACATATAGATTGACACTACACTACAACGAGTTTATATTTGGTCTTATTTATCTCTACATATTGACTGCAACATTGAGTAAAACACTACATGCTCAAATATAACAGCGCGCGTGAGCTCTGTTGTATTCACACATGGTTTGTGCATCACATAAGGTGTGTTCAACTTAATGCTGCAAAGTCCGATTGGCGCTGGACTTGAAGCGGTGCATGTCGGTTAGAATTTTTTAATTTTTTATTATTATGCTTTGAACAACAAAACACTACTACAATACAACATACATTTTTGTGCCGGGGAGCAAGTAAAAAAAAAAAAAGAAAAAAAAAAGGTACATACATTCACAAAGACACTTGAACTTTGATTTATACAAAGACAGAGCACAGGTGAACAGTTTTTAAAGCTTTTCTATTAGTACTATTTTGAATAGTATAAATATAATTATCAATTTCTTTAAAAACTACTTAAAAAAGGGGCTTTTTGTTAGAAAACTTACATTAATGAATGTGAAATTTGACTGATAAAATAAACAGATTAATTAAATAAACTTCACTATTAACACTGTTGTCATACTTTAAATAACCAAAAATTACATTTTCAAAACGCAGATCAAAATTAAAGAGTATCTTTTCATTAATAAACGTAGACACATCTTTCCATAACTTTTTCACATAACTACAGTGCCAGAAAATGTGGGGCACTGTTTCCAAGTGCAAAGAGCAAAAAGATCAGTTAACATCAATGTATTTCTTAAACTTACAAAGAAAATGTTTAACAGGCAGAATTTGTGTATTATCCTAAAAGAAATGTATTTTACCTTATTTGTAACAAAAAACTTATGAGGCAATAACCAAACACTTTCCCATTGAAGGTCATTTACAAATTTGGCCCAATAAGGAGTAGTGTAAGACTTGGTGGCAACCTCCTTTAAAAACAAAGAATGAATAGATTTGTTGTTGTTTTTGGATTGTAAAAACAAATTTTACCACATACTGTATCAGTTGGGTTAATTATGAGCATATCAGCCAGCTTCATTACTTCTCTACATAAAGAAATTACCCCAGAATTAATGGCAGAAAATACAAGAGAGAATTCCCTGTGAGTCACGGGAAGATTAAAGTGCAAAATAAATTCATCATAGGTCTTAAGGTATCCCTGAGAGTTAAACAACTGATGGACTAAAACAATACCTCTATCAAACCAGCTTTTCCAAATAAAATAACGTTGCGGAGAAAAATTGTGCTTGTAGATCAGCTTCCAAGCCAATAAAGCTTATGCATGAAAGGCAGATAATTTCACTGGCATCTTATATTCACACATTAATAAAAAAGATGAATACAATTTGGAATAAAATCCCACAAAGAAGGTTTATTCAAACACAATTTTAGCCAATTAATTTTGAAGGTATTATTTAAAGTAGAAAACAATTTTAAGCAAATTTATAACAACAGATTTACGAATATAGTGCACACGGTTTTTCCATAAAAAATTAAGTAAAATCTGATCAATAACTTTAACAGTTTTATTGTCTAAGTGTATAGATGAAGCAACACAGGTGAGTCTAGAAACTCCTCCTGCTTTTGACAGAAGAACTCTACCTCTAAGGGACAGGTCCCTTAATAACCAAAGATTAAATGTGTTTTTTATCTTTTCAATGGCAGGATTAAAATTCGAAGAAACTCTATCTTGTTCACTTTTCAAGACAACAACGCCTAAATAATTAACAGCTTCTTTAACAGGAATACCATCCACAGATAAAAGGGAGGAGCTTAATATTTCACATTTTTTAATATTAAGGTACAAACCTGAAGCATTTGAAAATAATTGAATAGTTTTTATTTTATTTAGTCATAACTTTTATTCGAATTTGCATAAATCTAATTTTAATGTAGCTGATTTGGATACTTTCTGTAAGCACCTTGGTACTGTTAATTCTATTAATCACGATAAAAACATGTGACTCTCCTATTACTGTTGATGAATTTAAGGAAGCAATTTCTCTCTTAAAAAATAATAAGTCACCTGGTAATGACGGGATAACGGCTGAATTTTATAGCTTTTCTCTGAACTCCTTTCCCCTTTCCTTTTAAAAGTGTATTCAGAGAGCCTAAATCGTTCTGAGCTCTCAGCTAGTATGAAGCAAGGTGTCATTTGTTTAATACCTAAACCTAATAAGGATACTCTTTTCCTAGACAGTTGGAGACCTATCAGCCTTCTTAATAATGACTAAATTGTTTGCCCTTATTTTCTCAAGGTGATTCATGTTGGTTTTGAACTCCATTATTGATGAGAATCATTCAGGCTTTATGAAAAACCGTCATATTTTTAATAATATTAGACTTGTCTTCGACCTAATTGATTACTCAGATCTTATTGTGGATGATGGTTGAATTAATTTTTCAGACTTTTTCAAGGCCTTTGACACTACTGAGCATCCTTGAATTTGTTTATTTATTTATTTTTGTTTAGAGCGTTTTGGTTTTGGGCCCTACATTTGTCATGCTATGAAAACTCTGTATGCTGGAGGAAATAGCTCAGTGAAATTAGGACATGGTACAACACAGAGATTTGTTTTAGAAAGAGGAATTCGGCAAGGCTGCCCAGTCTCTGTATATCTCTTTCTTATTGTAGCTCAGGCCTTTTGTCATTTTATTAAGGATAGTAAGATAGAAGGAATTCATATTGCTGGTAGAAGTATTCTGATTAGTCAACTAGCGGATGACACAGTCTTGTTTATAAAAGACTCTAGCCAGATTCATCAGGTTAGAATTTCTGTCCGACTTGAACCGGCGCTACCGCCGCGTCACCGTTACGTATGCCATCAAAGTACCACGAGAGCGATTCGAGAGCAGCCTGCTGGCGCAGCCACTGTAGTTGATTGGCCAGACTCACAACGTGACAACGGTTACATGTGTTTCATGAGCTGCGTTCACTATCGGTCTTTGTCAGTCACGTGTGTTTACTATGTGTGACATCACAGAGGCGTCACAAGTGGATGTGATGTTATTGTCTCTACTTAGTTCTTTGTCAGTATTTACTTACATGTACAAATACTTGAAAATTTTACTTACATTTCCTTATAGTACTTTATTACATGTTCTGTTTTTGTCTACCACTGATTATTATTATTAAATGTATTATTACACATATTAATATTATAAATATTACAAATATTATACAAAAATATGATTATTATTATTGCAGTTATTATTATTATGACTATTGTAAGTAGTTGTTAACATGTGACTTCTATGCCTCGAGCATTAAACCTTACCCTGTGTGTACAACATTTGGTTTCCATACTTCATTTGGCTGTCAAAGTGTTGATAATAAGGAGACAATCAAGAACACCACATTTTTGAAAAATGCCATAGTTCATACTTTATTGTGCATGTAAGTCTGGGTGAAAAAGCAGTTTTAAAATGCATAACAGGAGATGTGGCAAGCAGGATAAAGCATCAGCACAAAATGTATTCTTAAACTGTAGGTGGACACAGTGGAAGTAGTAGAAACAAAGTTGCATAAATTGAGAAAAATTTTTATACATCAGATAGATCAAAATACATCAGCACAGAACGCATTTCTACACTACAGTTGGACATTGGTTTGTCAGCGCACAACAGACAGTGACAATCTTATCCAAAAATGTGACGTCCTCACCTTCACATGGAAGTATCATGTTGATGGGTATGGTTCCTGTTAAGATTTTATACTTCTGACAAACATTTCCGATGACCCTTTCAACTTGGATTCTTAGATGTGCTATTTTTCTAGTTTCCTCTACATCTTTTGCAGCTAGCTGACACCTGCCTTTTGTAAAGGCTGGGAGTTTGACCTCTGCACACAACATGCCAACACTTTCCTGTTTGTCATGAAGTTGAAAAGACAATGTCCCCTGACAACAAACTGTCAAGACAACCGCTGTTCTGTGTTATATGTTTGTCACTTGTACGGCCACCCTTTTGATATGAAACAAATAGATCCCTTGGGTGTAATACCCATCAATACTTAATAATGTGATTGTGCTTGTAGCTGGAAAACATTTGGGCACGCACTTTCAGATTGGATGGTTTCTCTGTTAAAATCTTAAAACAATCAATAATCACTGCTACTCTGTATCCAAAAGCACTCCACAAACTGGTGAGGCATAATTTTGTGCAAAGTGTTTCTGTCTGGCCATACAATCGAATCGCCTCAGGTTTGCATATAAAAATGACACTATTTCACTGAAAGTTCTGTACACTGTCTTTGGGGAAACACGAAAGAGATGGGCCAGGTGTTGTGCAGGCAGATCCAATCTGAGGCACATAAATGTTATCAGAAGCATTTTAAATGGAGTGAGAATTTTCTTTTGGTCTGACATGAGAGGCACCAAAAGATTTAATAAGGCCATAAAGGTTCCCAGGTTTGGCAGACCCATATAGTACTTTATCATCATCATCATCTCCAAAAAAAGCAAAAAACATCAGACATCCTGTACTCATCGAGTTCACGCCGTAGCTGTCTGTTTTCTTCCAACAAGCGGTTTACTTCTGCACATCTGCGCACACACAAGTAACATTCAATCTGTGCCACTGCCACCTCCTGAGTGGTATCTTGTGTCCCCTCCTCAGTGTGTAGCTGACCATCTCCTCCAGCTTCCTGTTCTCCCTCCTCAGTGTGAAGCTGATCAGTTTCTCCAGCCTGGTGGGCCATTGTATCAGCTGGCTGTAGTGTGTTTCCTTAATCGTTCCCGCTTACTTCGTCTTGCAGAGCGTGCAGTGTCTGTGTGTGTAATGTAAGTGTGGCCCAGATGTAGGGATGGTGCCCAGTCTGGGTCAGTCTCCATCATCTCATATGCAGGTTGACCTGCAATGACATGAAAAGTTTTTTTTTGTAGCTAGCTAAATAACATGGGACCAGAGGTGTAAAAAGTACTCAGAAATTATCCTTAAGTTCAATTATGGATAATGAGTGAAAATTTTAATCAACTAAAAGTCAAAGTATTTACACCCCTGCATAGGACGATTGCATGACATTTTACAGTATTAACAAGACCAGATTAACCCGTTTCTGCTCTCCAGCTCCCTGGTTGTCTATTGTTTAATAGCATGGATAATCTAAAACACATGGATATAACGTTAGCTACTTTAGAAAATAGAAAACAACCACATCTGTAAACGTTACTTAAAAAAATCTTTTACTTACCTTTATGAAAATGTCGAGAGCAAACATACATAAACAGAGATATCTTGCCGAAAGTGATGTTTTTGCGTCTCACCGCTGCAACCCAGGCCATCCAACGCCTCTTTGTGATCTCTGCTACCTGCTGTCCGTAGCCCTTTTTCCAGGAGGGAAACCTAAAAAATCTTGCCTCGTTTTAAAGTTTTTGACCTTTTCTATCGTGTGACTTATTAGTGCAGCTTTTCACACAACACGAGCTTACCATTTCAGCAATGAAAGAAAGCGAACGGAAAGACAACGCTCCAACCACAGAATACCTCCAAAATGGCGGTTACACCCATAATGCACTTCAGTTATCGCGAGTTTGACGTCATTTGCATACTTCAAATACTACCCTTACTACTTCTGCTATGTCCGTCTATGGCAGAAATAAGAGTAGCATATTAGTATGCCATTACCATGGTGTTTATTCTGACACATCCAGTTCGGTGAAAACTCTCACAACTCCATGTTTTTATAACCACACATCATGTTTATATCATGCTATATTATGTTTGTCATAGTAATATCATGTTTATTCATAAAAAAATCAAAATGATTACAAATACTGACTCCTTTATTGGTATTAAAATAATACAGGCTTTTATTGGACTTTCTTCTTATACAAACAACAGGCACTGCATTAAGCAGCACATAAACCTTTCAAATGAACAATGTTTCCAGTTATTTTATGTAAAATTCAAACATCTGTCTATCTGAATCACATTTCGTCTGCAAACATCGCGTGATCATCCGTGACTGGTGTAAATTCAGCAAACAATGGGAAGAGCAAAGTGTCTGGCTTGACGGCTCTCTTTTCAACTCCTCCCCGACTGCAACCGGCAAATCTTGCAGATCAAGATTCAAGTCGAACACACCTATTGCATTGTATGCATTTTCCCCAGTGCATGACACTCTTTATACTAACTGTCATTAATAAACCATTAACAAACTTATATAATTCTCAAAAGATAAACAGTGCATTTATTAGTATGGATATTTATGGGTGATTCTTCAATTAGAGGACATTTTTTGTCCACTAGGATGATTTCAGACAAAATGCTCAAAAAAATAATATTTCAAGTTTTATAGGATTACTTATAAAAGCTTTAAACTTGTATAAAAAGGGTCATGGCATTAAAACCATTTGTATGTACTTAACTAATGAAATGGAAGCGTTATTTAATGTAATGTTTGTTAATGCGTTTAAAGGTCACGTGTGCCCATTTGTAATCGATTTTTGTTGTGTATCATCTTCACAGAGATGGTAGATAACCAGGAAATGTCTCCATTGGAGAAGAAGGTGGCAGAATAAACTGAGGTGGGAAAATTATCACGTTAAAGTATTCTTCCCCTTTAAAGTCATCATTAATATTATTATTAATATTATAATTATCAATAATATATTAATGAATGCCAATGTTTCTGTTTGTGTTCAGTACTATTTCGGTGACCACAATCTCCCCCGAGACAAGTTCTTAAAGGAGCAGGTGCAGCTAGATGACGGCTGGGTCACTCTTGAGACCATGCTCAAATTTAATAGGTAATTACAAGAGAAATTTACCATGTTTCTGAATTAATGGTAAGTGTGAATTTCATATAAAGCTTGGCTTAATAATGGTGCCAAGTGACTTAAAGGTGCAATATGTAAAATTTGTCATGTAATATTCACCTTTTTTTTTGCCAATGTGTGAACGGCTCGTAACGCAACTTAGAAAATGAGTTCTTCCCGGACTTCCTAGGTTGCCTATTAAAGCCTGTGGACTGATTTTCATGGGAAGGGAGCGGGTCGCTTTTGCTGGGAAAATCCAAAGGATGTGACGTTTATGCATGCACCCGAGAGCCTTGCCTCAGACAGTAGCTTCTCTTCCACTATTCAACAGTGTCAACAGATAGTCTGCAACACTTGGTAACGTTATCTTTGAGATGGAATCCAGCAAATGGCTGGCTCCCAGCACAACACCGACTCCTACACAAACTCAGAGTAAGCCAAAAAACAAAAAAAACAAAAATATTTATCTACTGAATCCCGTCCGGCTAAGTGGAAACGTGATCGGGGTCGAGTGAAAACTAGAGTGAACATCGGCAGGGCATTTGATTCCTGGAGGGAACTTTGTCCGGTTTTGGGGATCAAAACCGACCCTGAATTGGCGTTCTTCTTATTGGACAGGTAAGCTTACATAACTGCAAAGCATGTGAAATATAGTGCCATAAGGACTGATCTGTGTAATTTTAGCTAACTTGATCTTGCCTGCTAACGCTGACGAATTGCAAGCTACCTTGCTTCATAACTTTCAAATAATTTCAGCGATCTTCTCTTTATACTAAATGTCAGGTACGCTGAGGGACACGTGACGCCATGCGAGAAGCAGAATTGTGAATCACGAGCTCTGCGAACTTTGCTAGTTTTTTATTATTTTCATGTTATAATCCGGTGAGATTCGATACACCCAATTACATATTTGCTCTTTGAGGTAAACATGGCAAAGAAGTCAAAATCCTCAGACTCTGCAGACATAAAAAGACACTTACGCGTTCAAGCTGACACCCCCGCACAGGCCGCGAGCCAGGGACTCGATTCGGAAGGCACGTCAGGAGAAGAAATTCAGCGTCAACTGTCCAACATCTCGGTGATGCTGACGAAGGTTGTTGCTGACTTGGAGGATCTCGCTGTAATACGTCGATTGATTACGGTGATGGAAACAAAATTCTCTGAGTTGGTCACAAGAGTGGCAGATTTGAGAAACAGATCGATTATCTGGAGTCACCGGAAAGGGAATTATCCGCTAATCCATCCGCGTCCAAAACAGACTTGGAACACATTTTGGAAAAACTGGAATATCTTGAAAATATGAGCCAAAGGAACAATATACGGATTGTTGGAATTCCTGAGCATGAAGCGTGCAGAGATATGGTGAAATTCGCGGACAAGCTCTTCCCGAGTCTGCTCAACATAACAGGCCATAAACTGGAAATCGAGCGAGCTCAGAGAGTCCCGGCTCGCAGATCTGCTGAGGGAGACAGGCCCATATCAATCCTGGCCAAATTTCTGAGATCATCCAATAGAGATCTCGTGTTGCGCCAGGCAAGGAGCAAAGGAAAACTTTCTTGAAAGAATCACAATATTTTCTTGTTCCC
This sequence comes from Myxocyprinus asiaticus, assembly GCF_019703515.2. Classification (NCBI taxonomy): domain Eukaryota; kingdom Metazoa; phylum Chordata; class Actinopteri; order Cypriniformes; family Catostomidae; genus Myxocyprinus; species Myxocyprinus asiaticus. The sequence continues at coordinate 11,643,630 of NC_059355.1, read as the reverse complement.
GGGCTTTGCAAATTCGACGAGAGAAACGCGATCGGTTCAAGGAATGTAAGAAACTTTTACATCAACGAAAGATTGCTTTTGCATTGATGCTTCCGGCCAAACTGAGAATAGAAACGAAGGATGGTCGCAAAGTATTTACATGTCCAGAACAGGCACTCTCCTTCATAAATACATTGGAGTAAGTCATTTGATGTTTCTTATATTAGTGGTTTGACTCGCTGAACATACACTTGATTGTCTGAGGAAGCTGGGCACCATTTTTTGTTTCTTTTTGCATTGGCTCCGCCTAGTGGCTGGAGTTTGTTTTGTGGAATGACACTTCCTTCAAGAAACTTTTGCATTGACGGAAGATCGTTTTTACACTGAAGTTCCCGGCCAGATTGAGAATGGTCACTATGGATAACCACAAAATATCTACATGCTCACATAAAGGACGTCTTTTATAAAGTTGACGGGCTGAGTAAGTCATGGTGTATTTTTTATTTTTTTGGCGCAACCTTTGAGTGAGTTTGGGTCTTGATCATCTGAGGAACCGGGATGCCTGTTTTGTTTCTTTTTGTGCTGGTTCTACCTAGCGGCTGGAGCTTGACTTGTGGAATAACACTGCTTCAGGACAGTTATGTGGATGAATCTGTTCGTTCTTTGTGCTTCCTGTTGGCTGGAGTTTGTTTTTGTGGAATATTTTTAAGGGACATTAGAATGATTACATCATTTGCCGTACTCATAAACAGCCAGCTCACTGAACAATTGTTTGTCTGTCTGAGGAAACTGAACGGCTTTATATCAGCTGGAGTCCCAAAGCTGAAAATTTTTGGAAGATATGGTGTGGACAAGTAAGAGCAGGGGAGTCATTATACTGATAAATAAAACAGAGTAAAGATAAATTAGGAAGAGTCATTATTGTTTTAGTTGAAATTCAGGGGCAAAGTCTTATTTTGGCTAATATTTATGCACCTAACGCTGATGATCAGGGCTTTTTTTATAGATCTTGAGGGGACGTTGCAAGCCGCTGGCACCACTCATGATATAATATTGGGAGGAGACTTTAATCTTTTGATGGACTCAGTCCTTGATCAGAGTGAATCAAAAGTGTGTAAGCCCCCTAGAGCAATCATACAGTATGCCTCATTCACCAAAAAATCCAAAGCACGAGAACTCGTGGAGTTGGAAGGGAACATTAAAAGTGCCGAAGCAGAGCTGAAGCGCAGAATGTCGTCTGATGGCCTCAAAGAATTGACTCAATTAAAATACAGATATAATGCTATTTTGTCGCGGAAAGTGGAGTTTTGGTTGTTTAGGTCAAGACAGTCATACTTTGAGTCGGGGGACAAAGCAGGGAAGCTTTTGGCTAGATATATAAAGCAGAGAGAGTCTTTTTCTACCATTCCCTCAGTGAAATCTGCTGGTGGTGAAATATTTACTTTGGCCATTGATATTAATAATGCCTCTAAAGAGTTATATCTTGATCTCTATCTATTTCCACATCTTTGTCTACTGATGAAGATATTAGAAAATCTGTGGAACCATTAGAACTTCCTAAACTGATGACTGAGCAAAAAAATTCTCTTGATTCTGAGATAACCTTGGAGGAACTTGAAGAGGTAATTAAGGCCTTGCCTACAGGCAAGACTCCAGGGCCAGATGGTTTTGCCACTGAATTTTTTAGATCTTATGCTACAGAATTGGCTCCACTTTTGTTAGAAGTTTATACAGAATTATTAAAGAATGGAAAGCTTCCGCCAACCATAACACAAGCCCGGATCAGTCTGATTCTTAAAACAGACAAAGATCCAAGCGAGTATAAGAGTTACCGTCCAATTTCCCCGATTCAGCTAGATGTTAAAAATGTTTCAAAAATTTTGGCTAACCGGTTAAGTAAAGATATGACACTTCTTATACATATAGATCAGGTAAGGTTTATTCGGGGCCGCAGCTCTTCTGATAACATTAGGCATTTCATTAATATCATGTGGTCAGTGGCGAATGATCAGTCTCCGGTCGCTGCCATCTCACTTGACGCCGAAAAGGTGTTGGATATGGTAGAATGGGATTATCTTTTTAAGATTTTGGAAATGTATGGGTTCTGGAGTACATTTATTGGTTGGATTAAGTTACTTTATAGACACCCTGTAGCAGCGGTACAAACATATGGATTAATTTCAGATTATTTTACTCTGAATAGGGGCACTCGGCAGGGTTGCCCTCTTTCCCCATTATTGTTCTGTCTTGCCCTGGAACCATTAGCAGCAGCTATAAAAAGGAGGATGATTTTCCAGGGGTGATGGTGGGAGGTGTGGCGCATAAGCTTCTGCTTTACGCAGATGATATTTTATTATTCGTCTCTGACCCCAGTAGATCTATGCCTTGCCTCCAAAGAATTATTAATTCCTTCTCCAAGCTCTCAGGATACAATGTCAATTGGTCAAAATCTGAAGCTTTGGCATACTGCCCGGTAAAGGCTTTTCAGCCGGGCGCCTTCCGAAGGCCCAAACAGGGCATTAAGTATTTGGGTATTTTATTTCCAGCAAATTTGTCTGATTTAGTCAGAGTTAACTTTGATCCCCTAATAAAAAGTTTTTCAAGCTATGTGGACAGGTGGGCTTCATTACATTTATTGATGATTGGGAAGGTTAATGTTATAAAAATGAATTGCATTCCAAAATTCAACTACCTACTACAGTCACTCCCTATAGATGTCCCCCTCTCTTATTTCAAGCAATTTGATAGCATAGTGAAGTCCTTTATTTGGAATGGTAAGTGTCCCAAACTACATTTCAATTACATATGCCGATTGACAAAGGTGGGCTAGGCCTACCCAAGATTTTGTTTTATTATTATGCGTTTGGTCTCAGGCATTTGACTCACTGGTCGCTTCCACCTGAAAGAGCCCCTCCCTGATTTTCTATTGAACAGGAAGTCCTTGCCCCTATTTTGCCACTGCAAAGTCTTTCTATCAAACTAACCAGAGAAGTTAAATCACACCCCATTATTTCACATTTGCACACGATTTGGACAAGAGTGGCCAGAGTATTTGATTCAGACATTTATTTAAATGTTGCCTCAAGCATATGGCTGAACCCCAAATTATGTATCAACAAGTCCCCTTTCTGCTGGTCAGAGTGGATTGTGAGGGGGGTTACTACACTCGGCGACCTGTATGAGAGTGGAGTGTTGAGATCTTTTGAGAATTTGGGTCATCATTTTGGGATTCCCAGATCTCAGTTTTAAAGGTATTTACAACTGCACCACATTCTCTGTACTATTTTTGGGAGTAGCATACACCCAAAGGTGAGGCATCAGTTTATTACTCCCTGCTAACTCAGAGTCTGGGGATGGAGCTTTAACTTCTCTCAAGAGATTATGGGAGAAAGATTTGAATTTGGTATTGGAAGATGGAGTGTGGACTAAGATTCTGAAAAATGTCAAGTCTGTATCTAGAGATGCAAGGGTTTGCCTTGTGCAATTTAAGATTTTACATAGATTTTATTGGACCCCCTCTTGATTATAGGCTTGGTCTTAAAAGCACACCCACCTGCTGGCGATGCCAATCAGAAGCTGGAGACACAACCCATGTCTTTTGGGGGTGTGTTAAGATCCAAGATTTTTGGTTAAAGTTTCAGAATTATTTGTGTGATGTTTTGAACGTTCAAATTTTGCTTTGTCCCAGACTCTGTGTTTTGGGAGATGGGGCGGTCATGAATTTGGGGGATAATCACATTAAAAATTGGGTTCTGACCAGTCTCATAATCGGCACGCAAGTAATTTTAAGTGGTTGGAAGTCAAGTGGAGCACCCTCTTTTTCAGAGTGGTGTGTGGAAATGGGGAGGGTAGCTGCATTTGAGGAAGTGGTAAGTAGAAGGCTGGGGTTTAGGGACTTATTTGTTAAAAAATGGGGCAAATGTTTAGTTTTTTGGGGGGTCTCTCGGGGAGGGGATGTGGAGAGTGTAGTTTAGTTTAATCATGTATGTTTATTATTATTTTATTTATTTATTATTATTATTATTATTTTGGATTGTGTATGTGTTATTATGTGGGACCACAGGGGTGTTCGTTGGGGGTGAAGGTGGGATTGTATTAGTGGGGTTTAAATGTAAAATGTTGTTTTTTCCTATATGTGTTGAGTTTTTCTCTGTCATGTGTATATGAATCAATAAAAATGTTAATTACAAAAAAAGTCTGGTATGCTGATTCACAGTAACTGACAATGTTAATCTGTAATTATTCAGCCAGGTAAACTACAATAACACATTAAATTAATGCTAGACAATGTTCAAGATAATGCAAAAAGCTCCATTCATTAGTGTAACGTAACTTGGTTATACAGAAAATATATACATTCTATTATTATAAAACAATAGTGCATCGATATATCAAAATGACAGTTGTGATGGAATCACATCAATACTGAATTGTGTCAACATATTTATAATGTACAGTCTATTTTATAAACAGCTACTGTCATCATCCACCAAATTTAGCTAACAGTTATTGATAAAGCTGGCTAGCTAGCTAACGCCGACATAGGCTATCGTAAAAATGCAGTCAATGTATCATGCAAAGAAAAGTGATTACTTCAAACTACAGTCTCGCATAGTCAGACCTATATCCACACTTTGTTTTAGCCCTGTTCCAGCACTGGAGAGTCAAATGTAATATACAGTCTCAAAGTTTGTAGTAAAACAATCATAACTGTGTAATTTTAATTATGCTACCTCATCTGTCAGCATGATGTCGGTGAATCACGTTCAGTCTCTTTGTGTGTTACATTGTTTTGGTCGATGCTCGCCTCCCTGTGGAATGTGTGGTAGCTGGCTGCAGTTCACTTAACGGCCACAGGTGTCATTAATATCAAGGGTTTCTGAATTTTACATACTGCACCTTTAAAGAAATAGTTTCCAAAAAATATTAATTATTAATTCACCCTTATGTAGTTTTCATTTTTGAACTACTCCGTTTTTATGATATAGGCATTTTTCATGCAGTTGTGTAAGTTCACTGAGTCAATTGGCTTTGGATGTCGAGTGTTTTTGTTGTTGTCTCTGAATCACACATTTTCTTTATTTTCACAGACTAAAAAGTCTCACGTCAGAAGCAGCCGTCATTGTCGAGTCTTTACTGAAATCCAAAACGGGTTTGCTTGAGATCAGCGAGGACAAAACCAAAATTAGGTGAAGTCCGAATAAACCTTTTCCAGAGAACAATGAGGAATACAGAGATTCTCTCAAACAAAAATCTATCTATATGTTGAGCGAATGGGAACAGTTACATTAAGTTGGAATCCTTTACCTCCATATCATATTATTTTAATGTCCCTTAAACTTGGACATGCCCTATTTGTATATACACTGCAGTTATATGAAAACATCTGACCGTAATGTTTTAATGCAAAAGAAAGGTTTTCCTCTTGACACTACAGTGCATCCGGAAAGTATTCACAGCGCTTCACTTTTTCCACATTTTGTTATGTTACAGCCTTATTCCAAAATGGATTAAATTCATTATTTTCCTCAGAATTCTACAAACAATACCCCATAATGACAATGTGAAATAAGTTTGTTTGAAATCTTTGCAAATTTATTAAAAATAAAAAATCACATGTACATAAGTATTCACAGCCTTTGCCATGACACTCAAAATTGAGCTCAGGTGCATCCTGTTTCCACTGATCAACCTTGAGTTGATGTTTATACAACTTGATTGGAGTCCACCTGTGATAAATTCAGTTGATTGGACATGATTTGGAAAGGCACACACCTGTCTATATAAGGTCCCACAGTTAACAGTGCATGTCAGAGCACAAACCAAGCCATGGAATTGTCTGTAGACCTCCGAGACAGGATTGTATTGAGGCACAGATCTGGGGAAGGGTACAGAAAGATTTCTGCAGCATTGAAGGTCCCAATGAGCGTCTGATTCTGACAGAATCAGAAGAAAGGCCTTTGTACTGCTTCACATCGGTGCGCTCGACAAAGGAAACGAGATGATTGTCTTGATGAAGTAGGTGCTTTTACACTCTGTTTGAATGAAGCACTTCCTCGTTTAGTTTCATGCATTCCATGCTTTTGTTTACCTTGTAACTGAATCAAGTGGTGTGACGAGGAGGAGGCGTGGCCAGGCCATGATGGAGCACGGCTGGCGCTGAATCAGCTGATCAGTGGGAGAGCAAGATAAGGGTTGGCCGGAGGCGGTTGGAGAGAGAGAGAGATGCACGCGGCCACGCTGTACGTTTGTTTATGTTGGTTTTAAGTTTACCATTAAACTTCGTTTACTGTTCAGCCAGTTCCTGCCTCCTACATGCCCGTCCTTTATGTGTTACAGTGGTGCCGAAACCCGGGAGGAGGAGGGATGCGCTGTCGTGGAGTCCTCGCAGCTACCATCCGACAGTGGAGCTCGGCTGTCTGCCGAGAAGGGGAAGAGCGATTCCATCCGCCAGGGGCTGGAGGACCCGCTGCCGTCCGCCGGGGGAGGAGCGAGCTGGCATCCGCCAGAGGGTGGAGAAGCGGTTGAGGTCCGGCGACAGTGTGTCCGGGAGCTGGCGAGCAAGTTCTTCTCTCTCTCCTCTCTCTCTCTCTCTCTGTGTCTCTGCTCACCCTTTCCCTCTCCCCATGCCTCCCCTCATCTCTCCCCCAGATTCACAGGAGGCGGGGTGGGCCACCGGCTGACAGAATGGCCGGAAGGGCAGCGTCCCACCAACCCCCCCAGTCAGTTAGTCAGACCGGTGGCACCCCGGCCTCAATCGGACGGGGCAGGAGTGTGACGAGGAATAGGGCGTGTCCGGGACGTGATGGAGCACGGCCGGCGTTGAATCAGCGGGAGAGCGAGATAAGAGGTGGCTGGAGGCGCTGTTTGGAGAGAGAGAGACGCACGCGGCCATGCTGCATGTTTGTTTATGTTGGTTTTAAGTTTACCATTAAACTTTGTTTACTGTTCAGCCGGTTCCCTCTTCCTCCTTGCCCGTCCTTTATGTGTTACAATTGGTTTAAGAGTTGTGTTAACCTCTGACCTCTGTCTGTAGAGAGGCCTATTTTTCTAAAAATTTAGCTGAGAGGAAGCAGCATCCTGATGATACAAAGGCCAAAGCTAAAAGGTGAGACGAAAAACAAACGTGTCCACAAAAAATTTCAGGAATACAATGATGAGAGATGTTATAATGGATAAATGTAAATTTCAGTGAGAGGGAGGACAAGCAAAAACAAGCAGAAGAGAAAGAGCTGGTGAGTTATCATGTAACTTACAAGAAGAAAAGACAAGTCCACTTAGGTGATGGTGTCAGAATAATACAAAAAGGTATATAATACTGTGTCGAGGAGGAGGGCGTGGCCGGGCCGTGATGACGCACGCCTGGCGCTGAGTTGTCTGAGCTGTTAGCGGGAGAAAGATGAGGAGGGGCCTGGACACTAGTTCGAGTTCGAGTTCAAGAGAGAGAGAGAGAGAGACGCATGTGTTGTGTGTGTGCGTCTTTGTTTTGTTTGCTGCAAAGCACTTTTATGTTATGTTTGAGTTATGTTCTGTCATTAAAGTTAAGCCGGTTCCTGCCTCCTCCATGCTGTGAAACTTGTTACAAATACCTAAAAAAAAATAAATTACCATTCACATTCATTTAAATGGCAGTTGCTCAGCAGTCTTGCTAACTTTCCTTTTTATAATATTAAATAATTTTAAAGATATTTTTAATAAATGTTACAGCTACAATTTCGAATGGCCATCAATGGAGAAAGATGCTTTTTGTCCCATTATGGTGTAGTTCCATCTAACGATTGTGGTAACCTGCCAACCCTTGACCCGTTCTTCTGTTTACACAGAAATTCCTTGATGAGCAGAGAGGATGCCTGCTGAAGTTCTCAGGTGAATTAATTGAAATCTCAACACAGTTTTCTCTGATCATGCCCAGATCAGATGGATTGATTTCACTAGAGGATCTAAAGAGGTGAGAGATCAGACCTGCTGCAAGCATTACTGCCCAACACCATTCAATGTCATTTTCAGAATGAAAATGATGTTTGACAGAACTGATTCTCTATCCTATCAATCCTATTAATGTGAAATGCTGCGCAAAGTGACAATCACAATGTTTAAAGGGGTAGTCGATCCAAAAATGACATCATTTGCTCACCATAATGGAATGAAAATATGTTTTGAAGAATGTTCATAATGTTTAATTACAACACATTACACAATGCATAATAACAGTTCAAACTAATGCACAGATAAAAAAAAAAAAAAAAAAAGTATATTCAATGTAGGGATGCCGCGTGTGAGTTTTTGAAGGTTAGATTACCGTCTGAGAAAAAAAAATTGTTATTATGCAACAGCACTGATGCAAAAAATGCATATCATATAACAACTGTCTAAATGTCTAAGTGGATGTATTTCTGGGGATATGTGGATGCTAAGGGAAGCCCTATAATAAGAAAATTGATAAATACACACGCACACACACACACACACACAAAGGAGGTAATAGAGACACTCCAATCTATGGGTAAAACACCGCTTATGTGCATTCCGAGCTCAGTGATGTGAGTGCGTAAATGTAAGATTATTGTGGGTGCACAATGTAGTTCATGGCATTCAACTTTTTTTCTTCTGGATCAGTTTATTAAAGCAATCCGTTGTCTGTCAAACACCCCAACATAAAGAATCGCCAACAGACTCTAAATACTGTCCACAACACCTTACAAATAATCCTTTGGACTATGTATAATAACGGGAACATTGCTTACAGCAGCAATTTAAAGTCCGACCATGACTAAAATTGACATTTATTATTGAATGCAGTGAATTTATATAGAAGCAATGCTTTAAATATTGAGGACGATTTAATTTGCAACTTTTCTTTTTCTTTTTTCTTTTTGTTTTTAACAATTTTTGATTCCATTCACAAAATAAATAAACATAACAGAAAATACGAAATCAAGTTATATACATTAAGCCCCCCCACCACAAACACGTCATAATTAATTAGAACATTAAAAAATATATACTTTCAAAAAACAATAAGAATGCACATACCCATTTAAAACTACAAATCCCTCTACACTGACCCTCCCCGAGAACCCTCCAAAAAGGCCAAATATCTACCCCACTTTCTGTTATACAAATCCCATTTTTCCAGCCTTCTATATATCACCTCCTCAAATGCTGCCACCCCGCCCATCTCTTTGCACCAGTCCTGAAATGAGGGTGCTCCAGCTGACTTCCATCCCCTAATAATGATCTGTCTGCCAATCATAACTCTGGCTAGAACATTTTATACATCTATCCCCTATATTAATGACCGCCCATCGCCTAAGATACAGAGTCTGGGGCTAAATGAAAATGAAGTGTCCAATATGTCACACATAAAGCTCTGAACCCCCGACCAAAATTCTTGGATCTTAACACACCACCAAAAAACATGGTTTGTGTCTCCATCTTCTGATTGGCATCGCCAACAGGTGGGTGTGACTTTAAGACCAAGCCTATACAATCTAGAGTGGGTCCAATAGAATCGATGTAAAATCTTAAATTGCATAAGGCGCACCCTTGCATCTCTAGATGTAGACTTGACATTTTTTAGAATCCTAGCCCACACTCCCTCCTCCAATACCAAGTTTAAATCTTTCTCCCATAATCTCTTGAGAGAAGTTGAAGCTCCGTCCCCAGACTCTGAATTAGCAGGGAGTAATACACTGATGCCTCATGACCTTTTCCAAAAGCAGTAATCACCACTCCCATAGTATCTGCCACATTAGGTGGGTGTATGCTTCTCCCAAAAATAGTACAGAGCAGGTGGTGCAGCTGTAAATACTGAGATCTGGGAATCCTAAAATGTTGAACCATATATTCATAGGATCTCAACACTCCACTCTCATATAGGTCACCGAGCGTATTAACCTCCCTCATAATGCACTCTGACCAGCAGAAAGGGGACTTATTAATACATAACTTTTGGGATCAGCCATATGCTCGAGGCAACATTTAAATAAATGTCCGAATTAAACACACTGGACACTTTTTTTCCATACCGAGTGCAAATGCGAGATAACGGGGTGTAACTTAACTTCTCCGGTTAGTTTAATAGAAAGGCTTTGCAATGGCGAAATAGGGGCAAGAAATTCCTGTTCAATACAAAACCAGGGAGGTCTCTCAGGTGGAAGCGACCAATGAGCCAAATGTCTGAGACTGAATGCATAATAATAAAACAGAATCTTGGGTAGGCCTAGCCCACCTTTGTCAATCGGCCTATGTAACTTATTGAAATGTAATCTGGGACGTTTACCATTCCAAATGAAGGACTTCGCTATGCTATCAAATTGCTTGAAATAAGAGATTGGGACATCTACAGGGAGAGACTGTAGCAGGTAGTTTGGAATACAGTTCATTTTAATAACAACCTTCCCAGTCATAGATAAATGTAATGAAGCCCACCTGCCCACATCGTTCGAAAACCTTTTTATTAAGGGGTCAGAATTAACTCAGTTAAATGACTCTGTATCCTGAGAATTTAGAAAAGGAATTAATAATTTTTTGGAGGCAAGGCATAGATCTGCTGGGGTCGGAGATGAATAATAAAATATAATCTGCATAAAGCAAAAGCTTAAGCACCATACCTCCCGCCACCACCCCTGGAAAACCCGCCCCCACCCCTTTCTTATCGCGGCGGCTAATGGTTCCAGGGCAAGACAGAACAATAATAGGGAAAGAGCCTATCCAGAGTAAAATAATCTGAAATTAATCCATTTGTTTGTACCACCGCTACCATAAGACGCAACTTTTCAAAGTTTACTCACTGATAGTAACTACACGCAGATGCACCGCATGCTGTCAGCACGCTTAAACGATACAAAAAGTTCCATCATTAATTCACCACTTTAAACTCAACACAGTTAAAAATATTAAACTTACTAGTTTGTTGTTGGATGACTAGTGGAGCATCCGGTCCAGTTTGTAGAATGTGTTTCTTTCTAGGACTTCTGTCTGCTTGTTTTACATCTGTCGTCTTCAGTCAATCATTTAAATGTTGCCAAACAGCCGATTTAAGTTGCTTTTTTGAAGGATATGAGTCTGGTAGATCAAATTCCTCTGTTATATTTTGGAATTTGTGTGTTTAATGTGTAAGAATAAAATATATATATATATATATATATATATATATATATATATATATATATATATATTCTTATTGCTTTATTACCAAATGTGTATTGGGTCACTAGTGATGTCTGTTTCTTTATTACAAGACAAATAAGTTCTATACTTATACAAATGACTACTATATAATGTTGATTTTCTGCGCAAGGATGGTGACTTATCAGTATCCCCTTATACATATTATTCATGCTATTTCTTTCTCAAGGTGGCTGTTGTTTCAGTGATTGACTTGATTTACATTTCACATTGCTATTTTACAAAGAAGCAACATGGAAGTAAACTATAGCAAGTGTAACACATGAACATAATGATGTGGCAATTAGCATTTGGTGTAGGCTGTCACTAAAATTATGTAAGTTGTGCGTCTCTTTAGAGTCAATATGTTCCTGAGAAAATACATATGTGTAGCCTATATGTATCTTACATGCACAGGATTTAAGCGACCAGGTGTAAACAGCAAAGTGTCTCGCCTATCCACGTGTGATCGAATCACCTGAGATGCATCTTAATACCAGATGTAAACAGGGTCGATGTTAGTAAAGACAAGCAGAGACTTTATTGACCCCAGAGGAGACATATTATTAGCCTGGCATTGAATAACTTTAAACAACACTCCTCAATTGGCTGACACAATTACTCCTTAAAGATTTTTTCTTCCATTGACTTGTGACTTTGACATCCTCCTCAGGGCACCATCCTGTTCCACTCAAATGCACAAGAGGCCCTGAAGAAGCTTGTGAGGCTCATGTAGGGGAGGATGTGAAGGTCAAAGACAAGGTCGTTCAATGGGAGGTGCTTGAGGGAGAAACAGAACTGGAGATGCTGAAGAAAATCATAGAGGATCAGCAAGAGTCCATGAACAAACGCAAGGGAGGCAGAGGTAAACAACAGGACCAAAACAGGAGACTTGCACATATTTTAACCTGATTAATCTCACTATTTACTGCATTTGCTCTTGTGTCGCCTCATAACCTGCAAATCCAGGTGGTCACAGGGGTCATGGACGAGGCAGAGGAGGTCGAAGAGACAGAGAAGAAAGAGAACAGACACAGTTCCAGGGAAAGAAGACCAAGTTTGACAGTGATGAGGAGGCAGATGAAAGGTATAAAAGAGAGTTTTTTTTGTCGTCATCTTAAACATTTCCAACGTATTAAACTGAACAACTCTTGCATGATATCTTGAAGTTACCTTTAACATTTTCCTGATTCATTCTTCTTTTATAAGCCTATACGGTAAGGAATGAAACTTTTTTACAACTGACTGATCGTTTGGTTGTCTCAACGATTAAGTTCGCTTAAGGAATCCCTGTATAATTAGCATCTGTATGTGTATGACCAACAGTAAAAATAAAGTAAAATGGAAATTGTTTTATTTTTTCTCTTTCAACAGAACATGCCAGTCCAAAGAAGAGAGCACTTGAGTCTGACGGTCAAGATAATGGAGCACCAGTCTCCAAACAAGCAAAAAGAGCCATGATATTAAGGTCAGGAGACTGTGATGGCTACTCCAGAACCTTCACCTTTTTCTGCTGTAACCACTGGAGGGTCAACTTGGCTTGTGCTTAGGGTCATTGTCGTGCTGGAAATCCAAGAGTGTCCCATGCGCAGCTTTCGTGCAGAAGAATGCAAATTGTCTGCCAGTATTTTCTGATAACATGCTGCATTCATCTTGCCATCAATTTTCACAAGATTCCCCGTGCCTTTGGAGCTCACACACCCCCAAAACATCAGTGAGCCACCACCATGCTTCATAGTGGGGATGGTATTCTTTTCACTATAGGCCTTGTTGACCCCTCTCCAAACATAGGGCTTATGGTTGTGACCATAAAGCTCTATTTTGGTCTCGTCACTCCAAATTACAATGTGCCAGAAGCTGTGAGGCATGTCAAGGTGTTGTCGGGCATATTGTAACCGGGCATTTTTGTGGCATTGGCGCAGTAAAGGCTTCTTTCTGGCAACTAGACTATGCAGCTAATTTTTGTTCAAGTATCATAGTATTGTGCTCCTTGAAACAACCACACTGTCTTTTTCCAGAGCAGCCTATTTTTCTTCTGAGGTTACCTGTGGGTTTTTCTTTGTATCCCGAACAATTCTTCTGGCAGTTGTGGCTGAAATCTTTCTTGGTCTACCTGACCTTGGCTTGGTATCAAGAGATCCCCGGATTTTCCACTTCTTAATAAGTGATTGAACAGTACTGACTGGCATTTTCAAGGCTTTGGATATCTTTTTATATCCTTTTCCATCTTTATAAACTTCCATTACCTTGTTACGCAGGTCTTTTGACCGTTCGTTTCTGCTCTCCATGGCTCAGTATCTAGCCTGCTCAGTGCATCCACATGAGAGCTAACAAACTCATTGACTATTTATTCACAGACACTAATTGCAATTTAAAAAGCCACAGGTGTGGGAAATTAACCTTTAATTGCCATTTAAACCTGTGTGTGTCACCTTGTGTGTCTGTAACAAGGCCAAACATTAAAGGGTATGTAAACTTTTGATCAGGGCCATTTGGATGATTTCTGTTATCATTATGATTTAAAAAGGAGCCAAAAAACTATGTGATAATAAATGGCTTCATATGATCAATATCCTTAAATAATAGATTCAAAATCAATGCCAAAATTTCACAATTTCTGCCAGGGTATGCAAACTTTTGAGCACAACTGTATGTGTAACCGGAGACGTTCCTTTTCGATTATATAGTAGATTTTTATATATCAAATATAGAAAAGTATTAATATAGAATAGCCTGGACTTTGTGTGACCCAGGAGAGGGCATATGATGTTACTAAAAGTACTGATGTTACAAGAAACACCCTGTGCACTAAGCTGTAGCAGAAATGTTGCAAGAAACACTCTGTGTCCTCAGCTGTAGCAAAGAACAATGGTGCTGAGACATGAGAAAACTCTGGGAAGCACAGCAAAAGTTAAAGATTAACACAACCAATAATCAAAAGTAACTATATTACATTCAGATTGTGATGTATTTTTCACTCAGAAAGTATACTTACATGATAAATGAATTTAAAATGTTATTTTGATTTGGACTAAAAGCCTGGTTCCCACCATTAGAAAAGAGGTCAGAGGCTCTGTGAAATAATGGTGGGAAACAGAATCCATTGGATACAAAAAATATTAAGAGGGCGTAGACATGAGGTAATGCTAGATAACAAACTGTATAAAAAAGAAGGGTTTGACCAAGAGAGTCAGATCTCAGCTGATGCCTCAGGTTTGTTGGTTTGCTCAATAAACTCTAACCTTTGACACCTGGAACTCCTGACTCCGAGAGTTTTCTTACAGAGAGGGAAGAAAGGTTTTCCACGCTCCACAACAATTACAGTTCTCTCGACATTGTCAAATGCTATATGGAACATATTCCCATCACGCCGCACTACATGACATCATACCCCAAGAGGGACCAACCAGATCCGACAGCCTAAACTGGCAGGTGCGCTCCACATACATGTGTAATGCCCGCATAGGGCATAACAAATGCTTCGACTGCTCCTCATCTGAATTAAATGGTGGGAGAAAGAAGGCTTGTAGGTGGACCACCTGAGACCTGAAGGGTGTGGATAGAACCTTAGGCACATAGCCTTTTCTGGGTATGATGGTGGCTTTTCAAAGGCCCTGCCTGAATTCCAGACATAAGCTGTCAACCGACAGCGCCTGCATATTACACACCTGTTTAACTGAGGCCAGAGACAACAGGAATGCGGTCTTTAGAGAAAGCACACGCAACTCAACAGATTCCAATGGTTCGAACGGGGGGCTCGTGAGCACCTTCAGCACCAGGTTTAAATCCAAATTGGGTTTGTAGCAGGGCGAGGGGGGCTTAGGTGCCTCACTCCCTTGAGGAACTGAAAAATTAGATCACGTCTGCCTATGGAGGAGCCAGCCTCTGGGGCATGGTATGCAGAAATAGTCGCTACATAGACCTTAAGCGTCGACGGGGTGAGATCTGCCTGAGGGTGAAGCCTCCATTCCCTGGGCACTGCTCTGCACTGCAGTTCAGATGGCCTGGGACGTATGTCGCGTGTAAGGAGAGGAGATGGCGCTCGCTCCAAATGAGGAGATGCTGTGTCAGGCTCATAATTGGCAGCGATCAGATTCTGCACTGGCGATTTATGTAAGCTACCACTGTCATGTTGTTCAATTGAATCAGAACAAGGTGATTTGCTACCTCCAAATGAAAAGGCTTCAAGACTAAGAGACAGCTAGCAGTTCCAGGCGATTGAAGTGCCATGCCCACTTTGCGCCTGTCCAGGTGCCGAAGGCTGGGCGTCTGCCGCACAATGTGCTCCAGCCTGCGCTGTATGCATCCGTGGTTACCACCTTTTGCCTGAAGACCTGACCCAGCATGATGCCCTGCTGGTAAAAGGTTGGAGCTGTCCATGGTACTAGAGCAGCTAGACAGCAGCGAGTTATGCCAATGCTTGTGCACCCCTGGCGCCAGTCGTGCCATGGTACATGATGTTTGAGCCAGCGCTGGAGAGGTCTCATATGTAAAAGGCCTAATAGTGTGATGGTGGATGCTGCTGCCATGAAACAGAAGAATGGTCTGGACGCGCTCACTTGTGAGATGCACGCATGGTCACAGAGTCGAGTCGGACCCCCAAAAGGGAGGTCTGTTGGCTGGGAGAAAGTTTGCTTTTTGCTCAGTTTGACATTGAGGCCCAAGCTGTACAAATGGCAGAGTAGTTTATTCTGATGCTTGCACAAAAGAGCCTCTGATCAGGCTTTTAATAGCCAATCATCATGGTAGTTCAAAATGTGCATGCCGCTCAGCTTCAATGGAGCGAGCGCTGCATCGATACACTTCGTGAACGTGCGGGGAGCCAGGGAAGGACTCTGAATTGATAAGCTGTTCCCTCGAACGCAAATCTCAAAAACAGCCTGTGATGAGGTGCAATCTGTACATAAAAGTACGCGTCCCTTAGATCTATTGACGCAAACCAGCCTGAGGGTGTATGCACTATAAGATTTGTTTCTGTGGTACCGTTTTGAATGGGCACTTTGTGATTGCGTGATTCAAGCATCTCAGATCTAAAATGGACTGAAGCCTGCCGTCTTACTACAGATCAAGAGAATAGTGGCTGTAGAACCCTTGTGCGTAACACCAGTGCATCGCCATTAGCGGGATAACAGGCGCGTCGGCTCCTTCACTAGAAGAGATAGATCTTCGCTCGCCACCGGGAAGCAGTTGTACACAGAGTGTGCAGTAAGAGAAGCTTGAAGAGGAGAAGAGCCCAATGAGTGCTTTTCTCATTTTGTAAGAACATTCTTTATTTGAACACAACACACAGAAACAACATTTTGTGTAGCATCCCGGTCCCGACAAACTCAGGCAGGGAGGAGGAGTGAAATAACGTGTGAATGTGTGTGCATCTTGTGCAGGTACCCCGAGCGCTTTTTTCTTTTTTTGTAAGAATCAATCTTTATTTGAACACATCACACAGAAACAACATTTTGTGTAACATCCCTGCGAACTCCTTCGGGGAGTGAACAGTGTGTGAATGTGTGTGTATCTCGTGCAGGTGCAACGTGTGCTTTTCTCCTTGTGTGAAAACATTCTTTATGCAAACACAACACACAGAAACAACATTTGTGTAAGATCCCAGCGAACTCCGGTCGGGAGTGAACTGCACGTAAATGTGTGTGCGTCTCAAGTAGGTGCAACGAGCGCTTTTCTGTTTTTTTGTGAGAACATTGCTTATGTGAACACAACACACAGAAACAACATTTGTGTAACATCCCCTTGAACTCAAGCGGGGAGGGGAATTGAACAGTGTGAATATGTATGTGTCTCATGCTGGTGCAACGAATGCATCTTTCTTTTTTGTGAGAACATTCTTTATTTGAACACAACACACAGTACATGCCACGGTTTGCGTGGCTTCACCGATGGCTCTGTGTTTGGCGAAGCAGGAGCAGCGGGGGCGGGGTTCTCCACCGGGCGATAAACTGAAGTAAAGCAGGAGTGAGCCGGGTGAGAGGAGCTACTTCCCCTTGGTAAAAAGTGCTTCTTCGCCTGTGACTGTTTTTGTGATGCGATGAAGCGCTCTGCAAATCCTTCCACGGCGTCGCCGAACAATCCAACTGGTAGAGCGGCTGTCTCTGCATCACTCATCATCGTAAGGCTAGCCGGTCTAGCACCATCAGACTGACTGAGTCATCAGACTGAGTCACCGGAGACATTTGTGACCTGCAGCGCCAGGATCAGCAGGGCTGCGGAGCTCTTTGAACAGCTCATCCATCCATTTTAGGAGCTTGGCCTGAAACACCTGGAGCACCACCAAAATATGGAGTACCAAGCCGACCTGGCCCGCCGCTGTATATGCCTTCCCAGCCCGTGCAGACATCAGTCAGCACGGTTTAGAAGAATGGACGGAACATATTTTCTGAAGCAACCACGAAATTTCGTGTCACTTCCATGACTCTGTCGCAGTGCCAGATCTAGGGGGGTGCTTTGTAGTCTTTGCCCACCAAATTATCCCTATGTCGTTTACCCCCCACAATGCAAGTGAAGCACTTGGCATCATGGTGCTTACCATAACCCTAACGCGATTGCGCTGGAGAAACACTTGCGCAACACCATCAACAAAACTGGCGCACACGGAAGGAGACTAAGGAGAGTTAAAATCAGATATGGTAAGAGGCATTACATTTCCGACACAGGCTTTAAGCAGTTGACCAATCACAACAGACAGGGCCAGCTGACCAATCAGAGCAGAATGGGCTTTTCAGAAAGGGAGGCTTTAAAGAGACTTGAGCTAAAACAGAGTGTTTCAGACAGAGGGTAAAAAGCAGTGCTGCAGCAATGTACAGTATGAGAAAAATTATGTGTTTTTTGAACAATAAAGCATGTAAACCTATTCTATTCTAAACCTGTAAGCAAATTTTGGGCTCTTTAAGGTACATGGACTTTTTGTCCAAATGTGAATTTTGAGGCCGTCTTGTTTTTTTTTGTTTGTTTTTTTTTTCTTAAGTATTTTGCTAACAAGTTACTAGATGCGATCTTCAACAGTTTTTCCATTTCTTCAGGCACATTCACTCACATGCTTGTGGTATTTGTAGTCCTTATCTAGCAACTCCTTAGCAACATACATTTTTTAAAGACACGATGGCTTCAACATTCACGTTTGAGGTATGACTTGTAAGTTATGTACAAACCTGATTTCACTCATAAATTCAAAACCCCCATTATAAAAACTCATAGAGACGAATTAGCTTTCTGAGTTCACCTACAAATCAGCTTCTTGTAATGTTACTTTGTTCATATGTTTTTTATGATAAAAATATTTTAAAACACATTCTCATTAAAATTTTAATTTATTAGGAATATTCATTAAGTTCTATCCTTCCTCTTGAAAATGGTCCCTGAAATGCTGTGGAGTGATACGTTTAACAGGTGTTTCCCTGTTAAGCTGTCTTGACGAATTGGACATCTTACATGTAGCAAACCGACAACAAGAAAATCTTCACAAGAGGTCAGCAGTCAATTTAAGTTGTTTAAAGTGAATCTACAGACTGGTGCTATACACAGCAAGTAGAGTTTGCAGTATATTTATGAATTTAAAAAAGGTTTCTGGCAGACTTTGAATACTATTTTGTAATGGGAGTTGACTAGCATGGGAGAAAACTTTTTGCTGCTGTCTTGGCCCTCTGAAATACAGTGTTTAAATACAGTGGTCATTGTGGTGTTACCGCTTTATTATGTTTTGTAATATCTGTCAGGGTATATTTGCAAAAGACATAAAGTTTGCAAAGTGTCAGTGTGTTTGATTGGTTCAGCTCAATTACTGGTGTGATACCAACATACAGTCAGCAGGGGGCGTCATGACTCCATAACTAGAGCACAAACATCAATGTATTTCACTGCAATTTATGCATACTAGATTCAGATTTTCCTCATTGTTTTTTTGTTTTTATTTCTATTTAAAGACAATATTTTTTAAGGAGACCATGGTTGTGGTCTTACCTGTTTCGCCTTTGTATAAGGAGATACAAATTAATTTATCTGTGTGTTGTTTTTCCCAAGGGTGTAGGAACCATTATAACTTAGGGAGACATGTCCCCCTCACTTTTAGAAATAACTAAATTGTTCTTTGACTTTCCTACCTTTGTATGGCTATTTTATTGAATTTAGATTAGTGGTAGTAGTGATGTTTGTGGCATATGTTTTTTAGAAAAAAAGATCAGTGACCAAGTCAACAGTGTAGACAGAGAGGTGACACAAGCTTCTGAAATTGTTCAGGTAAGATCATGTTTGACATGGTTATTAAGGATTTTTTGGTGTGCTTTGATACGCAATGGCTTGAGGCTGTCTACACTGGATGCGTCGACACAAACGTTCTAAACTGTTTATTTGTGTTGTTGGCAGTAGTAGCGCCAGTGAGTGGCATTCAAAAATGGAACGGGACACCCGTTTACTGCCGGCACGCTGCAACGGACGCTTCCAGTGTAGAGAGCAACACTGATTATAATGGATTCTATTGCTTTTGACGTTACGTGCGGCTCGTGTCCGGTGTAGGCAGGATGTTAGAATGTGTGTCTACCCATTTATCCTATTTACTTTGTTAATACACATTTCTGGTCTTATTGTGCATGATTCATAACTGCACATTATTGCAAATAAAAATAATTTTTGCCTTAATAATCTCAAATCAAAATATACTGTAATAACTTGCTAAAATTGCATTCCTTTTTGGTTGATGTCAAAAATATATTGTCCTTTTTTTTCCCCTTTTTCACCCAATTTGGAATGCCCAATTCCCAGTGTGCTTAAGTCCTCGTGGTCGCATAGTGATTCGCCTCAATCCGGGTGGCGGAGGATGAATCCCAGTTGCCACCGTGTCTGAGACCATCAACCCACGCATCTTATCATGTGGCTTGTTGAGCACGTTGCCACGGAGACATAGCATGTGTGGAGGCTTCACACCATCCACCAAGGCATCCGCGATCAACTCACCACGCGCCCCACCGAGAACGAACCACATTATAGTGACCACGAGGAGGTTACTCCATGTGACTCTACCCTCCCTAGCCAATTTGGTTGCTTAGGAGACCTGGCTGGAGAATATTGTCTTTTTAAAGGAATAGTTCACCCAAAAATGAAAATTCTCTCATCATTCACTTTAGTGGATGACCGATACTTCACCAATGCCGATAAATCAGCTGATATTCTGACTTTTTTAATTATCCGCATCGGCTGATAAATGTTTCTATTTAGCCGATGCTATTTATTTTTTTAGGCCGCGTAAAATGGCCTGCTTGCATGTGAAGCATCTGAGACATGTAAACGACCAGTCACGGTTCATTTTGTTGTTACATGCCATCGTGTTACTACAATAATAGACTCTATTAATACTATTACTATTAATATTGCAACAATGTCTCATTTAAATGGTCCGCATATCAGAGCCGCGGCAGACGCATTCAAACTCATAATGTTAAAGTGCTCACCTGTTTCATTCTCCCTCTCTCTCCTCAACAATTCCCTGTAACTTTTAACTGTCTTGTCTAATGATAAAAAGGCAAATATCAATAAAACTAATATCATATGCCATCTGCAAATATGCCCTATATCTCTTTTAAACAGATGTAATAAACCAACCTCACACAACTTGAGCAGATCTAGCGTCCTGTGGAGCGCTCATATATCTTTCTCTGAAGCACATATTCTAACAGTCTTTCCTCAACAGTTCCCTGTCACTTTTCTAATGATAAAAGGCAAATATCAATAAAACCTCTATTATATACCATCTGCAAATATGCAGATATCTAGTTTAAAAAGATGTAATTCATGAACCTCGCGAAAAGAATTAGAAGAATATCTCAACTCTGTAGGTCCATACAATGCAAGTGAATGGTGACCAAAACTTTGAAGCTCCAAATAGTATATGAGGACAGCATAAAAGTAATCCTTACAACTTGAGTGGTTTAATCAATGTCTTCTGAAGCGATCCAATCATTTTTGGATGAGAACATACCAAAATATACCTCCTTTTTTATTGTACTGTAATCTTGCCATTGCAGTCTCTATCATGATTTCAAGCTTGATTACACTTCCTAGTGCTTTATGCATGTGCAGATCTCTAGGTTGTGCTAGGAAGTGTAATCAAGCTGGAAATATTGATCACCAAGGAAACTGCTTATGCTAAGATTTGTGAAAAAGGAGTTATATGTTTGGCTGTTTTCATCCAAAAATCAATTAGATCGCTTCTGAAGACATGGGTTTAACCACTGGAGTAGTATGAATTACTTTTATGCTACCTTTATGTGCTTTATGGTGCTTCACAGTTTTGGTCTCCATTCACTTGCATTGTGAGGACCAACAGAGCTGAGATATTCTTCTAAAAATCTTTGTTTGTGTTCTGCAGAAGAAAGTCATACACATCTTGGATGGCATGAGGGTGACTACATGATGAGAGCATTTTCATTTTTGGGTGAACTATTCCTTTAATGATTCTGGTATGAAACTCCAAGTTTTAACGATGCAATCAAATCCTGATCGATAAAATTAAGTCCTATTCTATTTTTTTCTTTTTTTTTTTTTCTCATAATATCCTGTTTCACTTGGAAATCCATCAGATTGCAAAAGTAAAATGGTTTGCAAGCTGCATTTCTCTTGAAAAAAAAAAAAAGCTCCCTTTTTTCTAGTTCACTTGATGGTGCAAACATGTCTTCCCTAATGCCTTGGTAGTGTGGCCTATTGTTACCCTTGTTTTGCATGCACGCACAGTCGTGTCCATGTCAGTGAGTGTCCTTGTTGTCTTCAATGTCTGCTGCGGCACCTGAAAGTAAAATATTTTTTATTTGACACCAGTGTCACCCTGCTATTCTATGCACGCAAAGCACTTGTCATGTGAAATGAGTGTGAATGGGTTTATGATCTTTTACAGAGATACTGTAATGCCTGGTAACATGATGTGGACATGACATGAATCACTTGTTAACAAATGGTTTCTTGGTTGTTTGTCATTTTGTACATCAGGTGGCGGTACTAGGGTCAGTGGACATTTGGGGCTTAGTCCAGACCTCTGTGGATATGGGGCCATCCTTTGATGAAATATCAGAATATAATACACTTTATAATAAAAACCTGAATACATCTATGATGTGCCATTTATATAGTAAACTAAAAAGTCTCACTATCTTTTGTCTCAGCCTTAGATATGCTCAAAGATCAGAAATTGCATGCTTTTAACATCTATACTTTAAAACGCGATTAAAAAAACACTATTTTGGCTTTCCGTAGCTGTATACAGTTTTCATTGATTCGTCGAGTGCTTAAGTTAATTTACAAGAAAGTAGGTTGTAAACCAGCTAAATTGGTACTACAGATGAAAAATAATAGCTAGATCACCTAAAGTTTGCTATGTTTAATGCATCATGTCTTAAAGAGTTTTGCTAAACACGCAAATATCCTGGCTCTTGACTTTAAAGTTAGCAAATTCCTCGAATACATCTATATATATTACTCCTTGTTTTCAGTGTTATATATCTAAATATTTGGTGTCTTTCCAAGACACACAGCCGCAATCTCGTGCCGCAAACTCTCTTCTTGCATGTGCACACAAAGGCTACGTGAGAGCTGGAAAGCAGCTGCTGACAAGACAGAGGGTACTGAATTGAGTCTGTATTTGGTGTTGTCAATATCATAGAAAGACAGGAATCATTCATTTATATACAGTACATTACCCTAACTTTAAAATGTATGTTAAAATAATAAAATGTAATGTTTTCATATCAGCTTGATATCCAAGCACTGGTACTTATGATGTGACTACAAAAAGACATTCAGGGCTTTACAGAAAATATTCGTGGCTTAAGCCCCGGTAGCCCAGCCCTGGAGCCGCCCATGTCGTACACAATCCAACGTTCAACACATCAATTGCAGTTAGCCCCTGCTGGTAAATGTTGTAACTACACCAGGATTGGTGCGTTCAAGTCTTGTCGAAATAATCGTATGAGTTATGTGCACCGTCACAATGTCATAACTACCAGTGGGAAACTGGATTTTCTTTGAGCCATGTCAATTAAAGAATTATGGCGAAAGGAAATTGATATTGGCAATAATTCAGTTTAGATTGTATGCATCTTTGTACTATTAATGAATAAACTTAAAGCTTGCCAGAAAATATGACTCATTTACTTGGTTTATGAGGCAACAGGAATGTGCAACAAAATGGCAATTCCCATAATTAGGCAGCACGAGAATGATAAAATATACAGATAACGCATCAGTTACACACCTTCTGTGCCTTTTCTCTTTATTTTGTTGCATTTGGGCAAAAAAAAAAAAGCTTTCTGCCTTTATCAGTAAGTGAAGAATAGAGAAAGAAATATGAAGTTGCAAAATTAGTACATTCTTTTCATCTATAACCACTTGAAAGCATATCATGGTATGTACAACTTTGAAACTTCCCAGGAGTGCTTGAACGCAGCCGTGTATTCTGACAAAATGCAGTTTTCTGCAACCAACATGTAGATTGCATATATTAATTTTTATGTAGTAGATGTTTTACCAGTGCCTGATATTTATTTGGAAGGCTCTTACATGGACTTATTTTCCCCAGTTTTCTGCCTTTGATGTCACAGCTCAGGGTTTTGGACTGTTTGCGTTCATTTGGTTCTACCAGCCAATCAGCATTGTCAGGACATAACTTTCCCGTGGCTTCATTGATTGATTGGCTCAAAAAATTGAGTCCAGAACTGAGTAAAGATGGCAGCACGCAGGTCGCGTACATCCACACCACACAACTACCATTGAGATGAATGGGAAAGCAATCGGATAGTTGGCTGAAAAGAGTCATTTCAAAGGCAAAGCAAGATATTTATTTTGATGAAAGGTTACAAAGACAATGAATAATAACAGAAATGTGCATTAAGAAAGTAAGCCATGTCAATTCTAATTAAATATTTGACTTTAAGTGACTGAATATCATGTTTTGTGTATGTCGGTGTCCCAAGGGCCTGTGCTTTGTAATAGACCATTTTCACACTCTGGGTTTTGGAATGCGGAAGTAAACGTTTGCAGGGTAAACTTCGACAGCGGTGAATGGGAGATCACAGCAAATATTATTTTCAATTACCCATTTGCTCTAAGACCAAATGAAAAAATCCACTATTACATTTGAATGACTTTCCAGAAGAGGAATGAAATAGAGAGCGGTGGATTAAGAGAAGATGCTAAATTTACTGTCACTCTCTCAGCAGCTGTAATCGAAACCCCTAATCCCATGGCAATATAACAATAATCAAAATGTTATAAATTTACACTTAATATTTAAAAAATGTATAATATAAAAACAAATGTGAGATTTACACTGCTAAATAAGGCGGAAGCGTGTCATCACATTCTGTGAAAAAGGTTTATTAGCCCATTGCATGTGAGCAGCCTCGCTTCAAACTGATGGAAACTGTCACGTCACCCTGTCCCAGTATGCCAGCCACTGACAGACACTCATTGTTACATGCCCTTGAAAAGTGCACGTGTAGAATTCATTCATGCTGTGTCAGATGCGGTCAATACTTGAGCAATCAGTGCTGCCTTTAGGAAGAGAATCGGTGGGTGGCAAGGGCTTTTAAAGATGAACGGACAGCGAGAGATCAGTGTGATAAGTTTAATTCCAGCCACAGTGCATTAATGATTATGGGAATGCAGCCGTTAAGCAGTTGATAAAGTGTTGCAGAGGTCAGGAGGACAGAAACATGTTTGTGTGTGGTAAAATTGTGTGCGCGTGTTTGTGTAAGTACATGGTAATGTCCTCTATCCAAGGTCATGTGCAAAGATAGGGAATTGATGAATGCTGGATGTCCAGTGGGTTTCAAGCACTGTTTTTATTGTTAACAAAAACTAAATCGCAAACTAAATGAAAACATTTTCATTAACTAAAATAAAAATAAAAAGCGGAACTGATTGTAAAAACTGAAACCAAACTAAAATACTTTTTCTTAACTCCAAAACGAACTAAAATAGAATAAAAATGACCTTGAATTAATTCGAGTGAATTTTTTATACAGGGTAGGGAGAATATGGGCAAAGTGAGACACTTTGACATTTTTTTTGTCACCTTTTTTCATTATGATCCAAATGCCACATAACGTCTCAGTTACGTATGTAACCTCGGTTCTCTGAGACGAGGGGAACGAGACATTGTGTAACTAAGCTGCCGCTTTTCAACAACCTAGTTGAAACCTTTCTACAATAACACCAATTCTAAAATTGGCTATGGTGTTTAAACCCCGCCCTTTTAGGCATGAAGCTGTCCAGTATAAAAGCAGGCACGCAAACACCATTCTATGAGTCTGTTGTGCGGCCAGCTTACACAATGTCTCGTTCCCCTCGTCTCAGGGAACCGAGGTTACATCCATAACCAAGACATTCCCTTACGACTCAGTACACTTGACATTGCATCACTAAGCTGACGCTATGGGAAACTGAGTCTCATCACATCGCACTACACGACATAACCTTCCAGAGAGAAAACATGACGCCGCAGTCCATGAGTATGCCGCAAGTGAATGACCCTCATGGTGGGCCAGGAGGGGAACACTCAGAATGGATATATGAAGTATAGTTAAATAGTATTAATTAACCCCTTCACGAACCCAGTCAGGAAGGAAGTTTATTTGTAATGAAAGTGCCTGTGACTTTTGGGAAATACAACGTCTGAATGCAGGCAGTTGTGTAAAAAGTTAGGGAGCCCGTACTTAAAAAGAGGGGCCTAAATATATGTTTGCCAATGAAATAGCAAGCGCTCTAGGCAGAGATGACTTGCTATGAGAGAGACGTTATGTCTAGGTTGTAAAACCTTGCGAATGTGTTTTGAGAAGACCATCCTGCTACAAAACATATGTCTTGTAAGGACACACCATTTGTCCATGCTCATGAAGAGGCTATGCCTCTAGTTGAGTGTGCTTTTACACCAATTGGGCAATTTGCACCCTGCCAGGGCGATCACATCAATGATCCAGTGAGAAAGTCTTTGCTTGGAGACGGACATTCTTTTCGTGCTTTCTCCATAGCACACAAAGTGCTGGTCAGACAGTCTGAAATGGCAGGTGCGCTCAACATATGTGTGTAGCACTCGCAAAGGTCATAACAAATGCAAGGACTGTTCCTCTTCCGAATTAAATGGAGGAGGGAAAAAGGCTTGAAGGTGAACCACCTGCGCTCTGAAGGGTGTGGTTAGAAACTAAGGCACATAGCCTTTTCTGGGTTTGACAGTTTTTGAAAGAACTGGACCAAACTCCAGATATGAATTGTCAACTGACAGTGCTTGCAAATCACTGACCCGTTTTACTGAGATCAAAGCCAGCTGTAATGCGGTCTTGAGAGAATGCACACACAATTCAGTCCAGAGGCTCGAAGGGAGGCCCCGTGAGCACTTTTAGGACCAAAGTTAGGTCCCAAGTTGGGACTGTAGCCGGGCGAGGGGGATTTAGCCAGCCCGCCCCCTTAAGGAATTATGATTAAATCATGTTTGCCTATAGAGGTGCCGGCTTCAGGTGTGTGATACTCAGATATAGTCACCACATAAACTTTGAGCATTGACGGAGTGAGCCCTGCATCCGATCGCTCTTAAAGAAATGAACGAATTTCAGGTATGGGGCAGTTCACTGGGTCTTTGCCATGTGAAAAGCACCAATTAGTAAACACATTCCATTTCAGTGCATAAAGGCGTCTCATGGATGGTGCTCTAGCCTGTAAAATGGTGTTCATAACCGACTGAGCCAATTCTGGCTCGTCCGCTGTGCTCCGTTCAAAGGCCACATCGTGCCTTGGTTTTGAGAGAAGGTCTCTCTTCAGCGGTATTTCCCATGGAGGCCCATCCAGTATTTTTACCTTCTCCAGAAACCAGGACTGATTGGGCCATTTCGGTGCAATTACCAGAACTGTTTTCATGTCCACTCGGACTTGAGGCCAGTGCCTCCTGGTGACTTATATACGCCACTACTGTTGTGTTGTCCGAACGAATCAGAATGTGGTTATTCACGATGTACGAATGAAAAGCTCTCAAAGCTAGAAAAACAGCCAGTAGATTTAGGCGGTTGACATGCCACACCTGTTTTGCACCTGTCCAGGTGATCGAAAATCAGGCATCCAGCATGCACCGCACCCTAAACTGTGTTGGATGAATCTGTGGTCAGCACTTTCCTTCTGAAAATTTGACAGCATAACACCCTGTTGGTAGAAGGCCGGCACTGTCCATGGTGCTAGAGCAGCCAGACAGCGGAAAGTCACATGTGCCCAAGGCTCAATGTGGACCATCGCTTGAGTCAGTACTGGAGAGGTCTCATGTGTGACAGACCTAACGGTATGATGGCGGATGCTGCTGCCATAAAACCCCGTATTCTCTGAAATGACTTCAGTGGTACTTTTTTCCAGTTTGAACTGAGAAAGACACTAAAGAATGGTCTGTACGCGCTCGTTCGTGAGGTGTGCACGCATGCTCACGGAGTTGAGACGAACTCCTAAAAAGAGATTTACTGGCTGGGGAAAAGTGTGCTTTTCAATTGTTGTTGAGCGTGGGGGGTTGCGGCAATACTTTTTGTGAGTAACTTCCGCACTTTTAAATGCAACTCCGCTTAAAAGAGCACCTTTACATTTGTGAACGAAAGGGGCAGCCCCCGTTCTGTGCATATCAGTTGTGCGGGGAGCCAGAGACAGCCTGAAATGAAGGACTTTAAATTGATATGCAGTGCCCTCTAATGCAAATCTAAAAAGCCGTCTGTAATGCGGTGCAATTAGTACATGAAGTATGTGTCCTTCAGATCTATTGATGCAAACCAGTCCTGAGGATGGATGTGCGATAAGATCTGTTTCTGAGTTAACATTTTGAATGGGCGTGTCTCGAGTGTGCGATTCAAGTGTCTGAGAACTAGAATGGGGCGAAGCCTGCTGTCCTTCTCCAGAACGAGGGAATAATGGCTGTAAATCCCACTGTGGCTCAATGTGCCACTCACCATTGGGAAGTGGTTGTACATAATGTGTGGGTTTTGAAGTGGGAAAGCTTTTTATTGAAAAAGTGTGAGTGTCTCATGTAGAGCCTGACCAATATGGGATTTTTGATACCGATACCAATTTTAGAGGGGGAAAATTCACCGATTACCAATATGGTGGCCGATATTGTAAATTTTTGAGCTGGAATGAAAACAGACCTTTTCTATGTGGATTGTGCACTGATATGACTATAAAAAGGTACTCAGAAGGCTGTATTTTTATCAAAGAATATTTGACATTATTATTATACATTGTCAACATTGGAAAAATTACAATATTTCCCTCTGAAATGTAGTGGAGTGGAAGTATAAAGTAATAGAAAATGCCATGGTAATACTCAAGTAAATTACAAGTACCTCTAAATTGTACTAAAGTACAGTTTTCTTGCTTATCAAAATATCAGCAATATTTTGCTGTTAATGTATAACAAAACAGTCACAAACAATAACTCATGGTTCGCTGTTGCCGAGTCAAGAGATAAATAGTGGCAGCGGTGTTACACCGTATTCCAGTGGAAAACCGGACTTTTAAATATTACATTTTGTAAATGCAATGACTGGAATTTTTCGGTTGAAAGGGGTACCAAACTGTGAATCC
Organism: Myxocyprinus asiaticus; assembly: GCF_019703515.2. Classification (NCBI taxonomy): domain Eukaryota; kingdom Metazoa; phylum Chordata; class Actinopteri; order Cypriniformes; family Catostomidae; genus Myxocyprinus; species Myxocyprinus asiaticus. Next base: position 11,614,890 of record NC_059355.1, on the reverse strand, counting down.
TGAACAAAACAGTTTGGTGAATACATGTTTACACATTAGCTTCCACTCAGCTGACAAGGTATGAAAGTAGCTACGTGGTTAGCTAGTTAGCTATAAGCTCGTTGTCACAGAGAGTAAAAGATGGACATTGTTTTATTACTTTCAAGCACTGCGTCTCACCAACTAGGTAACAACGTAGCGTGAAATCAACACTCAACAGACACAATCCACCACCGCACCGTTGTCTGCTGAGCTACAAAAAGATGCTCTGATGTTTACCTTTCAATCTGCTACATTACTGACTGCACTGACAAAATATAGCTGGCTAACAGCAAACAGATGTGATAAACATGAATGACATGGTTGTCAGGGATAGAGTTAACGTTATATTAGTTACATTGAAAAGGAAAAATGATGAGGTCATTGTTTATTAACTTTCCAGTATGTATTTCACAAACTAGTTAGCAACTTACTGAGAAGACACCATTTAACTCTGCACCGCTAAACTCCGCCCTGTCTGCAGAACCACCAGTCAGAGTGCGCTCTGCTGGACAAACTACACTATGACACCAATTCTAAATCACCCAAGCATTGTTTTCTGCATTATATGTTCTGAAAAAAAAGTTTTAATATCTGCTCATATCTGAAAACATATACGCCGATACCGATAATATCGGCCGACCGATAAATCGGTCGGGCACTAGTCTCGTGCATGTGCAACTAGCACTGTACTCTTTTTTTGCATTCTTTATCGCATGTGATTGAATGTGAGACACAGAAACAACATATTGAACAACATTTTGAAGAACAATATTCCTTTCCCAACAAACAGCAGTGGGGAAGAGGGGAACAGCATTTTGTGTCAGGAGCACTTTTGCTGCGTGGGGGGATTTTCCCCTTGGCACGGGGCTTGCGCTGAGGCGGCTGCCTTCATTTGGGCCACAGCTTGTGTGGCTTTACCGGCGGCAACTGAGGCAGCAGGTGTGGGGTTTTTAGCCGGTTACTGGCCCGAGACAGAGCGGGAGCAAGCCGGCTGTGATGAAGTACTGCTCCGTTTTGGCATAAAATGTCTCATAGCCTGTGAGTGTTGCTGAGTCGTGACGTAGCGCTCAGCAAATCTATCCACAGAGCCGCCGAAAAGGCCGGCTGGAGACACAAATAGGGTCAGCCAGATGTGACGATCCAAAACCACCAGGTTGCTCACTGACTTGCCAATGGCCTGTGCAGTGACTTTGTGTCCGTAGTGGTGCGGCGCTCTTGAAACATCACTTGATCCTAGTCTTGCTTGTCCATTTGCTTGAGAAGCTTAGCTTGGAAAACTTGGGCAATGCCATCAAGTGTAGTGCTGAACCTGCTTGGCTGCTTCCACCTCTTCCACAGGGGGTAGTTGGGCATAACCTTTGTCTTCCCCGTGGTCCACTTTAGTGAGGAGAGTGGAATCACTGTGCGAGCGAGCTGAATAGGGTGCGCGCCAGAATTTTGTCAGTTCGTCATGAACTTCTGGGAAGAACGGGGCAGATATGCAGAATGTGGTCACTTGACAGCGTCTGGACTGCAAGAACCATTCATCAAGACAAGATTTTTCTGGTTCCTCTGGAGGAGATCACTCTAGACTGAGCTCTTTGACCGCCCTTGAAAGACACGAAGCATCTCCTTGTCAGTGGCACGTGCATGCTCCTCGCCTTCGCTGGGGGAAGGGGCAACAACGTCATTCATTGACCACTCACCAGATGCAGCGATAGACATAACATCATCATCCCTAGCGTCAGAACCTCCAAACGTGACAAGGCCGTGCGCTCCTGCAGAGGGCTGAAGCTCGTCACGTACATACTGTATCAGCATAGACGTAGTATATGGAGATTGAGGGGCTCGCTGGGCATGTGCCGGCACAACATCCACCTCAAATTCATCCTGCTTGACCTCGCAGCCCCGCAGTGCATCCTCGTGTGTAGAGTTGGGGTACTTCAGTTCGGACTCAAGTCACGAGTCCACTTTTAATGGACTTGAACTTGTCACGGACTCAGATGCATTTTTATTCGGACTTGACTCGGACTCGAGCCTTTGGGAATCACAATTTTTTTCCTAGTCCAACCGAGTCCATGGCATTTGATTTGTGATGCAATTAACAAGATAAATAAATAAAAACAATGAAAAAGAAATAAATGGACACTGTCTGCAAGCAGTTATAGCACCCCCTGATGTCGTAGACGTAGCCAGAGTTTGTTTCACCGAGTTGAGCAAACACACCTGCAGAGCAGCACACTCAGTCAACCAATACGCTTGAATGTTGCAATGGAGACTGCTATATAACATCGATTACCAAGGTGGCTGGCATGACGAACGCATAAAGACAGGTATGTATTCAATGTAATAGAAACTAAACAAGGCAGTTTCACACGGCATGGGACCTGACAAATGATAAAATCGCATGTGGCATTTGTGCAGCCAAGACTGTGTTCACATTGCAGTTTCATCATGCTTAAGAACTTCATTAAGTCAAGTCACCCACATCATGTCTCTCACAGTTTACTAAAACAACATATAAAAATAGAAATTCAGAAAAATATTATTAATATTGGGCTATCAAGTCTTTTTAGGCTTAAAGTATACATGTAGTCTCTTATGGTCCACGCAGTGTTGTCAACTTAGACTGGTCCTTCATAAATTAACTGTAACTTTTTAAAAAGTTGGGGGGAAAAAAATCGCTATTGCTAAAGCAGACTGCAACTCTGAAAAACAGATAAACAGCACCTAACACACACACACACACACACACACACACACGTACTCCCCTCACAGTGATGCATAAAATACCCCAGAAAGCAAAATATCAGATGGTGTAAATAGAAATTGGAGCCTAAAATGCACCAAAGCAGATATATTCAGTTTACTTGATTGCAGTGAGTAGGTTCAGCAGGTGTAGGGAAACTCTTCAACATAGTTAATAAATGTACATTAGCTAGTCTTATGAATTTACATACAGGATGATATTTAGGCCTAGAAATAAATATCAATAATTATTATTATTTCACCTCTTTTTCAGTAAATCACAGCATCGTATGGACAGCTTCGTGCGGACAGCTGCACCATGTTGAGTTGAGCAAGCAGCTGAGTTCACAGACAGCATTTTGAACATGATTGTCACAGACATGCGCCCACTGTCCATGGTGGAGGATGAAGGCTTTCAAAGGATGATTTTCACTTTCAATCCCAGGTACACGTTTCCTTCAAGAACCTACTTCATGAAAATGATGGAGAAAAATTAGGAAGAAATCAAAGGCAAGTTGAAGAACACCCTTAAGGAGACTGATAGCATTGTACTCACAACCAACATTTGGGTGAGCTGTGCTACAGAGGCATATCTGGGGGTGATGTGTCACTTTCTTGGGGAGGATTGGGAAATGGAGTCTCACAGCCTGACAGCGATGCCTCTTGAAGAGAGACACACGGCCGCACATATTGCAGAGTGACTTGAGGATATTATTGCCAAATTTGACATTCTACAAGAGAAAATCAAAGCTGTTGTCCACGACAACGGTTTTAATGTTGTAGCAGTTGTGAAGATTTTGGAAGAAAAGCATGGATGGGCATCAGTGCTATGTGCAGGTCACACCCTGAACATGGTTGTGCAAAGCACTCTGAAGAACCACCAAGCTATCTCCAAGTGTGTGGCTGCTGCAAGATGCCTTGTCGAACATTTTAAAAGGAGTGAGCTGACATGCACTAAGCTAAAGGATTAGCAGCAGCAAATGGGCGCACCACAACACATGCTGGTTCAAGACGTAAGTTCTTGCTGGAACAGCACTTATCACATGGCTTATCCAGGCTTCTGGAACAAAGATGACCAGTGACTGCTGCACTCTCAGACACAGCAGTGACTCTGAGAGGAAAACACCACTACTTTGATCTTAAGCCTGAACAGTGGAACCTGACTGAGGTGCTGAGCCAGACCCTTGAGCCATTTGAAGGAGCTATGGTGTTTCTGAGTGGGCAACAATATGTTACCTTCTCTGCACTTCAACAACTAGTGCAAAGTCTTAAGAAGTCCATACAGAGTTCAATTTTTGAGACTGCACAAGTAAGGTCATACCAGGCTCATGTGGCAGAACAGATCACAGCAAGATGGCAAGGACTACCTGTGTTTCAACCTGAATCTCCAAACACAGTCTTGATTGCTGCTGCTTTGGATCCCAGGTTTAGAAAAATTAACTGATGAACTGCTGACGAAGCATTCAAGGTCCAAAGCACAGTACAAGCCATGGCACTTGCTCCCAAAGAGGCAGCCCAACGAAAGTGAAAATAGAGCCTCCAGCACAGCACAAGACAACCCAGTAATGCATGTCAAGGGCGCAACATCGTTCCTCGACAATATACCAGGATCATCATCAGATTCCAGCACCAGCGATGAAGAGAATGAGGAGCAGCAGTTAATCCAAACTGTGCAGATGGAGGTCTTGATGTATTTTGGAGAACATCCCCTGTCCAAGAAGGAGAATCCTCTGACATGGTGGAAAACAAATGCAGCGCGCTATCCAACACTGGCAAATGGTGTATTCCGGCAACATCTACGCCATCAGAGCATCTGTTTTCTGCAGCAGGAAACATTGCATCAAAGCGCAGAGCAAGCCTCAGTTCTGAGTATGTTGATATGCTCACTTTTCTTCATTGCAACCACCACATGCTCCTTTAAGGGCTTACGCACACACGCATGCACACACACACACACACACACCCCATATCTACCTCATCCAGGAGATATGATCCTGCCAGAACTCAGATTACTCGATTAATCAATGGAATAATCGGTAGAATACTCAATTACTAAAATAATCGATAGCTGCAGCCCTACTCATGACCTTTTCCAAAAGCAATAATCACCACTCCCAGAGTATCTGCTGCTTTAGTGGGGTGTATGCTACTCCCAAATATAGTACAGAACAGGTGTCGCAGCTGTAAATATCTAAAGAAATGAGATCTGGGAATCCCAAAATGTTGAACCAGATTTTCAAAGGATCTCAACACTCCACTCTTATATAGGTCACCAAGTGTAGTAACCCCTCTCACAATCCACTCTGACAAGCAGAAAGGGGACTTATTAATACATAATTTGGGGTTAAGCCATAAGCTCAAGGCAACATTTAAATAAATGTCCGAATTAAACACTCTGGACACTTTTGTCCATACCGGGTGTAACTTAACTTCTCCAATTAGTTTGATAGGCTTTGCAATGGCAAAATAGGGGCAAGAACTTCCTGTACAATACAAAACCAGGGAGGGGCTCTCTCTGGTGGAAGCGACCAATGAGCCAGATGTCTGAGACCAAACACATAATAATAAAACAAAATCTTGAGTAGGCCTAGTCCACCTTTATCAATTGGCCTTTGCAGCTTACTGAAATGTAACCTGGGACATTTCCCATTCCAAATGAAGGACTTTGCTATGCTATCAAATTGCTTGAAATAAGAGAGGGGGACATCTATAGGGAGTAACTGTAGCAGGTAGTTGAATTTTGGAATACAATTCATTTTAATAACATTAACCTTCCCAATCATCGATAAATGTAATGAAGCCCACATACACACATTGCTCAAATCTTTTTATCAAAGGGTCAAAATTAACTCTAACTAAATCACACAAATTTGCTTGGAATAAAATACCCAAATATTTAATGCCCTGTTTGGGCAACTGGAAGGCGCCCAGCTGGAAAGCCGTTATCGGGCAGTATGCTGTCAGAGTCAAAGCTTCGGATTTAGACCAATTACCTCTGTATCCCAAGAACTTAAAAAAGGAATTAATAATTCTGTGGAGGCAAGGCATAGATCTAGTAGGGTCAGAGACGAATAATAAAATATAATCTGCGTAAAGCATAAGCTTATGCGCCACACCTCCCTCCATCACCCCTGGAAAATCATCCTCCTTTCTTATCGCGGCTGCTAATGGTTCCAGGGCAAGACAGAACAATAATGTGGAAAGAAGGCAACCCCGCCGGGTGCCCCTATCCAGAGAAAAATAATCTGAAATTAATCCATTTGTTTGTACCGCCGCTACAACTGGGTGTCTATAAAGTTAACTTAAACTTAACCATAAACTTAATCCATCCAATAAAAGTATTCCCGAACCCGTATATTTCCAAAATCTTAAAAAGATTATCCCATTCTACCATATCAAATGCATTTTCGGTGTCAAGTGAGATGCCCGCGACCGAAGTCTGATCATTCGCCACTGACTACATGATATTGATGAAACGCCTAATGTTATCAGAAGAGCTGTGGCCCCAAATAAACCCCACCTGATCTGTATGTATAAGAGATGTCATAACATGACAATATTTTTACATCTAGCTGGATCAGGGAAATTGAACGGTAACTCTTACACTTAATTGGATCTTTGTCCTTTTTAAGAATCAGACTGATCCGGGCTTGTGTCATGGTTGGCAGAAGCTTTCCATTCTTTAATGATTCTGTATAAACTTCTAACAAAAGTGGAGCCAGTTCTGTAGCATAGGATCTAAAAAATTCAGCAGCAAAACCATCTGGCCCCGGAGCCTTGCCTGTAGGCAAGGCCTTAATTACCTTATCAAGCTCCTCCAAGTTTATTTCAGACTCAAGATAATTTTTTTGCTCAGTTGTCAGCTTATGGAGTTCTAATGGTTCCACAAAGTTTCTAATATCTTCATTGGTAAACGAAGATGTGGAACTATAAAGATAGAATTCTTTAAAAGCATTATTCATATCAATGACTGAGGTAAATATTTCACCACCAGCAGATTTCACTGAGGGAATGGTAGAAAAAGACTCTCTCTGTTTTATATATCTAGCCAGAAATTTTCCTGCCTTGTCCCCCGACTCCACCTTCCACGGCAAAATAGTATTATATCTGTATTTCAATCGGGTCAATTCTCTGAGGCCATCAGACGACATTCGGCACTTCAGCTCTGCCTCGGCACTTTTAATATTCCCTTCCAACTCTACGAGTTCTCATGCTTTGGATTTTTTGGTGAATGAGGGATACTGTATGATCCAACCCCTAAGAACTGCCTTAAGTGCCTCCCAAGCCACACCCACAGAGGATACTGAGGACCAGTTGGTCTTCATATAAACATTGATTGCAGCCATTAACATTTGTTGGAATTCAGGATTTTGCAAAAGGGATACATTACAGTGCCAGCTATATGATTTCCTTTTCTCCATATGTGGCAACACGTCTAAACTCACCAGGGTGTGATCTGAGACTAAAATGTTTCCAATTGAGCAATCAACAACAGAGGAAATGAGGGACGTATATATATATATATATTCTAGAATAAATCTTATGGACTGATGAAAAGAATGTATGGGTTCAAAAGATGGGTACCAGATGGGTTCAAAAGTCTCCAAATATCTGTAAGACCAAGATTTTTACTCATCCTGTGAAGGGTCAATGTTGCTCTAGGGGGCTTGCACACTTTTGCTTCACTATGATCAAGGACTGAGTCCATCAATAGATTAAAGTCTCCTCCCAATATTATATTATAAGGGGTGCCAGCGGCTTGCAACTATAAAAAAGCCCTGATTATCAGCATTAGGTGCGTAAATATTAGCCAAAATCAACCTTTGCCCCTGAATTTCAGCTAAAACAATAATGACTTTTCCTAATTTATCTTTACTCTGTTTGACACATTTGAATTGTAGGTGTTTACTTATCAATGTAATGACTAAAGAAAACATGCCCACCCCATATCTTCCCAATTTTTCAGCTTCCTGCAGGGAAAGATGCGTTTCTTGAAGAAACACTATATCATATTTCTTTCATTTAAGAAAAGAAATAACCTTGCTTCTTTTTATGGGGTGCCCCAACCCATTCACATTCCACATGGAGAGAAAAATCCACTTATATTAACATTTGACATTTTGACATAAATATATTGTGTGTCAAAAACAAAATTATAAAGACCACATTCAAACCCCGAACTTCCCCCAGAACCAAAATAACAGAAAATGAAAAACGTGCACATTAACCCCGCGCACGACAGCGCCAACTGGCATCCATCCCTCTAAACTCAAACAGTCCATGTACGTTTACGAGAGCCCCCATGACAACTTTGCCGTCGGATTGCTCAAGTCTGGTGTTTCTATAAACATTTTGTGAGACAGCATTACATAACAGAAGAAAATCTATAAAACAAACTCCAGCCAATAGGCAGAATAAACACAAAGAATGTGTAGATTCATCCACATAACTGTCCTGAAGGTGTGTTCCTCCACAAAACAAGCATCAGCTGCTAGCAGAACCAGCACACACATACAAAAAAAGGCAGTTCAGATTCCTCAGGCAGTCAAACGAATGTTCAGTGAGCTGGCTGTTACATGAGTGCAGCAGATGACCTAATCCCTCCAATGTCCTGCAAAAAATACTCCATAAAACAAACTCCAGCCAGTAGGAGGCATAAGCACAAAGAATGTGCAGATTCATCCACAACACCGTCCTAAAGGAGTGTTACTACACAAAACAAACTCCAGCCACTAGGCAGAACCAGCACAAAAAGAAACAAAAAAGGTGCCCAGTTTCCTCGGACAGTCAAGTGAATGTTCAGTGAGTCAGGTCCACTCAGCTGCAACGTGAGAATCACACAATGACTTACTCATTCCATTGACTTTATGAAGGACAATGCTTGTTGGGGACAAGTAAATATGTTGCGGCCATGCTTAGCATCTATTCTCAATTTGGCCGGGAACATCAGTGCAAAAGTGAACTTCCGTTGATGTAAGAGTTTCTTGCATTCCTTGAAATGATCATGTTTCTCTCTTGTCGAATTCGCAAAGTCTGGGCACAAGAAAATTTTGTGGTTTTTCCAAGAAAGCCTTCCTTAACTCCTCGCCTCACGTAACAAGATCTTTATAGGATGACCTCAGAAATTTGGCCAGAACTGATTGGGGCCTGTCTCTCTCAGCAGATTGCCGAGCAGGAACCCTGTGAACTTGCTCGATTTCCAGCTTATGGCCTGTTATGCCGAGCAGACTCGGGAAAAGCCCATCCAGAAATTCCACCATATTCTGACCCTCTGCTCGCTCAGGAATTCCAACATTTCGGACGTTGTTTCGCCAGTTACAATTCTCAAGGTCTTCCAACTTTTCCCAAATGCATTCCAAGTCCGCCTTGGTTGCTAGCGGATTAGCAGCTAATTCCCTTTCCAATGACTCCAGATAATCGATCCGTTTCTCAACATCCGCCACTCTTGTAACCAACTCAATGAATTTCTTCTCCATGGCAGTGATCCATCAACATATTACAGCAAGATCCTCCAAGTCAGCAATGACCTTTGTCAGCATTACTGACATGTTCGACAGTTGACGCTGAATCTCTTTCACCGCACTGTCCACATTGAGTCCCTGGTCCAAGGCCTGTTGCTCAGGGGCTTCAGCTTGAGCACGTAAGTGTCTTTTAATGTCTCCAGAGGATTTTGAATTCTTTGGCATATTGTCTTCATAGAACAGTTATGGAACAGGGTGTATCAAATCTCACTGGTTTATGACACAAAAAGTATTAAAACTAGCAAAGTGCGCAGAGCTCGCCGTTCACACGTCTGAACCTCGCATGGTGCCATGCGACTCCTTCCTTGTGTTGCCTTCTTGAGCATCAGTGAATGTTTGCACCTTTTGTAATAGTTGTGTATGTGTCCATCAATTGTCCTAAGTGTCAAAATCTGGATGTCTATATAATTTAGCCACTGTTGGGAAGAACTCAAATGTGCAGAAGATGCACAGAAACCAAAGAATGTACAGTATTTTTCTTAAGAAAAGTGGGCAGCTTCACTTCTCAGGACAAAGCAGGGACTCATGAACAATACACAAACAGTCATTAATCATAGAGAAAGCAACATACCATATTAAAGGGTTTGCTCTCATGCCAGTAGCTCTAAAGCTTGCATGCAGTCTGTCTAATGAGCGCGCACTGGAGACCAACGGTCGGTGAATAGTGTTTCTTAATATTACATCAGATTTCAGATTTTTTCTCACCAAACCTTATCGTATTCCTTCAGAACAAGACATGAGTTGCATACAATAATTTGTTAGACTTCTGAATTATACTTTTGTGTCCTTTTTGAAGATTGAAGTGATCACCATAAACTGCCATTGTGTGACATCACTGAGAATTAATTTTTTTCACAATTTCTCCCTTTGTGTTAAGAAAAAGAAAGAAAATCATATGGAGTTATAACAGCAGGGTTGAGTGAACAATGACTGAATTTTCATTTTTGGGTGAACTAATCCTTTTAGAAGGGAATGTAAACTTTTGAAGCGGATCATTTGTTTAAATTCAGTTACCATTTTGTCTTGTGGAATATACAGTATGTGAGTATCTGTTGTCAAATAGCTTCTTCAAGGTAGTACGAAATAAATTTTTATGATACCTCTTTTTTTTTTTTTTAAACGATAACACATGGATGCATCAGGGTTTTATGTGCACAGGCAGTGCGTAGAACTGCCCCATGTTTTCCGTGAATTAACAATCATGTCTGTGTTAAATGGCCCTAATATTAGCTGTGGTCTTAACCAGTGTTTTCGGATGTAGCATTTGCAGTCAAGTCGTGAGATGTAACTTCTCCGTGAGTGCTAATTACTACTACGTTGACTCATTATTTTCCCAAACCAGTCCGCAGATAGAGACAAAAAAGAAATCTCAGTATATATTATTTCTTTAGATAGGGATCATTTTAGATAAAAGTTAACTAAATTGAAAGGACAAATTGAAAATGAAGCAGAAATAAAAAACTAAATAAACATTTGAAACAATAGTAACTCTGGTTTTAATGACTAACACAGCTTTTACTTTCTTTAGTCTTTGTTTGAGTGGAGGGGAAAAAGTGGCAAATAACTGAAATGTCAACAGAATGCAATAAGAAGTGTGTTGAAGGACAGTTTTGTCTTCATACACCTAAAACATATGTTTTCTTTCTGAAACCACTTTGAAGTTTGTTCAGCAAAACTTCAGTATATAATATAGAGGTGTTTTTGTTACATTTATATTGACAATTGTATTTTCTTAGTAGTGAAAGTTAAAATAAGCTTAAAATGTTGATGTTGAGTTTACAGTTACAATTTGAATTCAGATTCATGAACAGATTCTTTCAGACTTGACTCGGACTCGACCTGTTTTGGACTCGGTCTTGAGTCCGACTCGGCCCCTTTTGGACTTGGACTCGATTTGGACTCGACTGTTTAAAGACTCTGACTTGATTCGGACTCGACTAAGGTGGACTCGACCCCAACGCTACTTGTGTGATCCCTCAGGAGTCACAGAAGAGGTGGGTGGGAGGGAGGCTGAATCATCCCTCAGAACGAGGGCGATTCGTGAGCGAAGCGTCTTGAGATTATGTCCTCACAGTGAGGGCAGTCTGTATCTATGAGAGCTGTCTCTGCGTGGGCACGGCCCAGACAGTGAATGCAGCTCTCATGCTGATCTGACAGCGGGATGTATCCCTCGCATAATGAACACTTACGGAACGACATCTTTAAAAAGACGCGAACACATATTAAGCGGCTCTTTTAGTTTTTTATATATATATATATATATATATATATACTGTGCAAAAGTCTTAGGCACATAAGATGTTTCACAAAAGCATTTGTCTTAAGATGGTTATTTATATCTTCAGCTTTAGTGTGTCAATAGGAAATATAAATGTTAGTATTCCCAAACATTGCTTTTTGCAAATAGAAAAGATTAGAATAGAAGAACAGGGAGCCCTGTAACAGATGTCATGGCCCCCACAAAGCCCCCCACTGAACATCGTGTCAGTCTGAGATTACATAAAAAGACCGAAGCAATTGAGGCAGCCTAAATAGACAGAAGAACTGTGGCAAATTCTCCAAGAAGCTTGGAACATTCTATCTGCCAACAACCAAGAAAAACGTCATGGTTACTTGTGTAACCTCCGTTCCCTGATGGAGGGAATGAGACGTTGTGTTGATGTAGTGACACTAGGGGTCACTCTTGGGAGCCCGAGACACCTCTGGTCTTTGATAAAAGGCCAATGAAAATTGGCGAGTGGTATTTGCATGCTACTCCCCCGGACATATGGGTATAAAAGAAGCTGGTATGCAACCACTCATTCAGGTTTTATGCTGAGGAGCCGAGATAAGGTCCGGCCATTTCAGCGGGTAGTTCAGCATTGTGGCAGGAGGGACACAATGTCTCGTTCCCTCCATCAGGGAATGGAGGTTACACAAGTAACCATGACATTCCCTATCTGTCACTCACTCGACTTTGTGTCAATGTTTGTGTCAGGGCGTGGCTTTGAGCGGTGCCGCAATCCCAGGAACCAGTCATCGAGCCGTGAGGGTTCAGGGAAGAGCGGAGGGTTCCACTCTAGCCGACACTCGCGGCTGCCCAGGAAAGCATGTCGTCATCTCCGTGTCAGCCTGTGACTGGGCAATCGTCCCCGAAGGGAGGAGCCTAGCTGAGGCTTCCGCGTCCGACTGGATGAGCCCACTCTCAGATGCTGTGCTCGAGAGCTCATCACTTTCGCGGGCTCCGAATAAGAGGTCGAACTCGCCATGAGACGAGCCGGCGGACTCATCCAGAAGCCCGATCGGGGCAGACAAGCGTGCTGGGGAATGGGAGGTCCGCGGGGGGATACCCGGTGGAGGTGGTCCCATTGGGGTCCCCAAATCGCCCCCAGTGCTAGCCGCGCTATCGTCATACCCGTGGGTAAAAGGACAGAGGCGGGGAGCCTCTGGGGTGGCTTGCTTTCTTACAATGGCGAGCTGCGACCGCATCGTTGCCATGGACATGTCCTCGCAATGAGTACATGACCATCCACGAACGCTGTCTCCACGTGAGCAGTGCCCAGACACGAAAGACAGTGATCGTGACCGTCAGAAGGCGAGAGATAACGAGCGCAACCAGGAATAACACACAATCGGAAAGGTATCTTTAAAAAGACGCGTCTTTAAAAAGACGTTCCGTGTGTGCCGTTCTTTTAGAGAAATATACACTTTTAGAGAAATATACTCTTATTTCTGCCGAAGCGCCCAGGGGCTTTCTCTGCAGTGCACCAGTGCAGAGGGGGGAGAAGCCACTGAAATGCACTGTCAGATCCAGCAGAGGTGAATGAACAGTCGTGGGAATTCAGTGCAGTGAGCATGACCGTTCGGCTCCGAAGAGAAAATCTGAATGAGTGGTTGCATACCAGCTCCTTTTATACCCGTATGTCCAGGGGAGTGGCATACAAATACCACTCGCCAATTTTGATTGGCCTTTTATCAAAGACCAGATGTGTCTCGGGCTCCCAAGAGTGACCCCTAGTGTCACTACATCGACACAACTTCGAGTGAGTGACAGATAGGGAACTGTGTCCAGGTGTACCTAGGAGAATTGGTGCTGTTTTAAAAGGCAAAGGTGGTTACACCGAATATTGATTTAGCTTTTTATGTTTACTGGACTTTGTATGACATTAAGTGATAAATAAAAACTATTTGTCATTATATTTGAAGACATCCTCACTATGCAACATTTTTCACAAGTGCCTAAAACTTTTGCACAGTATTGTGTATGTATGTATATATATATATATATATATATATATATATATATATATATATATATATATACACACACACACAATATCACATTAGCTTATAAGAATAAAAAACTCTGCAGGGAATCAGGATGCCGAAGCGGCCCATTCATCAGCGAAGCGTCAAGCGGCGAGGCGGAGTAAATGTTAGCCAGAATACTGCAGGGGAGAGCAGAGTCTTCTCGTTGCCGTGAAGATTCCGCCCGCTGACTAGTGTATTTCGACTTCTAAGTAGTAGAAGGCTTCTAGACAAGAGATGAATCGCTGTCTTGAAGGAAGATAACTCTGAGGAATGGTGTCTGCATGCCTGCTTTTATACCGGACAGCTTCACACCTAAAAGTGCGGGGCTTAAACACCATAACCAATTTCAGAATTGCTGTAATTGTAAAAAGGTTTCAACTAGGTCGTATAGAAGGACACTCCCCATAGCGTCAGCTTAGTGAAGCAATGTCAAGTGTAACCTGATACTATATCTTTTATAGAAAGCTTAGGATGTCTCCTACCAAAAATGAAGAAATACTCAATACTGGGAAGAAAAACCTTTAGAGACCCTCTTTTGACCAAATCCCAGATTATTTTCAGGCAGTGTTGGTAAAGTGGGACAGAAGAAAATGGTTCTATAGAAAATATTTACAAATAATTTGAAATGAATTTTTATATGTTCTTACACTCTTTCACATCATAAATCATCATATGTAACATTTACAAACATTAAGTCAACTTTAAATTTTTTTATCACAAAATTTGCCACAAATTTCAGTAATTTTTTTTTAAACCATTGTTTTTCTCACCAGTGGTCATAAAATGAGTTCTGCCACACATCCTGATGTAAAATCATGTGACAAAATAGTGGCAAATCAATACAGTGTGTGAAGACTGATAACTAAATTAACTGAAATGACAAATTGGATATAATAGATAAAAAAAAAACTAAATTCAAATTTCAAAACCATAAAATCACTGGTTTCAAGAGTCAAAATAATCCATCAGCGTTATTTCAACTTCATTGTTTAAAAATTTGTTTTGATAGTGGAATTCATGGTAAACATCTACATTACCCATGGTCCAGCAGAGAAAGCTTCACTAATCAGTGAAATGCGGCCAGTAAAGCCCTCAAAACATGCCTCAGAGTGGCCGCCCACTTCCATGACGCACTGTGAATGATGTAATCGAGTTGTTCTCCCTTCACCCTTTAACTGCTTAAATATTTGTCTGCCATTTCTCTACCTCTTCTGCCATTATAATCCTTTGCACTACCTGTATATAACAGATTTGTATTTGTACATACGTATATATAGATGAAGTCAGAAGTTCACATACACCTTAGCCAAATACATTTAAACTCAGTTTTTCACAATTCCTGTCATTTAATCGTAGAAAACATTCCCTGTCTTAGGTCAGTTAGGATCACTATTTTAAAAATGTGAAATGTCGAGTCACGTGACGCCATGCGAGGATCGGACGTGTGAACGCTGAGCTCTGCGCACTTTGCCAGTTTTAACACTTTTAATGACATAAACCGGTGAGATTCGATACACTCTGTTCCATAACTGTTCTAGAAGGACAATATGTCAAAGAATTGAAAATCTTCAGGCTCTGGAGACATTAAAAGACAGTTACGTGCTCATGCTGACACCCCCGAACAGGCCCCGAGCCAGGGAGTCGATTTGTTTGGAGAGAAGAGGAAATTGCAGCAAGAGATGTTGAACATGTCGACAATGCTAACGAAGGTCGTTGCTGACTTGGAGGATCTTGCTGTCATACGTCGATCGATCACTGCCATGGAGACGAAATTCTCTGAGGTGGTTACAAGAGTGGGGGATGTCGAGAAACGGATCGATTATCTGGAGTCATCAGAGAGGGAATTATCTGCTTGCCATAACAGGCCATAACAGGCCATAAGCTGGAAATCGAGCGAGCTCACAGGGTTCCTTCTTGGCGAGTTGTGGTGGGAGGCAGACCCTGATCAATTCCAGCCAAATTTCTGAGCTCATCCGATAAAGATATTGTGTTACGCGAGGTGAGGAGTAAAGGAAGGCTTTCTTGGAAAAACCACGGCATTTTCTTGTTCCCAAACTTTGTGAATTCGACGAGAGAAACGTGATCGATTCAAGGAACGCAAGAAACTTTTACATTAACGGAAGGTCGCTTTTGCACTGATAATCCCGGCCAAACTGAGAATAGATGCTAAGGATGGCCGTAAAACATTCACATGCCCACAGCAAGTGATTTCCTTCATAAAGTCAATGGAGTGAATAAGTTATCTTGTGGTACTCCCATTGCTGCCGAGTGGACCGACTCACTGAACATTCACTTGACTGTTCGAGGAAACTGAGAGCCTTTTTGTTTTCTTTTTGTGCTGGTTCTGCTTAGCTGCTGGAATTTGTTTTTTGGAGTGACACTCCTTCGGGACAGTTTTGTGGATGAATCTGCATGCTCTTTGTGCTTATGCCTCCTATTGGCTGGAGTTTGTTTTGTGGAGTATTTCTTGCAAGACATTGGAGTGATTAGGTCATTTGTTGCACTCATGTTGCAGCCGAGTGGGCCGGCTTACTGAAAATTTGTTTAACTGTTCAAGGAAACTGAGCGCCTTTTTTTTTGTTTTTGTGCTGGTTCCGCCTAGCGGCTGGAGTTTGTTTTGTGGAGTAACACACCTTTGAGACAGTTTTGTGGATGAATCTACATGCTCTTTGTGTTTATTCCGCCTATTGGCTGGAGTGTGTTTTATAGATTATCTTTTGTTGTGTAATTCTGTCTCACAAAATTTGTATAGAAACACCGGACTTGAGCAATCCAACGGCAAAGTTGTCACAGGGGCTCTCGTAGGAGTACACGGACTGTTTTAGTTTAGAGGGATTGCGCAGGGTTAATGCACATGTTTTTTTCTTTCTGTTTGTTTGGTTCTGGGGGAAGTTCGGGGTTTGATTGTTGCACTAATGTTGGAATGTTGTCTTTATAATTTTGTTTTTGACACACAATCTATTTTTTCTTATATGTCAAAATGTCAAAAGTTAATATGAGTGGATTGTCTCTATCCACATGGAATATGAATGGGTTGGGGCACCCCATAAAAAGAAGGAAGGTTATTTCTCTTCTTAAACGTAAGAAATATGATATAGTATTTCTTCAAGAAACGGATCTTTCCCCACAGGAAGCTGAAAAATTTGGGAAGATATGGGGTGGACATGTTTTCTTTAGTGCTGACTCAAGTATTTTGGCTAATATTTACGCACCTAACACTGATGATCAGGGCTTTTTTATAATCTTGAAGGGATGTTGCTGGCACCCCTCATGATATAATATTGGGAGGACACTTTAATCTTTTGATGGACTCAGTCCTTGATCATAGTGAAGCAAAAGTGTGCAAGCCCCCTACAGCAACACTGATGCTTCACAGGATGTGTAAAAGTCTTGGTCTTACAGATATTTGGAGACTTTTGAACCTGGTAGGGACTATACATTTTTTTCATCAGTCCATAAGATTTACTCCAGAATATATATTTTTTTATATTTAAGTCCCTCATTTCATCTGTTGTTGATTGCTCAATTGGAAACATTTTAGTCTCAGATCACGCCCTGGTGTGTTTAGAGGTTTTGCCACATACAGAGAAAAGGAAATCATATAGTTGGCACTTTAATGTATCCCTTTTGCAAAATCCTAAATTCCAACAAATGTTAAAGGCTGAAATCAATGTTTATATGGAGACCAACTGGTCCTCAATTATCTGTGGGCGTGGCTTGGGAGGCACTTAAGGTGGTTCTTAGGGGCCGGATCATACAGTATGCCTCATTCACCAAAAAATCCAAAGCACAAGAACTCGTGGAATTGGAAGGGAATATTAAAAGTGCCGAGGCAGAGCTGAAGCATCAAATGTTGTCTAATGGCCTCAGAGAATTGACCCGATTGAAATACAGATATAATACTATTTTGCCGTGGAAGGTGGAGTTTTGGCTAATCAGGGCAAGACAGTCATACTTTGAGTCGGGGGACAAGGCAGAAAAATTTCTGGCTAGATATATAAAACAGAGAGAGTCTTTTTTCTACCATTTCCTCAGTGAAATCTGCTGGTGGTGAAATATTTACCTCCATTGATATTAATAATGCTTTTAAAGAAGTATATCTTGATCTCTATAGTTCCACATCTTCATCTACTGATGAGGATATTCAAAACTTTGTGGAACCATTAGAACTTCCTAAACTGATGGCTGAGCAAAAAAATTCTCTTGATTCTGATATAACCTTGGAGGATCTTGGCAAGGTAATTACAGGCAAGGCTCCAGGGCTGAGTATTTTAGATCTTATGCTACAGAATTGGCTCCAATTTTGCTAGAAGTTTATAAGGAAACTTTAAAGAATGTAAAGCTTCTGCCTACCATGACGCAAGCTCGGATTAGTCTGATTCTTAAAAAGGACAAAGATCCAGCAAGTGTAAGAGTTACCGTCCAATTTCCTTGATCCAGCTAGACATAAAAATATTGTCAAAAATGTTGGCTAACCGATTAAGTAAAGTTATGACATCTCTTATAGATCAGGTGGGGTTTATTCGGGGCTGCAGCTCTTCTGATAACATTAGGTGTTTTATCAATATCATGTGGTCAGTGGCAAATTATCAGACTCCGGTCGCTGCCATCTCACTTGACGCCGAAAAGGCGTTTGATATGGTAGAATGGTGTTATCTTTTTAAGATTTTGGAAATGTATGGGTTTGGGAATACTTTTATTGGTTGAATTAAGTTACTTTATAGACAACCGGTAGTGGTGGTACAAACGAATGGATTAATTTCAGATTATTTTACTCTGGATAGGGGCACCCGGCAGGGTTGCCCTCTTTCCACATTATTGTTCTGTCTTGTCCTGGAACTATTAGCAGCCGCAATAAGAAAGGAGGATGATTTTCTAGGGGTGGTGGTGGGAGGTGTGGCGCATAAGCTTTTGCTTCACGCAGATGATATTTTATTATTCGTCTCTGACTCTACTAGATCTATGCCTTGCCTCCACAGAATTATTAATTCCTTTTCTAAGTTCTCAGGATACACAGTTTATTGGTCTAAATCCGAAGCTTTGGCTCTGACAGCGTACTGCCCAGTAACGTCTTTTCAGCCAGGCACCTTCCAGTGGCCCAAACAGGGCATTAAGGGTATTTTAAAATACAGGGTATTTTATTCCCAGCAAATTTGTGTGATTTAGTTTGTTAATTTTGACCCTTTAATAAAAAGGTTTTCGAGCGATGTGGGTAGGTGGATTTCATTACATTTATCTTTGATTGGGAAGGTTAATATTATTAAAATGAATTGTATTCCAAAATTCAACTACCTGCTACAATCTCTCCCTATAGATGTCCCCCTCTCTTATTTCAAGCAATTTGATAGCATAGCGAAGTCCTTCATTTGGAATGGTAAACACGTCAGATTACATTTCAGTAAATTGCATAAACCGATTGACAAAAGTGGGCTAGGCCAACCCAAGATTTTGTTTTATTATTATGCGTTTGGTCTCAGACATTTGCTCATTGGTCGCTCCCACCTGAAAGAGTCCCTCCCTGGTTTTGTATTGAACAGGAAGTTCTTGCCCCTATTTCACCATTGCAAAGCCTTTCTGTCAAACTAACCGGAGAAGTTAAGTTACACCCCATTATCTCGCATGTGCTCGCGGTATGGACAAAAGTGTCCAGTGTTTAATTCAGATATTTATTTAAATGTTACTTCGAGCATATGGCTGAACCCAAAGTTATCTATTATTAAGTCCCCATTCTGCTGGACAGAGTGGATTGTGAGGGAGGTTAATACGCTCAGTGACCTATATGAGAGTGGAGTGTTGAGATCCATTGAAAATATGGTTCAACCTTTTGGGATCCCCAGGTCTCAGGTATTTACAGCTGCGCCACCTGCTCTGTACTATTTTTGGGAGTAGTATACACCCCCCTAAAGCGGCAGATACTCAGGGAGTGGTGATTACTGCTTTTGGAAAAGGTCATGAGGCATCAGTGTATTACTCCCTGCTAATTCAGAGTCTGGGGGACGGAGCTTCAACTTCTCTCAAGAGATTATGGGAGAAAGATTTAAACTTGGTACTGGAGGAGGGAGTGTGGGCTAGGATAATAAAAAACATCAAGTCTGCATCTAGAGATGCAAGGGTGCACCTTATGCAATTTAAGATTCTACATCGATTCTATTGGACCCCTTCTAGATTGTATTGGCTTGGTCTTAAATACACACCCACCTGCTGGTGATGCCAATCAGAAGATGGGGACACAACCCATGTTTTTTGGTGATGTGTTAAGATCCAAGAATTTTGGTTGAGGGTTCAGAGTTTATGTGTGACGTATTGGGCACTCAAATTTCATTTTGTCCCAGACTCTGTATTTTAGGCGATGGGGCGGTCATTAATATAGAGGATAAGTACAAAAAAATTGGGTTCAAGCCAGTGTTATGATTGGTAGCCAGGTCATCTTTAGTTTGTATTTGGTTGCATTGCCTTTAAATTGTTTAACTTGGGTCAAATATTTTGGGTAACCTTCCACAAGCTTCGCACAATAATTTGCTGGAATTTTGGCCCATTCCTCCAGACAGAACTGGCATAACTGAGTCAGGTTTGTAGGCCTCCTTTCTCACACACTATTTTTTAGATCTGCCCACAAATTTTCTATCGTACTGAGGTCAGGGCTTTGTGATCTCCACTGCAATACCTTGACTTTGTTGCCCTTAAGCCATTTTGCCACAACTTTGGATGTATGCTTGGGGTCATTGTCCATTTGGAAGGCCCATTTGCAACCGAGTTTTAACTTCCTGGCTGATATCTTGAGATGTTGCTTCAATATATCCACATAATTTTCCTTCCTCATGATGCCATCTATTTTGTGAAGTGCACCAGTCCCTCCTGCAGCAAATCACCCCAACAACATGATGCCTCCACCCCCATGCTTCACAGTTGGGATGGTGTTCTCCGGCTTGCAAGCCTCACACTTTTTCCTCCAAACATAACAATGGTCATTATGGCCAAACAGTTAAATATTTGTTTCATCAGACCAGAGGACAGTTCTCCAAAAAGTAAGATCTTTGTCCCCATGTGCACTTGCAAACTGTAGTCTGGCTTTTTTTTATGGTTTTGGAGCAGTGGCTTCTTCCTTGCTGAGCAGTCTTTCATGTTATGTCGATATAGGACTCGTTTTACTGTGGATATAGATACTTGTCTACCTGTTTCCTCCAGCATCTTCACAAGGTCCTTTTCTGTTGTTCTGGGATTGATTTGCATTTTTTGCACCAAACTACATTCATCTCTAGGAGATAGAATGCGTCTCCTTCCTGAGTGGTATGATGGCTGCGTGGTCCCATGGTGTTTATACTTGTGTACTATTGTTTTTACAGATAAATGTGGTACCTTCAGGCATTTGGAAATTGCTCCCAAGGATGAACAAGACTTGTGGAGGTCCACAATTGTTTTTCTGAGGTTAAAATAAATCCACAGGTACACCTCCAATTGAATACGATTAGCCAATTAGCCTATCAGAAACTAACTGGCTAATTGCCTAAATGCTTGACATCATTTTCTGGAATTTTCCAAGCTGCTTAAAGGCACAGTTAACTTAGTGTATTTAAACTTCTGACCCACTGGAATTGTGATATAGTCAATTAAAAGTGAAACAATCTGTCTGTAAACAATTGTTGGAAAAATTATTACTCATGTCATGCACAAAGTAGATGTCCTAAACGACTTGCCAAAACTATAGTTTGTCAATATGAAATCTGTGGAGTGGTTAAAAAATGTGTTTTAATGTCTTCAACCTAAGTGTATGTAAACTTCTGACTTCAACTATATATATATATATATATATATATATATATATATATATATATATATATATATATATATTATTATTATTATTATTATTACTATTTTGTCTTATTGTGTATTTCTATATATACTTATATTTTCTATTTGCTTTTTATTTTTATTCTATTTTTTTATCTCTGTCTTGTTGTTGTATTGTTTGTGCACTGGAAGCTTCTGTCACCAAGACAAATTCCTTGTATGTGTAAGAATAATTGTCAATAAAGCTAATTCTAATTCTGATATTTGTACATATCGGGATATTTTGCAATAAGCATAAAATATATTGTTTATATACTTCAACAATCAATCTAAAATCAATAGTTTTATATATTCCCTTTGTTTTTTATTCAATGACATCATTCGCAATGCTTCATGGGATTGTAGTTCATTCCCTCATGAAAGACAGTAAGTACAGCTTTGTACATTGTTAAATGCAATGGGCATACCATACCAAATACAATTCCAAAGAAATTCTGATTTACATGTTTTCAATGAACTTTTAACTTCAGTTATGCTAATAATATAATTTGTAATGGAAAAAAACTGTAACGACTAAATAAGAAATGCAAAATAGAGGCATTTTGTACTAGTGGACTCACTGTATATTTTGACTGAGCTGTATTAAGACGTACAAGAAGTATACAAGGGCAACAAATCAGATTGGTGGGGTTCTTGTTCCCTTAGGCTGCCTTGACACCTCAATGACAAGATGATTCATTTCTATTTTTGTTCCTGTACGGAAACATTGTGAAATTCTGAATGACTCAAGAGGCAGATGTTCACTGCCTACCTCATCTTTTTCTTGCCAAATGTTTGAGCATGCTCTTTTTGCTTGGTATAGCATGTCTTGAGATGTGAGTGGTTTTGTTTGGTTACAGATAATTGTTATGTTGGTCATATTTAGGGTAGAGATGGGCAATTTAGTCATTTTGTTTACTTGAATACTTGTCAAGTACTTGCCGGTGGGCAGGGGCGGACTGGGACTAAAAAGTGGCCCTGGACTTTCTGGCCCAGAGCTGCCCACCAAACCCGGCCCGCAACAAACCACACCAAATCCGGATCATTGATTTCATTTTCTGGCTCAATTTCAAATTTTTGTGTTGAAAAAAAGACATTTCTATTGACTGCTAATTATGACAACGGGCCCCAGTGCAAAAATTGTCATAACTTTAAAACATATAAAACCACTGTAAAAGTAATGAGTGGATTTTTAGAGAAAGCACAAAAAATAAGCACTTTATAGCTCAGACAATTAACATGTCTGAAAACTTTTTGTTTCTCCAACATACAGATGTTAGGTTAAAATGTACATGAAAGTGAAAGCGAAAGTGTGTATTTTAGGTGCTGTGACAAAATTTTTAAAGATCTTAATCACCTTTCAACTTTTTTCTAGAAGTGCAAATAAACTATTGTCTTAGTTAATATGAGGTTGTGGAAACAAGTATAATAATAATATATTATATACACTACCGTTCAAAAGTTTGGGGCCACTTACTCTTTATCGTTATTTTTTCTTCACATTTTAGAATAATAGTAAAGTCATCCACACTATGGAATAACAGAAATGGAATTATGTTGTGACTAAACAAATCTAAAATAAATAAAAAATACGTTATATTTTAGCATCTTCAAAATAGCCACCCTTTGCTTAGAATTTGCAGAAATGTACTCTTGGCATTTTCTCAACCAACTTCTTGAGGTATCACACTGGGATGCTTTTAATTTAAATTAAAGTATTAAAGGAGTTCCCATCTATGCTGGGCACTTATTGGCTGCTTTTCTTTATTATTCGGTCCAAGTCATCCATTTCAAAACCTTTTTTTTAAATAAAATTTTAGTTTTGTAATTAAATAAATTAATATGTTGGCACAATTATATTTTTGTCTACAAAACTAATTTCAAACATTTAAGCATTGAATGGCAGTGTATGTATCTTAAAATAGGTAGCTAAAGAAAGTGTCACACAGCAGGACACTGATGACAGTGCTTAACATTTCATGTCAATTACTCACATAACTATGTGTAAATGTTTATTTAAAAAAAAAATCAATGAAAACAAAGTTGGCCAGAATATGTACTTCAGGTACTTCAAGGTACTGCCGAAAATCACAATGTAATCAATTACAAAAATTAAAAGTAAGGCCCCTTTTTAACTGATTTGTGTATATTTATTACTGAATTTTTTTTTTTAAGTCTTGTCACGCATGATCATTAGGACTGGGTAAAAATAGTTATTTTCCAATGCATCGCGATCTTCATTTGAACGATCTCGATATCTGTTCTTAAATCAAAATTTCTATCTTTTACTCTATGCACAATTCTCTACAGTGTCAGTAAATCACGTGCTATGCAACTAAAAATGTCTTTGATTAGCCACTGTCTGGTAAATGTTTAGATTTCACTCACCAGTGATTGAGTAGTATATCGGCGAAGAAGTTCAGTATCCTTTCACTGTATGTTGACAGTTAAAGCATGTTGTACATAAAATTCTAACCACGAATAGCACATATGAGGTAAAGAAGCCATTAGAGTCCTCTCACGTTAATATGCACTCATTTACAGACTCTCTTTACAGAACTGTCGGTTTTCTTAAAGAGACAGTACACTGTAAAACCTAATTAGTTTACCTTACTTGGATAGTTCAAGGCAGTCGGTTTGCATGCTTTTTCTAAGTAAATGTACTTATATGGCTCAAGTAAACTGAACTAATTTTTCAAGTAACGTTATCTAGTTACAAGTAAACTGAACTCATCTGTGATTAAAGTATGGCTGTTTTTATTGAATTATTTAAATTGGGTTATAGCACACCTTATACAGTATAAGGGAAATTATGACTGGACTTCTTAGTGCACATAAATCTGCACTTTTTTAAAAGTACAATTGAATAAAGAAGAATGGCTTAAAGTTACAGGCTGCAAGATCACCAGAAGTAACACTAATCACCCTCGTGGTGACTTCACACAAATCACAACTTTCAACCAGCTACAACAAAACAAAAACAATAGTCATAAGAATGAAAACTATATAATTTTTTTTTATTATACATTTTATTTTTTTAATAACAATTATTATTTCTCAACTTAAGTTCCCATGTTTTGACCAAACAAACATAATTTATGCAAGTGCAAGGGCTTTTTTTGTACTTGATTTGCAATTTTGTACTTGATAATTTAGAGTTACTAGTACTTGAAGACAAAGTTGAGAGAACGTATATATTTGAAATATGATTCCAAAATGTAACATTTCAAGTACTGTTTAATAAGGACCACTTTAATATATTTATTAATGACAACTTTAGGATTTAGAGATTAACAGTAACGGTAAACTAGTAAGAATAGTACTGTAATGCTGGGTTCTTGGAGTGGAAGAGGAAGAAAGGAGACACAGGAGTAAATACATTAAATATTTTTATAACAATCGCTGGAGTAGAACAAATGCTGGAGTGGAACAAACAATAAAGCTAAACATCATAACTCAACATAACACTTCAAGGACTGACAATTGAATGAACAAAACTAAAGGGTATATATACACAAGGAACTAATGAGGGATTTGAAGGCAGGTGAGGATGATGAACATATGGAAGTGATCAGGGTAGTGAATTATGGGAGATGTAGTCCAGGGGAAAACTTCAAAATAAGAGTCCTTGAAGAACATAAGGGAGACAGACTGTGACAGTACCCCCCCCCCCTTAAAGGGCGACTCCTGGTGCCCAAAGATGGATGAAGAGGGTAGGGTGACACAGAAGATGAAGGAGGATCCAAGGAGAATGATCAGGAGGCCTGGGGGACGGCTTCAGGGCTGGGAATGGATCCGGGGGCCTGGGGGGTGGCCACAGGGCAGGGACTGGGTCAGGAGGTCTGGGAGGCGGCCACAGGGCAAGGACTGGGTCAGGAGGCAGAACCGCTGGAGGAGGAGACTCTAGGGAAGAGGGCGGAACCGTGGAAGAGTCTGAGGGTGGAGCTAGGAGAGGCTCGACGAAGGCACGCGGAGCCATGGCAGGCTCTAAGTGGGGAGCTGTGGGAGACCCAAGGGGCAGAGTCAGGGATCTTGGTGCCAGGGTGGAGCCGAAGGTTTGGAGGACTGAGGTGGAGCCGTAGGGAAGGAGGTCCCCGGTGAAGCTGGAGGCTTGGAGTGATGAAGCATAGCTGGAGGATCGGAGAGCCAAGGCGGAGCCAGGTGACCCACTGACCAAGGCGGAGCTGGAGGGACCCCGGAGAAGCCGATTGGCTGAAGGACTACGGTAGAGCCAAAGGGACATAGAGCCAAGGTGTGACAGAGAGAACGAAAGGCCAAGGTGGAGTCCAGGGCTCGGAGGGTCTAGGCGGAGTCAGAGGGTTTGAGATTCCCCTTGACCATGGATTTGCAGGGAGCGAAGTTCAAACTGGTGACGTGGGAGGAGCCAGCTGACCAGGAGGAGGAGCAGGAGCAGCAAATGTCTTGAGTGGAGCCAGCGGAGGAGGAAGGGACAGGGCATTGGACGGAACAAGGGTGTCCATTATGCTGGCTGGAACCAGCGGAGGATGAAGGGTAGTAAGGGTGGGAACTAGGGCAGGGAGCAAGTCCAGGTCTATTAACTTGGTGAGAGCTGGCTCAGGGGCGGTCAAGGCAACAGGCACTGGCACTGGGACGGTCAAGGCTACAAGCACTGGCTCTGGCTCTGGGACAGTCAAGGCTACAGGCACTGGCTCTGGGATGGTCAAGGCTACAGGCACTGGCTCTGGCTCATTGACCGTGGCAGGCATGGAAGGAGGAGCCATGGAAGGCGTGGAAGGAGGAGCCGTGGAAGGAGTCGTGGAAGGCGTGGAGCAAGGAGGTGGCACGGGGTTCCCGTGGTATTAAACTTTGGCATGAAACTCATCCCACACATTTGTGCTATAGACATGAATAAGACCTCAAATTTTGCTGCCTGTTGTTGTGGGCAGGTGTGCTTCTACTTTTCTAAGTGTTCGGACAATTTTCGTCTGGACGGTAAAACCGGTGGGAAAAAATCCCATAGACTTGCATTAAAGGAGGGACCTTAGCCATATCTAGGGATTAGAATATCATGAAAACTGTCCAACCATAGCAAATGGGGGGAGTGTTCAGGAAACCTGTTGGAAAACAGTCATCATTTTTGAATATTTCGCCCGATGACAGTATATACAGAAATTATACACTTCACCTTTAATGTCCTACAGCCCATATCAACATATCATATTGTATCTGTGTGCAGGTAATTAGTATCTAGTTGCTTGTCTCTTTTCTTGCCACTAATTAAGTGGATGATTAATTTTAACAAATTATGCAAACATTGTTTACCCAACTGTCATAGCAGATGGATTGATTGATGGATTGTCTAACAAAATCAGGAAACACAAAACCAGGAACCACAAACTGAAAGGCAGGCAGTCTGTTTCCTCTATAAATTCTTTTTAGACTTGTATTGAAGAAGAGACCCGAGCCAAATCTACGAACCAGAATATCATTGAGACTAGAGGATAGGCTCTTTTGACTTGGGTCACTATGCAACAATGCCCTAGTAACAACGCTCTGAAATACAAAACATTACAGCTTTATTCTCGTAATGTTTGACTTTATTCTTGAAATCCCCAGACTTTTTTTTTTCCTTCATTTTAAAAGGGCACTTTTAAAATATCTTGAATCAAGTTTATTTTTCTTACCCCATTGGAAAATACTTTTTTTCCCCTTGTTTTTAAGCATAAACCTCACTACATTTTGTTAGATGTATGCTTAAAACAAGAACAAATCATTTGCCAATGGAATATGAAAAATAAACTTTGCAGTGTTGCGGTAACATTATCGGGATATACAGGATGTGTGGTCTGCCCTCTCTAATTCAAGCAGTTCTTGAGTCTAAACAGCGACTGAATCAGTCTCAAGGTCAGCTCAAGACCTCTGTGTGTTGGGCTTTCCTCCGCTGTCAGTTATTGCAGCTATAGTGATATTAATGCATGGCGTATGTGCATATGATTAGTGAGTTTTTGTTTTGATAAATGGCGGCGAGGTCACTATCAGCCATCCTGACAATATTAATGACCACACCAACAGTAAGCAGAGAGAAGCCAAAGAACAGAAATATTGCTGTTATCTGCGCGGCCATAATCATAAGGACAATAGAGAGATGTTTAACGGGAGAGCACAAAGACATTTATCATCTGAAAGAGGAGCGTCTGGGTGGCGAGACTTGTGGAAGGCACCAGTCTTGTGGGGGTGTGTGTGTATAGAGTGTGCGTTTCGAAACTCTTTTGCTTGCAATTTTGTGTAGGCTAACTAGGACAGGGAGGGTTATGTAAAAATACATTTAACCCTGTATAATGTAACTTTGCCTCCATTTTATTAGAAGTGTTTTATTATTATTATTATTATTGCAGTACGTTTACATGCAGTTTAAATGAATGTTCCGGGTTCAATACAAGTTAAGCTCAATCGACAGCATTTGTGGCATAATAGACTATTGATTACCACAAAAATTTATTTTGACTTGCCCCTCCTTTTCTTTCTTTAAAAAAAAAAAAAGCAAAAATCTGTGTTCCGTTGCAAGGTTATTATCGTAAACTAAAACTAAAACGAAATTTAAAAAAAAAAAAATAATAATAATAATAATAATATTTTCGTAACTGAAATAAAAATAAACATAATTGGAAAAACTGAAACTAAACTAATTTTTGTTGCGATAGGTTTTTAAACCTTTAAAGGTGCTATATGTCATATTTTTACTGTACTAAATCATAAAATGACCATAATATGTCATTAGAGAATTAGGAAACATGCTAAGCTGAAATACTGTCTTCTCCGATAACAATGGCTGTGTCTCGTTTGGAAGGCTGCATGCTAGGTAGGACGCGTCCTTTGAAGGCTGCAGTATACCAAGTGTCCTCCTTTAAACAAGCCTTGTTTAAACGAGATGGCCTTCGTAGGACAAACGGAAACAGAACGTAACATGGTTGCTATGACAGCACGCCACTCTTTAACATCCAGGATACACACACCAAACGACCATTTTGAACAATACACTTATACAAATCTACAGCAAAGACAATTAAACTTTTGTACAGCGCTCCTTCTCTTTATAAACAATGACGTGCTTCCTGCCTCCTCCTCCACACGTGATCTTACGTCATCCCTCTCATTAGCGCACGTCACAGATGTACGGAAGCCAACATTTGTAGTTAAAAAGTATATAAGTATTGTTTTGTTTCTAAAAATAATCAATCGTTTGGGTTCAGAAGAACTTTATTTGTCGACCGGACTATTTTTTTCGTGTGGATTATTTTGATGCACGCTAAATATGCATTTTGGAGTACATTCACTTGCATTGTTTAAAGGAGGAGGCCTGAAATGAAATCCTAAAAATCTTAAATTTTGTTTTGATGAAGAAAGAAACTCGTATACATCTTGGATGGCCTGAGGGTGATCAAATTATCAGCAAATTTTCATTTTTGGGTGAACTATTCCTTTAAGGTGGAGAGCTAATGGAGCCAAAGCAGTCTCTGGACCAATGCTTGCGCCACAGTTTTGAAGCGTAATTTCTTCCTTCCTGTTTTGAAGCGTAATTTCTTCTGTTTGGTTTATTAGATTTAAAACTTGGTTTTCACATCAATTTAAATTTGATGACTATCTTAAACATTTAGCCATAAATACACTTTTTTAATAAAGGTCCATTTGTTAACATTAGTTAGCATGCAGTAGGTATCATGAACAAACAATGAACTATATTTTTAACCTTTATTAATCTTGGTAATGTAAATGGATAAACACACAATTGTTTTTTTGTTCATAGTGCATGAACTAATGTTAACATCTACAACTTTTAATTTTAAAAATATATTAGTAAATGTTAAAAACAACATTTACTAAGATTAACAAATGCTGAAAATGTATTGCTCATTGTTATTCATGTTAACAAATGGAACCTTATTTTAAAGTGTTACCCATGTGACTCTTTTATTTGTGATTATGATTTCCTTTATGTTAATGATGTTACAAATAGTACTTAAAGGAACAAAGCATGGGCATTTAATGACATATATTTAATTATATCAAATATTCAATTTCAAAGCCTAGCAACAATTTACATTGAACAATTAGAAAACTAATAAGAAATGTTAATATTCATAAAATGGAACAAAAATAATAATTTAAACAACTTGTAAACAACAGCAACATTTTAACAGAAACACTCAGGCCCATCTTATCATGTAATTTCAGGAAACAAATCTCCATGTCATCCATGAAAAGTTCTATTTCTTCAAAAAGATTGTGGATGGCCCTTTTCTAACTACCAAATATTCATTCATTTTCAGGATTTTAACCCTTTAAATGGCAGCTTGTTTTTATAATTCCACTGTTGTTTTTTTACACACATATTTCTCAATACACACGTACAAAACACACTCTGATATCCATACCAACACAACCACACACACTGACATCCATACCAACACAACCACACAATTTTAGCTGCATCATTTATTCAATTGGTCTGCAGTGCTCTATAATACAGCAAACAGAAAATAGGAAAAAAGCATGTATTTGGTCTATAGGCTTAACATGAGAAAAATGGCACTGAATGTCTGGTCAAACATATTAAAAAATTTAATTTTGAAGCCTCCGGAATGAAAGCATAATATCATAGAATTCATGATATTATGCTTTAATGGCACTGGGATCAAATATTGTGTCTCAATGGGGACATTTTTGTCCTTAAGGTCCTGAATGTAACTATTTTGTGTACACAGTGTATTATAGATATATTATAGGAACTGAGGTTGAAATATCAAAATTCCCCCAAAACTTCTCACCTTTGACAAAATTTATGCCATTGGCATTAACACAGCCAAAATGATCGAAAAATCAAAAGTGAAAAAGACAAAAATGTCCAAAAGGTCGCACAAGGGTTAAACATCCGTGCTTTACCAGTTGAGCTACAGATCTCCTGCATTTCAACCGGTAGAGATAAAGAAATGATGATCGTAACGACAATGTTTTGGCTTCCCAGGAAATGCATACATTTATAAGTCAATAGATTGAATGCATTGTAAATTGTTTTCAATAAAAGCATCTGCCAATTGAATAAATGTAAATGCATGTGTTCTTAATCTTTCTTCCAACAAATACTTATAAAGCACACCAATTATAAGTTTATTTATGTCAAAAACATTTCTCTGTATTCCTCACTATTAACATGAAAACCCCACAGTCTGACTACTGGCATGGGCACTGTTGCACTGGTGGTTGATGGTGTGTCTCTGACCGCTGGTGTGGGCACTGATGCACTGGTTGCTTAGTACAGACAGTGGTAATGGAGTGGTGCTCTGCAGCCCAAGACACATCTGTGAAAAGTAAATATAAATATTTGTATATATTGACAAACAACTCAAGATGTTTATATCTCCATTGACAACTGCCTTGGAGTAGCTTAGGAGATGCGATTTTAATTGGTCCATTCTTGTTGGCTTAAACACACTTGCCATGCAAAAAGAGCAGTTAAAATCACTGCAACAGGTTTTGTATTGCTGCAACTGAGGTAATTTATGACTTCCGAATCGTAATATGTCTCTACAAGGGGAAAAATGCACCACACGCAAAATACTTACAGCGCTCAAGAGTATTAGTAAGCTACCATAAACTCACAAACCATAGGCCTAAACCAAACAAAAGGGAACAACCCATTTATATTCAGAAATATATATATATATATAAAAGCTTCAGTGACTTTATGGCAATGCCTGTTTACAAAACACAATCCGAAGGTTAATCGAAATGTCCCCAAAAAAATATTTGATTTAATAAAGCATAACAAAAAATTAACACACCTACAGATTCAGTAGTAAGCAGACAAAAAATAAGCATAAAAGGTGCAATATGTAATATATTTACTGTACTAAAGCATAAAATTATCATAATGTGTTATCAGAGATTTATGAAACATGCTAAGTTGAAATACTGGCTTATCTGAAATGTCCGTTCCGGGCCTGAATTTCTGTTTGTGTTTTGGACTGTGTGATCCCGCCCACTGCCCATTTCCCAATAGCATTTCGACATCCCCCGGGTTGCCAGATTTAAAACAAGTTAGCAGGCAAACACAGCGTGCTGCAGCCATGGAAGCCAGCAATACATCTAGCTAACATTGACAGAGTTATAAAAAATCCACATGAGCTGGTTTATAATTCGCAAACAATAAAACATTGCAAACGTATACATTAACTGATCAACTTACAGTGTAAGGCTCGTCATTTGCCATTGTCAGTTTGCTCATTCCTGTTGCGCGTCCTCAACCTAGCAACCCGCGTGAGCTTCGAGTCTGTGGAGGAGGGGGCGGGGGAGACAACGCTCTCGGATTTGGACTGCAGTACCCATTTTAAACGCTTGATGTTAATGTTACATATTGCTCCTTTAATATATAGATTCATTGTTCAACAAATAATGATAGATTTATTAAGATATTACAAAGACAACAACTCATCGTGTTCTCTGCCATGATTGTTGTGTTGTAATTAGCTCTGCCTTGACCTGTCTGGCCTGAGACTGCAGGCCTGGCGCTGCTGGCCTGAAACTGTGACGCATGGCTCTGCAGATATATCTCATTACATTAGCAAAGACAGAGTGGGAGGGAATCACTAAAGAACATCATGGAGAGAAGCAAAGACGGTAGAAAACTAGGGTGATCAGAAGTCAGTCCTGTTCTGTCATTTATCTAAAAAATTTAATAATGTCCCGGTTTCAGCTGTGAGGCACACTGCTTTTTTTCTTTTAAATTAAATATCCTCAACGTCCTTCTTGGTATCGCATCTGGTATCGATTGCAGGGAAGGGAAGATATTTTATTGCATTGCACGATGATTTGATGATACTTTCATTCTAGTTTTGCAGCAATCCACTCAGAATCTATCTGGTTACCATGACAACGACTCACGTGCTTGGCGCACTCTGCTACTCTCTGGGCAAACAACAATCAAAAGTGATCATCCCTATGCCCTACTCACTACAAAAGACAGAGCTCTTGATATGGGCACTCTGAAGGTAGCATGGCATCACGGTTTAAATGTAACCTTCACTAAAAGTCTTGTGAAAGGGTCCTTTGTGAAATAATTAACTTTCGTACTTTTCTTTGGAACAACCTTTCGAGTGACGTCCCCTTCCCGAAGTGCCCTTCAAGGGTGCAGAAATGCCATTTGGAAAACGCCCTGTCACCCTGTGTCATCATCCATCGCAAATTAGAAATGCCCAAATGAAAATGCATGTTCAACAAGCTGAAAGAAGCCGATCTATTTCTTTGCACAACATGTGAAAATGCAATTGAAGTGTTTTGCTGTCAGTGTAAATGTTCACTTTCCCATGGCCACAGTGTTAATTAAGAGATTGCAGTCATATTCATACAGTTGTTTTTTTTTTTGTTTGTTTTTTTGTACAAGCTCTTAAATGTGGAAATGCGGAATTGTATTTTAACTTAAGTTGCAGAGTTGCAAATTTTGTGTAAAAATGTGTAGCTGACAAGAAATTTCAAGCACTGACAAGTCATATCATTATTACACATGCATTATGACATATGGATTGAATAGGCTATATGGAATTTGTACATTTTACAAATATCTAAAATGTGGTTAAAATTGTATAAAACAATTTAAAATAAAATAACATTTCACATACTAAAAGATGTTATATTGAATTTAGCTACATATTGTAATACAATGTACAGGTGCATCTCAATAAATTAGAATGTCGTGGAAAAGTTCATTTATTTCAGTAATTCAACTCAAATTGTGAAACTCGTGTATTAAATAAATTCAATGCACACAGACTGAAGTAGTTTAAGTCTTTGGTTCTTTTAATTGTGATGATTTTGGCTCACATTTAACAAAAACCCACCAATTCACTATCTCAAAAAATTAGAATATGGTGACATGCCAATCAGCTAATCAACTCAAAACACCTGCAAAGGTTTCCTGAGCCTTCAAAATGGTCTCTCAGTTTGGTTCACTAGGCTACACAATCATGGGGAAGACTGCTGATCTGACAGTTGTCCAGAAGACAATCATTGACACCCTTCACAAGGAGGGTAAGCCACAAACATTCATTGCCAAAGAAGCTGGCTGTTCACAGAGTGCTGTATCCAAGCATGTTAACAGAAAGTTGAGTGGAAGGAAAAAGTGTGGAAGAAAAAGATGCACAACCAACCGAGAGAACCGCAGCCTTATGAGGATTGTCAAGCAAAATCGATTCAAGAATTTGGGTGAACTTCACAAGGAATGGACTGAGGCTGGGGTCAAGGCATCAAGAGCCACCACACACAGATATGTCAAGGAATTTGGCTACAGTTGTCGTATTCCTCTTGTTAAGCCACTCCTGAACCACAGTCAACATCAGAGGCGTCTTACCTGGGCTAAGGAGAAGAAAAACTGGACTGTTGCCCAGTGGTCCAAAGTCCTCTTTTCAGATGAGAGCAAGTTTTGTATTTAATTTGGAAACCAAGGTCCTAGAGTCTGGAGGAAGGGTGGAGAAGCTCATAGCCCAAGTTGCTTGAAGTCCAGTGTTAAGTTTCCACAGTCTGTGATGATTTGGGGTGCAATGTCATCTGCTGGTGTTGGTCCATTGTGTTTTTTGAAAACCAAAGTCACTGCACACGTTTACCAAGAAATTTTGGAGCACTTCATGCTTCCTTCTGCTGACCAGCTTTTTAAAGATGCTGATTTCATTTTCCAGCAGGATTTGGCACCTGCCCACACTGCCAAAAGCACCAAAAGTTGGTTAAATGGCCATGGTGTTGGTGTGCTTGACTGGCCAGCAAACTCACCAGACATGAACCCCATAGAGAATCTATGGGGTATTGTCAAGAGGAAAATGAGAAACAAGAGACCAAAAAATGCAGATGAGCTGAAGGCCACTGTCAAAGAAACCTGGGCTTCCATACCACCTCAGCAGTGCCACAAACTGATCACCTCTATGCCCCGCCAAATTGAGGCAGTAATTAAAGCAAAAGGAGCCCCTACCAAGTATTGAGTACATATACAGTAAATGAACATACTTTCCAGAAGGCCAACAATTCACTAAAAATGTTTTTTGTATTGGTCTTATGATGTATTCTAATTTTTTGAGATAGTGAATTGGTGGGTTTTTGTTAAATGTGAGCAAAATCATCACTATTAAAAGAACCAAAGACTTAAACTACTTCAGTCTGTGTGCATTGAATTTATTTAATACACGAGTTTCACAATTTGAGTTGAATTACTGAAATAAATGAACTTTTCCACGACATTCTAATTTATTGAGATGCACCTGTATGTATTTATATATACACTCATCGGCCACTTTATTAGATACACCTGTACATCTACTTATGCGATTATCTAATCAGCCAATCATGTGACAGCAGTGTAATATATAAAATCATGCAGATATGGGTCAGGAGCTTCAGACATTGTTCACATCAACCATCAGAATGGGGAAACAGTGTGATCTCAGCGATTTAGACTGTGGCATGATTGATGGTGCCAGACGGGCTGGTTTGAGTTTCTGTAACTGCTGATCTCCTGGGATTTTCACACACAACAGTCTCTAGAGTGTAAAGAGAATGGTGCGAGAAACAAAAAACATCCAGCGAGCAGCAATTCTGTGGGAGAAAATGGCTTGTTAATGACAGAGGTCACAGAAGAATGGCCAGATTGGTCCAAGCTGACAGGAAGCTGACAGGAAGGTCCACAGAACTGCCCCTCACTGGTTGTTTTTTGTTTTTCGCAGCATTCTCTATACACTCTAGAGACTGTTGTGTGTAAAAATCCCAGGAGATCAGCTGGATGGGCTACAACAGCAGAAGACCACGTTGGGTTCCACTTCTGTCAGTCAAGAACAGAAAACTGAGGCTGCAGTGGGCCTACCATTTATGTACCTCAGCAGAAATCCAGATTTGTCAGACCAGACGATGTTTTTCCAATCATCTACTGTCCCGTTTTGGTGAGCCTGTGCCCACTGCAGCCTCAGTTTCCTGTTCTAAGCTGACAGTAGTGGTACCCAGAAGGGTCTTCTGCTGCTGTAGCCCATCCATCTCAATGTTCGACGTGTTGTACGTTCAGAAATGCTTTTATGCATAGCACTGTTGAAACACATGTTTATTTGGGTTATTGCCACCTTCCTGTCAGCTCGGACCAGTCTGTCCATTCTTCTATGACCTCTGTCATTAACAAGCCGTTTTCACCCACAGAACTGCCGCTCGCTGTTTTTCGCACCATTCTCTTTACAATCTAGATCACATTTTTTTCCCCATTCTGATGGGTGATGTGAACATTAACTGAAGCTCCTGACCCATATCTGCATGATTCTATACATTACACTGCCACATGATCGGCTGATTAGATAATTGCATAAACAAGTAGATGCAAGTACATACACAACAGTCTCTAGAGTACCTAATAAAGTGGCCAGTGAGTGTATATGCAGTATTCACCACCCCCCCAGTTTTTTCACACATTCTGTCTTACATCGTCAATCAGTGATTTGCTTTACATTTAATTTGGAATTGGTATAGAGTTTTGTTTGATGTTCAGTTTTCAGTTGCGACAAGACTTTCTTTCTCATGTCAAATGCACTAAAGAGGACTTTGTGGTTAAAATTCAATAAAAAAGAAGGATTCTTAAATCAGAATTATATGTTTTCTTCTGTAATATCAATAATGAAATTCAGTTGGTCTTATTAAAATGAAGATTTTTAATATTATAAGTATTATTTACAAACTGTACATTTGAGTGTCCAGCTGTATGACACACATTGCACAAATGCCTGTTTTCCCCATTCTATATGTATCACTTGATATAAAAACTAAAATAAAAAACTGTCATGATACTGCTACTTTAGTCTGTTTGTTCTTGTTGTGGCAGGATCATGACAGTCTCCTCCGCCCATTGGTTATGTTTGTACGTGTCTTGTGTTTTGTGAGTGCACATGGCTGTGTTTGATTCTTCATCACCATGTGCACTAGTGTCTGTTTGGTCTTGCATGTTTGCCCATGGCTTTGTGTTTGTCTTGCCATGTGCATCCCCAACACCACCTCCTTATGTCCTCATCACTCTCCCTCATTTATTCCTTGTTATGTTCATTAATTTCACATGTTCCTCATGTGTGTTCCTTCTATATATTGTTCCCTCTTTCATGTGCCTACCAGACTGTTTTGTGTTCATGAGTTTGTCAGTCTGTGTTTTTAGTCGGTTCCTGTACTCCTCGGTCAGTCCTTGTCTTTATTTTGATTTATCCTGTCTGTGTTATTTTCTTACTTGTGAGAGTGTTTGTTTCTGTTTTTCTATTATTTTAATAAAGCCCTTTTCACAATGTACAAAAATCTTTTCATTTTCTACATGCAAAATAACATTTATTATATTATTTTTTTCAAATTTATTTTAGAGGGAAATAGGATTAGGACAGTTTCCTGACGGGTTTTGTGAGACTCGCCCATAAAAGTTGAATTTCTGTTGGACTAAAATAATAATTAGTCTTTTTAAAATGTAATTTAAATACTTTAGTCTGACTGAAATCGTTCCAGTCCAGTTTTTGTGAAGTCTGACTAACAGATCTAGATAATGTGACTGTAGCTTGGATTCGTCCATTATTTATACATGTTAATCGGACCACAGATGGCCTCTGCATTTTGATCTGAAAGACAGAGGTGATGCGCAACTGTATTTAAGAGTTCCTCAGTCGACATTCTTACATCAAGTATTCAATTATGCATTGTCATACTTGGCTAGACAGATGTTTCTTTGTGTGGGTTAATATTAGTGGTCAATTATGGGTTGTACAGTGGTGACCCAATTGTTTAGTTTCAGTGGGCCAAACTGCAGAGTGAAACAATGGAAGAGTTGCAAGCATACACCTTGTTCAGACCTTTAAACCTCACATGGGCTGTTTCTATGGTAACACTTCTCTAGCCTGTGGAAGTGGGTGATGAGGGGCGCAGAGCTCTCATTCTGGATCAGTGGGCCGTGGAGCCACTGTCAATACTGTTCTACCCCATCACCACCCTGACAAAGAGAGGTGGGGACTGTGACAGAGAAAGACAAATGCAGCGAGATGAGGTGCGAAAGAGAGAGATACCTGTCATAATGTTCCACATTCAAAGGTCGCCCATGCTTTCTTCAAATAATGTGGCACAGCTGTCCAAGGGCATGTTTAAAGTTAGCATGAAATTTTCCCTGTTTACCTCCTTAATGCACGTTCTAGTCATAGTGGCCGTTCACACAGGCACACTATGTTTTTTATTGTTTTGGCAGACAGACATCTTTGGCTGTTACGGCTTGCTGTTTTTCAGCATCTTGTGCCATGAGCACCACATTGTTAAGACGTTGTGTCAAGTTAAAAAAGTAAATAGTAAAAAAAAAAAAAAAAACAGTCAATCAGAAAAGCAAAACATGTATTCACAGAATCAACATTTATCCCCCAATATTCCCTTTCCCCCTACCAATCCCCAACCACACCCTGACCCTCAACAAATATCCCTGTGGTCACACTTGAATATACACACACACAAAAAAGAAAGAAAAAAATATATATATATATATATATATATATATATATATATATATATATATATATAAAATGTTTTTAAAAATAAATAAATACAAATAATCACACACATTTAAAACTACAGTTCTCTCTCCACTGTCCCTCCCCGAGAGCCTTCTAAGAAGGCCAAGTAGCTGCCCCATTTTTTATTAAATGAATCTAATTTGCCTAGCCTTCTACATGACATTTCCTCGAATGCCCCCACCCTCCCCATCTCTGTGCACCACTCTTGAAATGAGCGCGCTCCAGCCGACTTCCCCTAAGAACAATCTGTCTGCCAATCATAACACTGGCTAGGACCCAATTTTTAATATATTTATCCCCTATATTAATGACCGCCTTATCGCCTAAAATACAGAGTCTGGGGCAAAATGTTTGAGCGCCCAATACGTCACACATAATGAACCCTCAACCAAAATTCTTGGATCTTAACACACCACCAAAAAACATGGGTTGTGTCACCATCTTCTGATTGGCATCGCCAGCAGGTGGGTGTCTTTCAGACCAAGCCTATACAATCTAGAGGGGGTCCAATAGAATCGATGTAAAATCTTAAACTGCATAAGTCGCACCCTTGCATCTCTAAATGTAGACTTGACATGTTTTAGAATCCTAGCCCACACTTCCTCCTCCAATACCAAGTTTAGATCTTTCTCCCATAATCTCTTGAGAGAAGCCGAAGCTCCGTCCCCCAGACTCTGAATTAGCGGGGAGTAATACACTGATGCCTCGTGACCTTTTCCAAAAGCAGTAATCACCACTCCCAGAGTACCTGCCACTTTAGGGGGGTGTATAGTCAATTAGTTTTTAAATGATGGACCAATCATATGAATTTGGGGTGGAATAAGCATACAGCATTTGCAAATGGATAAGCATATTGAGTGATATATTGGAGCTAATTCACTGATAAATATGCACTGAATATCAGTTGAGTTCCAGTGACCCTAACTAGCCTGAACACTCCCTTATTGTGCGCAATTCATTGGTATACATTATTACAAATAATAAAAATAAACAAATTCTTTACAATCTTGCATCAAAATGTAATAACTTGCTCTGCCTTAAAAAAAAAAAAAAGAAAAAAAAAATTCTTTCCGGCTGACATCAAACATATCTCTTAATTTTCAACCTCTGCTCTCTAACCACCTGGCTCAATTCTGTTATGTAACAGCCACTCTTCACAATCCAATTAGTTTCAAAAGAATGCATTTTTTTTTTCTCATTGAAAATCATGTTTTACTTTGAAATATGTCAGATTACGAAATTAAAATTGGTTGCAAACAGCATTTCATGTTGATTTTTAACAACAAGAACCGTGAATTTACACTATTTCTGTCTACATCATGAGTGTATACAAAGCCATAATCACTGAAACATGCACAAATGTATTGTAATCATGCATATATTAATTCCAGCAATGTGTTTGGCTAGATTAACCTGTCTGTGTAAAATAAAACAACAGTGGAGTTCACAACCGCTCTCAGTACAAGAAAATGGCTGACTTTTGTCAGGCCATTTCTCTTTCAGACATCCTGGGCAAATTTTTCTATTCTTGTGGTTGCCATGGGGATGAAGTGGGTTTTCCCGCTGAGCAGAAAAAGAGATAATTTCAGTGTCTTTGTAAGAAAGCGCATAAATCATGGAGTGTGTTTATCACTCTATAAGGGTCCGTTCAGACCAAACACGTTCTTGCACTTAAAAAAGATAGGCTAGACGTAGCACAATGAATATAATGCAGGTGTCTCGAGATGCGTTTTGTAAGTTATTTTGTAAGTTACTAAGTTTTGAGCTTGTTCATCATCCATTAAGAAATCACTGTTTGAGTAGTTTTAGCAGCTTGTGGGAGCAATATTCTTGATGCCTAAATCAATCATTTGTGCTTCATCACTCATGAAAAGCACCAGCCGCTTATGGTGCCTTAAAATTCTGTTAGTAGACAGCTAACTAGGTTTTGGAACAGAGCTTTTGGCGTCTTGAATAGATCAAATAGAAATTCTCTCATGATTTACTCACCCTCATGCCATCCCAGATGTGTTAGACCTTCTTCTGCAGAACACAAACCAAGTTTTTTGAATAATATCTCAGCTCTTTTGGTCCAGACAATGCAAGTGAATGGTGACAAAAATTTTGAAGTTCCAAAAAGCATATAAAGGCAATATAAAAATAATCCATACGACTCCAGTGGTATAATCCATGTCCAATCCAATTGGATTTGGGTGAGAACAGACCATAATTTAACTCCTTTTTCACTGGAAAAACTTCTTTCACCAGACCATGTCGACGTGTTAATTTTACTCATCAAAAAATGTATGCTTTTGAGTAAGTAGCCTAGAAAATAACTGTTTTAGACTAGGTATGCCATTTTTTTTAATCTGCTGATTAAGAAGGCTATTTTCAATGAGGTGCCGACTGCTTAATGTGTTAAACTATCTTTTATTCTGTGTGCAAGTCATGTTTAGAATACATTAGGTTTATTGCAGGCTACATCACAGGCCTATTTTTTCTATCTTATAGCTACTTTTTTTTTTTTTTAACTATCCCTTTAAGGCTAATGCATGTTTTGATTTGTTCTTGGAACAAAAAACAAAAAAAACAAAACTGTCAGGAAGTCACAGCATATACAGTGGTGTGAAAAAGTGTTTGCCCCCTTCCTGATTTCTTATTTTTTTGCATGTTTGTCACACTTAAATGTTTCAGATCATCAAACAAGTTTAAATATTAGTCAAAGATAACACAAGTAAACACAAAATGCAGTTTTTAAATGAAGGTTGTTATTATTAAGGGAAAACAAAATCCAAACCTACATGGCCCTGTGTGAAAAAGTGTTTGCCCCACCTGTTAAAACATAACTTAACTGTGGTTTATCACACCTGAGTTCAATTTCTCTAGCCACACCCAGGCCTGATTACTGCCACACCTGTTCTCAATCAAGAAATCACTTAAATAGGACCTGCCTGACAAAGTGAAGTAGACCAAAAGATCTTCAAAAGCTAGACATCATGCCGAGATCCAAAGAAATTCAGGAACAAATGAGAAAGAAAGTAATTGAGATCTATCAGTCTGGAAAAGGTTATAAAGCCATTTCTAAAGCTTTGGGACTCCAGAGAACCACAGTGATATCCATTATCCACAAATGGCGAAAACATGGAACAGTGGTGAACCTTCCCAGGAGTGGCCGGCCGACCAAAATTACCCCAAGAGCGCAGCAACGACTCATCCAAGAGGTCACAAAAGACCCCACAACAACATCCAAAGAACTGCAGGCCTCACTTGCCTCAGTTAAGGACAGTGTTCATGACTCCACCATAAGAAAGAGACTGGGCAAAAATGGCCTGCATGGCAGAGTTCCAAGACGAAAACAACTGCTGAGCAAAAAGAACATTAAGGCTTGTCTCATTTTTGCCAGAAAACATCTTGATGATCCCCAAGACTTTTGGGAAAATACTCTGTGGACTGACAAGACAAAAGCTGAACTTTTTGGAAGGTGTGTGTCCCATTACATCTGGCTTAAAAGTAACACCGCATTTCAGAAAAAGAACATCATACCAACAGTAAAATATGGTGGTGGTAGTGTGATGGTCTGGGGCTGTTTTGCTGCTTCAGGACCTGGAAGACTTGCTGTGATATATGGAACCATGAATCCTGCTGTCTACCAAAAAATCCTGAAGGAGAATGTCCGGCCATCTGTTCGTGACCTCAAGCTGAAGCGAACTTGGGTTCTGCAGCAGGACAATGATCCAAAACACACCAGCAAGTCCACCTCTGAATGGCTGAAGAAAAACAAAATGAAGACTTTGGAGTGGCCTAGTCAAAGTCCTGACCTGAATCCTATTGAGATGCTGTGGCATGACCTTAAAAAGGCAGTTCATGCTCGAAAACCCTCCAATGTGGCTGAATTACAACAATTCTGCAAAGATGAGTGGGCCAAAATTCCTCCACAGCGCTGTAAAAGACTCATTGTAAGTTATCGCAAACGCTTGATCGCAGTTGTTGCTGCTAAGGGTGGCACAACCAGTTATTAGGTTTAGGGGGCAATCACTTTTTCACACAGGGCCATGTAGGTTTGGATTTTGTTTTCCCTTAATAATAACAACCTTCATTTAAAAACTGCATTTTGTGTTTACTTGTGTTATCTTTGACTAATATTTAAACTTGTTTGATGATCTGAAACATTTAAGTGTGACAAACATGCAAAAAAATAAGAAATCAGGAAGGGGGCAAACACTTTTTCACACCACTGTATATTGTTCTTAATGGCTTACATAATTTAAAAAAAAAAAAAATGTTTTATAACATTTGTAAACTTTTTTTTTTTGTTTTTTTTTTTTGTTTTTTTTATATACAGTAAGTCTTAAATCAAAGGTCCTTGACCTAAAATGGTAATTTGGGCTTTTTTTGCAGCTGCACTGCAGTCACCTCTGAGCTGCTCTAATGTGCAATGATAGCTGTCCACAGCGATTAACTACTCCTCAAGCTAACATCCTCTCCAGCTATTTACAATGCGCTTCATGCTAGCATGCACAATTATTGTTGGCATGGCAACCATGAATGGTCACAGCCTAGATTTAAGTCCTCATTCCACACACACACACACACACACACACACACACACACACACACACTGTATATATATATCCATGATTGGCCACGAGATTATATAAAATCTCATGGTTAATCATGGCTTATATTATCTCGTGGTTAATCATATATGTATGTGTATATATATATATATATATATATACACACACACAATACCGGTCAAAAGTTTTGAAACACTCATTCTTTATAAAAAAAAAATTCACATTTAGAATAATAGTAAAGTCATCAAAACTATG
Source organism: Myxocyprinus asiaticus (assembly GCF_019703515.2). NCBI lineage: Eukaryota > Metazoa > Chordata > Actinopteri > Cypriniformes > Catostomidae > Myxocyprinus > Myxocyprinus asiaticus. Next base: position 11,572,137 of record NC_059355.1, on the reverse strand, counting down.
GAATAACGTAAATGGAACTATGGGAATTATGTTGTGACTAAACAAAATCCAAAATAAATCAAAACTGTGTTATATTTTAGCATCTTCAAAGTAGTCACCCTTTGCCTAGAATTTTCAGAAATGCACTCTTGACATTTTCTCAACCAACTTCTTGAGGTATCACCCTGGGATGCTTTTTAAACAGTATTGAAGGAGTTCCCATCTATGTTGGGCACTTGTTGGCTGCTTTTCTTTATTATTTGGTCCAAGTCATCAATTTCAAACTTTTTTTTATTTTATTTTTTTTATTAAATTTTAGTTTTATAATGAAATAAATTAATATGGTGGCACAATTATATTTTTGTCTACAAAACTAATTTCAGACATTTAAGCATACGCCTTCAGATCAAAAGATTTTTAAGATCATGAGAAACATTTCAGTCAAGTGTTTCAAAACTTTTGACCGGTAGTGTATATGTGTATATATATATATACTTTATTTATATATATTCTGAGTATTCATTCAATCTTATAAATTCTATCCTTTTGATGCACTGTATAAAGTCAGCTTACAAGAATATTGACAAACAAATGACATAATATTTGATCTATGCTACAATTGGCTGTACACTCCCTTCAACCAAAACATTTCTTATGTATGAAATGGAAATTAAATGTAAATACAATCTGTGCTACTTGTGGGAGAAAATCACAAGCAGTTAGCATAAAGATGCACATTAGCATATGGCAGTGAGTCAGTCCAATGTATCCGCTATGAACCAATAGCAAAGTGGTGTAGCAGTGGCCTTTGATGTAGCCAGTCAGATGATAGGAGGCCCTTAAGGCTTGTGATGTCAAAGACACACCCTTTCGCATTGAAATGCCCTGAGTGAGTGACGCACAGGATTAAAATATGGCAATTTTACCCAACCAAATGACCATCTTTCTTTCTGGACGTCATCTGCATTCTTGTCACGTGTCACAATTTTTGTCCTCCACTCAAATCCTTTTAGTTTTTCTCTACATCTTTTCTGGTATATTCATTTAATATTGAGTGGCAAGCTTCAAAGTGCCTGCTTTGTTGTGCAAAATCTCCCGAAATTCTTTTAACCCAGAGTTGATTTTTCCATCATCTAGGGGCATCAAACACACTGATAAAAATGCTGTTTGCGCAGAGACACACTTACAGTCGAAATGTATGAATGTCATTGTATTACATTATAAAACAGCAAACTAAGTGGCCCTTATTTTAAAGATAGCAAAAGCACACATTTCAAAACATTTGACTAAAAGTTTTACATGTTTAAGTACTTTTTGGGGTTACTGTAGACAAGTTTGGCTTGCTGTTCATATTGGAGGGGCAGCATAATCTAGACACCAGCTCATAGATGGGGTGGAGGAGAGATGCTGTAAGGGCTGACAGAAGGCGTGACATAAGCAGTCTACATAACATAACAGTCTACAATCTACATGACGTAAGCATAGTCATGACTCATGGGATTAAATGAATATGTGCCTCATGAACCTGTGCAGAACCCCAAGTAGTTTTAGATTGGCTGGGCCTGTTCTACATCAAACACCCAAAATCATTCATCTCCCTTGGTTTGTGATATGCAAATGCACAGTCTGATGAATAATTTGTTATGAATCATTATTGTTGTAACTGTCTTTAAAGTGAAGCTGGAGGCTTCTTAACACGTCATTTGTTTGATTGTATGCTTTTATTTACTCCAACAGTCAGCATCCATCTTTCTTTCTTTCTTTCTTGTTTGTTCATTCTTTCTTGTTCATTCATTCATTTATTCATTCTTTTGTTTCATTGATTTGTTCTTTCATTCTTTTTTCTTTCTTTTTTAGTTTAATTGTTTGCTCTTTCATTCTCTTTCGTTCTTGCTTTATTTCATTCTTTCTTTCATTCCTTTTCTTTCTTTTGTACGTTCATTTGTTCTTACCATCATTCGTTCATTCTTTTGTTTGTTAGTTCAGTGTATGTTTGTTAGTTTGTTGGTTTTCTTTCATTTTGTTCATTCTTTATCTTTGTTGTTTCCATCGTTTGTTCGTTCATTCTTTTTCTTTCTTTGTTCGTTCATTTGTTCTTTCCATTGTTCATTCATTCCCTTGTTGTTTTGGTTGTTCGGTCTTTTGTTTGTTCGTTAATTCTTTCATTGATTCTCTTTTGTGCATTTGTTTGCATGTTAGATTGTTCTCTTTCATTCGTTAGCTCTCGCATTCTTTCTTGTCCGCTCATTCTTTCTATCTTCTTTCTTTCGTTTTTTTCTTTCATTTGTAAATTTTTTTTCATTCTCTTTCATTATTGCTTTCGTGCTTTTTTGTTAGTTTTTAGTTCATTCTTTATTTTCAGTTTGTTCATTCTTTCTTTTCTTTTTGTTAGTTTTTTTTTGTTCTTTCTTTGCATCATGTGTTTTCCATCATTTATTCATTCATTCTTTTGTTCGCTTTTGTTTGTTCATTCGTTCTTTAATTTTCTGTTCTTTCTTTTTCATAGAAAATAAAAATAATAAATGAGATCTTTAATATCATAGTTGTTTCTCATACACAGCAATTAGATTAAATGGAGAGCAAAGAGACTTTTGCTTAAGTCTCCTGCTTCAAATGTTTCGCTTGAGAAAAAAAGACCCCAGCAACCATATGTATCTTTAAATTGTATGTTTGCCAACCTGTTTGAGAAAAGTAATTTTTGCACTTCTGTTTTGTGACTTCAGTTACACACTTCACTTTTAATTAAATTTAACTGATAACTACATAAAGTCTCCTGAGCTGTAAAAGAGTGTCCTCTGAGTAAAAATTTTTCTTCTGGGTTTTCTTATCTTTTAAACACCACCAATGTCTGAAGTTAATATACCATTACCACCGACCTCTGAACTTTACCCTTTCTCATCCTCTCTTTTTTGCCATGCTTGTGTTCTGTCCCTCTCTCTCTCTCTCTCTCTCTCTCTGTGTGTGTGTGTGTGTGTGTGTGTGTGAGACTCTTATCAGCCCTTCGCAGATGCTCTCTCCCTGCACCATTCACATTTCGCTGTAAAATTGGCTTTTTCTCTCAGCAGGTAAGCGAGGGATTATCCTCTCCTCCTCCTCCTGTCAGCAGAATTAGCTGTTGGAATAACCAGCGACCCATTTTTGTCTTATTTTAGGAAATGCTGAAAATACACCGTACTGTACAGCATGAAAGGCCTGAGCTCTCTAATTTGAAGTGACAATACCAACTGAGAAAGATTACGAGCAAATTTGCTTATTTGTGCATGGTCATATATTTACAAACGAAACTAGAATGATAACACATAGGGTCCAAAATTAACACTTGACAAGCACCATATGCAAGGGCGTAGATTCCAGGGGGGATATTTATACCATGATCAATGGAAACATGTAAATCCCGTGAATAAGTAAAATTCGCCATTGCTTGGTGGCTTTATTAAAGGTTCGATACATGTTAAGCTCAATCGGCAGCATTGTTGATCACCACAAAAATGTATTTTGACTCGTCCCTCCTTTCCTTTATAAAAAGCAAAAATATGGGTTACAGTGAGGCATTTACAATGGAAGTAAATGGGGCCAATTTTTGAATGTTAAAATTAATTTTTTCAAAAGTATAGCCACAAGACATGAACAATATGTGTGTAAACATGATTTTAGTGTGAAAAATTCACTTACCTTTTCTGTGTAAAGTTATAGCCAATTTTACAACTTCGTTACCATGACGATGTAATGTCAACAAACCCTAAAACGATTGTAAAAAATGACAATTTAAACAACTTTACAGCTCAGATAATACATGGTTTTAACAGAAGAATTAATGCAAGTGCTTTTATAAAATTATAAGCTTCACATTTCTGTTTAAACCCTCCAAAAATTGGCCCCATTTACTTCCATTGTAAGTGTCTCACTGTAACCTTGATTTTTGCTTTTTTTATATGTATATAAAGTAAACGAGGGACAAGTCAAAAGAAATTTCAATCAATCAAAAAATCAATATTACGCCACAAATGCTGTCGATTGAGCTTAACTTGTATTGAACCTGGAATATTCCTTTAAATGAATAATTCACTGCAAAATGGAAATTCTGTTATAATTTACTCACCCTTGTTTCAAACCTGAATTATTTATGCAGAACACAAAAGGAATGTTTTTTTTTTTTACTTTGTGGGAGTGTGGAAGCAGATCCACACTCCCACACAGACAGTTGTGCTCAAAAGTTTGCATACCCTGGCAGAAATTATGAAATTTTGGCATTGATTTAGAAAATATGACTGATCATCCTTTTATTTAAGGATAGTGATCATATGAAGCCATTTATTACCACATAGTTGTTTGGCTCCTTTTTAAATCATAATGATAACAGAAATCATCCAAATGGCCCTGATCAAAAGTTTACATACCCTTGAATGTTTGGCCTTGTTACAGACACAAAAGGTGATACACACAGGTTTAAATGGCAATTAATTCCCACACCTGTAGCTTTTTAAATTGCAATTAATGCCTGTGAATAAATAGTCAATGAGTTTGTTAGCTCTCACGTGGATGCACTGAGCAGGCTAGATACTGAGCCATGGGGAGCAGAAAAGAACTGTCAAAAGACCTGCGTAACAAGGTAATTGAACTTTATAAAGATGGAAAAGGATATAAAAAGATCCCCAAAGCCTTGAAAATGTCAGTCAGTACTGTTCAATCACTTATTAAGAAGGGAAAAATTTGTGGATCTCTTGATACCTAGCCAAGGTCAGGTAGACCAAGAAAGATTTCAGCCACAACTGCCGGAAGAATTGTTTGGGATACAAAGAAATCCCACAGGTAACCTCAGGAGAAATACAGACTGCTCTTGAAAAAGATGGTGTGGTTGTTTCAAGGAGCACAATACGACGATACTTGAACAAAAATGAGCTGCATGGTCGAGTTGCCAGAAAGAAGCCTTTACTGTGCCAATGCCACAAAAAAGCCCAGTTACAATATGCCTGACAACACCTTGACACACCTCACAGCTTCTGGCACACTGTAATTTGGAGTGACGAGACTAAAATAGAGCTTTATGGTCACAACCATAAGCGCTATGTTTGGAGCGGGGTCAACAAGGCCTATAGTGAAAAGAATACCATCCCCACTGTGACGCATGGTGGTGGCTCACTGATGTTTTGGGGGGAGGTGTGAGCTCTAAAGGTACGGGGAATCTTGTGAAAATTGATGGCAAGATGAATGCAGCATGTTATCAGAAAATACTGGCAGACAATTTATATTCTTCTGCATGAAAGCTGTGCATGGGATGCTCTTGGACTTTCCAGCACGAAAATGACCCTAAGCACAAGGCCAAGTTGACCCTCCAGTGGTTACAGCAGAAAAAGGTGAAGGTTCTGGAGTAGCCATCACAGTCTCCTGACCTTAAAATCATTGAGCCACTCTGGGGAGATCTCAAACGTGCAGTTCATGCAAGACGACCAAAGACTCTGCATGACCTGGAGGCATTTTCCAAGATGAATAGGCAGCTATACCACCTGCAAGAATTTGGGTCCTCATAGACAACTATTACAAAAGACTGCATGCTGTCATTGATGCTAAAGGGGGCAATACACAGTATTAAGAACTAAGGGTATGCAGACTTTTGAACAGGGGTCATTTCATTTTTTTCTTTGTTGCCATGTTTTGTTTTATGATTGTGCCATTCTGTTATAACCTACAGTTGAATATGAATCCCATAAGAAATAAAATAAATGTGTTTTGCCTTCTCAATCATGTTTTCTTTAAAAATAGTACATATATTACCAATTCTCAAAATGTATACAAACTTTTGAGCACAACT